>NW_022681474.1:40262193-41462193 GCF_009764315.1 Trachypithecus francoisi | reverse complement strand
TTAGAGCGGGTGTGTGCAGAGACAGGAGACTCAAGACAGCCAGTTGGGTGCCCCGAAGGAAGCACGGGACTGAGTGGATTACTAGTAGGTAAGGAAGAGGAAGGAGGAGTCCGGGCGGAGGGAGGAGAAGTATAGGGCGGAAGTGAGGGAAACCCTAGATCCTCCGGCTGAACAGAAAGGAATGAAGACTCCTCTTTTTCGGGTTCCTGTGAGCCGGCGTCCTTGGCTAGCATAACTTGGGCCGAAGAGCACCGGCTACACAGGTCCGGACGAGAGCGTAAGGCCCAAAAGCCTTGGATGTACGTAATTTCAGACCACTTGCCTAACCGCTGGCAGAAATTGCTGAGGTCGGTCACGCCACAGTGGAAAGGAAAATTAACCGCTTCCTCCTAAGGTCTTGTTCAAGCTGTAAGGTTTTTAAATTGGCTAGGAGGCACCCCAAGGGGGTGCTCTTTGGAAATTTGGACTGGGGGTTTCCCATTGTTTCCTCTTTACCGACACAATGGACCCAATGGACATGGGAATGGATCCCTGCCTGGCTTCAAAGCGTCCTTTGGAACCAGCAGAGACAGACGAGAGGCTCTTGAAGCCTAAGTGGAGATTACCTTCAGGCGGAAGTCTCCGTCCTGAACGGGTCTCCCGAGCCACGTGGTGGCTCCCGAGCCACTTGGTGGCTCCAAATGGACCCCGGACCTGCGCAGGATTTCTGGCCGAGGGAGGTAAAGAGGAGACAAGGGCACTTACCCCAGAGAGGCCGTGAGAGTGAGGGAAGCGGGTCTCAGGTCCTGGTCCGTCTGCGGCGTGGAGCGAGGAGGAGGAGGAGGCTCCCCAGGCCCTGGGGGCCCCGAGGAGGGGTCTCCTCCTGGGTTCGGCACCAACTGACTTGTTTTTTCTAAGACCACCAGAGCGGGCGCAAAGGAACCAGCGACTAGGCAAGGGTAGGAGCAAAACTGCAAGTTTATTTTGGTCACCTAAGGTGTGGGGAAGAGGTCTGTCGGCCTCCGGCAAAGAAGGCGGACAGAGTCCCCCCCGTGGGGCTCTCGGACGGCGTTCCTGGAGTCCTGACATCCCCACAGGAGTAAAGGACTGAGGAAGGCCGCACGTGGTGTCCCTCCCCAGCGGCTTTTCTAGGAGTGGGAGGGCAATAGGCGGGGCACGGGCGTGTCCGGGGGCGTTCCGCAGGTGCGACCAGGTAAATCTTGGTCTCTTCAGATTGACGTCACCTGGCGCATGCCCAGTTGATCTGCACCTTCCCGGGCGTCGGCTGCATTTTCGGGCGCGCGGGAAAAGTTGGGAGGGGGGGGATGAAGAACCCGGAAGTGCGCCATCTTGCCTCCGTTCGTCCAAACACCTAGGTGTGATGTACAATTTGTCTATAATCTGTATACAATTTGTCTATAATCTGTTGTCTATAATTGTTGGCATGTGTCTACTACGTCCAGGTATCACTATTTGAGGTACTGAAATACGTTCATTTTATGTCAATTCTGACTATAATTTAGAGAGTGCTCTCCAAATAGCAGAAAGAACCGCTTCTTACTAGGGTGGGCTTTTTTTGTTTGTTTTTTTTTCCCGAAGATTAAGAGACGTGTACCGTCATTTCTCCATGACACAGATTCCTGCAGTAAACATGGGGGCCGTGGTAGGACAGAGAACCATGTGGTTTAGGAAATTGCTTCAGTGATACTGTGGGCTTAATCTCCTCTGCCTAAAGAACCCTGACAGCAGCAGGCTGAAGAAGGAGTATTTCCCAGGATATTAAGATACTGTAATTATATGGCAACAATGATGCTCATCTTAGTATGTGGATAGGTTACTTTTTTCCTTGGGGATTTAATTTGACTAATTGACTTCTATCTTCACAACCTTCTGCTTCGAATTCCTTCTCTATGTTGTCCCCAGAATTAACTTGCTACAAGACAGGATAATCGTACCACTCTCCAGCATTTAAATTTCTATCAGGTCAGGCGCGGTGGCTCATGCTTGTAATCCCAGCACTTTGGGAGGCCAAGACAGGCAGATCACCTGAGGTCAGGAGTTCGAGACCAGTCTGGTCAACATGGTGAAACCCCATCCCTACCAAAAATACGAAAATTAGCCAGGCATGGTGGCAGACGCCTGTAGTCCCAGCTACTCGGGAGGCTGAGGCAGGAGAATCACTTTAACCTGGGAGGCAGAGGTTGCAGAGAGCCAAGATTGCGCCACTGCACTCCAGCCTGGGTGACAGAGCGAGACTCTGTCTCAAAAACTAAATAAATAAAAATAAAAAATAAATAAACTTCTATCAACTCCCTATTTCCTATAGGATAAAGAGCAGGCATACTTCCAGGGCACACAGATGCTTCACAGTCTCCTGTCTGGCCTTGTTTCTTGCCAACCTTACAATCTACTTAGGCTCTATATGAGGTGTCCTTCTACTCCCAGAATGCACTGTGTCCTCTGTGCTTTCATCTCTCTGCCCAAGCTTAGCCCTCTGCTTCCATCCCTTCCCCTGCCTTCTCACCCTGATGAGTTTCTAATACTCACTCAAGGCCTACTGCAAAAGTTAGACAGAGGCGATCTTCTGCTTCCAGAGTCCCTTGCTGCTTACTTGTATCTGAGTACTACTGATCATAGCTACCACTGACATAGTATCCACCATGTGCTGGCCACTAACAAAGCAGTTCATGTTTACTAACTCATTTATTTCACTCAACAACTCCAGGAGGTAGGTATCATTTACATTTTATAAATGAGGACACTGTGGCACAGCACGATTAAATATCCAAGGTAGTACAAGGTAATCAGTAGAATTTTTAAACAAGCTACTCTTGCATATCTGCTGCCAGAAATTAAAATCTGGGAAGACTTCTCTGCTAAATGGAAAACTACTCCAGAGCAAGAATCATGTTTTATTGAATTATATGTCTCCAAAACCAGCATAGTGTCACCAAAGAAAAAATCTCAGAGACATTTGTTGAATGAATATACAGACTATTATGTTTTTGTTCAAAAAGATAATCCTGTTGAAAAGATGTCATTCAACTAAGCCTTTGAGTTTTTAATCTATAAGAGAGAATAAATTGTGATCAAGTGGAAACAGCTGCATCTCAAGGAATGAGGAAGGTAGTGTCAGGAGGAATCCTGTGTTTCCCTTCTCCTGCATTCATCCGTGTGATCTGGCTGGTGCTCAAGTTTCAGTGGGTCTGTTAAGGTCTCACTGAGCGTGGAAGGTGGAGGTAGTGCACTGCTCATTCACACTGGACCTAAGTTCCTTATCAAGGCTTCAGTCATATACACACAGGGAATCAGAAGGCTGAGCTCCTGGAAAACATTTTAGAAGGAGTAATTTATAAGCCTGGGGCTTGCTCTTCCCCATCAGAACTAGGAGGCAGGAATTGTGAGTTAGGACTAGAACGTACCATTTTCTGAGTTGTGTTCAATGTACCAGAGATCACAAAAGGCAGAAGAGGCAAGAAAAATGATAACGGGCCTTATATTAAGCAGGGAGTTTACAGGAAAGTAGTTTTTAGATATCCAGTGTAGCCTTGATAGTAGAGTGAAGCTTGATGAATTTAAAACAGTATTATTACTCCTTTAAGAAAAATGTTGATATATATATATCTCTCTCACATATATATGCTTTTTGCTGATGAATTGATTTTGATAAGAAATACCTTTGAGACTCTTACCTGTAACTAGGGTTCTGCTAAATGGTCAATATGTATGGGGTGAGTTCACTGTTCACCTGCCATTCGTGCTGAGATGAAGAAAAGATGGCTCCACTTGAGAGCGTGGTTAACTTCAGGGTTATAAATGGCTTTCAGGGGTATAGATGCATAGAGTCCCTACCCTTGCACCACCTGAGCTTTCATGACTGTGAGTTCCTTCAACACTATGTTATGCCTTGAGAGTCATCATGAGCTCTGTAACCAAAGTATTAAGGATGTTGGCACTTAACTGTCTCTTATTTATCTGACCAGCTTCAGCTCTGCTTCTATAATGAACTGTAACTACAGGAAACCATGGTGTGTATCTTTATGTAACTGATGCCTTGTTTCTCCTGAATTTTCATAACATCTTAACAATTATGGTTGATGTTAAAAACTCTCATGAGGTTATTTGTTGAAGTAAAATACATTATAAAAATACATACATATGAAAGGATGGCCAGGGAAGCCATTTCACTGAGTAACGACCAGTTCTGTCCTCACCTTCCCTCTGTCTCGCCCCTCCTCGTCCCCAAAGCTGCCTCTTCTCGTGTGTAATGCCAGCGCTCTGTACAGT
This sequence comes from Trachypithecus francoisi, assembly GCF_009764315.1. Lineage (NCBI taxonomy): Eukaryota > Metazoa > Chordata > Mammalia > Primates > Cercopithecidae > Trachypithecus > Trachypithecus francoisi. Next base: position 41,457,927 of record NW_022681474.1, on the reverse strand, counting down.
GTTCTGTTTAGAGTGGTTTGAACATTTTTCTGCCTGTGTCTCTCATTGCTGAAGTAACTCACCTCTCTCATATCGACTCTTACCCAGGAGCCGCACTGCAGACTCTTTGATGTAGGTCCTTTCTGCATGGCAGCTAAGGCCAAGCTGTGGTTTTTCATTGCATGATGCAACCTCCCCCTTTCGGTTGTCGCCTCCAGGTTAACCAGATTCTTTTCCTGCACTGCCCATGCATGTTGACGTGCTTTCCCTGATGGCCCTGAATGTGGTGAGCACTGGACGCGTGCATGAGTTAAAGCAGCGAGCATTCTAATACACTGAAGCACTGGGCCTGAGGCTTCTCCTGGATCATCCCTGTGGGCCCTCAGTTTGCTGTGATATCACAAAGGCCACCCTGTCCCTTGACAATTCAAGACTAGGACATTGGAAAAGAGAGAAATAAATCTCCCGTTTTTAGGTTTATGCTGAGCAAAGACTAATGACAAAGAATGAGAAGCTAGGGCCAGTTTCCCAAGTAACAACCTACCTGATCATCAGTCCTACATGTTCCTAACTCCACACGGGTGTGCACCAAGTGACCAGGATGATGATACCCTTTCATGTCTTTCTGAATAATGTTACCTGATTTGATTTTGCTTAGATCTAACAAATATCTAAATAAATAGATATACTTTTTAAAAGCACCTCTTGGGCTAAATGCCTCAGGAAATGCAATTATTGATATTTCTCATAGTGTATCGTGTTTAGGAAAACCATTAATTCAACTTTAAAAGAAGTAAAATGGTACTACTAGAAATAAATATCGCGTTTATTAAAGCATGTTGGCACTGCATTCAACATCATTGATTTGTAAATTGTGATCATTTTCTCTTCTTGAAATATATATTTTTTGCCTTAGGGCTGTCTAATGATTTACTTTAAAAGTGCTTTCTTTTCCTTATTTTTTTTAAACTTGTGTACTTCTTTGTTGTATTCTCAGAATGGACTTTTATAAAACACAACTGTCAGGATCTGTTTTCTCACTTGATTTTTTTTTTTTTTTTGTCATTTCAAATAGATACTGTACATTTTAGACCTGCCTTGGTTGTAAACTGAGAAAAATGAAAGGCGAGGCATCCCAAGCTGTGATAAACCTAGGGTAGGAATAACAGTTCCTAGAGAATTCTGGATGATACTAGCTTGTCAGCATCCCTTAGCCCAAGACTAGGCACTAAGCAGTCTGAATGAAACAAAGCTGAATGCTTCTTATCTTATTTTTATGTTTTCTTCATGAAATCTGATCTTCTACTATCTGGGTCCTAGTATATTGAAGCTCTTCCCACACTCCTTTTTTCCTCCTATTCTATTAAACATACCCTATCTATATATTAAAATGGACTTTGCTTAGAATTTCATAGCGTGTTCTTTTGGTAACCAGTTAAAAGATCCTTTGAATGGGAGCATTTCCCTTTTTGAAAGGAGCTTAAATGGAATTACAGTACAGACCTGTGCAGGCAGACGATCCTGCCCAGCGCGTTGACATATTCTTATTTTATGAACACTTTCATCTGGGGGCTTGGCAAAGGAAACATCTGATTCTCTTTTGTGAGATTCTTCAGTACAGAGACCCATTACTCTTTCCCAGAAAAACACAGTGATTCCTCATAAAATGAAAGGATTTCTGAAGCCCAACAGAAAGTGGGGATACAGAGATCCATTCACAGAGACAGAAGAGAAAATCCTAAGAAATCAGCTTCCTGGGGCCATCCTAGGCCTCTCACAGAGATGTTTTTACAATGATAGGGAAAACGTCTCTAGAGAAGTTCAAAGATAGGACAATAAAATTAAAAGAAGGACCTGCAGGAGGAAGCAAGGAGAAAGACACTTCACCCCACTGGGCATGCGATTCATCATATTTCTTTCCAAATTTATATTCAAAAGTCTAGTGGATGTCATTGATATGATGGAAATAGCTATTTATTATTTCTTTTCTTTTTTTGAGACAGAGTCTCACCCCATTGCCCAGGCTGGAGTGCAGTGGTGTGATCTTGGCTCACTGCAACCTCTTCAAAATCTTCAAATGATTCTCCTGCCCCAGCCTCCTGGGTAGCGGGGACTACAGGTGTTCACCACCACTCCCAGCTAATTTTTGTATTTTCAGTATAGATGGGGTTTCACCATGTTGGCCAGGTGGTCTCAAACTCCTGACATCAGGTGATCTGCCTACCTTGGCCTCCCAAAGTGCTGGGATTACAGGTGTGAGTCACCACACTCGGCCAGCTATTTATTATTTCTGAAACATGGGCAGGGGAAACCAAATTTTGATACATAAATGATTTTCAATGTTAATTAGAAGCAAAAGGGAAAGAAAAAAAAAAGAAAAGAAATGTTCCAGGAGATGAGACATTACTTTCATGAGGTTGTCAAGAAGGAAATGAAAAGTGTGCATACTTGAAGATATGATTGTGTAATCATAGGGGCTAATAAGTTATTGCCATTTTCCCTGTTAATGGTGATAGTTTGTTTTAAAGGTAACTCATCGTGTCTGATTTTCCATGGTGATGTTGGTTTCTACTGCCCAGGTTGCTTATGACATTCCTAAGGAGTGACTCCAGCCTTGTACTCAGCAGACCCATGACTTCTAATCAGCAGCATCTCAGACACTCCGTTTTGGCCATGAGGCTGCTGGGCTCTCAACAAAACTCCTAAATAGGAAAACTTACAAAACTTCCAGGCCTTAGCTGTCAGCCAAAGATGGAGCTAAGACACAGCTATTTTATTTCCTTGTGCAATAAAGGTATAATTGTTTTCTATGCCAGATGTCAGAAAGACTTGTACCAGGTCTCTCTCTGCGTCTTCTTAAAAAAAAAAAAATCCTGAACAGCAACAACAACAACAAAACTTCAAGATGTTAGAAACTAAGCTATTATAATTATCCTTCAGCATCACATATAAATTCATGTGTAACTTTAAATAAGCTGGTGTCCTTGTGGTGACTAAATATTTTATGTGACATTGTTGTCTGTTTGTCAAAGTGAAGCAGCAGATAAATGGAGCAACTATATTTTACATAATTTTTTTTTCCCAGATGTTCTCAGGCTTCCTACTTTCAGTATCAGCAGGTTGTCAGCATTGGTACTCTTTGTTAGTGTGGACCTTGAGTGCCCTACTGAGGTACTTGTGTGCCATTCTGCTTGAGTGCAGATGTGGCCGAGAGGTACAAGAGTTGGAACTGTAATAAACCTCTTAGGCTACTGGCTGAAATACTAAGGTTCAGAATAAGAGAGAGATACATCTTAGGCCTCTCATTATCTCCAACTGCCAGTCTGGAACCCAGAACAGGCTGGTTCTAGCTGTGGATTCAATAGTTTTAGCTTCTTTACTCCAAATCCTTGCAGGGAGACCCACAGCAAGGTGCCATTGCTAGGGTCATGCCATCCAGGTATGACAGGGCTATGTCAAAGCCAGGGAGGATGGCAAGAAAAGGGAGTATAAGGCATAAGCTAAGTAGGGGACTGGTGAGATGACCAGGGGAGGCCCAGAGAGTCCAAGGCAAACATCTGGAGAAGGCTCAGACAGAATTTTGAAGTCTGCATCTAGTAACAGCCTAAAGAAGTCCTACAGTGATTTGAAAGTCTGTTAATGCTATGGGAGTACCAACGTACCTGCCCAACCGTGCCCTGATTGGCCAGCCTTTGGCAAATAGAGAGCTCTTATTTTCTCTTAGGAGCCTGTGCCATCCCCTATATGAATATGAGGGCTTCTTATTTGGGAAGCCTTGATATGAAGTGCTTTGAAACTGTACCCTGAGTTACTTTCTCTAGGATGCCCTCTCTTTCAGAAATGTGAGCTCCAGGTCCTTGCTCCCCAATGACTAGGGGTTGTTGGCTATCCCTGGTTACAGATGATTGTTTTTCAGCCCCCCAGCACATAGGTGGCAATATTTAATATCCCAAAAAAAGACATAGGAAGCAGAAAGTGGTGGTCACATGAATAGTCTATTCTTGCTTCCCTAGGACTAAATTCCTATAGATGTGACAGGAGTATGGATCCAGGGGTCAGAGGTTCCATTCCCCATGCCAGGCTTTGTGTCTAGATTCTCAGCTCTCCATTCAGACCTAGGACTTCTCTTCTTCTTCCTTTCCCCCATTTCTAATCACCTCATCTAGGCTGTCCTGTTTTGTGGGTGGTCCCAGGGTGGGATTGGGGTTGGGCGGACAGTATATATTTGTGCAGGGAGGCTGTGGATGTTTGTGTGTATACATGTTGTGTGGGTGCCCACCCACATGAACCACTCCATACCTATACATGGCTCATTGACCCTGTCCTCGAAGAACTTTCACTCTGTCTTCTGGTATATGTGCATGAATGCATATGCATTTAGTGCTATTTGGATAATCTACTCCATCCTATTCCTCTTCTAGATAGATAAGAGTTTCCTAAAAACGAAAGGTTGGGGGGATGGCTAGAATCAGTGGAGGAAGCGGAATGAGTGAGTAGAACTGGTCGGTCATGATTCCTCAGACAGTTTAGTGAAAACTAAAATCAACCAATACTTGTTTGGAAAGACTCTGTTTTATATCGTAGCTTAACTCCGATTTATTACATAAAAGTTGGTAACAAATATGAACACTAACTCTACTGTGGTAACAACTGTGATTGAAATAATTGTAGTCTGCAGATAAGCTGGAGAAAACAAGCATTAGTGGATAGGTTGTCTTGGACATCATTGAGTGTAACAGTGAAAAAGTACTTGCTCTTACAGAAGAAAACTTAGAAGAGATACTTATAAGACATATGACTGGTTCAGATCTCTGCCTCTTATGTAGATCCATGCTAAGCCTACCAGGCAAGGAAAGCTCTCATCTCTAAAAAAAAAAAAAAAAAAAAACGGAAAAAAGGAGGATACACAAACTCCTGTGGCCACTCGTTAAAGTGACTCATGATTTTCTCTGTCAAGAAATATTGGTTAATTATTTAGCATTGATGAGACTGTGTGGCTGCCTTCATGGAAATATAATTTTCACTTTTTCTTCTTTAATACTCTATAGAATTATACTAGGCATTTGTGAAATCTCACAATAGCTCAGTGGACAGCCTGTTGGGCATTTGGATTACAATGCAACACCAGATAAAGAGGCAGTAAAGCAGATACAAATGATAAAATAAATGAAAAAAATAGAAACAATTGATCCTATCAGTTTTTGTTCAGTTGAATGATTGCCTTTCAGCGGGCATTTTCTACAAACAGTTCCTATTATCATTATTATTATTACCTTAGTTTTAGAAATTATTATCACTTTTGAGTGCTGAGTCATCTGATTCATTCTTAGAACAACCTTGGGAATTCATAACCTTATCCCCAGTTTACAGAAGAGAAAACAAAGGCTTGAAGAGGTCAAATTATTTGCTTAAGATCCTATGGCTAGTAAGTGATAGAGCTGGAACTCTTCCATTGAATTCTAAAACTACCTAGCTGCCAAACACTTTTGAGGTCAACTTGTAATGCCCATATTTTGCTTTTGCTATACCTATCTAGCTCCATCGTGGATAAAAAAGTATGGAATGAAGATGGGAAAGGAGACTCTTAGTTAAGATATAATATTGAAATCTTATTAGATAAAATTTAAAAGAGCTTCATAACAAACAAGAGGTTCTCACCACCTGAGTTTTATGAAAACAAATGATCTGTGTGTGTTTTATTGAAAAATTTATAAGGAATTGACATATTCCATTCTCTCCATTAGCAATCTATGTCATTTTATTTGTCTCCCAGAAGAATGTTTTATTCTTAGGAGTAATTATTTGGGTAGACATCCTGAGCCTTACAACTGCTCTGAAGTCAACTGCTATCATTGTTTCAGGATTCTCCATATTACTCAAAGCTCAAAAATACAGAACATATACGGATTCTAAAGAGTTGTGAGGGTTTTTATACTACTTTCCGGTATGCTCCAATTCATTTCAACATGGAATACATATATTTGTGGCTATTGGATCACATCTCTTCAACTGAGCAGAGCTATAATTAGGAATCTGCTGCCATCAAAAGGATTAATAATTCTGTTGATACAAACCTATAACTGATGACTTCCCAATAAAGCCAGTTAAATAACCAGCTGGCATGGGATCATAATTGATCAATACTGCAGAGTAACAAAGACTGTTTTCTATTTACATTAGAGCCATTTCAAGGTCTAAGAAAAATGTTTTAAGATAAAAAAGAGGGAGCCCATTTTGATATTATTATCATTACTATTGATTAATGATTGCCCACAAACTGACACATGAAAGATAACCACATCTTAGAAGATAACCACTCCATGATGTTCTGGGATAAACTGGAGATGCTTTATTCTGTTTGGTAAAACTAAAAACTACACAAGTTATTGAACACATGCCCCATCCAGTATAAACCTGAGAAGAATCGATATTAGAAAGATAAACTCTTAGGTACACAGCTCTGATAAGATAATTAAAATGGCAGCATGAAGGAAAACAAAAGAATACAAAGCTTTCGGCTTGGATCCAGTCAGGTTCAGGGCAGTGCTGGGGTGTTGTCCAATTCAGGAGAAAATGTTCTATATAAATATTATTGCTTTTTCGATGATGAATTAGTATCATGTCATTCACACTAAATCCATTATTGTTATTAGCTCACAAAATATTTTTCTGTGATCTTAAATTTTATGAATAATAATATCAGTTTCTAATTTGAAGTACATTGCAAAGACTTGCCTCCCTTTTAAAATTAGTCTGTCTCACAATATTCTGGCTGGCTAAATGCTTTTATTCCAGTTCTGTAGGCAGGAAAACTGAGGCACTTAGTTTATCCAGTATGTCCAGGCATAGCCAGGAAAACTTCAAATCACTTAGACCTACTCCCTCTTGGTTATAGATAGGTTCCATAAAAATCCATCTCTATATGATGTCTTTTTAAAATTTATTTTGATTGGATTGAATGGGATGCAAAGCTTGTTAATCATCTAGTTCATAATTAAGAGTCTTCAGAGTATCTAAGTATTATCAGCTTTCATTATCTTCATCCTTGTTCTCCTAGAATAGGAGAGGATGAGGGAAGATTGGGCTACTTGAAGGGTCATTCATCTTTAATCAGATGGATAACTAGGAGTTACTCCTCTATAAGCAGAAGAACTTCCCCTCAGCCGATGGGATCGGTCTTCATGATGCCACCGCCCCACACAGGTTCCCAGAGAGGACTTCTGGGGATTATTAGTGTCCCATATGACAGTCTCTACTGAGGAGGGTTAGGGTTAGGTACAGGTTGAATACATCTGCTTCCTATGCATTTTCCTAGACCACCCAACAGACACATGGATTTTTTTCTAGGGCAGTTTGTCTTCCTCTATGAAGGATTTATGAATCAGTCAACCACTCCCATCATTTTTACATGAGCTCCAGGTGAGGCGCTGTAGATAGCAGACACTATGTCTTATGCTTCCTCTTACTCTCCAAGAAGGCTGCACTCCATCTGGAGAGGAAGTGGTATAGCACAAGGCTAGTGCATCTCTGTCCTAACTCTACCACATAACTGCAGGGTCTTGGTTGAATATCTAAGCGTCTGCTTTTCTGTCTGTAAAATGGGGATTATAGCACAGTATCTACTTCATTCTGCCATTTTGTGAGGACCAAATGCAATAGCATATGTAAATGTTATACAATTGTCAGGTATTATTACATTGAATTGAAGAATAATTGAATATGAACATAATGAGACAGTTTCGAATTTTTTGCTCCCAGTAGCATGGGAATTCAGAGATGGGAGAGTTCAATGAGGGCACAAGTAGTTTGCTGAATCAAGTCTTGAGGTTGGCCTCAAAGACTGCCCAAGGTGTGAACACAAAGAGTAAAGAGCAGTTGAAGAGGCCACAGAGAAGGCATAGATTTAAAATTAGGGAATACATGGGTCACATTCATGAAATAATGAAGGCAAAAGTTTGGACTGAAACATAGTAGAAAATAAAGTAGGAGATGTAGGATGAGTTTAGGTTTTAGAAGTTCTTCCTAGCTAGGCTTAGAGTTAATGTATGAAACAGGAGGGGACCATGATGGTGGATGAATGACATCTTTTAATTAAATTTATTTGGCAGCATTGCAGAGGTGAGACTTGGAGAAGAGTCTAGAATCATTAGGCGTATTGCGTTGACTCATGTCTGTGGTGCTGTGGGCCTGAACTCTGCCTGTTCATAATCCAGGTGGGAATTGAGAGGGCCCCATTCAGTTTATAAAGGGACTAGCTGCAAGAGTGAGGAGAATTTGAATGTTGGAAATTATTTCACAAAATGCTATCTTGTTCTTCAGCCAGTCCCTTCCCTATTAAATCATCTTGGGTGTGTGTTATTGTTGTTGTTATTCTTAAGCTACTTACCATTTCTTTATCCCCTATAAATGATGGTCTCCGTAACCTCTCCCCATCTATACTTCATCATTTTTCCTTTTAATCTTAATCAAAAATGTGCTCAGCAGGTACTCTCTGATTGTTAATTGGAATGTCCACTGGTGAAGCTTGCACAGTGGCACTGCAATTGCTTCCCTGTATCTTTTTAATTTTTTCACCCCCTCGTTTGCCTCTGAAACAGAAAATGTCTGTTCAACCCCTTGATCTCAGCAATTAGCTAAGTGGTATGCAGCTGGTTATCTGGAGGCAGGCTCAAACACTGAATCATCTCTGTTCAGGTCTGAATGGGAAGTTTCTTGAGCAGCGACACCTATAATTAGTGTGCAGTTGCAAGAAAGGTTTTTGGGAGTGGCAGGTCTCAAAGTGGTGTTCCCAGAGGAGCAGCGTCCCCATGATCTGGGAAATTGTGAGAAATGCAACATCTACGGCCTCCACCCCCAAATCTACTAAATCAGAGACTGGGGATGGAGCCCAGCAAGATTTTAACAAGCCCTCCAACTGCATGCCAAAGTTTGAGAACGACTACCCTGGAGAAGTAGCTTCACAGGGTTCAGCAGCCAGACTCAGGAAGGTGGGAAAACAGACTGCAGCAAACCCAGGGAAGTTTAGAGGCTGCGAAGAGGGGGCGATCCTTCCCTCTTGGAGATGAGGAAGGTGCCCAGAGAAAGCACTGCTAGCAGTGAGATTTTGTGCTTAGAGCTCCTGCCCTCTGAAAGAAAACCTGGGTAGCCCTCACTTGCCTGGTGCTCTGAAAAGACAAGTTCTTAAGTCAGTCTTCGGGAAGGTCTGTTGGATCTTCCTGCTCAAGAGTCTTTTTGAAAATTTGATTACTAAGTAGATGAGGAAAGAGAAACATTTCCCACTTTGGGTGAGTCTTATTTTCCCCTGTAGAGGCATCTAAATGCTGAGGATATACTTACTTGATGGCCAAGAGGAAACAGGAATTTGTATTTCAACCTCTACCCTACAACTGAACCTTCATTCCATAAGAATCATCTCTTTAGGGAGGCTGTTTTGAAGGTGCCCAGTCATGGAGTCCTGGTCAAAATGCTAAATTTGCCTACGGTTTTAGTATCATGCTTGTTTCATGGATTATGGGAGCCTAGAAATGAATAGTCCGTCACTTACCAAGTATCTTGTATCCTCTAATTGTAAAGAAGGTGTAAGTTAAGTTAGTTAACCCGTAGCAATTTAGGGTAAGTCAGTTTTTTACTACCGGAGGCAGAACAGTGTTATTTCAGTTTGTAAACTCCGCCTTTTTTTTTTTTTCCTGTTGGCAACATATACCATGTAAATCCTTCTGAGGTGGATATGCCTCATCAGACTGGAAATCTAAGTCTGTGTGTGATCCAGAGTGACTTTCCTTTGTAGTTTTTTTTTTTTTTTTCTTTAAAGCACAATTTCTTTGCTAGCTTTTGAAGTTTCTGTGTATCTAGACAAGGAAACTCCTCCTACTTTACACAAGAAGGGAGAGGTGTTTGTATTTCATTCTCCATCCTGTAATGTGCATTAATCATTAAGATAAAGTCTCTTTGGGAGGAAAGTAAATCCTGGTTGATATGGCCAACTCTTTTGTTGTTGAATTATGTATTCTCTTTTTAAAGGATCAATGAACGTCTCCATGGGTTGTTTCCATCTGAGGAATGAAATAATGGGTCTTTGGAAGCTCCACTCTGTGGTCTGATTGTGCGAGTGTATGAACTATAGGCACTCAGAGGACTTATCTCAGAGGGGATCTGATAAACAGTTCTGTTGCCACTTGAAAAAAATCAGGCAGGACATTTCTGCTGGGGCTGTAGTGGCAAGCAGGAAATAGCTAAAAGGGATAGAAAGTACATTGCCCAATCACTCATCCTACCTGGGTCTTTTGTCCCAGAATTTCCTGCTTCTCTGCCTGCCCCCTGCCCCCTCATATCACTGGGGTTTGCTCATATTACCTTCCAGCTTCAGCCAGAGGAAAAGCCACCTGCGCCAGCGGCATCATTTACTTCCTCTAGTATTTCAGCTCCAAGTCTAGTACTCCAGGAATGATAATGAAACATGATGAAATCAGTTCTACATTTTTTGAAAGGATTAGAGAAAAGGTCTTGTATGGCTTCAACATGTTTCCTGTAAACCAGGGGTGTTGTTAAGGTGCATTTTTCAACACCATGTCCTCTAGCTTTCAAGCCCTTTCATTGTGGCCATTGAACATAAGCATTATGAGAAGAGATGACAGAAAGGACCAGGAAGGTAAGAAACAGTGGAGAAGTTGCTGCAGCCCATTCCTTATGCTCTTCTCAATACCTGTTTCCATTTATGTTGAATCCAAATGTTCTCCGTGGCATTCAGCTCACATCTCTCCCCCAGCTATTCCATTTTCTACCACAGCCTAGCAAATACTTTTCCAATTAGCTGTATTTCTAGGTTACCACCAAATTAACCACAGAGGCCATGGAATTAATAGGAGCTAGGGAATTCACGACGGCCCCAAATATGCCACCAGTAACTCCACCAGTAACAACTGTGAGGGTAACAGTCAGGTTTTGGCCTTGGTGAAACAATAGTCAGTTTTCCATGATATTGGGAACCAATACTTTTTTTCTCTCCCCTTGACTGCGTATACATCAATCTTGATGACTATGAGTTTATAATGCATAGCTATGTGAGTCGCCGCTGGCACAAGTGAGCACCTGAGTACAGTAGTTACCCACAGATCTCCCCATCCTTGTTTGCTTATTCTCTTACACACACACACACACACACACACACACACCATTTACTCTTTAGTAGCATATCCTGCTGGTGGCTTCCGTAGCACAGAGATGCATCATCTCTTCAACCCTGGAATCTATAGGATTTCTGGTCAACCCAGTTCATGCACATTTTTCACTGCAACTAGGGTGACTGGGAACTCTGACACCCATGGACCTTTGGGTCTTGTTTTTGAAACAAAAACAAGCATCCCCCATGGCCTGAGAATTGCAAAAGTGTCACCGATTCACTGTAGCCTGGATTTTCCTTTTTTCATCCAAATTAGTACCTGTGTAGGAGAGCAGGCCTAGAGCCATGGCAGGCTGTGATGTTTGGCTTCCTTGCTTGTGTCTCCTTTCAGCATTGGACTAACCAAATTCCATGCTGTCTTTCTACCCACTTCCCTACCTTAGTGAAAACCTGGTAATTGTCGTTTTTTTTTTTTTTTTTTTTTTTTAAGAACTGTTTTTCAGTGTTGTTTTTTGTTCAGTCTGCCTAGTTTGTGACTGCAAATATAGGTTACTCTTAATGCTTGTCTGGAGATTTTTCCACGTGATTTGGGAGATGACGTAGGGCATGTTTGACTTGTAGCAGAGATGAAGAATGGATAAATCCAGTGCATGGAACATGGTCAGAGATTCCCACAGACTAACTCGCCCTGCCTCTAAGTGGGCCCTGAGTTCCTCTACTGCACAGATTCCTGCCTGTTGAACAGCCAAGCGGTGTCCTTACAGAAGTGCAACTATACTAACTGGTATTGCATATAGTGATTTCCAAACTGGCACTACTAGGAAATCCTTCATCTTCCATTTCCCAAGCTGGCCATCTCCTGGAGGGAGGAGGTTTACGTCGCTTCCCTTTAGGGAAAGTGTTTTGCTTCTCTTGGTATTCTGTCTCCTTTCCCTCACCTCACTTCACCTTCACGTTCCTGGTCTGGGTGTTACTATTTACCTACTAATCACAGAATACTATATGAATTTCCATTCACAGCTTTGAGTGTTTATGAGGCTTTCCTGCTTCCCACCCAGCCCAAACCTTGGAACTTTCCACACACTGATCCTCTGATCAGTTTGACACAGGAAAGCACACAGGTCTTGTACCAGTTTGTATAGTAGTACCCTTTTGAACTGGCGACTCTTGAAGTAGAGTGTGCTGGGGGTTCGCATTGGCTGCTCGACACACACCAAGTCAATTAGCATGCATGCCAAAAAAAAAAAAAAATTAACCCTTAGAGTACTGCTTCAACATTTTGGTTTAATGGTCTGAATTTGGCCAGTTGGACAATACTTCTTTCCCCAGATGCGAGTCCTGCACAGAAAGTCCGTGCTTAGTCTAGCCAGAACCTCACCCAGGATCCTCTCCTCTCTAGCTTTCTTGAGATGCTCCTGGGTCCTATATTTATTAATCAACTAATGGTTTTTAAAAGGTCCAAAACACAACCACTGTGTTTAATTGAAAACGGGCCCCACTGCCAATGTGTTGGAGGGCATGAAGAACTGTGTTTTAGCTTTGGTATGTGTCCTCTCAAAGAAAGAAAGAAGTTCTTTAAGGGTTAATATGAAATTAAGGAATTTGGAGGCCTCTCCTGCTTGTCCTTCCTCCAAGGTATCTGCATGTTCCTCTTTAGATTCTTCGTTCAACTGCTGAATGATGATAAAAAATGATAGATATATAATAATTTCAAAAGCAACAAATAAATGAACAGTAGTTCCCGAATGGTTGAATGGAAAGATCCCTTGGCAATGCTTGCTTGATGATCCCAGGAGGCAGAAAGACCAAGTGTTTTCTTTTATGAATATTCATTTCATCGTCTATCCTAAGCACTGCCACTTCTCAGCATCATGGGAGACTGGATGATACTACCTGTCATTTACCTCTTGCTTTTTCTTCTTCCTGTCTAATAGCCCAATAGAATCCTGCCAGAATTTCTACAAAGATTTCACATTACAGATCGACATGGCTTTCAACGTGTTCTTCCTTCTCTACTTTGGCTTGCGGGTAAGTTTGTGCAACATTACTCAATATCACAATGGGGTGTTTCAGTCTGGGACCCAGGGATCATCCCCATCAGCGTCTGCTCTCATGGTCAAGATAAAACCCAGTGTTTCCAGGAGAGACAGCACACCTGCATTCTGCTTTTCAGTCTGGGAGAGAGCCCGCTCCTTAGCTAAGCATTTTCTGGAATTCACATCAGTTTTGTTTCAAGGGGGAGAAATAGGGATTGAAGAAAATTGATGATGTATCCACAGGTGGATTGTTTCTTATCTCTCTTCACACAATGCCATGTTCCCTTAAAAATTAAATAGAAATAGGCCGGATGTGGGCACTCACGCCTGTAATCCCGGCACTTTGGGAGACTGAGGCAGGTGGATCATCTGAGGTCAGGAGTTCGAGACCAGCCCGGCCAATGTGGTGAAATCCCATCTCTACTAAAAATACAAAAGTTAGCCAGGCATGGTGGCGGGCATCTGTAATCCCAGCTACTTGGGAGGCTGAGATAGGAGAATTGCTTGAACCTGGGAGGCAGAGGTTGCACTAAGCCAGAGATCATGCCACTGCACTCCAGCCTGAGTGACAGAGTAAGACTCCATCTCAAAAAATAAAACAAAACAAAAGTAAATAGAAATAAACCACTTCAGCTCTTAAAATTATGTTTAGCAGTGTTCACTTAGCTGAGCCCTGAGAGAGAAGTTGTGAGTATGAATGAAAGGAGGGTGAGGAGAGTAGATGGACAGAATTGTGTGTGTGTGTGTATGTGTGTGTGTGAATGTATACATATGTGCTTTATTTATAGTTATATTTACATGAATGAGTCTAATAAAAGTAAAATCACCCAATCTTCCCTATGAAGCTGTTGAAAACCACAGAAATATACACTGCCTGATCTTTCTGTAAGACTAACATATCATATAGTTCGTCTATTTAGGGCTCTATATGGGGCACTAGAAAACATGTGTGTCCAACCATAAAACATGTGCTTTGTGTAGATGTGAGAAGGACATAACCTCTTCCTCCAGACCTTAAAAATTAAATAGAAATAGGCCGGGTGTGGTGGCTCATGCCTGTAATTCCAGCACTTTGGGAGGCTGAGTGGGGTGGATCCCTTGTGGTCAGGAGCTTGAGACCAGCCTGGCCAACATGGTGAAATCCTATCTTTACTAAAAATACAAAAAATAGCCGGGTGTAGTGGCCCTATGGAAATTCAAAGCTTACCCCTATGAAAACTCAAAACTTACCCTTTGACAAAAGAGTGTACATTGGATGCCGGCACCATGCTTCTCATGTTTTTTCTCTTTCCTTTTTCTTCTTTCCTCCAGTTTATTGCAGCCAACGATAAGCTGTGGTTCTGGCTGGAAGTGAACTCTGTAGTGGATTTCTTCACGGTGCCTCCTGTGTTTGTGTCTGTGTACTTAAACAGAAGTTGGCTTGGTAAGTCAACCTCTCTTTACTTCTCCTTCCTGGTTCCTGAGTCCTGGCTGAAGGACAGAATTTGCAGTGGACCAGGGGGCTGTCTCCCTACAAAGAACATTGTATGTATTAATGTGAACAATGCTCTTGGAGTTTTAGAAGTTGATGGTGGCAGCTCTCTTTGGAGCACTAGCCCCGAAGGGTTTGCACAGTTTGTGCTTCAGGTAATGCAGTTTTATAATTGTCAAAGCCTAGTGGTCATCACTGTCACAGCCAGGGCCTTTATGTTCATGGTTCTGTCACTTTTCATGCAGGAACTTAGAGTCAGGACCGGATTAAGAAGAAGCCCATGGTGGTAAAGCCAACTTTCCAAGTGGCTGGCTCAGGCACCCCAGAGGCCTGCCTGCCAAAGTTAGCTTCGGTCTGCTTCCAAAAAGTGGGTTCTGCATGGTTATTTATAGGTACAAGGTTCTTTGGAGGGCAGAGAGAGATGAAGTTTCTTGAGTCATCTCTCACCTTACAGGATACTGAGGTCCCTTTCTGGGTTAACAGGAGAGTGCTGCTGGGCTGTGCTGTACAGGGCACTTCCTGGACCAGGACTAGAACACTTTAGTGGGGAAAGTAACTTGACCAGAGAATAGTCCTGGAAGTCCAGGGCTTAGAGAGACAGCTTCAGATTTCTCATTGCTGCTTTGATTTCATTTTTTCCCTGAATTCAGAGTATTCCTGCTGTCCTGGGGTCTACTAGGGAAGAAGGGAGGCTGAAACAGAACCTGGAGGACTCTCTGTGGGTTCCTTCTGTCCTTATTTTTTAGGAATTTTGGCTTAGGTTAATTATTTAAAAAGCAATACGCATGCATGGTAATCAGTGAAAACAAAGATGTGTGAAGAGCACATTCATCATCTTTCCCCGTTGCATCCATCACTGCCTCCTCCTTTAAACACCCAGGGTTCCCAGGCCTTCACATGTGCACACATAATAGTGTTTTAGAGATAGTGGTGTTTGTATGAGAAATTGTATCAAACAATTACATTGCACCACAATTTGGCTTCCTCACTAATCGTGATGGACATCCCTTCAGCTCTGTGATAACTCATTTTATAACAGTTGTATAAGACTCCATAATTTGTTTGTATCACAGTATATTCAGCCATAACCCTAATGATAGACCACCTGAATGTTTTTCTTTTCCTTTTATTGCTGCTAGAAACGATGGTTTAATAAACACCGTTATTCATATATTTGTATAATTCTATTTCTATCAATAGTTCCAGGTTCCTGGAAGAGGAATTGCTGGTTGAAAGAATATGTGTATTTTCTTTTGTGCAGACATTGATGGATAACTTAAAAAAAATTGTGTCAAGATAAGCTTCCACTAGCAATCCATTTTGATGCCATTGTTAGCACTGTTAATTTATTATATACCTAGTGTCAAGTATTTTTTAAAAATAAGCATCTTCTTAATATAGTATGTGTGGTACTCTCTGTATTATATGCACATACACATGTGTGCATGCATACACGTTTGTATGTGTCCATATCCTAAAAAGATTTCTTTTGCTACTAGTTTTCTTATTAGAATTATATTCTCTTGCTCTAAGGAAAAGTTATCATTTTGGACCTGAGATATGCTTGGTTAGACTAGATTTTTTGCTTATCATATCCCCCTTCCTCCTTATTTTCTCCTTATCCTGATGAGGCTAGTAGAGTCACACACAAATCTGAAAAGTGTCCTCAGTGTAACTTACGTGTCCCTGGGTGTCAGCGGTCCCAGCTGCTGTAGCTTCACTGTTAACTGGCTTTGTGACCTGGCAGCTCGCTTTTCTTAGCCCATTGTTTTTCATCTGTGAGATAAAGATTTGGCTAGATGATCTTGAAGAATCTTTTAGCTCAGGAAGTCTTTAAGGCTCTTGAGTCATTAATGGGAAATTTAGGATCTAGGTCATTGGGGTGGACAGGGAAGCTAGTAGAATTCTATCAGCAGCATCCCTGAGTCAAAATTATGGATGAGCTGTTAACAGGGAGTCCTTTTAAAACGTCTTGTTGCTAAGAATTCAAACACACACCCATGCACACACAGGGAAATCGACGGGGAAGGGGACAGGCGGGATCTGCCTTCTTCACCTGGCTGTGCTTAATTACCCTGTGCATTCGAACAACCACTTTGCTTTTCTGGATCCTCAGTTGTCCCATCTGAAGAATGGGGGTTAAATGAAATTACCTTCTAGTCCTCATACTTCCTGAATCTGCACTTTCTGCCAGTGTCCATTCTCTCTTGGTCCCCTGTGGGCCTGGGTGATGGAAGGGCTCCCTGGTGACTGTGGTGGAGACATCCTCCTCTGCAGTGAGCAGAACATGCCCCCAATAAAGGTGTGGAGCTGAGCCTCCTTGTGGTGAGTGACCTGTTCTCTGAAGCATTTTAGCGCTAGGAGTTCTGGTATGCTTTGAAATCCATAGCCTTCTTGTAGATGATTTAATTCTGATTTTTGGAGATATATTCTGATCTCATAAAAAATCTATTGGCACAAACACAGAATGGGGGCAAAAAATAATTGAATAGGAAATAAAAGAGGTTGGAATGAATTGTAATGAGATACATCTTTGCATCAACTGTGGTCGCTTTCCAAAAGAAATGTGCTCTAAATGTTCTCGCTTCCATTTGCATATTAATATTTATTGAGCATCTACTATATGTCAGGTACCATCCCAGATGATTGAGAAACAACAGTGTAGAAATAGAGTCCTATCCCCCTACGCTCCTATACTGCAGTGTGGGGAAAGCAGGAAACACTGAACCTAATAAGGAAGTAAATGACACGGTATGATTAGGAAGCATAAGTGCCGTTGAAATTGAACCCATAGAACAATAACCTTTTGGTCTATGAAATAATAATAACAAAAATAAAAAATAATGTCTCTCCTCTTGTAGGAGAAAGCACCTGTAATGAAATGCTTTGGGCTCTTTGGTAACGAAACCTCCTTGGGTGAGATCTAAAACTTATCTCCCTGTTACGGAAGAGGATTCAGGATAATAATATTTCAAGGAGGTTCTCATCTGACTCAATACATGGGTTATTACATTGTGAAACAATTATTGTACTGATGAGCTGCCAGAGAGAAAATGAACATTCCCATGAGATATGACTTATAAAGGAGAAGAAATAATCCCATTAAATAGGGGCATTTCAGGCTTGGCTGCCCTTCTCCTGGAAAGTGGAAGGGTGCTGCCTTTTCTGACTGAGGTTTGGGATAAGATGCAGGAAACCGAAGTCTATGCCAATTCTCCTACACAAACTTTCCCAGCCCTGCTGAGGGTAGGACTGTGCAGTAGCTGGCTCTGTGGGAGATAAAAACCAGAATGAATGCAGGCCCCTGCCCGTACCTTTCCCAGAACGCTGCCCGCACCATGTTTAGTTTTCAATTGTTGGCATATGATTGTGTGTTGTGTAGTACAGAATATATTCATTGCACAGATCATCCTAGTGCATGTAACGGTGTACTCATAGAGACACTAATATGTAGTCAGCTTCTACTGTGTGATGGGCACTCTGGAAAGCCCCTCACATACATGGACTCAATCCTCAGAGCAAACCTATGAGGCAGGACTTGTCATTTCCCCATTTACAGATGAAGAAACTGAGGCTCAGAGTGATATCTTGTCCAAGGTCACATCTCCTGGGAGTGGTGGGAGGGGTGCATTCCCCAAGATGTGGTCTGACTTTATGTCCACACTCTTCCTCTGCTCTTCTTTCTGTGACCTTACCCTTGAATGATTTGCAGTTAGGAGTCCTGGGTTGGGAATGACAGGGCTGGTTTTGCTGCGTTGTGTTGGCATCCCTCCATTGGTGCTTACTCATAAAGGGCTTCACGCCAGGCAGGAAGAGAGGGAAGAGATCTTATTTAAGACTCCGTGTTCTCCTGGCTCCTCTTTCCCCCTCCTCCTTGCCCACCTCCAGTTTCTAGAAATGCCAGGAGGACCAGAAGAACGCAGAGCTAGCCTGGTATCTCTCGAGTCCTAGTGCCCCTCAGCAGCTTGGAGATCCGACCTGCTCCATCTGGGACAGAGAGATTGGAGCTTAAGCACATCCCCAGATATTAGCGCAGAGTAGATTAAAGCTCAGCTCTGAGCTCCACCAACTCAGTCCACATTTTGGCTCACCCATTTGCTGATGGGACACTTAGCATGAGCATTTTATCTTCCTTAGGCTCAGTTGTCTCACCTGTACAATGGGGTTAATTATAGTGCCCACCTCATAGGGATTCACTGAGGTAATGTGAGTAGAACAACACGTACTTCATACGAGCTTAATGAACAGAAGCCAGGATTACCTCGGCCTCTCTTTCTAATCTACCTATCATATTTTAAAGCACCGCAAGAGAAAACAAACCAGAACAGAATAAAAAATAAGGCAGCGGATGTGAGGACACTCATGTCGACAAGCAGCAAGACGCTGCTTATTTTAATTCCTGTCCCCACCCACCAACTTATTCATTTTGTTTCCCTTACAAATCCCAACCTCACTAAAATAAATGCACCTTGAAATGAGAGCTGTATTTTATTTTGAGATTTGAATAACATGCTCCAAGGAGAACTCATTTGTCCGTCTGTCTCATTCTCTTTTGGGAATGTATCCCCAAGGTAGGTCGATGGGCTGTACTGCCTCTGTTTGTGTGTATGTTTTTTTCTTTTTGTTTTTGTTTTATGGAGTTTTGCTCTTGTTGCCCAGGCTGGAGTGCAGTGGTGCGATATTGGCTCACTGCAACCTTCGCCTCCCGGATTCAAGCAATTCTCCTGCCTCAGCCTCCCCGATAGCTCAGATTACAGGCACTCGCCACCACGCCGAGCTAATTTTTGTATTTTTAGTAGAGACGAGGTTGCCATGTTGGCCAGGCTGGTCTCAAATTCCTGACCTCAGATGGTCTACCCGCCTCAGCCTCCCAAAGTGCTGGGATTACAGGTGTGAGCCACTGCACCTTGCCTGTGTGTATGTTTTTGTTGAGAGTGATCTTGTGGGATTTAAAGAAGGGAGTAGGGGAAAAGTAATGATGCACTCACCAGCCAGTTTTCTAGCCCATTTTTATTACCTACTATGTGCTCAGCACTGGGATGAGAGGAACACATACCGGAACACCCTGTATCCTAGCGGTACTGTGATTCCCAACACCATCCCCTGTTCTTTGATGAAAGTGGGGTATGATAAGGGACCATGGTCATTGGAACCATGATTGGAAAACCATAAACTTGATTCTATTGTCTGTATCAGAACTGGCCTTAGACCTTAAACCTTAAAACCTTCAGTAAACTCTGCTAGAAAATAGAAAACTCTGCTAGGAAATAGAAAAATGAGTTAATGCCCAATCACAGGGCAATTGCAATGATGTAGGGTGTCTGCTTATAAATATATGCCCAAGCAGTCCTTTTTTGTGTGTCAGAAGGCAATAAAAACAGGATTATATAAAAAAGCACAGGTGCTTAAAAACAACAACAGCGAAAGGACAAAACATTGTCCCTGTTTGAGACTAAGGTTGCAATCTCATTTTGGAACCAAAATAAACACACATGCAGTGACAGCAGGTTACACTACCCACTATATAATTAAGCCCGTAATTGTGAGGTACAGGCTGTAAAGGCTGTGGGAGTTCAGAGGAGCAAGAGCTCAACTGGGTGGGAGAATGAGGATATGCTTCTGTGAGAGGCTGGGGCTCAGTGGAGGCTGCAATAATGGGCTAAGACAGGGAGAATGAAGCCTAGTATGTGTGGAGCATGGTATGTACCTACAGAAGCGAATACCAGCCTAGAGAAGAAAGTGGCCTTGTTACTTGGGAGGCTGAGGCAAGAGGACCCCTGAGCTCAGGTGTTTGAGAGCAACCTGGGCAACATAGTAAGACCTGTGAAAGAAAGAAAAGAAAAGAAAGAAGGAAGGAAGGAAGGAAGGAAAGAAGGAAGGAAGGAAGGAAGGAAAGAAAGAAGGAAAGAAAGAAAGAAGGAATGAAAGAAAGAAAGAAAGAAAGGAGAGAGAAAGGGAGAAAGCGGAAGGAAGGAAGGAAAAGAAAAGGAAGGAAAGAAAAAAGGAAAGAAGGAAGGAAGGAAGAAAGGAAAGAAGGAAGGAAGAGAGAGAAAGAGGAAGGAAGGAAGGAAAAGAAAAGGAAGGAAAGAAGGAAGGAAGGAAGAAAGGAAAGAAGGAAAGAAGGAAGAAAGAGAGTGAAAGAAGGAAGGAAGGGGGTAAGGAAAGGAAAGGAAGAAGGAAGGAAGGAAAGAAGGAAGGAAGAAAGGAAGGAAGGAAGAGAGAGAGAAAGAGAGAAAGAGGAAGGAAGGAAGGAAAAGAAAAGGAAGGAAGAAAGGAAAGAAGGAAGGAAGGAAGAAAGAGAGCAAAAGAAGGAAGGAAGGAGGTAAGGAAAGGAAAGGAAGAAGGAAGGAAGGAAAAAAGGAAGGAAGGAAGAGAGAGGCCTTGCTGAGTGCCAAACATCAGTCTCACAACCCTGCAAAATGGTATAGTAGTTTTCCATTTCCAAGCAGTTCTGTGGGTGAGACGTCCAACATGGGTCTCTCCAGAGGCTCTAGGGAAGATTCCACGTCCTTGCCTTTTCCAGCTTCTAGAGGCCGCCTACACTCCTTGGCTCATGGCCCCTTTCTCCACCTTCACAGCCAGCAACTGAGGGTTCATTTCCACCTTGCATCACTCTGATCTTGCTTCCTGCCATCTCTTCTTTGCCACCCTCTTCTACTTTTAAGGACTCTTGTGATTACATTGGGCCCACCTGGATACTCCAGGATACTCTTCCCATCTCCAGGTCAGTCCATCAGCAACCTTAATTTGCCTGCTGCCTTCATTTCCTTCTGGCATGTAAATGACCATATTCACAGGTTCCAAGATTAACATGGACATATTTGGGGGTCATCGTTCTGCCTACCAAAAGGGGCATATTATTATTCCTTTTATTATTTCCAAAGAGGAATCTGAGACTCTGAGGGGTTGAGTGACTTGCCAAAGTCAGAGCCCAGAAGAGGGAGTGCTGGGATCTGGGCCCCTGTTCAGATATGCCAAAAACTCTGCATAGCCTTTTGGAGTCCTTTGCATCAGGGGTCATTCACGGCCCTTCGGGGCCCTGCTTCATGGTATTTTCCAGCCTGTTAGGGAGGAGACCCTTGGGGAGAGCCTTACTGAAGCCCAAAACCTTCCCACACGTGCCCTCACTTCCGTGGAGTGACATGTTTTTTTTCTTTTCATGGGAACAGGTGAGTTACTAGACAGACTTGCCTGTTACCTGTTGTTTTTATGTAACTTACCCTGAGGTTTGGGTGCCCCTTCCTTTGCAGCTGCAGCGACTGAGGGGAACCTATTAGGTCTGCATAACCTCCATCTAGAAGCCCTCTGTTTTAGGAATCATGCTTTATTGCTTTCTGGAGTTTACAGAGAAACCCAAATGAGACCAAAGAGTTGTGGTAGTAGGCCACCATTTTCCTAAAGGAAGCGGTGGATGGGGTCAGCACACCACTCTTCTTTTTAATGGTCACCCCACCAAGGGCTCAGTTGAAGTCTCAAGCATCTCTCTGTTGTTCCTCTGCTTCAATGGAGCATCTGGCCCCAAAGCCACCTGCTTGGCTGAAGAACCCCACCTTCAGGCAGGGTCAGGATGATTCTGTGAATCCCTGGACCTTCTGTTGACTGGCCTCTGCATTTGGTAAGAATAATCAAGAATGAAAGCTGTGGCCTGGTTTCAGTTTCCTGACATCAGTAATATTCAGTGTTTGGGATTTAAACAAACACAATTAGTATGGTTTGGCCAGAGAGTGGAAGCAGACCCTGGTCAGCATCCCCATATGCACAGCCCTGCCTCCTGCCTCCCCTTTCTCTGTACTTCCTGCCCCGGCTCCACTAGGCTGCTAGCTGCATCCTCTTGCTGTCTCTACCCTGTGCCTGGTCATGAGGAAGTTCCTGCCCGCACTCTGCAGGTTGTAATCCTTCTCCCCATTAAGGCACAGCTCTGACTCCACCTCCTGTGTGCAGCTTTCCCATTCTCATCCATTGGAATGAATTCCTCTCTGACCATTTTTTTTTTTTTTTTTGAGACGGAGTCTCGCTCCGTTGTCCAGACTCAGTGCAGTGGCGTGATCTCGGCTCACTGCAAGCTCCGCCTCCCAGGTTCATGCCACTCTCCTGCTTCAGCCTCCTGAGTAGCTGGGACTACAGGCACCTGCCACCACAGCCGGCTAATTTTTTTGTATTTTTAGTAGAGATGGGGTTTCACCATGTTAGCCGGGATGGTCTCGATCTCCTGACCTTATGATCCGCCTGCCTCAGCCTCCCAAAGTGCTGGGATTACAGGCGTGAGCCACCGCGCCTGGCCTCTCTGACCTTTTTATTGTGCTCTTAGGATCCGTGCTATAGGAGCACCATACACAGCCTGCTTTGTACTGACAGGTAGGAATGCAGGTTCCATGACAGCCATGTGGCAGGGACTGTGGCCCCCTTGTTTTTGGCTATGTCTCTAGTACCTAGAACAGTGCCTGACACATAGTTCACATTTGTTGAATGAGTGAGTCTTCTTAGGATCATGATAGTAATGAACAGTTATTGATTGCTTATTAAAAGTAGGCACTGTGCCAGCATCTCATAGTCATTCTCTGAGTTAATATTCACAATAACACGATGAGTAAATATTCATAGCCCAAGTTTACGGTGTGGGAAGCTGAGGTTCAGGGTCTAAGTAAGTGGCAAGTCCAAGACTCAGGTTAGTCCAATTCTGGAGCCCATCTTTTAAAATGATTAGACCAGTGGTTCTCAAAGTGTGGTTCCTGGATCTGCAGCATCAGCGTTACTGGGGACTTGTTACACATGAGGATGCTTAGAGCTCAAGCAAGACCCATGGGTCAGAAACTGCGAGTTGG
Source organism: Trachypithecus francoisi (assembly GCF_009764315.1). Classification (NCBI taxonomy): domain Eukaryota; kingdom Metazoa; phylum Chordata; class Mammalia; order Primates; family Cercopithecidae; genus Trachypithecus; species Trachypithecus francoisi. Next base: position 41,434,500 of record NW_022681474.1, on the reverse strand, counting down.
AGCCAGCAATCTGTGTTTTAACAAACACCCCTGGTGATCTCCAGTTTTGGAGCCACCATACCCACTTATGCTGGGATGGTTCTCAAATTTTTATTGGAATCCGCCAGAGTGCTTTTAAAACTCTTCATGTTCAGGCCAAGCCTTGAAACCATTAACCTAAGAATCTCTGGGTGGAGGGTGTGACGTAGGCTCAGCATCTTTTAATGTTCCTCAGTTGTGTCTGAAGTGCAGTCAGGATGAGAACCACTTGTATACATCTCTTAACTTTCTAAACTTTACTGTGCATGAGAAGCACCAGGAGATCTTGTTAGAATGCAGTTTCTGATTTAGGAAGCCTATGCTAAGGTCAAAGATCTACGTTTCCACCAGCTCTCAGGTGTAGTGATGCTTCTGCTCTGTGGACCACACTTTAAGTAGCTAGGCTTTCCAATCCACTTAAAAATGGCCAAAACCATAATTACTTTTGCACCAAACTAATACATTGTGCTATCCAGTATGGTAGCTCCTAGCCACATTTGCCTATTTAACATTAAAAGCTCAGCTCCTCCATCCTACCAGCTGTTTTTCAGGTACTCAAGAGCCCCATGTGGCTCATTGGCTGTGGAACTGGACAGCACAAATGTGGAACATTCCATCATCATAGACAGTTCTGTGGGGCCACGCTGCTCTAGAATGAGTCCATGACAGCACACACCATGGCTTTTTACTTTTTGTATGCCTGGGACACTCTTGCACATAGTGGAAGCTTAGCAAATGTTTTCTGAAGTGATTTTGAGTAAATGGACCAATGATAAAAATTCTATATCTAAAAGAAATAAATAACTTTCCTGAGGAATTGCTAGAGAAATCATGAATACACTGTTAAAAAGGAACCCTCTACCACCCTACCCAAATTAAATTAAATATACTAAAGGTATCAGTAGGCAAAAAAACACAAGAGACCCTGGACCATGCTCCAGCTCCAGAACACCCTGTTCTCTGCTACTACTGAAATGGCATTTTGGGCTCTGAAAGGAAAGGTCTCTGGTGCCCCCTAGAGGCTAATCCTGCAATTTGCTGGATTTGTGAGCAATTAAGTAGCCAGGGGAGAGGAGAGGGGGGCCAATTGGCTCATGGCTCAGATGGGCAGTTAGTGGTTAGCAGTGGTGGAGAAAGGCTCACTTTGAACTCCCATAAGCTATTTGGCGTATGATAACGTGACTCAACCGCTAAGACCAAAAGCCCCCCCCCCAAGGGAGCTTCTCAGTGACAGTGCCCCAAGCCTGGAAGGAAGGGCCCCTGAGTGCCCCCAGAGGTCACCCACTCCATGTTTCAGGCAGCTGACTTCCAACTTGGACATCTAGATTCCCTGAACCTTCTAAGTAAACTGCTGTATGTAGACTGTGGGTTTCCTTAGAATAATAATAGTGAATTAAAGAAAAGTAAAAGTAGGATTTCCCTTTTTGGGCCAGGTGTTTTAGGAGAGTGGGGGCTGGGGGGTTTGAGAGAAAGAGAAATCCAAAAGAAAAGTGCTTCTATAACCAGAATAAAGTTAGATGTGTTCATATTACACGTATTACATATGTATGTGTATATTTGTATGTATGTGTATGTACATATAGTATATAATTGTTTCACGTGTTCTTCCAAACAGTACTATGAAATAGGTGTCATTTGGAGGCCCATGTTACAGATGGGGAAACTGAGCCTTTGGAAGGTTAAATAAATTGCTGAGAGTCACCTAGTGAGTAAATGGTAGAGCTCGGCTTTGATCCCAGGCAATCTGCCTCCAAAGTCCATATTCCTCGATATGATACTATACTGTCTCTCAAGCTATAAACTTACCTAGCCATTATGTTTACACTTAAGAAGATAATTCTAATAGTGTTGTCTGATCAGATAAAAATACTAAATACAGTTTCTTCTTGTCAAGTCCCCTGACAAAAGGCCAAGATACTCCTTGACAGAATTTCCTTGGTACTCCCAGATGAGAAAAGAAATTCAGAAAATAAACTCAATTCATTAAAAAAAAAGGTAATACTTTTTTTTAATAACTTACCAGCCTCCAAACTACTTTTTTTCCCCTACGTTCACCAGTCCCCCCTTCTGAGCTTCTTGACCCTTTCTATACAAGTAGCCAAATAAATAAAAACAATCTATGTTTTTAACATCAGTCCATGTCACAATAGTATCATGCTAGATATTATGGGCTGCTGTGGTCTGAATGTTTGTATCTGCCCCAAATGTATGTGTTGAAGTGAAATCCCAGTGCCGTGGTGTTGGAGGTGGGGCCTCTGGGAGAGGATTAGATCATGAGGGTGGAGCCCTCAGGAATGGTATTTGTGCCCTTATGAAAGAAACCCTTGGGAAGCTGTTTGTCCCTCCCACCATGCAGGGAAACAAGAAAGTGCCATCCATGGAGCAGAGAAAAAACTCTCCCCAGATGCTGAATCTGTTGGCACCTTGATCTGGGACATCCCAGCCTCTAGAACTGTGAGCAGTGAATTGCTGTTGTTTATAAATTACCCAGTTTAAGGTATTTTGTTAGCCTATATAGACTGACAAGGGGCTGTAGTCTTGGTTGGAGCTTTTTTTTTTTTTTTCAAAGGAGAAGAAATTCAATGCCACCATACACCTTAGGAATAGCATTGCAGTGGAATTGCTCTAGTGTGGCAAGAAAAATGAACTCATTATTAAATTCTGTCCCTATGATTGGTCTCTGAAGAAGGCAGCCCAGCCAAGTGGAATACTAAAAATTTGGATGTATTTCAGGGAGTTCATTGCCATTCCGGTTGCTGCTATAGCTAAAACTGCTTCTAGAGAAATTACTCCTCTCCAAGAGATTTCCAATTGTGTTCCCTTGATATTGCTTTGTCAGGGACATGCTTTAAATAAGATGCCCTCCGTAAGTAGCAGAGATTCTAAATCCTCATTGACTTGCATGGCTCTGTTATATGCCAAATTGGAAATACCATCCTAAAATGAATGTCTTCAAGGAACGAATTCAGCAGTAGGTTTGCATGGATGCCAAAACCTCTCCAGATGGCTGTACTTCATCTGGGGTATTATTGGAACAGCCTCCTCAGCAACCTAAATCTCTAGGACTGGACGTATATTTACCTTCACATCATCTTCAAAAAATAGATGCCTCGATTCTTTTCCATGAGATCAGGGCCATAATGACCTGGCTAGCAGATCGGATAGGGAGAAAATGAACACCTGAAACCAGCTCAGGGATTCTACTGCATTATTCAGCTGAACACCTACTGTGTGTAAATCCCTAGGTGCTAGGAGTGACCCAGAAAGGGGGAAACATAGATCTTGCCTCTATAAGATGCTAATAACTTAATTAGAGGGTCCTCTAGAAAGAACAGTAAGTTTATAGGAATTTAGAGGAGGAACAGATGGAGGAAAGTTGGCCATCCCAGCCCAAAGTAGATTTCAGGTATCTAAAATATAAACATGTTTCTCCTAGAGCAGGACTACTCGATGTGCAGTCTGCAAGCCAGCACATGGCCTGGGACATTAATAGAAACAAAAATGTTGGAGTTCAACCCTAAACCTGGAGAATCTCTGGAAGGTGGGGCTGAAGGATCTGTTTTAACAAATTCTCCTAGTGATTCTTCTATGGGCTAAATGATCTTGGCAGTATATATTAGAATTACCCAGGAACTCTGACACGTCCTCCTGGCCAGATTGTATTTCTAACCAAGCATGAGAATTGGGGGTGAACTCAGCCACCAGAATGTTTTAAAGTTCTCTAAATAATTTCACTTGTGTAGCCAGTGTTGAGGGGCCTGGCACAGTTGTGGTTCTTAAACCAGCGGAACATACCTGAATACCTGAGAAACTTCAACACACACACACACACACACACACACACACACACTTAAGCACTTTCCCAAATCTATTGAGCGAGGCTCTTTGGTTTGTGGTAAGGACAATTGCTTTGGAATTGTGCTTTGGAACGAGCACACTATGTATTCTAGATAGACCGGTGGTTCTCAAACTTTGAGTGCACCAGAATCACATAGAGCTGTGGTTAAATTACAGATTTGGGGGGTTCCATCCCCAGAGTTTCAGATTCAGTATGTCTGGGGTGGGGCCTGAGGATTTGCATGGTTAACACATTCCCAAGTGATGCTGCTGCTACTGATCTGGGGGCCACACTTTAAGATCTGCTGGTCCAGCCCAGGGTGAGGCTGAACTTGAATTCTAGTTGTAGCTGTTATGCACGTTTCCAGGATTCTGGTATTCCAGTAAACCTTACTGTTTTATGCTCCTAAATATCAGTATTCTTATTAATGTAATCCTTTATTTCATATGTTTTTGAGATTAAAATCTGAGTCATTTACATCTTGAGATGTACTCATCATATGATATTCTGTATTATAATTTCAACGTGAACAACAGAACCCTTTTTTGATAGCTTTTGGATCTTCCACTTGTAATCCCCTTCTAAGGTATACCAAGTCCTTGGTTACTAGTAAGAATGAACACCTTTGCTTGACTTTATTAGTCACTAATATTTTCTCTAGAGCCAATTTGTTTGATATCGCTTCCTAAACTCTCTGAAATTGGGATAGGGTCAGCTCATTGAGGAAAATAGATAGAGGATATGTTGGAGATTAGGGATGGAGAATGGAGGAGGGAGGTCCCAGGCCAAATTTCTAACCTGTCCTGAGAGCCTCACTTCCTACCTTCTCCCAGGCGTTGAGCCTCACCTCTGACCTTCTCCCAGGGATAGAGTCTCTCAGCCCGCTCCTCAAGGGAAGGGTTCTCTTAGGGTCCAGACTCTCTCCATCAGCAGGGTAACTTATTTTAACAAATCTTCTTTCCCAGTCATCCCACTTGCAGACACTGAGATGCCCAGCCTGCTCATGAGAGTAAGAACAGATGCTGGGTGGTGAGCAGATCTCCATTTTTCTTTTTTTTAATTTATTTTTATTATTATTTTTTTAGATGGGGTCTTGCACTATTGCTCAGGCTGGAGTGCAGTGGCACAATCTTGGCTCCCTGCAACCTCTGCCTCATGGGTTCAAGCGATTCTCCTGCCTCAGCCTCTCGAGTAGCTGGGATTACAGGAGCCCACCACCATTCCCAGCTAACTTTTGTATTTTTAGTAGAGACGGGATTTCACCATGTTGGCCAGGCTGGTCTCGAACTCCTGACCTCAAGTGATCTGCCCATCTTGACCTCCCAAAGTGTTGGGATTACAGGCGTGAGCCACCGCGCCTGGCCCCATTTTTCATAAGACACACTATATCACTCAGAATAAATACCAAACACTAGTGTGGTGCCACTTTGCTCCCATATCACAATCACTAAATTCAACTTCTCTCTTTAAGGCCAGGTAGGAATTTAGCAACCCAGCTCATAAAGCGTACACTTAGCTTATTATTTCCTAGGTGGATGCAAATCTCACGGGCCAGATTGGGAGCACAGCAGATACTTCCTTTTTGTAAAAACTTGGCTGAGTGTGGTGGCTCACTCCTATAATCCCAGCACTTTGAGAGGCCAAGGCAGGAGGATGGTTTGATCCCAGGAGTTTAAGGCCAGCCTAGGCAACATAGTGAGACCTGTCTCTACAAAAAAAATTTGTTTTTTAGCCCAGCATGGTGGCATATGCCTGTGGTCCCAGCTACTCAGGAGGCTGAGGTGGGAGGATTGCTTGAGCCTTGGAGGTTGAGGCTACAGTGAGCTGTGATTGTGCCACTGCACTCCAGCTTGGGCAATACAGTGAAATCCCATCTTAAAAAAAATAAAATTAAATTAAACAAACAAACAAAAAACTCAGTCTCATGGTCTTCCTCCTTTATATTCTCAACTAGCTTTCCTCTCCAGCTCTGTTGTCTGCATTTTTGTGAATTTGTCCCATTTTCACTCTAGCCGGCCTACTTACCAACCACTCCTACCCAATCTCAGATACGTTCCATCTGCATGGTTTTGGTAGTTTCTTGTCTAGCAGTTGCTTGCCTGTCTTCTCTGCTTACCTGCACTCAACCAGTTATTATTCTGTTACCTTGCCTCTTCTAAAACCACTGTAGTCTGAGTCACTCTTTTGATCATGGGTGGTCTTCTGATGTGGCTGTGTTTTTATAAGTAACATGTACATGTCTGACTCTTCAACTAGATCAGGAGTTGGCCAGTCTGGCCTACGGACTGTTTTTGTAAATAAAGTTTTATTGGAACATAACTATGTTCCTTCATTCACATATTGTTTATGGCAATGACATGAAGAAGATAGGGCCCACAAAGCCTTAAAAATTATTGTCTTGCTCTTTAGAGAAAGTTTGCTGATCCCTGGTCTAGATTTGCAACTATGTTATATATTCTTTTATATTCCTCTAAATGTCTGGCACTATGTTTTGCATACAATTGCTGCTAATCAATTTGGATGACCTGAACATGAACTTTCCTCTGAAGTCCTTATAAATGTAATAGGAATAAAATAAGTTATTTTTTGCTGTTGTTATTGTTATTATTATTATAGCTGCTGTATACAGTCCTGCTATATAATGTTTCTGTCAACAACAATTCCCATATGCGATGGTGGTCCCATAAGATTATAATATGTATATTTACTGTATCTTTTATATGTTTAGATGCACAAACCTTACCACTGTGTTACAGTTGCTTACAGTATTCAGTACAGTAATGCTATACAGGTTGGTAGTTTAGGAGCAATAGGCTACACCATATAGCCTAGGTGGGTAGTAGACTATACCATCTAGGTTTGTCTAAGTGTACTTGATGATGTTTGCTCAATGACAAAATTGCCTAATGACACATCCCTGTCATTAAGCAATGCATGACTATATTTTGTGGCAGGTATTGGACAAAGCTCTTTACCGGCCTATCTCATTTAATCCTAACACACAGGTAGAACTTGGAACTTGGAGAGGTGACCTGTCTTACTAGCTGTATGACTTCAGCAAGTGATACAGCAAGAATTCGAACTCACGTCTTTGTGATCTCAGCGCCTGAGCTTTCAATTACTACTATATACTCACTGTTTAGTAGTAACTCATACATGTGATGAGAGACAGAAACGTTTAAAAGCCCTACCAATGAGATAAATCATGTAAACAAGACTGGCCTATGTTATAAATAGGCTAGGACCAAGATGAAGCAAGTGACCCTGAAAGTGAGGCCTTGGCTGGGCGCAGCAGTTCATGCCTGTATCCCAGCACTTTGGGAAGCTGAGGTGGGAGGATCGCTTGAGTCCTGTTCGAGACCAGCCTGGGCAACATGGTGAGACCCCATCTCTACAAAAAATACAAAAATTAGCCAGACATGGTGGTGCGTGTTTGACGTTCCTGCTGTTCGGGGGCTGAGGTGGAAGGATTGCTCGAGGAAGTTGAGGCTGCAGTGAGCCAAGACCATGCCATTGCACTCCAGCTTGGGGACAGAGTGAGCCCCTGTCTCAAAATTAAAAAAAAAAAAAGAAAAAAGAAAAGAAAGAAAGTGAGGGTGCCTTTCAATTTTGTTCCCTGGATGCATCACTGTCTTACCCTAGTCTCTGCCGTGGTTAACAAACTTCATGAACATTGCCGGTTTCATTATTATCATCATCTTCATTATTATCATCATTCACTCAACAAACCTTAAAACAGGTGTAATGTGCCAGTTGTTGTGCTAGGCTTGGAGTTTAAACTGAATAAGATATTTTAGCCCTACTGTAGGAAAGATGAATCTATAAACCCCAGACTACAAACACAAATGCTTACAGGGACAAGAAGATAACAAATGGGTGAAGCAGGCCAGGTGGAGGCTGTCTCTAGCAGGAGAGTGAATGTCTCTCTTCAAAGGAAGGCTGTTCCATGAAAAAGAATGAAACCCTGTCATTTGTGGCACCGTGGATGGAACTGGAGGTCATTGTGTTAAGTGAAATAAGCCAAGCACAGAAAGACAAATATTGCATGTTCTCATTTACATGTGGGAGCTAAAAAAAAAAGTGGATCTCATGAAGACAGAGAGTAGATTGGTGGTTATCAGAGGCTGGGAAGGGTAGGAGGGAGGGGAAGATGAAGAGAGGTTGATTAATGGGAATAAATATACACTTAGATAGAAGAAATAAGACTTGGTGTTTGATAGATCATAGAGTGACCAGTTAACATTAGGATGACAAGTTAACATTAATCGATTGTACATTTCAAAATAGCTACAAAAGTTATTTCAATGTTCCTAGCATGTAGAAAAGATAAATAAGGTGATGGATGTCCCAGGTACCCTAATTTGACAATATGGATGTATCAAATTATCACATGGACACTGAAAATACGTCCATCTACTATGTATCAATTTTAAAAAGAGAGGCTATTGATCAGCCTTTGGCAGGGTCTTACCGTATTGACAGCTTCTCAATGTCCACTACCAGTTACCTCCTGCCCTTCATCTTTCCTACATTAAGGCAAAAATACAGTATTCAGTTAAAACTCCTCCTCCCCTCCTTCTTTTCTTCTTCCTCTTCCTCGTATTCCTCCTTCTCCCCTTCCTCTCCCTCCTTCTCCTTTTCTTTCCCCTCCTCCATGTCCTTCCCCTCCTCTTCCTCTCTTTCTTCTTCCTTCCCTTCCTCTTCTTCTGAATCAATCATTTTTGGCCACAGTGACCTGCCCTTTGCAAACTAGTATGTGTTGCAGTATTATTATTTCTCCTCTTGAGACAGGAAACTCTGGTGTTTCTCTGTAGGAAATGGTCATCTCGGGCTGCTCCCCTTCTTACTACATCTATTGCCCAGTATTCATCACAAAGCCTATATCACCAAACAGGTTGCATCGGATAGACAAACAAAAATTCTTACTGTGGGTAGGTGAATATTTTAGCAAACTTCAAACACTATAACTCTAATTTACAAACTGGATCAGAAATGCTTTCTCATGTTTTGGTGTCTGGAGCAAAGTGCACATGGTCAGAGGACTTCTTATTTCAATTTTCTTGTTTGTTTCCATTTATTTTATGCAGTAAGTAGCCTCCCTTCCATTAGTACAAGTACTTCTGGTGTGGTAGAGACGAAGGGCCCCAGCTCCACTGGGAACAAAGGGGACCTATAGGAAACACAAGTGTCCCCAGCTTTTCCATGCACTGACCTGCCCTAATGCCTATCCTCCTCCCATAGCCCGCAGAGACTCCCCAATCTCACTTCAGCTCAACCTCATTTTCCCCAGGACTGTTCTGAAAAATGTGTTGTGACGTGCTGCCACCTAGTGAAAGAAAGTGGGAATGGACATTATAGTGTCTATGGCCCTCAGAATTCTCTTTGAAGCCTGGTTTAGTTAACCTCTGCTGAAAAAAGTCCTAAGTTTTTAACTTTCAGAAAATATCTCTTATAAGACTCCCAGATGGTCCAAAGACTATTTAGTGAAGCCTGAAAAAGACAAGTGTCAAGTGAATAGCTAACAGTTTGAAAAGTAGGTATACGTATTCGGGCTAAGTATAAATGGAAAACAACTCCCCATAAAAAACCATTCTAATTGGACTTGCAGGGCAAGTTAAGAGGAGGAAGTCAGCAACTCCAGAGTATAGACATTACCTGTTTTCACTAAAATAAAGGACTTTCTTCAACTGCAGTATTGCACTATCATTTTATCTCCGTAGAATATTTTCCTTCGGTCTTTTGACTGAATTGGTTTTGAGTTTAAAAGAAATATTGAAATGATCTGTCACTTTACTTTTTGCCTATCAAGCTGTCGGCTTCAAAAAATGAACAAATGCATGAATTCTGAATAGATATGTTTCTCAGACCTAAAAAGAAATAGAAAACGTATTAATAAACTTGAGTCTAGTCATCATATGTGTACTTCAATATATCATAACTGATTTATGAACCACAAGTACAGTGTTTAAGTGAAGACTTCTCTGCATTCGTATTTTAAGTATTATTATTTCATTCTTTCCTCTTGGGGGGCAAGTTAGTATAATATTACCATTGACTACCATTGGGTGGGTCCCAAAGGTCATTTCTGTGGAAGGTAATAGAGCTTTTCATATGAGAAGCTTTCAGCAGCCTAGCACAGGCAGCACACTGTGACAAGTGGCCAAAAAAAGTAGAGAATATTTTTATCCTGAGTTTTCATGGCATGAATCAACTCATTCTTCAGAAGTCTGTATTTTTTTCTCTATTATGGCATGTCTGGCATTTCCTTTGACTCTGGCTGGTCTTCATCTCAGCAAAGTGGAAAAAACGTATTTTTGATGGGAAAAAAATGGAAAGAAACTGAAAGAGGGAAAAGATCCCTAATACAAGGAGAAACGCAACTCCAGATTCCCTATTGCCATATGGAACATTTAGGATTTCCCAGGAGGAAACATGTTCAAGTGGTTGCTTCTGTTCCCTCCAGACTAAGAGGGATCCTGACAGTAGCTGTGGCTGGTGAAGGAACACTCTATTATCTGGCTCTGGGTGCTGCAGAACCAGGCAGTTAACAGGGCAAGAAAACCAAATGATCCATGGGTGCAAATGTGCTTTTGCCAAAGCCACTTCACTGGGGTCTAGATAGCAAAGAGAAATGGTGGCTTCTAGAGGAGGAAGAGTTAGGAAGTAATCCTGGAGTCAAGTTGTCTTTTCTTAAAGATCATGTTTCAGGATAAAAAAAAAATCAATGGCAGGTGGGAGGGTGGGGGACAAAGAGGGTGGGTGAATTATGAGTTTATGTCTGTGTTTTAAAATAGACACCCACCTTGAAACTGCCATTTAGAAATGTGCATGGAGGGAGAATCTTCCTGATTCTTAGTTCTAATTTATGGCCAATTTATGAAGTCAGTGTCATCTGTCTTCCTGCTGGTGTGTGTTCAGCCTGGCCACCCTTTATGCCAAAGACCTTGAGCAGACCTTGGCGAAAACCCCCAGGTGTTTTACTGTCAGCAGTGATCCGTGGAATGGATTGGGGCGGGCTGCCTTGCCTTGGGCAGAGTTCGTGTGTCACTCAGGGGAAGATGCATCAGGCTGCTGAGTCAGAGGGAGTCTGCCTTATGTCCACAGAGAGGAGTGAATCAGAAAGCCAGATGGGTCCAGCTCTCAGGACATGACAAACTGCAGAATGGCAAGCTGGGGGGTTTGAGTACATCATACCCTTCTTAGTCTACTGATGAGAAAACTGGGGCCTGGGAATGCCCAGGAATTTGCTTACATTTCTTCTCCTAATGAATTAATTCTTTCGTTTGTTCAACCGTGATGCCTTGAGTGTCTCCCATGTGTCAGGCTTTGTTCTAGGTGCTGGGGTTAGAAAGAGGAAGAGTGTCACATGAGGAGAAGACACATGTCACAGGTCATTCTAAAAGGGAAACCCAGCTGAGAATGAAGAGTGTCTCAGGGCAGAAAAAGGAAGGAGCAAAGACATCCAACTTGGCACTAGACAATTTGGGTCCTGATTTGACAGTCTTTAGTAATTAGCATAACCATCAGTGCATCATGGAAGCTTACCCCATGTACCATTTCTTAGCTTTCATTACTGTTGTGATTGCAAAGGTACTTGGAAGATTACTTGATGAGTCTCTTTCTGTTGCTCCAGACTCAGACTGTGAGTTCCATTAAGGCAGGGATCTTTCTCAGCTCTCTGTTTTATCCCCAGAACTGGACAGAGCACTGCACGCATGGGAGATACTCAGTAAATAGCCACTGAGTGAACAGTAGAATGAATGACAAATGATAAGGGTTCCCAAGTTCCATTCTATAGAATAAGGGTCAGCAAAATCCTTCCATAAAGGGCCTGATAGTCAATGCTTTTGGCTTCAGGGGCCGTATGATCTCCACCACCACCATTCAACTCTGCCTCTGTGGCATGAAAGCAGCCATAGGCAATATGTGAAAGAGTGGACATAGCTGTATCCCAATAAAATTTTATTTGGGACACTGAAATTTGAATTTCATACAATTTTCATGTTCCATAAAATATTCTAATGTTTTTTAGCTATTTTAAAATGTGAGAGAAAAACATTTTTAGCTGGTGCCCTGTGCAAGAACTGGTGGTGGCCAGATTTGTCTCACAGGCTATAGTTTACCAACCCCTGCTATAGGAGGAAGATGAATAGGGTAAAGGTTTTATGAGGTTTTAATTGATTCATTTATCCATCTGCTTGAGCATTTACTTGCTCGCTGTCAGGCTCTGTAACAGGCATTGGACATACAAACAGAAATATGATTAGTCACCAATATCAAGATGAAATCATTATCCTTGACAGGTCAGATCTTCAAGGATGAGTCACGGCTGTGTAGGAAATATGAACCCCACAGTCTGTTTAATTGATGTATGCTATGCACTCTAAAATTATTTGGAGATTTCTAGATAAAACTTTCCAAATGTCACAAGTATCCTTCCAGCATTTCATATTTACAGACTGGAAAATCAATGGAGATGGAATCTTTTTCCCACTATCTCTAAGTTAATTTGCCTGTCTAATGCTTAAACACTTTCTGCTAGTTCTATCTCATTCTTTACCCATTGGAGAGTACCAGTGGATTTTCAGATAACTTCCTTGAAGACCAGAAAGAAAGATTAAAAAAGAAAAATTTCCAGCTCCTTCTTTTTGGCTTGGGTCTTCCAGGTCTTTATCTTAATGAAAACTAGAGGCAAAGGTGTTTTCTCTGGACTGTAGTCAGAGAACAACAAAATCCCCCATCTTTTTTATTTCCTGAAGACAGAAAGCTGTCCAGGAAAATATTAATAAAAATAGAAATAAGATGAGATTAGAACCTTAGAAGGTTTTGCAAAATACTTTTCTTGTTTGACTGTTTCTGGCCTTTTGTTTTTTTGAGACGGAGTCTCGCTCTGTCGTCCAGGAGTGCAGTGGCGGGATCCCAGCTCACTGCAAGCTCTGCCTCCCGGGTTTACGCCATTTTCCTGCCTCAGCCTCCCGAGTAGCTGGGACTACAGGTGCCTGCCACCTCGCCTGGCTAGTTTTTTGTATTTTTTTTTTTAGTAAAGACGGGGTTTCACCGTGTTAGCCAGAATGGTCTCGATCTCCTGACCTCGTGATCCGCCCGTCTCAGCCTCCCGAAGTGCTGGGATTACAGGCTTGAGCCACCGCGCCCGGCCTGTGGCCTGTCTTAATCCAATAATCTATTAAACTCCAGCTAATAGTTTCTTTCTCCATCCCCAGCAAATTTGCAATCCTCCGGAATCCTTTTGGGAATTCCAAGGCAAACGGCCTTAAACAAGAACTTAATTGTCTGAGAGATTTTGTTTGCTTATTAGAACTGTTTGGTCCACAGCATTATCTGCATGGGGGAATAACTCCCTTAGCTGCCATCAGTTTTACAGGTCTTTGCTCATAGGATTACAGTTCTTTTACATAAAAGGATGCTTGGAAATTGGCACCACCAAGAGTGCCAATTTTGAGTATCTTTAACTGAGTTTAAAGTAGTAACTATTTAACTAGAATCAGTGTGCTTCTTGATGTCTAGGAATAAAAGGCAAAGGGAGGAAAGAACAGGATTTGGGACTACAATTTGAGATTAATAAATGATTCATTCAATGGATACATATTGATCATAGCACAGTGCTTGTTGTGAATGGTACTGTGAAATGTAAGGTACAATTTCAGCCTAGAGTAGCTTAATCTAGTTACAGATATGGGAATTCCAAATACCTTATCTACAACGAGAGTTCAAAGTATTTGACAAGTCAATATAACAAAAGATGAATAAACAATTAAGTAATACCACAGAAGAGTAAACATGAGAAGATATGCATTTAAATGTATGCAAAGCACTTATTGCTTTGGATAGAATTCACATGTTATCCAAGCGTTGATTACACGATACATGCACATCTCTAAACACATTCATAACTGAATTCGGCTTAATAGGAAATAAATTGAATGATGGAACCTAGTGTGCCTGACTTTTCTCAGATGAGATATCTGGCTTGTACAATGCAGTAACTACTATTAAAACTCTATCAGGCACGGTGGCTTACACCTGTAATCCCAGCAGCTTGGGAGGCCAGGGCAGGAAGATTGCTTGAGCCCAGGGGTTCAAGACCAGCCTGGGCAACAAAGTGAGACCCTGTTCCTACAAAGAAAAAAACAGTAATAGAGCGTGGTGGCTCATGCCTGTAGTCCTAGCTACTTGGGAAGCTGAGGCAGGAGGATCGCTTGAGACAAAGAGGTTGAGGTTGCCATGAGCCATAATCATACCTCTATACCCCAGCCTGGGTGACAAACAGAGACCCCATCTCTTAAACAAAACTCACTAGGATATACCAGTGACTCCATATGAAGAATCATACCTGTCCTTCTCACCTTGACCTGAATTAATGAATACAAGTATCAGTAAAACAGCTGTTATTTAATTCCTTATCCCACATCTGTCCTTGAAGGCTGTCACGTGGCCAAGGACCATGGAACCGACAGACAATGTGTCCATCAACAAGCAGTTCAAACCAAGCCTGTGGCTGACCATATTGAGTGAATGAAAGAGCCTTGGAGGGACTGGGCCTTTTAGAAAAATCGGCTCGTAAGTCAAGAGCATGATGTCAGCTGCCTGTGTGTATTTCATGGTGAGAGTGAAAGCAGATCTAAATTATGAGTTGTTGAGTCACCTGCATGAATCAAGTCAATTCTTAATTTGAAAGGAAGCTCAGTGCCAAGGGAACATAACATATGGAAGGAGTGGCCTCAATGACTAACAAAATCAGGGCCTATCAGGACTGCCTGAGTTTACTTAGGTGCATTTGTAAGACATGACATTTCCACAGCTGTTCAACTATGTGAAAACCTTTTGTAAGCATTACTGTATTTGATACACTCTGTGAGATGGATGTTACTGTTATCTCTGAATTGGCAGATATGGGCAAGGATGTTCCAAGAGGTCTGCAGGGTCACACAAGTAGTAAATAGTGTAGCCAGGGCTAGACTTAGAGGTCTTTTAACCAGTCACAGTCCCCCTCGGCAGTGAGAGCTATGGTCTGCCCCTGCTCCCTCAGTGTGCACCAATTAGTTTAGGCCTGCATTCAGATGGGATGAGTTATGTTCTGATTAGGAACCACATGCAGTGTATGCTATAAGTTAAAAGCAGGCAGATGTGCCTGTGGCCATGGGGACTTGCTGGGGGAGCTGGACTTGAGCCTTAAAACATGGAAAAACCTTAACTGAATGGAGTGGAGGGCCAAGAGCATTCCAGACAAGAGAAAAAGGTGAGCAGGGGGAAAAATTTCATCCTTCTTTGGGGAGCCAGGAAGTGGACTGGTGTGACTATTTCAGGGTGATCGTATAGGGAGGCAGCTGAGGGATCCTCAGCGGGTGGTTATAGTAACTGGAATGGATTTACTCTGGGGCAGGACTTACTCCACTGACAGCCTTGGAGAAGAGCAGGGGAACTGGAGGAGAGCCTTCCCAGTTACCCTGTTAGGGACCTTCTCTTTGACTCTGTCATGCAGGTGCACAGTAGGTGGAATTCATCCACCTCCATCCACCCATTTCTTCTTTTTAGCTCATTTTGTTTCATTCAACAGACATTCCCATTACCACATTCTAGGCACTGTGTCAAGTCTTACTGAAGTTACTAAAAGGAACCCTCAACGAATGTTTTGTGAATTCAGACATGAATGAATGAACGAAAGAAAAGGGACAAGGGCTGGTGAGCTCATTCATGGGGGAGAAGGAAGTAAGGAAAGAATTCCAGTGCGTTGCATTGAATATGGCAGGAGAGTGCTGGGGGATCAGGCAGAAAAGAGACAGCCTGACGTGTCCCAGGGAAGGCTTTCCAAAGAAGGTGGTGTTCTGGCTGCTTTCTGGAGTCTGAAGTGGAAATTTATTAGCTAGAGGGAGGGGAAATACACAGGTCAAACTGAGGGCAAGTGTTGCAAATGAACAAAGGCCTGAAAATTAGGGGAAATGCAAGGATGTAGGTGTAACTTAAGTTGAAAAGTTAAGTTAAGGGGGAAAACGTAAGGACAGAAGACCAGGGAAAACATTCCCACCTGAGACCAAACAGAGCCACCTGGTCCAAGATCACTTCTTTATGTCTTTAGGCAAGCGCTGGGCCAAAATGGTGCGGCTCTGGGATCTTTTCTCACTCAAAGCCCTACACTAAGCCCATCTTTCTCATAAGAAGGCTGAGGGAACATCTGTCTAAGATAAACGCCTAGTAATTTAACAAAAAAAGAAAAGGCAATGATACTATAGGGAAGAAAAGAAAGAAATGCGTGGATGATGTTACTGGGCTATTATTTTCCTAAAACAAAAGCAAGAAATGAAGTATCTTTTAAGAGCTGTCCTATAATGCCATTCTGGGAGCTTAGGAAAAAAATCAAAATGTATTAGAGCTGTCTCAGACCTTGGATGGTTTATGGCAGCATCTAAAATTGCTGGTAAAATTATGACCTTGTAATTCACAGCCGTGTCATCTATTCTCTAGCACACAGTATAATTTATGTACCAAGCCAGTTGCTTCAAAAAAGAATGGGGAAAAACTCACACAACACAAAGTTTATAAAATGCTGTTATTTTTAATGTGTAATGTCTTTAGTCTAAACCTGTGTTGTTAGGAGGAAGGGTGTGCTGTTGCTCAAGGTTATTACCACAGTTCTTGTGGTATGGGGTGAGAGTACGAGGATTACTTATTACACTTACGCAGGGCAGGCTGCCATATCCACAATACACAGTCCTCCCTTCCTCCCTCTCCCAGAGAGGGCTGCCACCTTGAACTCCTTCTTCCCTTGAGATAAAACCTGGGCAACTACTAAAGCTTGACCTTGACTCATGCCTTAAACCTGAGCACAAAACTTAACCTCTGCTGGGAGGCCTTCCTCCCTACAAAACAAAGAGGTCTCAGGAAAACTTCTTAGCAAGCCAAAGATGAGATTTCCACTCAGCTTCTCAAGTTAGCCTGGCTTTGACCCCAGTTAGGGAGCTAGAGAGGAAATGAGCTGGGAGCAAACTAGGAATTGTGGAGGGGGAACTATGGGCAACATCAGATTCATACAACTCTCACTTCCATGAGAAGGGGGAAGGGGAGAGAGAGGAGGCTCCCATAGCTGAGTGATCAGGTCCAGAGACCTCCTTGTGATCCAGGCTGCACCTGCGCCAGTCTGCTTGACCTTGAGCAACAAGCTATGGCCTCTGAATCCTGTCAACCTCGCCTATAATAAAGAGATGAGCTCCTGCCTTCACTACCTAAGGGAGTTACTGTGAGGATCAAAGGGTCTATTATAGCTTTTAATCTTGAGCCAGTGACTAGGTCATTATTTTTCTCTTGCTCTGCCTGTTCCATTTTCTCCTCATGGCATACAGCTCTTTTGCCTCAAAGAAGATTCTTGAGGATGATGACCTGCCTCAGACTTCTTTCTCCCTAAAAGTGTTTTCTTTTGTTCAGTTTCATTTCTGTCTTTCCAATTATTCCTGATTATTTTCCCTGAGCCTCTCAGAGATCTGATCACCTCATTGTATAGGAGCTATTTACACTCCTTTTTTGATATGACCACATGCTTCTCTGGATCTGATTCTTAATTCTTTGCTCCTTCCCTGCCTGCCCCCAACCCATGGGGGCATCAGAAGCCATGGGAAGGGAGGCAGCCCATCGCTAAGGAGGAGGAGGACCTTGTCAGGGTGTTCGTGGTGCAGGTGACCAGAGGACAGAGCTCACTGCTGTGATCCTGGAGAGGGTGCCAGGATGCTGTTCCCATTAAAGGCAGTGGAGCCTGGAGACACTGCAGACTCGTGCTCAGACCTCCTAGACTTTGGTCCTTGCTGTGGGGCTTGCCTTGCTGAAGGCAGGATGAGGGGCTTATTTTTCTGGCTGAAACACTGCATCCCAGAAACCACAGAAATACTTCCAAAACCCCCAAGATAAGAGTGCTCTTATTTTGTTCCAACTTGAAGAGGGGTTTATTTCATAGGATTGAGTAAAGCAAGTCTGGATATCTTTATTATGTATTTTCAAAATAATTATTTTTTTATTTAAAAAACTCAACATACTCATTTAAGAGAAATGGAAGCCACACAGAAAATGCCAAGAAGAATATGTCCAACAAACCAAAGCAAATATCATACAACATTTGATCACATTGGATAAAGATCATTCTAGATATTTTTCTGTGCAGTAGATAAGTAAATAAGTTAGACAAACAGACATTTATATAAAATGAACTTGTATTAGCCTCCTGAGTAGCTGGGACTGCAGGCACTCGCCACCATGCCCGGCTAATTTTTTGTTATTTTTTAGTAGAGACAGAGTTTCACCATGTTGGCCAGGATGGTCTTGAACTCCTGACCTCGTGACCCACCTGCCTCAGCCTCCCAAAGTGCTGGGGTTATAGGCGTGAGCCACCGCGCCTGGCCTACATACTTTTTTAAAAAATAAAACTGTTAAATTTAAGCTTATTTGTGTAGTCACCCAGTGGGTTTGCCCGGTCTGCTGCACAGACAAAAGTAATTAAGTGAGATGGCAGTATTGCTGTAAAGAAAGAGTTTAATTAATGTGAGCCTGGTCACGCAGGAGGACTAGCGTTATCATTCAAATCAGTCTCCCCAAAGGCTAGGAGGTCAGGATTTTTTAAGGATAGTTTGGTGGGCAGGGGGCTAGGGAACAGGGAATGTTGATTGCTTGGGGGTAAAACCACAAGGGTGTGGAAAACGGTCCTCTTGTGTTGAGTCTTCTGGGTGGGGACCACAGGACCGGCTGAGTCATGAGTCTCGGGTCCAGGTGGGGTCAGTCTCACTCGCCAGAAATGCCAGAAGTCTGAAAAACATCTCCCAGGGCCAGTCTTAAGGTCTACAGTGGTGATGTTATTTACAAGAGTGATTGGGGAAGTTACAAATCTGTGACCTCTAGAACAATAGCTGGTTATCATTTAACTGTGCTAATGTGTTAGCAGAATTCAGGCCCCTCTTATAACCCGAACCTTATGGCCTTTCGTTAGTTTTACAAGGACAGTTTAGTTTTGGGAAGGGCTATTACCATCCTTGCTTAAAGGTTAAACTATAAATTCCTCCCAAAGTTAGCTTGGCCTATGCTCAGGAATGATTAAGGAAAGCTTGGAAGTTAGAAGCAAGATGGAGTCAGCTCTGTCCGATTTCTCTTATTGTCATAATTTTGCAAAGGTGATTTCACTTGAATGTAGAAAAATTGGAGAAAAATGAAGGAATCGCTGAACTTTGTTAACTTTTAGTTCCTAAGACATGCTGATATGAGTATGAGAAACCTATTAGGAGAAAAGATGAAGGTAGAGTCATGTTTTCATTTAACTTTGTTTGTTTGTTTGTTTTTTTGAGACAGAGTTTTGCTCTGTTGCCCAGGCTGGAGTTCAGTGGTATGTTCTCGGCTCACTGCAAGCTCCGCCTCCCGGGTTCACGCCATTCTTCTGCCTCAGCCTCCTGAGTAGCGGGGACTACAGGCGCCTGCCACCACGCCTGGCTAATTTTTTGTCTTTTTAGTAATGAATGACGGCGTTTCACCATGTTAGCCAGGATGGTCTCGTGGCCTCGTGATCCACTCGCCTCGGCCTCCCAAAGTGCTGGAATTACAGGCGTGAGCCACCGCGCCCGGCCAACTTTATTTTTTAATTTGATGTAAAACAGATGAACTTTCTGCTGTGAAAGAAGAGAAAATGACAACATTTCATTTTCTCCCCCATCCTTTCCCCTCACTTCTTAGTTATGTAATTGTTTCACTGTGTCAGGGTTTTGTGACATTCTCTTGTGAGGTTATAGCTTTCAATTCTATTTAGCCTTAGTAAAGTCCTGCATTTTAAAGTGTTCAGTACTCACTCAGGTTCATTTTTTGCATAGCATCTTCTTACTGTTTTAGTTCAGATCGTAATGGTGGAGGAACCATCTCCACGGGACTGAGAATAAAGACACTTGTGTTGAGGTTCAGGCATAGAGGGAATAAAATCTCGGGGACAGCATGGGAGAGGCAGCCAGAGCTGTGACTGAGCATGCTTCCAGGGAGGCAGAACAGAGCAGGGTGAGCACACATCTGAAGTTCCACTGCCTAACTTTCAACCCCGGCTCCGTCATCTCATTGCTAGGTGAGCTTGGGCAAGCTATTTAAGCTCTCTGTGCTTCAACTGCCACATCTGTAAAATGGGGACAACCATGGCCACCGCATGTAAGGTGTTGTGGGAATAAAATGAGTGATTTAAAAATGATTAAAGAGGTATCTGACTCACTGTCAATATTTGCTCTTGTTATAGAATCACACTTTTTGGAGATCAATAGCAGGCAGGAAAGAATTATCTGAGAATCTCACACTTATATCTCCTTTCTTTAGTTGTTTGCAGGGATCTTTTAAAATGTCAACCCTTTTTCAATCTGCTTGTGTGGCCCACCTCTTTAAACTTTTTCCTTCTTCTTAGACAGAAACCAAGACCTCCTTATGGTCCATAAAACCTGCCATGGCCTTAGGGCTTCTGCCTTCTCCTGCAACCCCCAAGCTTCTTCTCCCTGCCTCAGCAATGGCAGGCAGCAATCCACTCCATTGGATGGCACTTGCCCCTGCGTCCCCTGGATGGCCCACTCTCACCCTTCAGTTCTCCACTGGTCTGTCAGCTCATTAGAAAGGCCTCTGTGGCAATACAGTCTAAAGTGTCCCTCACTGGAATTTGTGTGTTTTGTAGCAATTTATACAAGCATTTGCTTGAAGCAATTCTGTAATTATTTGTTTGTTTGCTTAGTTGTTCAGTTGTTTCTTGTTGTGGCTTGTCTGTACTACTAGGTCATAATCTACCTGTGGCAAGGGATCATGTCTGTCTTATTCAGTATTTTCTTCCAGCACGGAACAATGCCAGGCACCAGTAGGTGATTAATAAATATTTATTGCATGAAATATCTCTGCCTCTATATATCTGTATCTCTATATAGATACAGATGGACATTGCATATTAAGATACCTACCTGTAGAGAGGTAGCTACACAACTATCTATACAGATATAGATACTCACTAAGTGGCCTGAATTATTCAGGCAACAGTCTTTCCCTTTTATCATTACGTTTTCTCTTTATATGACAGTTATCTAAGTAATGAAGAATTGGAATCAGGGCTAGGGGTGGTTAGAGGAAGAAATTTGAAAAGCAAGCGACATTCATTGAGCATTAGTTGGTGGCTGCACAGTGCTGAATGTTTTGTGCTGTAATTCATTCAATTTCTTTTTTTTTTTTTTTTGAGACGGAATCTCACTCTGTCACCCAGGCTGGAGTGCAGTGGCCGGATCTCAGCTCACTGCAAGCTCCGCCTCCCGGGTTCACGCCATTCTCCTGCCTCAGCCTCCCGAGTAGATGGGACTACAGGCGCCCGCCACCTCGTCCGGCTAGTTTTTTTGTATTTTTTTAGTAGAGACGGGGTTTCACCGTGTTAGCCAGGATGGTCTCGATCTCCTGACCTCGTGATCCACCCGTCTCGGCCTCCCAAAGTGCTGGGATTACAGGCTTGAGCCACTGCGCCCGGCCTAATTCATTCAATTTCTATAGTAACCTGTGGTATTAGTCCATTCTCACACTACTATGAAGAAATCCTCGAGACTGGGTGATTTATAAAGGAAAGAAGTTTAATTGACTCACAGTTCCACATGCCTGAGGAGGCCTCAGATAACTTACAATCACGGTGGAAGGCAAAGGAGAAGAAGGCACCTCCTTCACAGGGTGGCAGGACAGAGTGAGTTCAAGCAGGTGAAATGCCAGATGCTTATAAAACCGTCAGCTTTCCTGAGACTTACTTACTATCACGAGAACAGCATGAGGGAAACCACCCCCATGATCCCATTACCTCCACCTGGTCCCATCCTTGACCTGTGGAGATTATGGGAATTACAATTCAAGATGAGATTTTGGATGGGGACACAGAGCCTAACTGTATCACCTGTGAACAAGAGACATTTTCTCATTTTACAAATGACATTGGGAAAGTTAATAAGTGACAGAGCTGGGTCTGGAGACTCCTGTCCGTTAGGTAATGTTGCCTCTGAGAGAAGCAGGACTTGGTGAGCACTCGGCAACTTTGGGCAGATTGCAATACCTGTAAACTCCAGGATGTAAGTTGCTCGTGCAGCCCCCATAAATAATTTCAAATCATACGTGAAAACCAGTATGAATCCGAGAAATGAAGAATAAAAAAATCATCAGGGTGGGTTTGGGTTCATCAAAAAAGGGGGTGAGGCGGGGCATGGTAGCTCACGCCTGTAATCCGCCACTTCGGGAGGCCGAGGCGCTTGAGCTTGTGAGTTTGAGACCAGCCTGGGAAACATGGTGAAACCCATCTCTAGAAAAAATACGAAAATTTAGCTAGATGTAGTGGTGCACGCCTGTAGTCACGCAGGAGGCTGAAGTGAAAGGATCCCTTGAGCCCGGGAGACTGAGGTTGCAGTGAGCCAAGATGGCGCCACTGCACTACAGCCTGGGCAAAAGGGCCAGACCTTGTCTCAAAAAACAAAAACGAAAAGAAACAAAGAAGATGAAATCAGAAAATTTGGGTGTAGTTGAGGAAACGTATTTGTCAGCAGAATTTTGGGGGTGAGCTGGAAATTATGGAATGCTTTTCTGGGTAAAAATCACCAGTCTCAGGCCTTCTTTTCCCAAAATGTTCTTCATGGAGTGTTGGGTTACACTGAAAGGTGGTATGCATTATTTGGAAAGTGAACACTGTGCTCAAGTAAGTTTGGGAAACCTTCATTTAATTAAAGAGTTTCTTAACCATAAGAATCTTCAGGGCCTTTCATATGCTGGTGTGCATTGTCAGTTTCCAAGGCTAGGAAGTGGCATTTCTCTGCATCTATAAGACCTCAAGATGCCCTTGAGACTGTATTCCACCTGATGCATGGCTCCAGGGGCCTTAGTCGGGGAGCTCCACATTTTCCATGTTCTCATGACAGCGGGAAGCCCTCAGTGAATGGAGGAACGGTGTGCAGGCTCGTAATCAGTCCTTTCCATCCACTGCTTCATTGAAGCCCCACATCAACCTAAGACGTAGGTTTTATTATTCCTGGGAGGCTGGCCCTGTTGGTGCCTGTCCCCACAACCCAGACCCCCTTGCCTTTACCTATAGTGCAGGTAGCTGGATTTTGAATTGCCAGCATCTGTATTTCTTTGCCAGAGGACTTTCTCCAGTCACTGAAGCTTGCTTGTAGGCCTGCATACAGATCATAAGTGCTAGGGAGTTAATGCCCCCTCAACCAATGACCAACAGGAGATGATGGATCAATACCCCAGCCCCCTCACTCCTCAGTGGGAAGGCTCTTCCATTTACACACAAAGCCATGTGTAGACCCTGGCTGCCAGGGTACACCAGTGGGATTTTCCTTTGGTTGCCCACAGTGTTAAATCCTTGATAACAAACTCTTTATGGATGCTTTCTCATCTCCTCCCCACTTCCCTGTTCCCTTACTGGTGTTTCCCGAGATCACTTCCCAAGTAAACTATTTGTAATCAAATCCTTTTCTCAGGTTCTGCTGCAGAGGAACCCCAACTGAGACATCCCATTTTACAAAATAATGACAACAGCAATGATATACACACACACATACACACACACAAACAAAACAACAAAAAGAGTCTCCAAGAGGTTATGGAAGGTACTCTAGGAAATAGCTTATGCATGGTAGAACCAGGACTTAAATTTCACAGCACATTTATTTAGCACCTGCTATGTTCTCCTTGCTATCCTAAATGCAGAGGTGACAAGATGAAAAAGACAATCTTGGACCCTCTGTCCTGAACAACAGGCAAAAATAAATTAGTCCGGGCTTGTCTTCAAAGCCTCTGCCCTTAACCACAATACGCTGCTAATTCTCTCAGGATGGACATTTGACCCCCTTTTGAACTGGGAGTCCATTTCCATACCAGACTTATGAAGAGAAACTGTGGTATTCAGCTCCTATTCTGCCCTCTAGGCTGTGAAAAAACTGCATCAGATCAAGGGTTTTGATTCATGAAATATGCTGGAGAAAATTGCAAGATTTCCTGACTCAGTGATTTTCCTGCCCAGTGTAACATATCTCTTAATTAGTGAGTTGCAATTAGCATTTATAAAAAGAAATCATTCTACAAGGTGAGTCCACTGAGATGTAACATCTTGCTCCAAACACTGTCCTCCTGGTGTGAGTGGGATCATTCAGAAATTAAGTATCTTAATCAGCTGAGTGCTCCAGCATTCAAATGTATCTGGCCCAGCTGGGAAGCCAGAGTCTGTGGCAGGCATATGAAGCTTACAGGAGGGAGGGAGTCTTCTGTGTACACTAGCATTTGTTCATAGTTGCAAAGTAGCTGTAGAAACTACAGATTTATGGCCAGGTGCAGTGGCTCACACCTATAATCTTAGCACTTTGGAAGGGCGAGGTGGGCAGATCACGAGGTCAAGAGATTGAGACCATCCTAACCAACATGGTGAAACTCCATCTCTACTAAAAATACAAAAATTAGCTGGGCCTGGTGGCTCTGACCTGTGGTCCTAGCTACTTGGGAGGCTGAGGCAGGAGAATTGCTTGAACCCAGGAGGTGGAGGTTACAGTGAGCCGATCTCACGCCACTGCACTCCCGCCTGGTGACAGAGCAAGACTCCATCTCAAAAAAAGAAAAGAAAGAAGCTGCAGATTTGTAAGAATTATTGTTATTTTTCCTACTTTGGCTATTTTTAAAGTTATACTTCTTTGTTGATGAGTGAACTCCAGTGACATTTCTTTGTTGATGAGTGACATTATAATTATAGAAATTTGATCTGAAAGGGGTATTAGCTATTGGTTGGTTATCTATTACCAACACTCCCAGTCCCTTCTTCCTCCCTTCCTTCTTGCCTTCCTTTTGATGAGAAACCTAATCACAAACAGAGAACATGACTTGTCTAAGGTGTCTAAGGTGTGTTGGAATACTCCTGAAACTAGAACCTACTTAGAACCACCAGAAACCTGAAGTTCTTTTGTTGTTATTATCTTCTTTATCTCTCTCAGAGGTTCTGATAGAAGAATGATCATGAAAGGAAGTTTAAATTGTCAACCAATGTAAGATTTTGCATTATTTATGCACTTCTGCCATTTGGGCTATGTGCTCAGCACTTTTATTAAACTATCCATAGTCCATAGTCCATAGTTGGTTCTGATAAGTGATTATTATTATTTATTTGCTGTTTTTCAGTTTTGCTTTCATTTTTGGTGATTGTTTGTACTTCTTTAAAACAGGGACTGTGTCTTACAGTCCCTTTCTGGCCCTAACAGCTCCCAGAAAAGAATTTACCATGTAATAGGGATGTGATGACTTACTGACGATTAATTCATTTTATATATCTGGATTCTTTCCCTTTGCTCACATAAATTTCCTGGGTTTGAAATTTATGTCTGTTTATTTCTTTTGTTGGCACCTCATGTTGTCAGTGAAATGGCTACAAGAACAGCATTTGATGGAAGAAGAAGGAAGACAGGGCTGGCCTATTTCATCCTCTAATTGGATAATCATTCCGGAATAATGATGGTTTGATTTTATTTGCAAACCTATACCTCAGGCAGTGGGTGAAGAAAACAGCATAAGCAACAATGCGAGTGTGGTGTTCATTTACATCCTCAGTTTGTCTGTGGCAGGAAGAAAGAATCCACTTATTGCTAATGATAAAGTAGTAGACCCACTTTATTTATTTTCACATAAATCATGTTGTGGCAGACATTTTCATAGTCCGAGACCAACTTGCTGGAGTTTTTCTTATCTGTGAGATTGTTCCTGTTGTGTATGAGCTGTTTTGCAGAGATCAAGAATCCCTGCTCAAGTGTGATCCATCTTCATCAGTGAAGTCATATGCTGTGAGGACTTCTGAGATACTGTCTGCTGCCACATGACCACTAAGCAGATGGTTTTATGCCTCTTGCATGGGTTCTATGAAAAGATGGAGATTTCAGTGTCCATCCTCTGTCATTCACCAGTAGTATGCAGAAATGTGTGAGCCTAACAGAGTTGGTAGGTCAACAAAACCTGCCATTCAAATTCAGATCGGTGACCTTGCACTCAGGGACAAATTGGGGTTAGGATGCGGGCTGAGATTGGAGACGGATTATTTCACTAGGCATGGGTTTGACCAGGCAGCCCAACAGCACAAGGTCTTGCCCAACAGAATATTGTAAATGCTTAAAAGAGTTGGCAAAGGCCTCTAGCAAAACAAAGAATTTATGAGTTAAGCCCATCTTGCATTCATTTCCTCATTCCTTCTACACATATTTAGTGAAGGCTACTCTACACTGGACATTGGGATATGAACACAAAGAAGGAGACAAATCACACAGCCATTTATTTATAGGAAAAAAATGTTGAAATAAACACATGAGCTGAAGACTTTGGAATTATAAAATGAGAATTGCTAACTTGTTTTGGGTTGGAAGACATTAGTTTATGCTCATGACATTGCTTTATTCCGGACTGGTTAGAAGCATAATGCACATGGCAGGGGCAGGGAGAAGGGGATGACAATCCATCCTTTGAAAGAGATTCTTTCTCCCCTTAGGTTAAATAGATCATCAAGTCCTTGCATGTCAAAAGCAGAGATGTGAATCACTCTCCTTCAGAAAGGGAAGAAAACATTTTAAGCAAGTGCAGAGTTCCCAGCTGTGCTAGGCACAATGGATTATATGCAAAGAAGTTGGACAGAGACCTTGACCTCAAGGATTTTATAGTCTATTTGAATAGAAATGATTTCTATATAACTGAATTAAGCCAGAGCAAAAAAAAAAAAAAAAAAAGCATGATATTAAGTTCTAACGTGAGTGTTGCAGGAAACAGAAGGAACTTCCAAATGTTGTTATTTATAGATTTCTACCTTGTGAAAGGTAGAAGTACCTGTTATCAAATTAAACATTCCTTCCTCGTTTCAAGATGTCAGTTACATCAGAGGATGACAAACTATGGCCTACAGGCTACATCTGGTCCATCACCTATTTTTGGAAGGAAAGTTTTACTGGAACGAGGCCAAACTCATTAATTTTTGTATCATCTATGGCTAGTTTTCTCACTCCAATGGCCGCATTGAACACTTGCAATAGAGATTGTGCAGCTCACAAAGCCCGAAATATTTATGATCTGGCCCTTTGCAGAAAAAAATTGCCAAGCCCTGATTTAGATTATCCAGGTTGATCCTGGTGCTAATTTAGAGCTTCAAAACAAAATGCAGCTGAGGTGTGCCTGGTAGCAAATTAATACCCCCCAAAACAAGCATTTCATTTTCCTTAAATTAATGTTGAGCATCAGAATTAAACAGAGCTAAATCCCATGATACCTGAGGCCCTTGTGAAAATGTTTTTGCTGACCCAAGATTCAGTGTTATGCTTTCTGCCCTTATAGAGAGCTAAATCAAGAGTCCCCTTTTGGAAGGAGTACCTCTGTACTTTGTAAACTGTAATTGAAGATATAACTCACCGTGTTCTTCAGTCTTTATTCAAAGCCGCTGGCACAAAAATTCTGCTTGAATTTAATTTCAGGATAAAGTTGATCTCTGAATTGGCTTTATAGGCTTTCTCAGTTCACAACAATCATAACCTAGTTGTTTCTCTCTTGCCATAGGTGATAGGAAATGCAAAGCCAATTTCAGAGGTGAGCTCAGTAGTAAACCCATGGCAGGTACAGGATGAGGCAGGAGAGAGGCCTGGGTGCACATGTGAGGGTGGCTCACTCCCATGGCTATGCAAAGGCAGGGTCAGTCCTAAAAGGAACACCTCCTTACATGTTGTGCCTGAAGTGTCCCTTTTTCAGTCTTTTCCTGGTGGTGGCAGGTGCTGACTGGCAGTTTCCATCCCTTCTACTTTTAGATGGTGGGGGCCCTGTCCTGCTTTATCCTTGTATATGGTGCTTTTATTTTGACCATGTAAACAGATTCAGGTCCTCCCTGTAGTCAACAGAGATAAAAATCTCAAAAATCACACCTGTGGGTACTTCAGTGACCAGGGACCACCATCTGTCCCCTGTGGGTGCAGACATCAGGCAGGAAAAAAGTTGGGGCCATGTGTCAGCGTCCCAGCTGGGGCTCACCATGGGAAGTGGGATTAGGGAGGATTATTCCAGTCCTATTCTTTGATTTCAGGTTTTTATCTTGGGGAAGAAGAGGGAGATTGGACAAGGTTAGATTCACTTGTCTCCAACGTCCTGCATGGGGTTCTGGGACAGACAGTGCCTCAGAAATGGGAGGTCCAAGAGGATGGTGACTTTCACTGCTAGCTGATAATGAAGGGGAAGGGGATGAGGAAGAATCGGCTAAGTTAGAGACTGCTCCACCCCTCTGATGGTTAGCTTTCAGGGGGAATGGAAGAAGGGAGGGAGGCCGGTGGGGTGGGAGAGGAAGATTGATTGGAGATTCGGAAATAGTCAAAGCAGAGACCAAAGCAAAACATCTTCTTCCCTTGTAACTTGAGGCCTGTGCAAATGACACAGGCTTCTAATTCCCAAACTTAATAAGAGTAAGTGTGTGAAGAGGTGACCTGGAGACACTTAATTCAAACAGTCTAGAATTCTGGGAATAAGTTATAGTACAAGTTATATGTGCCTGGTCATAGTTTCAGCCTCGACGTTTGTGTTCCCTATTTCAAGTCACACACATCAGATGACTCACTTG
Source organism: Trachypithecus francoisi (assembly GCF_009764315.1). Lineage (NCBI taxonomy): Eukaryota > Metazoa > Chordata > Mammalia > Primates > Cercopithecidae > Trachypithecus > Trachypithecus francoisi. The sequence goes on along the minus strand of NW_022681474.1, from coordinate 41,406,013 downwards.
TCAGCTAAAAATAGGGCCATCACTGGCCTGCAAGTAGAGTTAGGTTTTATTTCTCTATTTGCTCATTGTTGGTTCTTTTGTGCTACCTCCTCTGTGTCTGCCCCTCTCTGCCGTGCCCAGGTGGCTTCACAGTCCCCCTTCCCCACGGTTAATACTTCTTTCTAACTGAGTGATAAATGACTCCCAAAAGGAAATGTATTTCAATGGGGACCAATCCATTACACCCGAGAGAGAGGGGCCGAGTGCAGGGACTTCTAGAGGACACCAGGAATGAGTGATTATGTAGCATATTTTGTGTGAAAGGCATTTTAAAACACATGTAGATCAATTTATTGTCACAGCACTTTAGAGGCATAATTCTCCTTTCTTTCTCTTTCTTTCTTCCTTCCTTCCTTCCTTCCTTCCTTCCTTCCTTCCTCCCTCCTTCCCTCCCCTCCCCTCCCCTCCCCTCCCCTCCCCTCCCCTTCCCTTCCCTTCCCTTCCCGAAGTCTTGCTCTGTCATCCAGGTTGGAGTGTAGTGGCACCATCTCCGCTCACTGCAACCTCCACCTCCTGGGTTCAAGTGATTCTCCTGCTTCAACCTCCCTCGTAGCTGGGACTACAGGTGCAGGCCACACCTGGCTAATTTTTGTATTTTTTAGTAGAGATGAAGTTTTGCTATGTTGGTTAGGCTGGTCTCAAACTCCTGGCCTCAACCTATCTGCCCACCTTGGCCTCCCTAAGTGCTGGGATTACAGGCCTGAGCCACTGCTCCCAGCTTCTCATCTTTTATTTTTACATGCAGTCATAGGTTTTCAGGTTTCATATAAGCAGCCAGGTTCTCTCAGTGCATCAGGAGCAGAGCCAGGGTCCAAACTTACATCCATTTGACCCCAAAGCACAGTTTTTTCTTACTGGATAACGCTGCTGTCTTATGGGGGAATTTTAGGCATCAATAAACAAGGAAGAGAAGAGGGCTAATTTCTTTTGGGGGCTGGTGAATCTTCCCCTAAAATTATATAGATAGTCATCTTTCCTATCTTAGCTAAATACAAATGTAGATTGTAAACATCTCTTCAAGACTGTAAATTTTTTGAGGATAGATTTAGAGCAAATCACATTTGTATCCCCAATATGGTTAGCCTAGTATCTGGCTCCTGGTAATAATCATAGCAAGCCCTGATTGAACATTTGCTATGTGCCAAGGACAATTTTAACTGTCATAGATATTAATTCATTCCTCACAATAACCCCATGAGGTAGGTTACTATTACTGTTTCCATTTTATAGGTGGGGAAACTGAGACACTTTGAGTTGGAGTAACTTGCTAATGCTCATTCCCAATTAATGGCAGAGCTGGGATTTGAATCCTATAACTCTGGGCCCAGATCCTGTCTCTTCTAAATAGGTACTCAATGAAAATCTGTTGTTGAATACATGTACTGTTACTTTGTACAGGGTTGAGGGAATTAGATATGACTTCACTGAAGAGGTCCATTTCGTCTGAGTTCATTTCTTGGTCAATATTTTTAAATGAATGAATGGATTCAAGTATCCTTTTTCTCTGACAACTTCTGTCTCAGAAAAACAAGCCTAATGCAGAGGACGAGGAGCAAGGGAGTTTTCCCAGTGATGGTAGATGAAGGTCTATGATTTCAGAGACAAATGAAGCCCTCCTAGAATTCTTTTAGGCAGACAATACTGGGCGACACCATGGGTGGGAGGAGTGCAAAATAAGGATACAGTTTATGACAGTTTTTTTGGAATAGACACATGTCCAGAGAAATGGGCCCACATTCACTTGTATGTGTGCATACATTTGCATAGAATTCTCTTTTAAATATTTTAAATTTATAAGAAATCCTTTCTTGGCCAGGCGCGGTGGCTCAAGCCTGTAATCCCAGCACTTTGGGAGGCCGAGACGGGCGGATCATGAGGTCAGGAGATCGAGACCATCCTGGCTAACACGGTGAAACCCTGTCTCTACAAAAACAAATACCAAAAACTAGCCGGGCGAGGTGGCGGGTGCCTGTAGTCCCAGCTACTCGGAGGCTGAGGCAGGAGAATGGCGTGAACCCGGGAGGCGGAGTTTGCAGTGAGCAGAGATCGCGCCACTGCACTCCAGCCTGGGCGACACAGCCAGACTCCGTCTCAAAAAAAAAAAAAAAAAGAAATCCTTTCTTGTGATGAACGGATTTATCTTGAAAAGTATTTCCCATTTTAAGAGTCAGAGACTTGAGGCAGGGTTGGAATAACTTCTAAGAGCATGTGGCTCGTATGTGGAGATACCGGTATCCAAATCCCCTGCTGCTGGTTCCAGGGACCACATTTATTGCCACACCTTTAGGGTCCTAGGAAGAGGCTGGCTGATGTGCCTCATGCAGACAGGCGGGGTTTTCATTTACAATAGGAGACCAGATTGCCCAGTGATGAAGGGGCATTCGATGGCAGAATATAGACCAGTTTGACTTGGGCGCTAGTGCTTTGGCAGATTTTTGGAGGAGAATTTGCTCAGTATCAGACCCTGTGCAGAACTTTGCAAACATCATTTTCTTTAATCTGGATAGTTCATCTGTTAAGTAGATGTCATAATCCCTATTTTGGAGATGAGGAAATGAGGCTAGAAGTTACATAACTTACTCAGCTGTGCAGCTGCTGGTGGCAGAGCGTGAATACAAATCCTTCATTTCTCCAATTGAACCAGCCATCTCTGAGTGGCTGGCGTTTCATGCCATACTGCCCACTGGAAGTTGGGAGGGAATTTATAGGGTTACAGCAGATGATCTCTGTTTAGGCATCAGGTGAAACTTTAGTGTTCTCTCAATTGGTACGAGCAGACTCTGTTTAAGTATCTCTGTTGACGGGGAGATATCATCTAACGTTGCAGCCCATCTCAATGTTTTTAATAAGTATATTATACACGCAATAAAATACATAGATCCTAAGGGTGCATTCAGTGAGTTCTGACAGAGATATGCATCACTGTAAAATGGTCTGTCATCCATATCAACATAGAAAACATTTTCATTATCCTGGAATGTTTCTTTATGTCCATTTCTGTCAATATCTGCTCTCCTCCCTTAAACATAAAAAATCACTGTCCTGGTTTCAGTCACTATAGATTAGTCTTGTCTACTCTCAATTTTTGTATGAATGGAATGATGCAGGATATTCTCTTTTCTAACTAGCTCCTTTCATTCAAAATAAGGTTTTTGATATTTGTATATGTTGTTGTATATATTAACAACTTCTTCCTTTTTATTGCTGCTAATATTCCATTATGGGATATATGACAATTTGTTTATCAGACCACCTGTTGATGATCATTAGGTTGTTTCCAACTTTGGCTTATTTTGAATAAAGCTGTTATGAACATCCTTGTACAAATGATTTTGTGGACATATGTTTTTATTTTTATTGGGTAAATACTTAGAAATTGAGTCTCTGGGTCATAGGATAGATGCATGTTTAACATTACAAGAAACTGCCAGTTTTCCAAAGAAGATGTCCCATTTTACACTTCTACTGGCAACGTGTGAGGGTGCCAGCTGCTTTGTTTCTTCACCAACACTTGGTAATGTCAACTTTTAAATTTTAGCCATTCTAATGGATTTGTGGTGGTATCTTCTTGTAGTTTTAATTTTTATTTCTGTAAGTTCTTTGTCATGTGAAGGTACCGTATTTCCTTTTAATCTGTGGCTTATCTTTTAATTTTATTAATTGTCTTTTGATGAGAAGTTTTTTATTTTACTGATATTTAATTTATCAGTCTTTTTAAATATGTGAATGCCTTTTGTGTCCTATCTAAGAAATCTTTGCTTATCCAAATGTCCTCAAGACACTCTGCTGTGTTTCTTTATAGAGGCTTAAGATTTAGCTTTTACATTGAAGTCAGTGATCCATCTCAAACTAATTTCGCATATTGTGTTAGGTAAGAGTTGAGACTCATTTCTTTCCCTTTGTAGATACCCATTTTTCCTTCCATTTGTGGAGATGACTTTCTTTTTCTCATTGAGTTGTATTGGTACTTTTGTTATAAATCAATTGACTGTATATATATGGGTCTATTTCTGGACTCTGATTCATTAATCAACTTGTCTTTTGGGGGACCCAACACATTATCTCAACACAACATAGTTTCATCATTTTTTTGATGCCTATTAAAATGATCATATGATTTTTCTTTTAATTTTTTCAATGTGGTGAATTACATTAATTAACTTTCATTTTTTAAACCAATCTCTTGCTCTTGGGATAAACTCTATTTACTTGGTTATTGATTTGTTTTTCTAAGACCACCAGAGCGGGCACAAAAGAACCAGCGATTAGGCAAGTGTAGGAGCAAAACTGCAAGTTTATTTTGGTCACCTAAGGGGTGGGGAAGAGGTCTGTCGGCCTCGGGCAAAGAAGGCCGACAGAGTCCCCCCCTGGGGCTCTCGGACGGAGTTCCCACAATCCCGACATCCTGACAGGAGTGGGGCTTTGAGAAGGCCGCGCGGTGTCCCTCCGGAGCGGCTTTTCTAGGAGTGGGAGGGCAATAGGCGGGGCACGGGCGTGTCAGGGGGCGTTCGGCAGGTGCGACCAGGTAAATCTTGGTCTCTTCGGATTGACGTCACCTGGCGCATGCCCAGTTGGTCTGCACCTTCCCGGGTCGCCGGCTGTATTTTCGCCCGCGCGGGAAAAGTTGATGAAGAAGAACCCGGAAGTGCACCATCTTGCCTCCGTTCGTCCAAACAGTTATGAGGTATTATTCTTTTTATATGCTGCTGGATTCATTTGACTAGTATTTATTTAAGGATTATTGTGTCTATGTTGATGTCATATATTTGTCTGTAATTTTTTTCTTTTTGTAATATTCTTATTAGGTTTTTAGTGTCATGATTATTCTGGCATCATAAAACAAATTGGGTTCTCTTTTCCTCTAGTCTCTGTAAGAGTTTGTGTAAGATTGGTATTATTTCCACCATAAATATTTGGTAGAATTCTTGAGTAGAAACTGCCTGAACCTTAAATTTTCTTTGTGGTAATGTTTTTAATTGAAATTTCAATATATTTAACAGATATATAGCTGTTTACATTTTCTATTTTTTCTTGTGTCAGTTTGAGAAAATTGTATTTTTAAATGAATTTTTTCATTTCATTAGGGTGTCAAATTTTGGAGACATAATATTGTTCCTAATACTTTACAATTATCCTCTTAGTGTCTGTAGGACCTGTAGTTACCTGTAGGTCCATCATTTCCAGACAACTTTAGGTATTGAAGAGTTAGTTTCTCACCAATTTCTTTTTAAACACATTGAGTTTCTTTCAAGTCAGGACCAGGCCATATACTTCCCTCTTCAATATATTTGTCCTGCTGTTCCCTTGGCCTAAAAAAATGGCCCTCACCACCATCTTTTCACCTGGCTGTCTGCTCCTATACCATTAGGATACAGCATTATTGTGAAGCCCTTTTTCATATGTCACATTTTCCATACACATTCACTCAGATACACATTTATGTAACACACACATACTCAGATAACTACTTAGGGTTTTTCTTTACAGCACTTTACCCAAATTGTTAATTATAGTTATGATATATTGTTTCACTCTCTGATTATACTATAAATGCCACCGAGGCTGGACTTGTGCATTGTTCCTGTTAATCAGCAAATACCCAGTACCCAGCAAAATGCTTGGCACATAATAGATGCTCAGTACATCATGGTCGGGTGAATGAACTAATCCACAATGAGAAGAAATGTTATTCTCTGAAAAGTCCACCAATAGAGGTCTGAAAAAAATAGGTGGAGATTAAATTATGGGGAACCTCAACTAACAACTTATGGAATGTGGATATTTTCCTGTTTATATTTTTAATGTTTCCCCTCTCTCTGTGTCATATTTTTGTTTACACTCAGTACCCTGGGAATGGAGACTATCATAGTAACTCTGGGCTGCCTTAACAAGATATCAAAAACTGGGTAACTGAAATAACAGAGATTTATTTTCTCACAGTTTTGAAGGCTGGACATCTGAGATCAGGATGCCAGCATGGTCAGGTTCTGGTGAGGGCTCTCTTTCTGGCTTGCAGGCAGCTGCTCTCTCACTGTGTCCTGACATGGCAGAAAGAGAGAAAGAGCAAACTCTCTGGTCTCTCTTCTTATAATGGCACTAATCTCATCACGAGGGCCCTATCCTCATGACCTTGTCTAAACCTAATTACTCCCTAAAGTCCCTTATCTCCAAATACCATTACATTGGGGTTTGGGCCTCAAACTATGAATTTGGCAGGGGTAGGGGATCCATAATATAGCCTGTAACAGAGACCTAAGAGGGGGCTGGGGTTGGTAATGAGAGACAATGCTGAAAACAATGGGACAAAGAAGTAGGGGGTGGGCCAAGGAGCTCTGATGAGTGTCTCCTCCCATCTTCCTCTGGAAAGCCCAGCATCCCTCTTCTTCCTCAGTCCTGTATGTAGGATTAGCAGAGGATTTGGGTATGTGGGTTATGTTAGTGCTGGGAGGTGGCCACGACAGTAGGAGTGGGACAATTCAGTTTTTCTCTCTTGTTGGTCATCACGTCCTCTAAGGGAGTCCTCCTTATGAGTCCTCAGTTGTCAAGCAGGATTACTAAAATAAAAGAAACGACTTAGCGGGCCCCAAACTGCAGCCTTTCTCACACTCTACTCTTGATTTGAAGAATTATAGCCTTTTCTTTTTCTATCCCCCTAAACCATGTTCAAAGGAGCTTACATGGTTATTTCCAGCGTGAAGCTGATTGATCAGCTCGCAGGACGTCGTGGATCAGAGCGCTTCCCCCGCCCCTCTTAACTGCCTTTCTGATGTGGCTGCGTGTACCCAGTGCCCAGAGCATGCCGGGGTTCCTGCAAGAGGGACAGGAGGGTGAGGGAGGAGAGAGTGTCTATTGGCTCCACCAGGACATAGATGCTGGTGACCTACACTGCGCTGGACAGGAGGACCTGTTTGCAGCACGGGTCAGAGGAACACAGGCTCTTCCAGGTCTTTCCAGAGCATTGGCTCCTGCAAGAAGTGAATGCAAGAGAGCTGAAAGCCTAGCCTGTCTCCCTCCTTCTACCATGATCCCCAGTAAGATTCTGGTGCACCACCACCCATCCAGCAGAACCGGCACAGAAGTTTACAGACCTGGCAGGCACCGCAAGAAGTCCCTGGGGGACCTGTTCCATAATGGCTACCGGGTGAAGTCTGGGCTTGCTGCTCCCGAGAAGGAGGAACCGCCGAACTTCCGGCAGTCATTGGTGTCTTGCTGTAGGGTTTGTGCATCCTGGGGTAAGGACTCCCCGCTCCATGGTTCTCCTCCCAACAGTATTCTGTATTCCTGGAGGCTGCCTGGGGAAAAAAGTGCTTTCCCTGTGGGCTGGATTTGGGGAACCTTCCAGTGGAGAGGTAATAGCCACCTTGATTCCTGTTTTCTTGGCATACCCACCCAATGCACATGTGCTGGATGAGGCAGAAATCTTTTCCTTCCTTTCTAGATGAATTTAACTGGCCTCTAGCGCTCCTGAATGTTATTGAGCTATTAAAGAATATATTTCAGAAATGTGGGAGAAAGTTTGGCAAACAATGTAATAGCTTGCGTCCTATTTATTAAATGGCAATAATTTTCAGTGAGTCAGTGTTTTCAAAAGAGGCATTTGGACCTTTTGATAATTTTTTTTTCAGGGGCTACACTGCGAGCTGCGGCTCATTTTCTGTCCTTACATTTGACTATGGGAGTGTGGTCTTGCCTGTCTTGGGTGGTACTTTTTTATTCTTACCCAGCAGAGATCATAAGAATAGTTTTCTAGGCAGATTTTCTTTTCTCAACTGCTTTCTGATAGGCATTTGGCTTTATTTAGGCATCTATAATATATTGGAGTTTAAAACAAATAGATTAAATCTACATTTCTTTCCATAAAAGTGTCAGTGTTAAGGAGGGATAGCTTTTATTTCCGGGACAGTTAGCAGTACTAGGAATTTCTTTAAAATGGAATGTAGTCCCTTTGAAACCTTGTTTAGGATTCTAATGCGGGTAGGCACAGCTCAAATACTTCTGCATTATGTAATTATGCCTAACAAAATTCCAATTAGCAAGCAACAGGTGAAACCTAGTCAATCCTTTTCATTAGAACTGACATAAAATGTTTCTGTCAGCTGAAATGTCTGGAATCTAAATATTCATGCCTCTGTGTCTATAACCCTAGAATCAGCCGGCCAGATTGTTATATTTCCTCTCCCTTCATCACAGAGAAGAGCTGCTCTGTGCTGTAACATCTGGCCTTGGAGAGAATCAGGATTAAAGCCACTAGAGAGAAGAGACCAAATGATGGAATTATTAAGCTAAGAGGAAATACACTATTTCCTGAGAAAACATTGAATAATTGAGTAAAACCATGGGTTTAACTTAGTATCCAATACTCTTCTTACTTTTCCTCTGAAAGGATTAATGCATGTATTCATTTACAGTAGTGAGTACTCACTATGTGCCAGTCACCACTGTTCTAGAAGAGGGTGGACTTGGTGGTGAGCCAGTGATTGAGAAACCTGTCCCAATAGAGCAGATAGTCTGCTGAGGAATGGGCAGGGGGCAGGCACCGGAACAAGCAAACAAGATCATTTTAGATTGTGGTAAACGCTATAAAGAGGAATGCGTAATGGCGGCGAAGGACTGGGCTACAGATCGGGTGGTCAGAGAAGACTTCCATGAGCCAACCTTGCAATGATCTGGGGGAAGAACATTCCCGAGAAAAGAAATAGAAGGGAAGACCCAGAGCTGAGGACGATCTGGGAAATGTTTGTGGAGCAGAGACACTGTGTGCAGGGTGTGAGGACATGGAGAGTGGTGATGAAATGAGCAGAGACCATGGAAAGCCTTCCAGAGTGAGATAAAGAATCTGAAATGTAATTTTAGTAAGATGGATGCCATGTAATGGCTTTTAGCAGGGAGCAATGTAATCTGATGGATATTTGAAAAGACCATGCTGGCTGCTTTTTGGAGAATGCTGGTGGGGCCTGGGGGCACTGGGGTAGAGAAGTAAAGCAGGAAGACCTGTGTAGGGCTTTTGGTCCAGATGGAGGTAACAGCAGTGCAAACCATGGTTGTGGCAGTGGAGAGGGAAAAGATAAGTTATTTCACATATATTTAAGATGTAAAGTCAGACCAGGCAAAATGGTTCATGCCTGTAATCCCAGCATGTTGGGAGGCTGAGCTGAGAGGATTATTTGAGTCCAGGAGGTCAAGACTCCAGTGAGTTATGATCATGCACCCCAACATGGGTGACAGTGAGACTCTGTCTCTTAAAAAAAATTAAATAATTTTAAAACAAAATAAAGAGGTAAAGTCAATAAGTCCTATTTGTTTACTTTTTAAACATGTGTTTCTCTACTTACTGGCTCCTCTATTCAAATAGAAGACCTGGAAGCAGGAGCCTCATCCCTGTGCTGCAGCATCTGGAACCACAAGGGGTGGTGGAAGCAGGCACTCCCTGTATGTGTGTGGATGAATGAATGAATGAATGGGGGACAATCTCAGTCTGAATATCAACTGATGTTAAGCATCTGTCAGAACAGGAACCAGGACTGGGTTAAGGTAGACAGCCAGGATTGGCAACATGACAAAACTCTGTCACTACAAAAAAAATAGAAAAAATTAGCCGGGCATGGTGGCTGGCTACTTGGGGGGCTGAGGCGGGAGGATCACTTAAGCCCAGGAGGTCAAGGCTGCAGTGAGCTATGATCGTGCCACTGCACTCCAGCATGGGTGACAAAGTGAGACCCTGTCTCAAAACAATTTAAAAAAAAAAAAGTAGGGAGCAAAACAGCCTGAACAATTACCAAAGGAAAGGATGGTGAAAAGGTCAGACAAGCAAGAACTGTTTATAGAACACACGTTCTGACTGCAGGAACGAAAAGCCCAAGGGCATTTGAGAGGAAGCGAGACAGTCTTCTTTCTCCAGCTGGGAAGGAGAGGCTCAGATTCACTCTGTGCTGGGGCTAAGAAGCAGGTGGTCCTCACAGTGACCAAGCTGGGGATGGGAGGTGGGACCTGTGATGGCAGCAGGGTGCAGGGGACCATCCCGAAGAAGCCTCCCCATGCTCCTATGCAACCTCCGTTTACCCTGATACGCCTGCCCTCGGTGTGATCCCTCTGAGCTGCAAGGCCAGATAACAATGACCTTGTCAGACACCACAAAAATAATTGCTGTTCAGGATTTGCGTGGGGCTGCAGGGATTGGAAACGACAGAGGTTTATTGGAACCTTTTAGCTTTTTGGATTTAAAGATTAAGGAGTGAAAGGCAATGGAAAATAGCAAATTGGAAATCCCTGGCAGGCTTTCTGGTATGGGCTTGGATGTGTTTGCTGTTGTGTTTTCTATCTTGTCCTCTCCCGGGGCCTCACATGCATGAATCTCCAGAGTCTTTTCTCTCTGGGGATCACAGGAACCCTGAACAGTGAGTGAGTTATCATTTACCTGTTTATCCCTCAATTTCTGTCAGTACAGTAACTCTGCTTTTATCTGAGAAAGGAGCTCAAGATCCCTTAATCTGTCTGGTTGATCATTGCTAAAATTCCACAGCATTAGTTCTCAGGAGGGGCCCCACCTGGTTGTTCAGGCCCTGGGCACCAAGTTTGACCCTCTGAAGGGACAGCCCTGGCAGGGGGTCCTCCTCACCTGGAGCCAGTGATCTCACGTGACTGAATCTTGCACGTGAGTACAGGGCTCGGAGCCAGGAAAACCTGTATTCCAGTCCTGACTTGCCACTGACTTTATGACTATAGCAATAAGTAATTATGCATAAAAATAGAAATTTTGATATAAATATTACAAAAAATTAAAAAGCTCAAGAATATTAAATAAATCCAAAATATCTGCCTTTGTCACATGACCACTGTCATCATTTTATGCTTTTCTTCTACTTTTACATATCCCTATAGTTTTCATAGTTTTATCATAGGGAACATGCACTTCATCTTTTCCTTCCTTTTTTTCCCAGCATTTCCAGTTTGCTATTTTTTAAAAAATTGGGTGAAGAACACATAACATAAAATTTACCATTTTAACCATTTTTTTTTTTTTTTTTTTTTTGAGACGGAGTCTCGCTCTGTCGCCCAGGCTGGAGTGCAGTGGCCGGATCTCAGCTCACTGCAAGCTCCGCCTCCCGAGTTTACGCCATTCTCTCGCCTCAGCCTCCCGAGTAGCTGGGACTACAGGCGCCCGCCATCTCGCCCGGCTAATTTTTTGTATATTTTAGTAGAGACGGGGTTTCACCGTGTTAGCCAGGATGGTCTCGATCTCCTGCATTTTAACCATTTTTAAGTGTACAGTTCAGTAGTGTTAAGGATGCTCTATTGTTGCAAAACAGGGCTCCAGAACTTTTTCATCTTGCAAACCTGAAACTCTACAGCCATTAAACAATTACTTTTTCCTCTCCCCCCAGTTCCTGGTAATCGCTATTTTAATTTCTACATTCTACTTCTTTAACATTATATCAAAAATTTTCCTTGTTACAATTTTTGAGCATGTATAATATCCTATAAAGAAGATGTACCAGACTTAAGACCTCCTTTTGGATTTTAAGCTGCTTTCTATTTTTCTTGCTTAATGAACAATTCTGCAATAAGCATCTTTGTTTCTGTAGCATATTTCCATATTTTGTTATATTTTCTTAGACTATATTCCCAGAAATGGAATTAGTTTGATTAATAATGCTGAATTACTTTCTGAAAAGGTTTTATCAGTTTATAAATCCACAATCAAATTATGAGACTAGTTCATTGTAGAGTCATCTCCACTAGGTGAAACTCCGATATATTGCTATTAAGTAGAATAAATACAATTCTTACTTATTTTTGTTTAATTTGCATTTCTTTTATTTTTACATTTTTAAAGCATTTTTCAAGAATACTATATGATTGTTAACTATAGTCACCATGTTATACAGTAGGTATCTTGAATTTATTTCTCTTATTTAACTGACATTTTGTATCCTTTGACCAACATCTACCCAACCACCCTTCCCTCCAACCACCCCAGCCCCTGTTTGTATGAAATCAGCTTTTTTATATGAGTGAGGTCATGTGATATTTGTCATTCTGTGCATGGCTTATTTAACTTAATATAAACTCTAGGTCCATCCACATTGTTGAAAATGAAAGGACTGATTCTTTTTATGGCCATTGTGTATATATATCACATTTTCTTTATTCATTCATCTGTTGACGGACACTGAGGCTGATTTTGTACCTTGACTATTATGAATAGTGCTGCAAAGAACATGGGAGTGCAGACATCTCTTCAGCACGTTGATTTCATTTCCTCTGAATATATACCCAGTAGTGGGGTTGCTTGATTGTATGGTAGTTCTAGTTTTGGGTTTTTGTGGAACCTTTTTACCATTTTCCATAAAGGAAAATAGTACTAATTTACCTTCCCATCAACAGTGTGCAAGGGTTCCTTTTTCCCACATCCTTACCAACACTTACCTTTTGTCTTTTCGATAACCCTTCTAACAGGTGTGAAGTGATAGTTCATTGTAGTTTTTATTTGCATTTCCCTGATAAATAGTGATGTCAAACATTTTAAACATTTACTGTTGGCTATTTGCATCTCTCCTTTTGAGAAATATATTCAGAAATATCCTTTGCCCATTTCTTAATTGGGCTATTTGCTTTCTTGCTATTGAGTTGCGTTCTCTATATATTTTGAATATTAAACCCTTATCAGATGTATAGTTTTCAAATATTTTTCTTCCATTCTGTAGACTGTCTCTTCACTCCATTGATTCTTTCTTTTGTTGGGCCAAACTTTTTAGTTTGATGTAATCCTCTTTGTCCATTTTTGCTTTCATTGTCTGAGTTTTAGGGGCCATTTCCAAAAAATTATTGCCCAGACCATTGTCATGGGGCTCTTTCTCAATGTTTTCTTCTAGTAGTTTCACAGTTTTGGATCTTAAGTCATTAATTCATTATGAGTTGGTTTTTGCATATGGTGTGCATTTTTTTTATTTGAACCAAGTTAACATAAATGGTTTCATTTAATTAATTTATTTAATGATTATTTACTATTCATATTTTCTACTTCATGATGTACCTGTTCATGATTTTTGCCTACTTATCAAATAATGATATAGTATTTTACATACATGCTTTTCACATTATAAAGAATTTATCCTTTTTGTATCATATTTGATTATGTTTTTATTGGGTATTGTCTTTATTATGATTTTTAACATGTAGAATTTTGATGTTTATATATGGTGGTGGCAGAGCCTATATTTCAAAGATTGTATGACTACTTTTACATCTGAAATTAGAAATTCTTCTTTTCAGAGGGCTAAAAATATATACCTACATTTTCCTCAACTTTTTTGTCCCTTGTTATCCACATTTACTTTTTAATTCATCTCAAACTTATTTCCATTATGGTGTGAGGTCCATCATTGAATGATGCCTGTCTTCCTTTTGATTTGTGATGACCTCTTTATTGTCTATAAAATTCTTCTGATATAATAGAGTCTGTTTTTCTACTGCTTAGTCATTGTTGCCATTCTTTTATTATTTTCTTATTCTATTGCTTTGTGGTAAATGTAACTTAGGTGATTTTTGCATTTTAGATTTTGATGAAATTTCTTTGTGGCCTAATATGTAGTCAGTTTTTGAGACTGCTCATGGCTGTTATTAAAGAATGTGTGTTCCTGGTTTACTAATATATGTGTGTGTCTTTCTGCCCATCCATTCAGACACATATAGATATGAATATATCCCAGGGGATTAAATGCTACTTAAATATCCAATATTTGTGCATTCTTGTCCTATTTGCTTTATCTCAAAGTAATACTTTTAGGTGTATAAAGTTTATTTTTTAGTTTCATATTCTTGGTGGATTGTTCCTTTTGTCAATATGAGGTATTACTTTTAATTCTTTTTTAATATAACTTTTAGATATAATTTTGTATAATTTTTTGCAGTAGCTTCCGCTTTATTTGATATAATCATTGCTCTATTTGTTCCTCTGTTGTCAGCGTTTGCCAGGCACATAATTTCCATTCTTTCATTTCTAACTTTTCTGTGTGTTGTGTTTGCAATGTATGTGTTTTAAATAGCATGCATCTGGAATTTGTTATTGTTGTTGTTTTCACATCATGTGAATCTCTGTCTCCATAGGTGAAAGTAATTTAATTTTATTTTATTGTGATTGCAAATATATTTGGACTTTTTTACTATTGTAACTGTGTTTTCTGATTAATATAGCTTTTATTTTTTTTCCCTTTTTGTTGGATAGGTTAAAGTTTTTGTTCTTTTTTTCTTTTCTCCATTTGATTAAATTCCTTTGTTCTTTTTTTTTCCCCCTGGGCTATGGAATTTATATCCTTAAGGTTTTGATACATATACTTAAACTTATTTTTTTCTGTGAATATATATGATTGATCGTATCCTATGAAGGCAAGAACTTCTGCGCACCTTTCTTTTTCCCATTGCCCTCTCTCCTTCACACCTCCATCTTCTATGTATTTCCAGAGATTTTAATTTTAGATCATTGTTATTATTTATTCACTTAAAACATACTCAGTCAACACATAAACAAATCCATTACTTTTATCTTTTCCATGTTGCTTCTTGTATCTCACTTCTTTTGGATTTATTTTTCTTTCAGCTGGCTAAGTATATATTACTTGCTTCAAATTAATCTGTCCTGAGAATTGTAAAGATATCCTTCTTTTGTTTTCTTGCAACCAGTGAAGCCAGGAGAATTGTGACAATAATTTGGCTCTTGTTGCTTTGAAGGGATTTATTTCTTCACATTGATGTTATAAAATTTCTCCACGATATACTTGGACTTAGGTCTTTTAAAATTTAACCTGCTGGACCCTTAAAAGACCTTTCCAATCTGAGGATACAGGTCATTCTTTTGGTCTAGGAAACTTTAATGTTATTTAAAATGTTTCCTGCTATTTCCTTCATTTTTTCCTTCTGGCAACTCAATTACATGGATATTGAAAACTTTATTCCTGTTTTCTGGGTCTCTTAGTTTTACTTTTGCACTTTTCATTCCTGTGCCCCTTTGTATGAAGAAGGTTATGTGACAGTCCAGCCCTCTACTTTGCTGTATGGCTATGTCCATTCTTCTATTAAGTTGGCCTTTTAAGATTTTGATGTTCAAAATTTTAATTGCTGAGATATTTAGTTGATTTTTTGAGTTGAGATATTTTTTCACAACTCTTTATATTTTTCAAAACAAAATTTTTTAAAGCAGTTTTTGTTTAATGCTTTGTTAATGTTGTATCCTTAAGGATCAGTTGGCCTGAGGTATAATACGTGCATTTCTTGAAGGAAAGTTGCCTTTCCTCAAATGTTTGGCAATTCTTTATTCTGTGCTTATCTTTTCTTTCTTCTTTCTTTCTTTTTTTTTTTTTTTTTTTTTTGAGACAGAGTCTCGCTCTGTTGCCCAGGTTGGAGTGCAGTGGCATGATCTCAGCTCACTACAACTGGATTCAAGCAATTCTCCTGCCTCAGCCTCCCAAGTAGCTGGGATTACAGGCACCTGCCACCATGCCACACCCAGCTAATTTTTGTATTTTTAGTAGAGATAGGGTTTCATCATGTTGACTAAGCGGGTCTTGAACTCCTGACCTCAAGTGATCCACCTGCCTCAGCATCCCAAAGTGCTGGGATTACAGGCGTGAGCCACTGAGCCTGGCAACAGCTGGATGAATTTTCATGAAGAGAATGCATTTGCGAAGCCAATGCTCAGCTCAAGAAACAGACATTATTTCCCGCTCCCCCACCCTCCATCCCTTCTCCTGGCAACCTTCCAGTCACCACACCCCACAAAGGTAACCACTCTCCTGACCGTATATCAGTTTTGCTCTGTTCTGAACTTCATATAACGGGGTCGTACAGAGTGACTCTGTGTCAGGCCTCATTCTCTCGATGTTATGCCTATGTGATTCATCCATGTGGTTGTATGTTTTGTCTTTTTTTGTTGAGACAGAGTCTTGCTCAGCCTCCCAAAGTTCTGAGATTATAGGCGTGAGCTACCGTGCCTGGCCTGTTTTGTGCTTATCTTTGTATTTGAGATTTTCTATTAGCCTATATGTGAATGCTGTCTTTGTGTGTTACAGTTTATCTGGGAGGTACTGAGATATGCTACGGTGTATTTGCTGTATTTCTATTCGGTAACTGGTCTTACAGCTGTGGAGACAGTGTGTTTCTTCGAAGAGTTACAGTTTACTCAGGATATTGCTCTATTTTAATACCTCAATTGTAGGCACTTGCTGCCATGTGCTGGCTACTCCTGTTTGGCACCCCAGTCAATCAGTGTCATTGTCACAGCCTCCCTCTTCCCAGGGTCAATCACTTCATTTCACCTTTTGGATAGTTGTTTTCTTCTTCATTGTGATCTCTGCATCCCCCCACCCCACCAACCTCAGTCTCTATGTGTTGACCAAAGACATTCTTAATATTCTGTTTATCATTGTGGAGATATATACATGTGTGTATATGTCTTTCTTTCTCATTATGGAAATATATACATGGAAAATATATGTATATATTTATGTAAATATAAATAAATAAATATCTATGTATGCCAAGTCAGTTTCTAACAGAATATCTACCAACATTTTGTCCTTGTCTCTTATGTGTTGTAATCTCCACTTCCCGTTCTTTTTGTTCTTGTGGGATTTTGCTGTTTCCTACCCCACCCCCAACATTTGTATTACTTTAGTGAAGTTTTGAGAGGAGGCAGAGATAAACCATTGTGATCCATCTGCTATGTTTAACTAGAATGCTCTGGATATCATTTTAATTCATTGATGAATTATTTTTGTTGGTCTTTTATATAGAATTTTGGCATCTATGATCTTAGTGATACAGATGCTTCTCAACTTAACCATGGGGTTACGTCCTCACAAACCCATCATAAACTGAAAATATTTTAAGTTTGAGAATGCATTTAATACCCCTCACCTACTAAATGTCATAGCTGAGGCTACCCTATCTTGAAGATGCTCAGAACACTTACATTACCTACAGTTGGGCAAAATCATCTAACCCAAAGCCTATTTTACAGTAAAGTGCTGAAAATGTAGTGTAATTTATTGAATACTGTACTGAAAGTGAAAAACAGAATGGTTGTGTGAGTACTTCAAGTACGGTTTCTGATGAATGGGTATCATTTTTGCACCACTGAAAAGTCAGAAAATCATAAGCTGAACCATTGTAAGTTGGGGGCCATTTCGATTTTATTTTTGTGCTTTGAGAGTCAGTTTCTGGTCCCCAGTTTATGTTTATTTTATAACACAAGTTAGTAGCTTTCCATCTCGTGTTGTATTATGGAACAGTTTAGAATTTTAATGAAATGTATGTACAATAATTTAATCATAAATTATGTATGGGTGCAGATTCTTTAAGGGAAGCTGTTAATATATATTTCAATTTATATCTCAATTGTTATCCTATAATGGATTTCTTTTCTGTGTATATCAAGTTTCAAAGTTTATCTTTTTCAGAAAGCCATCCCTCTCACTGAGGTTTTTCACAGATTTATTAGTATGTCATTGTGGATAAATTTTTTTCTTTTTTTATTGTATCAGCCAGGACTTTATTTTATGTTGTTTGTTTTCTTGTTGCTATTGTTTGCTCCCATAAAATTCTACAGATTTTTAAAATTGTTTTCATATTTGTTGGTTTTCTGGTTATTTAGTCATAAACACTAAACTAAAAAAATCAACTTTCTCCTATTGTCAGGACTACTTTTCCCCCAAAATCTTAAGCTGAATGCTTTGTTTTATAAGTAATCTCTTATTGTATTATTGATTTAACTTCCAGTTAGCCAGTATGTTCCTTAAAATTGATTTAAATAGACTGGTAGTGTGCTTAGTGGATAGATTACTGGTTTTAAATTACTCAAGTGATTACTCGGGTTAAGGGAAATTTGCTATTTGGAGAAAAAATAAAGCATTCTCCTTTTGTCATACTACTAGCTAAAATAAATAAATACATCAAGATGGATTCACAAGTTAGAGGTTACAAAAAGAAAATAAAAGATACTCTAAAGCAGTGATTCCCAAACTTGGCTGTACACTGGACCCATCATCATCCATCATCTGGCTGTACATTAGAATCTTCTTGATTAGAAAAATAAAGCTTCGTCCTTCTGCCACACTGTTAACCAAAATAAATAAATAAATACATCAAAATGGATTA
Organism: Trachypithecus francoisi; assembly: GCF_009764315.1. Lineage (NCBI taxonomy): Eukaryota > Metazoa > Chordata > Mammalia > Primates > Cercopithecidae > Trachypithecus > Trachypithecus francoisi. The sequence goes on along the minus strand of NW_022681474.1, from coordinate 41,387,824 downwards.
ACAAGTTAAAGGTTAGAGAAAAGAAAATATATTCTGAACCACTGGTTCCCAAACTTGGCTGCACATTCGAATCAGAATTTATAAAAATTCTGATGCCCAGCTTGTATCCCAGACCCGCTGAATCTGGTGGGAGGCAGGCCCCAGTAGTGCTTTAAAATCCTCAGGGGATTGCAATGGCAGAGAAATCTGGGGGCCACTGCCCTGCAGCCTTGTTTTCCCAAAGTGTGGTCTTCTGACCAACAGCATTGACAACAGCTTAGAGCTTATTAGAAATGCAGAGTATCAGACCCCATCTGAGACCCACTGAGTCAGAATCCGGATGTGTACAAATGCCAGGTGATTCATGTGCACAATGGATTTGAATCCCATGCCTCCAAAGCAAGCATAGCAAATTAGTGCCCATGGCCTATTTATATGAGTAACATTTTACTGGAATATGGTCACACCTATTTGTTTTCCTATTATTTACAGCAAAGTTGAGTCGTTGTGACAGAATCTAAAATATTTATTAATATTTACTGTATGTTCATTTACAGAAAAAGTTTGCAATGCTGCTCATCCTGGATGGCTCATTGGAATCACTCTGGAGCCTTAAAACTCCTTCTGCCTGGCTGTATCCCAGGCCCATTAAATCAGAATGCGGGTAGGGGGTGCTGAGACCCAGGTGTCAACAATTCTGAAAGTTTCCCAGGTGATTTAAATGTACAGTTAAAGTTCAGAACCAGTGCCCTAAAAGTACAAAGAAAAAATATATAGATGCAGTAAATATATATACATATATCTGTATGATGGGGACGGCCTCTTTTTGGATATTAAAAAAGGGAACATGATGGAAAGAGGGAACTTGATGGAAAGATTGATATATTTTAGAATTCAGGGGGAAAGAAACCCACCTTAGGTAAAATTTGACAGTAAGAAAAACATTTTAAGCCAAATTGAGAAGAATGAAGAACTGTGGGAAATCCTATATGGTATACAAAATCTTCTTTATATAAGAACACAAGTATATTACTACAAATAAGATAAATACACCGGCAGACTGGCAAAGTCCATTCTAAAGCACTTTAGAGAAGAAAATAAAATGACTAATAATTATATGAAAAAATCATTAGTTTCATTTGTTAAGATAGAAAAGCAAAATAAAATAGCCATGAGCTCTTATTTGGGGTCTATCAAATTGGAATTATTTAAAAAAATTTTTTTTTAAGTTTTTAATTTTTTGAGATGGACTGTCACTCTGTTGCCTGGGGTAGAGTGCAGTGGTGAGATCTCGGCTCACTGCAACCTCCACCTCTGAGGTTCAAGTGATTCTGCTACCTCAGCCTCCTGAGTAGCTGGGAATACAGGCACGTACCACCACACCTGATTAATTTTTTGTATTTTTGGTAGAGACAGGGTTTTACCATGTTGGCCAGGCTAGTCTTGAACTCCTGACCTCAAGTGATCAGTCCACCTCAGCCTCCCAAAGTGCTGGGATTACAGGCATGAGCCACCATGCCTGGCCTCAAATTGGGATTCTTGACCTTCCTTCCTTCCTTCCTTCCTTCCTTCCCTCCCTCCCTCCCTCCCTCCCTCCCTCCCTCCCTCCTTCCTTCCTTCCTTCCTTCCTTCCTTCATATTTTCTCTATCACAGTACTCAATACAGTGGGAATGCAGGCAGAAGAGCATTTGCATACTGAAGGGAATGCTAATTGTGAGGACAAGTTGGCAAGATGTATCACAAGTCTTGAAAGTGCTTGCTTGAGGCCAGGTGCCGTGGCTCATGCCTGTAATCCCAGCACTTTGGGATGCCGAGGTGAGCGGATCATGAGGTCAGGAGATCGAGATCATCCTGGCTAACACAGTGAAACCCCGTCTCTACTAAAAATACAAAAAAATTAGCCGGGCGTGATGACAGGCACCTGTAGTCCCAGCTACTCCGGCGGATGAGGCGGGAGAATGACGTGAACCCGGGAGGCGGAGCTTGCAGTGAGCCGAGATCACGCCACTGCACTCCAGCCTGGGCGACAGAGTGAGACTCCGTCTCAAAAAAAAAAAAAAAAAAAAAAAAAAAAAAAAAAAAAAAGCGGGGTTGGGGGAAGTGCGTGCTTCAGTCCTAATGTCTGAATTGGAACTGACTGGCTGAAGTCTGTACAGGGCAGTGAATACAAGCTTGGGCTTTGTGGAGTTTGTCACATTTGGGGTGAAGCCTGGCTCTGTTGCTTTCAAACTGTGCTGATTACGCTGTCTCGCTTGTTTCTCCTTAGCTATTTTCTTCTGTTGTATGTATTTTTTCGAAAAAAGATACAGTTAGAAGTTTTAGTGTAAGTAATTTAATATGCTAGATCATCAATAATAATAGATTGATGTCATTGTCAACATCATCATTTCACCAGTAATTTAAAATAACAGTAACACTATATATACTCTGTGTGTGTGTGTGTGTGTGGTGTGTTTCTGGGCTTTCTAGTCCATTTTGATGACTTTTCTTTGGCGTGTGTACACTTCTATGCTATTGTAATTCTCCACCTTCATATGATGAAATCACCATTTACTGAGTGCCTCTAGTATGCCCACATGCACTCTTAGAATGCTTGGTCTTCCGCTATGCAGATCACCAGGATAGGATTTAATGCCCATGCCTGTGAGGGAATAAGGGTGGAGAACTCAGGCTGGGTGCAACTGCCTGGGAAGCCTTAGCCCATCCCACAGAGAGCAGTGCCACTAGATGGCCCTTCAGAGTTATCCCAAATCAAGGCAAGGTAGCCTATATCAGCCAGCCTTTGTGTGTGTGTTGGGGTGGCAGGGGGCACCACCACCGACAGGGGATGTAGCCCCAGGTGAGGCAGCTCCTTGTAGCAGAGGGCAATTCTCATGGAGGGACTAGCTGTGAGCCTTTAGCAGGTCACTCTTCAATAGCCCGGGACAAATAAGATCCCTGAAGAGGGGATCTGGTCTGTACCCTACAGCATCTGCTATAGCTCATGTCTTTTATTCATTTGATCATTAATATGATACCCTAGTATTTTATTTAGGATTATTGTTATTAGTCATTAGTGTGATAAGCTTGCCATTAAAAAAAATGCGTGGGGAATTTGTGTTCAGGTAATGCCAACTTTCTAAACCAATACAGATCATGGGAAAACATAGATAAGTCCATTTTTAAGACGTGATCATATAATAGTGAATAGATAGAGAAGTTTACTATTTTTTGAAAGTGTAAAAACCTCACTTGTAAAACTCTCTGAACCTGGAAGGTTTTGGGGAGGGCATGTAATTCCTGGCTTTTGGTACATAAACATTTTCTTCTTCACAACTCTATTTATAGCCATTTTGTATTGCCTTAGAACATCATTTATTTCAGATATTTTATAGAATAAAAATAATAAAAAGTATTGTAAAACAGAGGAGATGAATACTTGTCACCAAAGAGTTCCCCCTCTCACCTCTTTTTTCTTGATCTCCTCTCTTAGCCTGAAGTCGCTGTCTATAGTCTTTCTGGGTATAGCAAGAGTGGTCATTGGTTAAGGCTTTTCCCTGATGAGGCTACTTTCTACTTCCTAAGAGTGCAGCCCTGACCTCTCTCAGGGGACCCTGCAGGGCTTGTGGCTTTTCCCTTCAGTAGGCGACGTATAGTCTCAGAATTCTGAATGTGGATTATCTAACCTTTAACTCTGCCATCTAATTCTTTCTCAAAACTTTGATTCACTCATTCAGTTCAAACAAAGATTTATTGAACCTTCACCTTATGCCAGACAGTATGTTCGATGTTGGAAATATAGCCCTGAACAAAACAGACATCAGCTCCTCCCCTCATAGAGCTGATGCTACAGAGAGGGAGACAGAAAGTAACCACATAATGGAGATGCCAGTGCTTCATACTGAGGAGAAAAGTAAAGCAGGAAAGAGGATAGGGAGTTGTACGGGGTGTGGGAGGATTTACATGTTTTGGTCAGGTAGCCAGGGAAAGTCACGCTGATCAAAGGACACTGAGTAAGAACCTGAAGGAGGTGAGGGAGTGTGCCATGTGGGCATCTGGTGAACAGCTTTCCAGGCAGAGAGGCTGCATGTGCAGAGGCCCTGGATCAATAGCATGCTTGTGTGTTCAAGGCTCACTGAAGACATCTGCCAGATCAGCGAACAGTAGTAGGAGTGGCAGTAGGAAGCCATCAGATCCAAAAGGAGATAGTACTGGTGGTGGGGTGGTGTTGCTTTAAGCCGTTGAAGGACTTTGACTTTTACTCTGTGTGAAATGGGGGGCATTGAAGGCTTCTGAGTAGAGACCACAAGGGGTCCAGGGCAGAAAGCTGTTAGGAAGCTGATATGGTTTGGCTGTGTCCCCACCCAAATCTCATATTGAATTGTAGTTCCCATAATACCCACATGTTGTAGGAGGGACCCTGTGGATGGTAATTGAATCATGGGGGCAGTTACCCCTATGCTGCTGTTCCTGTGATAGTGAGTGAGTTCTCACAAGATCTGATGGTTTCATAAGGGGCTTTTCCCTTTTTGCTGGATACTTCTCCTTCCTGCCACCATGTGAAGTAGGATGTGTTTTCTTCCCCTTCTGCCATGACTGTAAGTTTCCTGAGGCTTCTCCAGCTGTGTGGAACTGTGAGTCAATTAAACCTCTTTCCTTTATAAATTACCCAGTCTTGGGTATGTCTTTATTAGCAGAGTAAGAAAATACAGAAGCTATTGTGAATGATTCCTGAAAGACCAACCATTTCTCCAGATAGTCTGGCTTGATGTGAGGATAAAATGTAGACGGACTTTTTTAACCTATGGAGAACTTCACTGACTCATTTGCATTAATGAAACTCAGTGCCATAAAAATGCCCAGTTTGAGACAGTCAAATAAGCAAAGGCCACCCTTGTTCAGCCCACAGGGGTCTTGTTCTTGCATCACCCTGGATCCCTTTTGCAAGGAGACGTTTCCCTCTGGTCTCCATGTTGGGAAAAATAAATGATTCTCCTGCAAGCCAGTTTGTTTTCTCTCTTATGTATATACTATTAATCTTATCCTGTCTCTCTGCTTGCTTTTGTTAAGAAGGTGCTCAGAGCTAGATCTGCAGTTTGTCTCTAGCAAGAGTATAGGACCCTGTGGGCTCTGCATTCATTTCTTTCCTCCCTTTTACTTTCATGCACCTTAATTAAAAGAAAAGCTTTTATTCTACTATATTTGCATGACTCACTCAAATGTGGCAAGCTGCCGATCACCCACGGATATATGATACAAACACCATCGTTTAAAGATAAAAAGAAGAAATCCAGTTTGAAGTTTAGGTTGTTTGTATTCTATTTTTAGTTTCATAAATAAAAGTATATCTATGCACACACAGAATTTTCAGGATTAAACCCTAAGCGGCTAATACATTGCTAGCGTGTATTTCTATAGGAGTGCCTCTTATCTATGGTTTTCTTCCTGAAGTTTCAGTTATCCCCAGACAACTTTAGTCTGAAAATAGTAAATAGAAAATTCCAGAAAGAAACAATTCATAAGTTTTAAGTTGCATGCTGTCCCACTTGGCCCCATCTGGGACAAGAATCCTCCCTTTGTCCGACGCATCCATGCCATCTGCACCCCCTGGCCGTTAGTCTCTCAGTGTCGTTCAGTGGGCAGACCCATGTCTTGCTGTAACACGTGTTACCTGTGTTCAAGTAACCCTTATTTTACTTAATAATGGCCCCAAAGCACAAGTATAGTGATGCTGGTACATATTGTCATAATTGTTCTGTTTTATTATTGGCATTATGAATCCCTTCCTGTGCCTAATTTATAAGTTAAACTTTACCATAGGTGTGTGTATACAATACATACAGGATTTGGCACTATCTGAGGTTTCAGGCATCCACTGGGAGGTCTTGGAATGTATCCCTTGATGAACATGGAAGAGTGTTGTTATCTTTGATAGTTTCAGTGCTAACTGCCAGTCGCCTTCTACTCCACGTTTCTAAATTTGTCTTTTTAGCTCAGTAATATGCGACAGTGATACTGGTATGAGATAACAGTGTAGGTTGGGCTGGAAGGTTAAGACCAACAGTAGAGTCTGTTATAAATTCAATTTCCAGCCCTTGCCCTCTCCCATTCTAATTTAGCAAGTCTTGTGAACCTCTTTGGAAACTTTATGCGCACACTGAGCAAACAATGTATTTTTTGAGACCTTAGAATTTTAAATTTTTTTTGTTACTTTTATTCTTGAACAACCACTTGACTGGGTATAAAAATCTTGGGTCGGTTTCTGTTTGTCTAAAAATTCTGAGAATTGCCCAGTTGCCATTTAACACTTACTGTTAAATATAATGATCTTAGTTACATTAATGGTAAATAACCCCATCAACACTGATGGTTTATTTTTATTTCTTGATTTTAATACTTGAAATGTAAAAATGAAAAGCCAGATGTGGTAAATAACCCCATCAACACTGATGGTTTATTTTTATTTCTTGATTTTAATACTTGAAATGTAAAAATGAAAAGCCAGATGCTTCTCAGCATTGGTCTCTAAAAGCTGATCCTTCATTTCACCTTTTAGTCTTCATTTTTTCGTATCTCAAAAGTTCTTTTCTGTTATGTCCTGGCCTTTGCTTATGATCAATGTGCTATTTGGACTTCCCTTTGGAACACATTTTATCCGTGGTTGGAGCTCTGTGATCTCCGCTGTTTCTATTTTGTGAAGTTTCATCTTTTTTTTCTCTCCCTTTCCCTTATTTTCTCTGCTTTCTGAGATGACTTCTTAGTTTTGTACTCCTCGCCATGGTCGGTTTTCAGCAGTGCAAAGTCAGCCTTTCATCAGCTCAGTTACGACTGTGCTTTTGGCCGTGAGCCTTTTTATTTCATCAATATCCCGTCTCATCTCTGCAATTATTTAATAAAAGTTATATAAGTATTATTTACCATAGAAGGAGAATGTTTTCAAAAAAATGTCTTCTGTTCATGATGGTTAATCCTTTTCAGATGAGAAATTATTTTTTTGGAGCCAATCCTTTTCTCCCTCTTTCCTTGTACAGTCAGATTTTCCCCCACCCCATGAGCTTTAAGTTAATTTTCCCTTATTACCTAAACAGCTCCACGGTGGGCGCTGTTAGCGTACTCCTTGTTCAAGTAGAAGGTAGTAAGGATTCCTTCCCACTGTTGTGCCCTAGACTGCCCTTTACTGGCTCACAGGTGTGGGAGAACAAAGCCCTACCCACGGGTGTGGAGTTGTCTGTCAGCTCCGTGCACTGGAAGGCTTCGTACTGCCTTTGGCATGTGGTGGTGCTTCATAAAATGCTTCTAGAAAGTCCACAAAAGAAAATCCCCTTGGGAGTGGGTGTGACATTCAATGTGTCTCAAAGCGGTGACAAGCCAGCATGTCGTAATTCCTTTGCATGATCGCCAGATTGTTATAGCCCAGGACTGACTCTGAATGTTCTGACTCATGAATTTCACCTGAGCAGAAATATAATTCACTCTTAGCTATTAAAACATAATAATTTGCATTTAAAAAATGTCCTTGATGTGTTTTCCTTCTCCATCTCTCTTCTGCCACCTAAACACTGATGCTTCTTTTCCATTCAAGAGAGGTCGTTGATTTAGAAAGGACAAACCATTTATCTTAACACTTAATAAAAGGAGAACTATATAAATTTTGAATCCAGAAGTTGTGGGATGTGATATCTTACCAATCTTTTTTTTTTATTGGGAGGAAAATATAGAAGTTTGTACAAAACAGATAACACTGTGGGCTATACTCTTCATTTTATCAGGGCTGAAGATAAAGATAAAAAATAAAATCCATCAAAAACATAAGATTATCCAATTTATTCTCAATCTGCTCTTAGCGCAAGGGTTACCCTGAGCTATAACAATTCCTAGGATTTTTCAGAGACAAAATCCTGCCAGACAACTAGGTAACTTAGAAGCAGTGCTTTCAATCAGAGATCACCAAATGAAAAGTCTCATTAACCTGGCTTCTCCCCATGAGCCCTTCCTCTAAAGAGGTTCCAAACAGGCCACCTTTATAAAGAGAAAGTCCATTTACCAGTTGAGATTAAACCAGTCAAGAATCAGAATGAAGGAATATGTCCGAGGTACCAGCTGGTTTATCTTCTGCAAGAACTTCCCATGCCTTTGACCCTTGGGAACTGTAAATCAAATGGCAGACTGTGAACATTAAAACCACGCATTGAAAATAATGCATCTCTATTTCATTCTTTTTTCCAGGTTTGAGATTTTTAAGAGCTCTGAGACTGATACAGTTTTCAGAAATTTTGCAGTTTCTGAATATTCTTAAAACAAGGTAAGATGTTCTTTGTCATATTTTTTCCTTCCAGTCCCCTATGCCAAGTTGCAAATATCAGGTGTGCTTGCTTTCATCACAATGACATTATTAGTAGTTATATTATTCACAGAAAGAGTGATCTAACACGGAGAGGGAGAGAAAACCCAGAGTAGGGTTTGGGTTGCTCTCTTCTGCAGGGCCAGGGAATTATGTGGTGAAAAGAGAGCAACAGCTGTGCATGCAGGGAAGTGGGGACGATTGTAGGGACACATAGCTGATATCTGAGTGCCCAGTGGGGTTGCCCAGATAAGAGTCACGGTGTCACGGGGAGAGGCGCGCAGTGAATGAGGGATAGATTTGCTCATTGATTGGGAAGTCCTCGCTGCCAGATTCTAAATCGCCCCTTTATTACATCACTAAATAAGAAATTGAACCCAGTCGTAAAGGCAATGGAAGCAATGCTGTGAGAGGCAATCACAAACCTCATATGGCAAACAGAAAATCATTTCATTTCAAAGCACATTTTAGATGTTCACTTTATATCCATATAGCCCTTGGGGCTTGCTCCGTGAATTGCCTTTTGGGGGAAAACCTACAAACCTCCTGCCGAATGCACCATGAATACTTCTGTTAACTGCGTTATGATCTGGAAAACACAACTGGACCAGGAGGAAAAGCCCCCAGAGGATCCCTTTCCTGATGACCTGCCGGCTTGCAGAGCTGGCCTGAAACCAGGGCTGTCTTGATGAATAAACTAATAAAAGAGGTTAGACGTGCTCTAATGGAGAATAAGTACAGGCCATAAATTTCTCTTCTAGGAAATTACACTCTAAGAAGCTCACTTCTAATGTTCCAGTTCCTCTTTGGTTGCCCTTCACGCATCTGATAAATGATTAAAAACAGGACACCTCTATATTTTGTGATTTGTAATTAATATATCTGCAGTTTGGAGGGTTAGATTCAGCATCATTTTCCTGGTAACACAGGCTGGGACCCAGCTTCCTGAATGAACCTGACACGGCCAACAAATTCAACCTATGATTGGCTTTACTCCTTGGGTGTTGGTGGTTTTTTCCCCCTGCTTGTTTATTTTGTTTTGCTTTAATTCCAAATTGGTTTCCTCTCTCTGACTGCTCATCTATGTGACTGTGAGGTCAAATTCACTTTCTATTAGCCAAGTTGAAAAGAAAAAGAGAATCCAATGGCACCGAAGTCTTTAAAAGTATGTCCTCCTGCCTTTTACTGTTCATTATCCTGAGATAAGAATGTATCAGTCCTCTATTTATTAGCAATAATGTAATATTATTCATATACAGTGAATATTATATTTCTTCATATTTTTCTGAGTGTCAATAACCTTGATTTCTGCCTTTTAATTATTCTTCTATGTGCTAGAATCATATTACTTTTGAAATGTAAATGATCAATGAAGCTAGCATCTCTTCAATATTTACCTATGTCAGATTCACTCCACTAGACTGTGTTTTAAAGGTGGAATGGGTGAGTACCCAGCACCGAGCATAGAGCCTTGTCCTTAAAAGACACTTATTTTTCTGGTAGGCATGGTGTTTTGTGACATTCTCTAACATCGGGTAGTGTCTGTCTTTCCCTGTTTCACAATCACATCATATGTTAAGGGGATTTTTATTCTCTGATGCCAGCATTTTGAGAAGTTTCCATTGCTCTGAGGAATACTGTCTACTCCCTGGACTGTTTTAGGACTTGAGAGAATGATGGACCATCTGAATGTTTTTTTCTGACCTTCTGCTAATACACTCACTTTCCTTTCCTTTGGATGCGGGAAGTGGCTGTGGCATCCCTGGTGGTTAACTCACCTGCCTACTGCACAGTATGGTTGCTTCCTCCTTTCAGTGTAGAGGGGGAAAGCTGAAGCAGCCAGCCAGGGGATGAGGGAGAGAATGGCCCTAGGGAAGAGTCACGGGGTGGAAGGCTGGCTGTGCATCTGCCATCCGGGCCCCAAGACAGCCTTTCTCCAGTGTCCCACTTCCCACTATATGAAACTCTTGTTGTTAGAGGGTGTTTTTTGCCACAAAGCCACAACCTGGGTTTTCAGAGTTCCCTTCGCTTACGGTCATAACCAGATGGTTGAGGTAATTCAGCAAGCCTGGAGTGAGCACCCATTGGTGTCAGCAGCAAGGTGGGTGCTAGGAGTCCTGCTGTCAGAGAACTTGCTGGGTAGGAGGTCAGGCCGCCTGGTGGTGTGGTTAATGCTGATGTCAGTATGTCCATGGGTTGAGAGGGGAGTAACTAAGCTGGGCTTGGCATGAGTTGTGGGGCAGTCAAGGATCTTTTCAAGGAGAAGGTTACCTTTAGGTAAGCCTTGTAGAAAACTAAGTGTCATCCTCTTGGGGCTGGGCATGTGAGGGGTAGGGTGGGGGTTGACTTCTTATCAAGGAAGCTGCTAACAGCACACTGGTATGAGAGCACGGCACTTGGGGAAACTCTGGGTAATTCTGCACTCCTGGACATTAAGAGTTCTGTGATGGAAAGAGGAGGATGAGGTTAAGAGGGTAGGAAAGGCCAGGTTGCCAGGCACAGAAGCACATATCATGTAATTGTAAGAAGTCTGGAAGCTCTAGGACAACTCTCTGAGGCCATTTCCTCTCCAGGTGCCGGCCCGGCTAATCTTGGCTCCTTCCTTTTGGGCATCCCCAAGTGTGGATCCCAATGTTCTGTCGCAGAGAAAGTGCAGGCTTGGCTTTTGTAGGGCTTTGGACTTTCAGCAATTCTCCTATGACTCTTCCATACTCTGCTGCTTTCATAGTGGTCCTTCCAGGAGGGTGGGTTGGGGAACCCATGTAATCGTCTTTAGGGAGATTTTGTCTGGCTCTCTTTGGTGGTGAATTCCTGTCAATCTGTGGCATTAAGTAGGAATGGAGGCTTTGCAATGGGATTTGAAATAATGACTTGGAGTTGCTGTTTCATTTCCAGTACTTTGGCTGCCTCACTGGGCCAAGAGCTGAAAGAAACAAGGCAGAGAAGCATAAGGTGGGCAGAAAGATTGATAAAGAATTAAGGAGGCAGCAGAAGGAAAATTAAAGTGCATGGGATGAAATGGGCAGATCACAGTTATGTGACCAGCATCAGGGCCCTTTCCCAAGCTGCAAGCCCACAGCGGGCCTAGAATACTCCACAGCCTGAAACGGGCCAATTAAAGGGGAGACAAGGAGACTCCCTCTCACTATCTGAGGTTTTGGCAGTTCCTCAGTTATTCTGCAAACTGGAGATCTAACATACAGGTGCTAGAACACTTATGCAACTGTCAGAGGAAAGTCAGCAGCTGTGTTTAAAGGCTGTAATTCCACATCTCATTGACGTGGTAAATATTGATGACTAAAACATGGATCACTCAGCAATTTTTTTCAAAATGGGAATTTCCTTATTGTTTCCTGTAATTTTTCTTTCTTCTCTTTTTTTTTTTTTTTGAGATAGACTTTTGCTCTGTTGCCCAGGCTGGGCGTGATCTCAGTTCACTGCAACCTCCGTCTCCTGGGTTCAAGCCATTCTCCTGCCTCAGCCTCCTGAGTAGCTGGGATTACAGGTGCCCACCACCATGCCTGGCTACTTTTTGTATTTTTAGTAGAGACAGGGTTTCACCATGTTGGCCAGGCTGGTCTTGAACTCCTGACCTCAGGTAATCCACCTGCCTAGGCCTCCCTAAGTGCTGGGATTACAGGTGTGAGCCACTGTACCGAGCCTGTTTCCTCTAATTTTTAAAATATGTTCATTGTAAACATTGCAATAACACACAAAATCATAAAGGATAAAGTAAGATTGCCTCCACATCACACTACTTTGAGATAACTATTGTATCTACTACGTCACCTTTGGTTTCCCACATAGCATTCCATGATATGCATGAGTCATCATATACCTAACCAATATGCTTTTGGGAGGTGTTTTTGAAACTAAAACATTACTACTCACATGACCTTAGAGATGGCTCCAAGGTAAAGTTTGTAAAGAAGAGTATTCTATATGGAGAGTGCAAGAGATGTGCAGGGAGAGGCCAAATCATGCAGGTTCTTAGATTTGTGGACTTTACATGAACAAAGGAGAGCTGTTGAAGGATTTTAATCAGGAGAGGAAATGTGGTTAGATTAACATTTTAGAAAGATCCACTATTCCAACAGTTGTATAGAGAATGGGGTTGAAGCATCAAAGACTTCATAGACCATCAAAGACCTCATAGACAATTAGGAGGCAGTAGTCCAGGGAAAAGTTATTAGGGCATGGCCTTAGGCAGTGAAAATTGGGGCAGAGAGAGGAGAAGGGATCTAGAGATAATTAAGGGATTGGATTGGCAGAATTTCGCTTTGCTCCACTCATGTTATAGTTCAGACCATTTATGTTAGCGTGGTGCAGTCCAGTAAACTTTTCAGGGGGTGGGTATTTTATATCTGTCCAGCAAATAGAGCAGTAAAACAAAACAAGGCCAGCAGCACTTGGCAGTACCAGAAACAAAGAGAAAAATTAGAGACAAGCAGAACAGGGACAAATGTGCACTTTGTACAAGTGCATGACATTTTCTGTGTTAACAGAAACATGTCTTGTTAAACATATAGAGAACAAAGAAGGCCCCAGAAACTCTGGGTTTACAGCTGTAATCTCTGGAGCCAGACCTTCTCTTGCAGCATCCACAGTTTCTTGGAAGAGGTCTCTAATCTACAAGAATCGTGTGCCTCTCCTATCATGTTTCACTGTGTCCATCGATGTGAATTAGAACTCATGGGATGGGGACTCAGGAATTGTATTGAAAAAATGAGAATGATTTACTTTAGATGGGTGAGGTTTTCATGATAAAATCATAATCTCCCTTAAAGCTTAGGAAGCGGGGTAGAATCCTAATGATTCAAATCATTCTAACCATTGCTAGCTTCATGTTTGGCCCAGATCCCTAGGCTTGACCAGGAAGGCTATGACTATCTCCACACAGAGATGCACAACCTTTGCCATGCAGACACACAGCCCTGCTCCTGGCATGCCCCACTCTTTCTTCCCAAAGAGCCCTACTTAACCTGGCAAGGTTCACATTTCAGAGTATGGAGAATGCCCACCAGGGATTAACCTTGTATCTTTTGCTCGTTGCTTTCAGATGCGTGGTGATAGTGTTTCATTTAGAAAGCAAATTCCTAAACCTAGGGATCTGTGATAATGCTGATGTCATAAAAATAATCAGATTTCAGAGCTAAACACGGACTGTTTTAGCAACAATGGTTAAATGTTCTGCATATGGCAAGAGCTCCCCAACGCACTACCAATATCACTGTAGCCATCATTTAGAGTTTAATAATCACCATCTTTAGGTCATTTTCCCAAAGCACCAAGAGGCTTGGACTCTAAATAGGTTTAATATCTCAAGAGGACCCCACATGGTTGTTGGTGGGACACTGATGTGTTCAGATCCCAAGAATCCAGGAGTATGTAAGTGAAGCCACTTGGTATTTAACGATCCCCTGAGAAAATAGACAACACAGACCTCCCTAAGAGTCCTCCCTTTGCCACTGGCTATCTGTTCTTCATCTATTTCTTACCCTCCAATGCTGGAGCACCCCTTAGAGGACTTGCAAGGTAGAGGACGGAGAGAATTCTGCTCAACACAACGTCTAACACGTAATAAGGGCTCAATAAATATTGGCAGTTATTACAATCTGGTAACTCTAGAAATGATCAAGAGAGACAGAATGGACATTTTGGCTGTTTTCCCAAGTTTTCGAACAAGAAGAAAGTTGTTCCACACATCTCGAAAGATCAGTCTCACCCACAAAGTTGAAAGTATCTGTTTATTCTTTCCATGAACTGTCAGAATCAACTCTGGAAAACCTAAGACCGTGGATTCCTCTGTGCTGTTCCATAGAAGAAGAAGATTGTTGTTATGAGCATTAAATGGCTTAGTACACATAAAGCACAGGTGATCCTAAAGCATTTAGGATGGTGGCACATGTGGTGAGCACTGGGAAAGAACTGTAAACAAGCTAGCTGATACTATTACTATGATCTTAAATGCCTAGAATTTAAATCATTGGTTCTCCAGAAGAGAGGTAAGAGAGGACAGTCATAACAGAGATGAATTGACCAAAACTAATGGATTGGGCAACACTGTAGGCTGCATTAAGCCACTACTGGGAAAATGCAAGAGCTAGAAAAGAGAGTTCTTTTCTGCAAGATGCAGCAAGGAACACAAGAGTCAAATAGCAACCTAAAACTTTACACAAGACATCTTAAGTCAGTAGGATCAATTACCGATGAATGGCTGGAGGTGAGAGCCAGGGAAAGTCACTTTGTCTTGCAGGTGGGTGGAACAATTTTAAGGAAGCAGTAGGGATTGAACTGGGCTTTGAAGAATGGGGAATACTTGGCTAGATGGGAAAGGCTTTCGAGTTGAGTAAATAGTGTAGACAATAGCTGTAGTAAATAGGTTTAACTGGGATGGCAGTTTCAAGAGCTTATGTGAAAGAGTGGTGGTGGGAGAGACTGGGACTTCACAAGGTATTGACAATGGAAGGAGGGAGTTTGAATGTCATCTTTTAGTCAACAAGAAGCCTTTGGACAGTGAAGTGACCTGCTGACAGCAGCGTTCAGGTATACCTCAGTGGGAGTAAACAGGATGCAGTTTAGGAAGAGAGCAGAGGCAGAGACCAGTGCATTCAGTGCAGAGTCACAGGGGCCTGCTATGCTCCGGGGACCCAGGGCTCCTGGAATCCAGACAGACAAGTCCCCAGCTCTCAGGGAGCTCCAAATGTCATAAGGTCCAGTTGATCCACTCAAGGAACACCAGTGGATGCTAAAGCTGTTAGGTATAAGGTTGTTGGGGAGCAGGATATTCCTGCAGTCTCGGGGCCTCACTGAAGGTGGCATATTCATTACAAAGGGAAACGGGCACCTCTCAGTGGAGACATTAGCATTTCCGCCTCAGCCACATGAATGGGCCTAGTCATTGGGTTGGGATATCCTGATGTGATGCCATCCCCGCAGAGATGCTTAACAGAGATACTCAAGTAGGGAGCTTATGTAGGATGATCAAGTCTAGAGGTCTAATGTACGACATGAAGACTATTGTTAATAAAATTGTATGGTATTTGGGATTTTTGTTAAATATGTAGATTTTAGCTACTCTTGTCACACACAAAAACGTAACTGTGAGATGGTAGATAATATCATGTTGTAAACCTCAAACATACACAATAACATTTATTTAAAAAATAAACTGGGCTGGGCACGGTGGATCACACCTCTAATCCCAGCACTTTGGGAGGCCGAGGTGGGCGGATCACCTGAGGTCAGGAGTTCGAGATCAGCCTGGCCAACGTGGTGAAACCCCGTCTCTACTAAAAAAACAAAAATTAGCTGGGTGTGGTGGCGTGTGCCTGTAATCTCAGTTACTTGGGAGGCTGAGGCAGGAGAATTGCTTGAACCTGGGAGGCGAAGTTTGCAGTGAGCCGAGACCACACCATTGTACTCCAGCCTGGGTGACAGAGTGAGACTTCATCTCAAAATATAAAATAAAAATAAATAAGTAAATAAACAGGATCCAGAATATAGAACATTATAGAAGACAACCTAGATTCACACAAAATCTAATGTTATTACAAAGGAGTGGTGTCATTTACACATTAAAAGAGACTGAAGCTGGGATTGGCAAACTATAACCCATGCCTGCTGCCTGTTTTTGTAAATAAAGTTTTATTGGAACAAAGCTATATCTATTCCTGTACATGTTGTCCGAAAGCTGTTCTGAAACCACAGTGACAGAGTTAAGTATTTGTGACAACGTCTATATGGCCTGTAAAGCCTAAATATTTACTCTCTGTCCTTGTTTCCTGACAGTTGGATTTAAGCCACCTAACAGCCAAATGCAGTGCATGAAACTTGGGTCTAGGGGAAAAAAAAAAATCAATAAACATAATTTTTGGGCAACTGGAGACATTTAAATAAGGTCTGCGTATTAAATAGCATTACTGAATTTTTATGTTTTAATTTTCTCAGGCGTGCAATGGTATTGTGATTATACTGTGCAATGCTTTTCTTCTTAGGAGTTGAGTGCTAAAGTATTTAGGGCTTGTGCCATGATGTCTCTGATTTATTGGTAAATGGTTTAGCCAAAAAAAAAAAAAAAAAGAGAGAGAAAAAAAAATACATATATACATGGCAAGAAGAAGAGAAGGAAAAAGAGCGGCGGGGGTGTGGGGAATAAGAGAAAAAGCATGTAGGGAGATAAAGCACCTGTGGTAAAATGTTAATAATTGGTCAGTCTAAATGAAGAGCGTACAAGTGTTCATTATACTGTTCTTTCCACTTTTCTGTAGATTTGAAGAGTTTTTAAAATAAAAGTCAATTTTTACCAAAGTTAAATTCGTTCCTCTAGGCTCTGTCCTGACCTTCATCCCAGCAGCTCCTCCAGCTTCCAGAATTCCCTTATAATGGAGAAACGGTTGGAAGTTAGGTGTGGCAGCCTCTACCCCTAAGCGGGTGCTGTTACCCTGTAAGATAGCCCCTGCAGGGCCTTCCCTTGGTAACGTGGGGATTTTGCTTGTTGTCTCTTGCACAGTAATTCCATCAAACTGGTGAATCTGCTCTCCATATTTATCAGCACGTGGCTGACTGCAGCCGGGTTCATCCATTTGGTGAGTAACCTTGAAGACCCTTGTGCTCTCACTTGCCAGCAACAAGACCCTCTCTGAGTCATTTTATTACCTACAATTTTTCTTGCTGGAAAGAAACTTTACCTCGGTTGTAGACAGGAAGATGGGAAGCAACCACACAATTGTCTGGGTTTCCAACCTTTTTACCCCAAACTAGTTCCAAATGGTGAGTAATGTTTGCACTATTAACCTGCATTTTTCCATTCATTGCACATTGGTATTGTGTGGGGGCTTTGGTAGATTTTCTTTCTGTCTGCAAGAACTATAGTAAGCCACAAGATGGCAGTGCTTCCTAAGCAAACACGTGGAAAAGGGCTGGGGACAAGGTTGGAAGTTTGACCCACACCTCCTAGTAAACAACAAATTCAGATCCCTCAGTTTCTCTCTACTTCCCCCTTACGAAAAGCCACCTTTGATTATTTTGTCTGATTTGTACCTCAAAAATGTTAATTCTTTTTTATTAGTGACTCTTTTAAAGCCTTATTTGAGTCAAGCCCCTCATACCACCCGAAGGCAGACTTTCCTCCTGCTTTTAAAGAGCATAGCCATTGTAGGAAGTGTGTTTCATGCAAACATAGACTGTTACAACTGGAAGGAGCCTCGTCTAGCTGTGAGACTTTGGATAAAGTTGACCACCGGTGGCTGAGCCTCTATTTGCATAAGGGATAGAAGGACACGCTTAACTACCCACACTTGGGATTTACGTAATTATCACTCAAAAGGAAGACAGGCCTGGGATGACAGCGGGTGGGGCACGGGGGCTCACGTAGTCACCAGATTTGGGGTCTCCTGCCCAGCCCTTAATATCGATGGGATTCTTGGCCAAAATCAACCTTAATCACCCTAATTCTTGCTGTGACCAAGTACCAAGCACCCAAATCACATATGTGGAGGAGATAGTAGTCTTTAATAAGATGATGACCCCACCTTACTATTGGTATTAGTGAAGTCCCTTCTGGTTCACTAGGAAACGTTTTTGAAAATGGCACATTGAGGACAAACTAATGTGTGAAAGAGGCCAGGCCCTGGAAACATTTTGCAGAGGCAGAGCTGGAGGCCTGGGGGCCGCCATTCACAGGCCCTAAGGGTGGATCACGGGTGTATTTGAGTAAAATTGGACCTGCAGCTCCCTCTCTCCTGAGAGTATCTAAAGTACCTTTCCTGCCCATGTCCTAGCCTTGTTGGCAGATCAAATATGATGGAAGGACAGGAAAGTGGGGAAACTGCAGTCCTGGGCCAAAGCTCTCCAAATCCAGCCACACCCTTTGTTGAAGTTTTGCCTCTGCAAAGTTGACCAGGACCTGTGTGGCCAACAAAACTGGAAAAGTTTGCCAGCCCTTGGTCTAACAGGCTGTGCCAGTGCAAGCTGTTCTCATGAGCTCACTTTCCAAGCCCCTGGGAAGAATCTGGCAGCCTCAAGGCTAAGACCACCATTGGCAATTTGCAAAGGAGGGAGAGCAGGGCCAGATCCCAGAGATGCTGTTTGAATCAGAACAAGCAGGGCCTATATATACTCTTTGGATAAACTGATGGAAGGAGGCAGCCCCCTGTGGAAGGGTTTAGAAT
Organism: Trachypithecus francoisi; assembly: GCF_009764315.1. Classification (NCBI taxonomy): domain Eukaryota; kingdom Metazoa; phylum Chordata; class Mammalia; order Primates; family Cercopithecidae; genus Trachypithecus; species Trachypithecus francoisi. The sequence goes on along the minus strand of NW_022681474.1, from coordinate 41,369,352 downwards.
TTCTGCGGGAGAGGCAGAGCCAGGCCATCTGGGCCTTAGAAGCCCATTGAGGAAGGTCAGGGACGGGCTCTCTGGATCTTTCCTTGAAGAGAGTGCTCTAAAACCTGGCCAGTGGCAATGCCCTGAATTTTAGCTGGCTTCTGACATTTTAGCAGCAGAAGAAAAAAGGCCTAGAGATATTTTCCTTCTTGCTTTCCCTCTCTGTCCCAATCAGCCAGGAAGACATTTCCTGCAGCTGCTTCTCCACTTTCTTTGTGTCCTGCTCAGGAGCTCTGCATCCTGACTCACAGAACTCAGCCCAGGAACCACACAACTCCTGTGGAGAGTGGTGTGCATTAGCAAGTGGCCTTCGGGAGTGCCGAGCTTCTGGGTTTATTGTATGTACACACTTCAATAGCATGTTTTTCTTTTTTCTCCCCTGTCCCATTTGCTTTAGGTGGAGAATTCAGGGGACCCATGGGAAAATTTCCAAAACAACCAGGCTCTCACCTACTGGGAATGTGTCTATTTACTCATGGTCACAATGTCCACCGTCGGTTATGGGGATGTTTATGCAAAAACCACGCTTGGGCGTCTCTTCATGGTCTTCTTCATCCTCGGGGGACTGGTAAAAAAAATCTTTATTATGATTTGATTTTGATGGTTGTTAGTATTTTCCATGATACATTTCCTTAAAGCTTTGTATTGTAGACTGTGTTCTGCACTAGAAGCAAGCCTTAATGTTAGAATCGGGCTGAGTAAATCCAAACAGGATGGTGACTTTTCTGCATAATTCTTGGTGTATTACACTTGTCCCATAGATCCAGGCACATTGCCCTTGTGAGGGACAGCCATTTAGCCAGGAGCAAACCTAATTGTCTTAAGAAAGTGATGCTGTTAAGAAGGGAGTGTGTCTACCCCTTAGCAATGTAATTCAGCATCTGGTATGCTACAACAACAATGGCTGTCACCTGCCACTGGTAGAAGCTATGGATACTTTGTAGAGACAGTTTGCGGTTTCAAGAGCTCCCCCTTCCCCTTTATGTTCCTACCCAAACTTCCAACAAACACTGTGGCTGGGGCCTGCCCTAAAGAGAAGGGTCCCTACATCAAAGGACAGAGAGCACCTTAGTCTTGTCCAGGCAGACATCCTCATGTGAGCAGAGTACAGTTTTGCAAACAGCTCACTCCGTTCTGCAGCGGACATGTGGGATATTTTTGCTCCTTTCTTCTAGGAAAGTTTCACTGTTTGGTTTTTAAAGGTCTATGCAGCTCTTTATGTTGCACTAAACCATCCCTTATAATGTAAATCAAGGGGATTTCTGGCCACACATTGGCAGTTGCTGCATTTTGTCTTTCAAAGTAGCTCACTTTAAATTTAGAGTTTTTGCCATTTATGAAACGAGTGATTAAAATCCTAATCCACACACAGCTTTCATGTACTTACACTGCACGCACATTTATATATAGTGATGCATACACATCTCTCTGTTTTGTATGCATAGGGCATATACATTTTAAAAATGTATATAAATGTGCACGTGCATGTGTACATTCACGCAAGCATTTCTGCAGCATCCGTGAGGTGCCCATAGATAACAAGACCCATCCAGCCAGCCACAGGCCAGATGTTTGTTGGACAAAACATGGCAGATTTGTGTTTCTCCTTGCTATCTTCTCCTCCCAGGTGATTTCCTAAATTTCCCTTTTGTGCTTTTTAGTGTTTTTTTTTTAATAGAAAAATTTAGTTTTTAATCTTTTGGTGTTTATTTTCTTTTGTCACTCATAAAAACGTTGATTCTCCTCTGAATTTTAATGACAAAGATCTTCTCTTGTGAAACTGTGTGTGCACGCACACGTGTGCCTGTGTGTGTTTAATTTCACTAGCATGCACCCCTTTTGCCTATTTTTCTTCAACAAGAACTAGATATCACCTTATTTATTCCTGTCTCCTTTGTATTTTTCTCGACTGTGATTTTTTTTGTTCTTTAGTTGTCAAGGTTAGCTAATGTTTGTTTGTCTTGTGTATTTCCAGGAGCTTGCTCTTTTCATGCTTTTAGTTTTTTATGATCCAACGTATCAATATATACCTTCGCAGGCCTAATCCTTTTGTGTTTTCAGATCTTAGTGCCCCCCCACCCCGTCTGAACAGGTCCCCCCTTTTCTTTGGCCTGTCTTTTTAGTCTCTCTTCTGTCTCCTGTCTTCTCAGGCCATGTTTGCCAGCTACGTCCCTGAAATCATAGAGTTAATAGGAAACCGCAAGAAATACGGGGGCTCCTATAGTGCGGTTAGTGGAAGAAAGTAAGTATGCCAAGAGGTTTTGCTGCCTCTGCTGCGGTAGAATCCTCTCTGCATGCCATTTTTTTTTTTTTTTTTTTTTGGCTCTTGTTTCTTTGTTTCATGCATGTAGGCAATGTTTGCCCGCTACGTGCCCGAAATTGCTGCTCTCATCCTGAATCGGAATAAATTCGGCGGGACTTTTAACAAACATGGAGGCAGAAAGTAAGTCAGTTGCATCAGAAAAGATGTGGTTGAGTGACTTTCAGGAGTCCCTGTGGAGGTGCCGTCTGAATTCTGCCCCTCCCCCACCCCACCAGGTGCTTCTGTGAGGGAAGGCCCAGCTTTCCTCACAGGGGTGTGATGTCAGAGGTGACCTGAGGACGTTGCCACACTTGGACCAACTCCCATTCACAAATTCCAAGAGATGTAATGAATTTGTCCTGAAAGGAGTCCATTTATAACTGGGCCCATATTTTCTCTTCTGACCCCTAACAAGTAGACAAAACTCATTCATTCTTCACATCATCTGGCTATGTGATAAAATTCTGGTCCCTCAAACTAGTATGATGCCCTCCTATGGTGATTTGTATGTAGCAAGAACGCAGGATAAGACTCTGGCAGGGAACTCCTTGGGTGGCAGATCTAGGTCATCTGGCCTACTGCAAAGGCACTGTGGCCACTGGACCCAGTTCTCCTCTTCATCCAGGAGGCACCAATCTTATCCTCGGAGGGACTCATTACTCAGCTGAAATTCCTTCTGGGCAAGAAATAGTATATTTCTGGTAGTTTAGGGTACTACATGCTATTCTTGATGAATCTTTTGTTTGGCTTCCCAAACATGAGTGTTTTCTTCTTGGGAACTATTTCAATGTGTGCTTGGATCACCTTATCACTCTCAATATCAATGTGCAGGTTCAATATAGACCCCAAGGTTTTCTCCTAAGTAGGGGGCAGTACCTTACCACCTCAAGAGAGGAATGCCGTGGGGGAGAGGGAGCTGGCAGCAGGCATCCTTTATTTATTTTTTTAAAGCTTTTTCTGGGGCAGTGACCTTTGTTTTTGGTTTTGAGGTATAACTTACATAGAGTTAAATGTACACATCTTTAACATATAGAGTGAGGAACTTGTACCTATGTACACACCCAGTAACTACCATCCTGTCATCCGGATCAGGACACAGAAAACTTTTCATCACTCATGCCTCTTCCCAGTCATGGAAGTTCCTATCATGGAACTGTTTTGTTTTGTTTTGCTTTGCTTTCCCTTCTCGTTCAATTTCAAATGAACTCTTAAAGAGCTTCTTTGGTTTTTTTAAGAGGAAATAAAATCAGACCGGGAGCATTGTGTTTCCCTCCACCGCTGCCTTCTCCTCGTTTTGACAGTCAGCCGTGTCAGGCAGAGCGGAACCTCCCCTTCGGTCAGTGAGTCCAATGTTTCCTGAGCTCAGGTGTCCAGGCCTCTGCACAGGAAATGAGGAGGTGGACAAAAGGGCTCATTTTCTTGAACTACCCACAGGACACCAGTTTCTTTTCAAAGGCACAAAGGACAGTGGGCCAGAGGAGGCCAGTTGGCGTCTTTTCAGAGAGGCAGCACATCCCTCCATCTTCCCTCTAATGGAGCCCTCCCCTCACTATTATCTTAACAACCCTGGATGAGGTTAGAACCAAGCTGTTCTGATTTCTGGGCCGTTGGTTGGATCCAAAAGGCCAAATAAGTCCAGAGATTCCCATTGGTCATATATCCCATGCCAAGAGGAAAACAGCATCTCAATTCATTTTGCCTTGAAGGTGTGGACAGGTCTCCATAAAGCAGAAGGCATTCTGAGGGCCTGGGGCTCTCTTTATGGCCTCCCTATCTCCCAGTGTCACTGCCAGCATTTCCCAATCACTGCCCCTGAAGAAGTCAGTAAAATCAATTGCCCTGAAGGCTAGGTTGAAAATATTTCTTCACTCTCATTCCAGGTAATTTTTTTTTAATGAAATAATTTTCCTAGTCAAATGTGGGTGAGCTGGTGGGTGGGCTGCAGGCCGGTAGCTCTTGGTGCCGGCTGACCCAGATGGGGCCCTCAGCGCGACACTCACTCACTGCCCCAGGTCCGATCTGGTCATGTTTCACCCTGGCAGTTCCACTCAAACTTTCAGGTGCCGATGACTTCAGATCACAGACTTCCTGGCATTCTGTTCGGGCTCTGTAATCTTTTATCACCGCTTTTAGCCTGGTTTTCTCTCTCTTTCTCTCTTTTTTTTCTTCTCCCTTTATGAAATGCACTTTGCTTTTAATGTTCTTTTTGGGTCCCCACTGTTCCTGACTCTGCAGACACAGAGTCCGTCCTGTCATCAGTACCGGGCCTGTTCACTTTACTTTACGCATTGTTTCCTGGTTCAAAAGCTAATTACTAAGTAGTTTAAAGAAGCCCTTTGGTCACTTAGATCTTTCATCAGAAAATATAAGCTTGGGAAAGGCACGGTAATAAAGGGCCATTAGCACCCTTTGTTTGATGTTGTTTTTCCAGTCAGTAAAACAAGATTGATGAAATGTTATGTTTGGCCAAATTTTGAGTTTTCATTTGGAATTCAGTGTTGAGAGAATGAGCTGTCAGAATCAATAAGTTTTCTTTCGCTTGGGATATGGGCATGTGGTAGTAATTAGCAATATAAGGTCTTTAGTTGAGCAACCAAGCATGGATTCTGGCAGCAAACATAATGAGAAACTACAGTTGTTCTATTTCTAACGTCAGAAAGTTTCCAGATAAAATTAAATGCATTTGCAAAAGGAAAGCAGCTAAACTTTGTTGAAAGATAAAGTTCAGACTCTTAAAACAGTGTGCTGTGCTCTGAGTTTTTGTGTATGCATAAATCCATGTACTCTGCCCATGGACACACACGTACATGTTCTCTTCTCCCCGGGACCCAATCAAATGAATGCCCAGAAAGAAATTAGAATGTATACATAGTTAAGGGATTTGTTTACTTGTGCATATTTTATTCAGAAATGATTTCTCTAACAATATATTAACTTGTCAGAGAACTCAAGGTAACTCATGATCTAAAGCTACAGAGACACAAAACTTTGAAATTCAAAGATTATTTAAAGTAAAAAATTTAGGCAGAGAAGATCAGGGTTTTGTTTGTACAACACCCAAATTCAGGATATTTGAGAATATGAAGATATCATTGGCATTTCATTTTCAGTTTTAATCAATGTGTTTGGCATAATATAAACACTTCAAGTAGCATTCTCAAAACCTCTTCACCATCAACACTATTTCAAGGGCCTAGAGTGCCTTACCCAACATTTTCATCACCTCCTGCAGGATAGCCAGTCCCTGCAGTAGGTATGGGTGCTTGTGCACGTGTGCATGTGTGTTGGCTATTTCATATATGTTATGATGGATTGGGGTATCTAAGAATAGGGGTTCGGGTGTCCACAACCAACAGTTCAGTCAGTAGCTGAGGTAGGTAATCTCTCTGAGTTGGAGGGATTAGGGACAACTGGGCTCTTCGACTAATACCCTGAATCTTATTCAGAAGAGTAGGCCTCCTGCAGCCCAGCCTGTCTCCCAAGGCCACTGCCTCCTCCGCCTTCCCTTTGTGGAAGGTCGAAGCTGCTTAGGGACAGGGAAGGCCGGAGGGGTGGTGAGGCTCCCATGGCCTTTGGGATCCCCAGCTCTCTCCTCCCTCTCATAGCCCCTTGCAGTTTTCCCCAGAGGTCTCCTCTCTGAGTGTGATTCATTCCACTCCTGGTTAGTTTATGAGAACTGACAAGATCATGGTCCAAGGTCACATGGCCAAGGGCCATGGAAAATAATCAGTCACAGAGAGGAATCCATCAGCTGTAACCCCCTTGTTAGAGGGAGTCCAGCCGGAGAGCCACCCAGACCTTGTGTTTCTCATGTTGGGACTTGAGTGACTCAAGTTTGAGGCAATCCTAGGCCCAGGTGTTTGGGACAGAGAGAATGGGATGGGTTTGGATTATTCTACTGATTCCTGGTAGCCAAATGCTGAGAGGACACACAAGAGGGGAATGAGTCATGAAAGACTAGAAGTAGCCAAGGTGGGAAAGGAAAGTGAGTGTAATTACCTTGGAGGAAGGTCCCCAGGATGAAGCTGCTGAGCCGCCATTCTGGTTTGGGGAATAGTTGTCACAGACTAACCCATCTCTTGCTCCAATTCAAAAAAGCTGTCTGTGAAACTTAAATGCTGTGGCTTCTCTTGGAACATTTCCCTATAAAGAGAGGAGTGCCACACACTTCCTGAAATGAGAATGTGGATCAGTGCAGCCTAAAGCCCTGGGACTGCCTTCTCTGGCAATAGTAATACCTATAAATATTTGCATATTTCAGAATGCTCACAGTGATCCTGTGAGAAAGGTATTACCATCATCTCCATTTGGAATCAGTGAAGAAACTGAGGAACAGGGAGGTTGAGTGACTTGCCTGACATCATGCAGCTAGTAAAGAGTAGGGCTGGGGTTTGAACCTGGACAGTCTGCTTCCCTGTGTCCTGCTGCCTCTCCATGTCATCTCTTGAGACGCCATTCTGCTCTAAACTCAGTGATCTCCTATTGTTTGTATCTTCCTCCACCTTTCCCTATAAGTGGAGCCAGAACGCCATGCCCATAATGGAGAGGAAGAGAAAGGCATGAGCTTCACTTTGGGTTTGTCTACTCTCCCCTCCTGCCCACCCACTACCCCTAAGGGTCCTGGCCCCAGGATTGAGGGGAAAAAGATGGACAGCGGACAAAACCATTTCTTCCTTTATTTTTCTCATTTGGTTAGACTAGATTTCTAATTCCTTCTTGAACACTTCTAGCAATGAGAGGCTCTCGAGGACAGATAGATGAACCACATCCAAAGTGAGATTTGTGCCTTTTTTGTGGATTTCAACATTTTCTTCCCCTTCCTGGCTCCATCCTTTAAAGGTAGTTTCATGGAGAATTGTAGTGATCTGCTAAACTTGGACTTCCCTGCTGGGCAGATCTCACCTGCAGAGCCTTCTATACCTTTGCAGATAGAACCACCTATTCCCTTTCACTCCTTAGCTGGTATACCACACAGCACAGAGCAGTTCTCTGGTGTGGTTTCTTACTGATCAGTGAGAAGTGCAGTAGAGCCCCATGTGACCAGTTCTGCAGGGTGCATTCTGTGTATTTGTTTCATAGCTTTGACTTGGAATATTCACCCTCAGGAGCCTGTATCCCAATGGAGGGAGTTAGGGCTGTCTGCATTCAACCTTGGATGTGGTCTCCACATTGGAAAGAGCCTTACATTCAGAGAGATGGGGACAGTTTGTCATGCTTTTCTATTTAAATATGAAAATAGAGTACTTCATTATCTTCTTTGTTGTAAATGCTCATATTTTAAAGAGGACTCCATACTTTAGAAGAAATGGTTGAGTATTCAATAGTTGAGAACAAAATTTCAAGAACTAAAAACAGCCCAGCACAATTAGTGACCTGCCTCACTGTCCATTCCTGTGGCCCGTCTCCATCGTTTCATTCACTCACTCGGCAGGCAGGTATTCTCTGTGTTATGAGTTAGGCATGATACTGGGTTGTGTTGGGTGCTCAGGGTTCACTGGTGAACAGGCTACCCTCGGAACCTGTCCTCATGGAGTTGACAGTCTCAAGGAGGTTGCAAGCACTGAGCAAGGGTACAACTAAAGCAAATGCCAATTACACATTTTTAATATGTGCTGCAAAACCAAGAAAGACTAAGATTTTGCAACTGAGAAAAACAGGGATTAGTTACACTGGATAAAGTAGTCCAAAGAAGTGACACCTCAGAGGAGGAGATGCTAACGTTTGTTTAATGAACTTGACCCAGCTTGCGTTACCCACTAAACTGGGGGAGCTGACGCTCTTGCTTTTAAAATCCAGGTTATGCAAGCCCCACTTGCAAACGTAGGTCTTCAGTTCTACCTCCACTAGAGGAAGTCTTAAAAACTGATTGCTCGCTCAGACCCTAACCTGCCTGAGAGGTGCTTTCTTGACTTATCAGGAGAGGGCATCCTGCATATCTTCCCTGCTTCCTGATTATTGGGTTCTTTTTAAGCTCCGTGTCTTTCCTTATATCAGAATTAGGCTCTCCTTCTCACTCAGACCCTTTGTTCCTTCCTGAGACCACACACTATTCCCTTCTGCCTGGCTGTCTTGTATCAACATGGAATTCCACTCCATTTCCTCCACCACACTCAGGTCTTGTCCAGCAGGGTTCTAGACTGCTTTCTAAAGGATTTGGAATTTTAAATTGTCTACTGTGCCAGAGCATGGATTGTTTCTTTACAAAGACTCATTAAATCTGCAGCCCCGTAGCCCAACCTAACTTAAAGGAATTAACGTGAGTCACGCCTTCATGTCCATCCATTCCGCTTGTGTTTACTGAGGGCTTGCTACACACCAGGCACTGGGGACAGATGCATTTCTACACATCCATAAAAATCTCCAAATATACCACAGCTGTTCTGAGCTACACATCGTACTATTTGGCCACGTGAGTGATTGGGGAGTCCAATCTCAGAGCTTATTGAAACCTCTTCTCTTGGTTCTGAGAGAGTCTTGCTACCACACCATTTCCCTCTCGACTCTTTTGGGGAAGGCATGGCTTCTAGCACTTGGGAATCGGATTTGAGATGATTTCATGTGATACTAACTTGGCCCGATCCATGGGCCTTTCCTTTCCTGTTTACTTGTGTCTTGGGCAACAGTCATTCTCACTTTTCCTCACCTGCAAGGGGCGGACTGCTCTCATGAGGGGTGTTTCCTATAAAATGTCATTTATGATTTCTCTATTGCAGACATGGCTCTGGTCGAAATGTGACCGAAGCTTTGCATCCTACGCAGACTTAGATCCCTCATCAAGTAGCCATTCAGCCCTCATTGCATGAGCCACATGACTTCCCCAGCCTGAATCCCTCAGCAATGTCTTCGGATTCCTAGATTTTAAAAGCTATAAATTAGCAAATCATCAACATATCACCAGGAAGGATCATCTGGTAGCGATTCTAGTCAGAAGGAAACACAGGCCCCAATAACCGATCTTCACAAAGATATGAAGAACTGTAGACAGACAGATACAGTAAATAAGAAGACAAATAGATAATTCAAGTTGACAGAACATCTTGAACTGATTAGGCATTCTGCTTTGATTAGCATTAAACTTCTTGGGAACAAAGAAAACAAAAAATGAGCTTGTCCTAATACTTTGGAAAAATGACCTCTTGACTACTTCTGAAACACAGTACTGAGGGGTAGATACCCAAAGTGCTTGTCATTAGATGCCGTATCTTCTGATGTGTTGTGCTAGGTATCCCTTCCTGATGAGAGAGGTCTTGGTGGGCGTGGGATGTGGGCACTTCTTTCTTGGCATCTGTTTTGGATTCCTCTAAGCTGTATCTTCAGTCCCTTTCAAACTTGAAGCTCTATTTAAAGAGACTTGGAAGCACATTAAATCAATTTCCTGATAATACTGATAGAATGAAGCTCCCCTCCTTTCCTGCTGTCACTCTTCCCTTCCACACACTTAGCAAAATGTTCCAGCTATTGTTCTGAAAACAAGAATAGAAATGTAGGTGGGAGATGAACTGTGTACCTTAAAAAAAAAAAAGTCATATTCAAGCCTAGATTTTCACTCTCAAGTATTCTTTCTTCTATTAAAAAATAATTTGAATATGATTTCTGAAATTATAATTGCTGAAAATTCTGATCAATGGCTCCTTTGATTGGATGAATCCTTGCTGGGTAGATTCAGAATCTCAGGAACAAGTGCAGCCATCCCAGACTAGGTTGCCCCGTGCTTTCTGTCTTCATGCCAAGTCATTCACCCTGCTGGACTTCTTTCCAGAGCTGTGCAAAATGGTTCCTGGTAGATTTGGGGTTCCTTCCATGCTGCAGTCATCATACTATGAAAATAAACCAGGAAACTTCCTAACTGGCCAAGTCCAGTGTCTCTTTTTATTAAAACATTATGGAGGCTGATACAGTGTGAAAGCTGTGGAAATCTGATTCTGTTGTCCCAAGGGTTCCAGTCTCCACAGCCAGTACTGGTGTTGCATCACGATGGCCTGCTGTCACCCACAGAACCACAGGGACTGCTCCGAATGTGGGTACCAGTTGCTGTAAAAGTAATCTCTATCTCCCCTCCTTGTGCATTTCTAATAAGAGGACATGGAGGTAGTTCAGAGATAGATATGTGCCCATCTCAGTGAGAGCTTATATGACCTTAACCATTTACTCCAAATGTCAGCTAGTGTATAGAACAGCCTTAGGAAAACTCCCATTCTAACATATTGGATCAACAAACAATAATTTGAATCCCCACCACGTGCCAAGCTCTGTGCTGGGTACAGTAGGTAAAATGTAATTCTTGCTCTCCTGGAGCTTATCTGAGATTCTGACCAATCAGTACCACCCAAGGAAGCAGTGGCAGTGAAACAGAAGCTTGAGTATGCAGGAGCATCTTCCCAGTGAAATACTCTTTTTTCAGGAATTTTATTCGTTGAAATCATGGAAGTGTAAAATAATCATGAAAACAAGAGACATTAGAGGGAAGCCTCCCAAAAGCATTTGATAATTCACATTGTTGAACATACCCATTGGAACAGTGGAGGTCATAGGTAACAGCAGAGTGCCTTGTTCACCTAAAAGCTTACAGACCCAGTAAAAGAGCAGTGCAGAAAGATTTGGGAGGGTTGGGAATCCGCTGATGTGATCCCGAGGTCCACTCCTTTCCAGACTCCACAGAGGTCCTGCTGTGGCCTGTCATGCCTCGTATCATGCCTGCCTTCTTTTTTCTGTCCTTTTTTTTTTTTTTTTTGAGATGGAGTTTTGTTCCTGTTGCCCAGGCTGAAGTGCAATGGTGCAATCTTGGCTCACCACAACCTCCACCTCCCGAATTCAAGCAATTCTCCTGCCTCAGCCTCCTGAGTAGCTGGGATTACAGGCGTACGCCACCATGCCTGGCTAATTTTGTATTTTTTAGTAGAGATGGGGTTTCTCCATGTTGGTCAGGCTGGTCTTGAACTCCCGACCTCAGGTGATCCACCCACCTTCTAACCTGTAGCTCCTTCCAGTCCCTGTGTGACTAACAGATGCTGGAGGTCTGCTGGGGCCTATGCAAGTATGTTGGGTCTACGGAGTGAGTGGCTACCAGCTCATGCTGGCTGTGGCAACACCCTTGGTGTGGCTGGAGAACAAGGCAGAGATATTTCAAGTTTATTGTCATTATGGGAGGGTCAGTCCCAACAGTGTGTGCTCAAGGACCATGATACATGATTCACCAGGGGAGTTAGGGAGGCAATGGGTCTCTCTTTGCAAATCAAATCCCTCTCTGGGCCAAATTCAGAGCCATTTCTTTGCTTGGACTCATTCTCCCTCTATTCCACCTTCATCCCTGAAGAGTTAGGCTGACCTTTGCCTGCCTTAGTCTTCTCTCAGTCTCTGCTTGTATAGAAGCAGCATTATCAAGTGAAGACAGGCAAATCTGCTTTGATTTGAAAAAAAGAAAGTGCTGTTCAGCTCCCTGGTTTCTCTGTAAGAGCAGAGAACCATCTAGCATTGGGAGAGTCAGGTCAAGGGAAGACCTGACTTATTTTAAAATGGCCAAAGGCCAAGTCCAAAGTAATGGGATGAATAAGATGCAGAGGGGTGAGAGTGTTGGGGAGGGAGACATAGGAAGAACCAGTGCAGTTTGTGAGGGTTCAGCAACTGTGGAATTGCTTACTGAAGATATCTGCAGAATTCTCCTTCCAGGGAGGAAGGAAGGAAAGAAAGGAAAGGAGAGAAAGAAACCTAAATGGTGGTGATAATACTTGCATACTAGGTAATAATGACAATTAGGTGAGAAACCACAGTGAAGGTAAACAAGTCTACCATTTAGGATTCTCTGGTTGCAGGCAACAGAAACTTATTTTTTTTGCTGACTTGGTTTTTTTTTTTTTGCAGAAAACTTTTTTTTTTTTTTTTTAAAGGTTAGAGTACCTTAGAGATTCCAATGAAAAACTAAAGAGCAAGATCCCAGAAAGGACAGAAAAGAGCCAGAGGCGTAGCTCTGATATTGAGGAAGCAGAAACTCAGGAGTAGTCATTACAGGGTTTTGGCATCAGGTTGAATCAACTACCACTGTGATTAGTGTCAGTTCATCCAAGATTTAAAAGTACTGATTGGCCTCACTTGGACAGGAAACTGTGACTAAAGGTCCCAAGACTGTATGTAATTGGGAGACTGTATTTAATTTGGGGAGGAGCAATTCCCCAAATTAAAATGAGGTACTGTCCACAGAAGGGAGGGTGTATGCAGGACAGGCAAAATCCACCAATGTCCCCTACACTGAGTTTCCCAGAATTTAAAGACTTGGACTGAGGCTCCATGTAGGCTACAAGCTACAAAATATGTGTGATCATTTCTCACCCACAGTCTAATTATGGAGGTCTAACTGGGATTTGGGATGGTGGAGGTGTAGACACGGATTCCTCTAGGGTAGCTGAGGTTCTGACTGTCTGCGTGCGATAAGATGCAAAGTTCTGGCCCAGGTAGGATGTCCTGGTATTCCCCACTGGGGCTGCCAGTTGTCTGTCCTCTGATCTTGGGGCTCTGCTTTAGAGGTGCCTTTGCTGCACTGTTGGGATCTATTTGCTCAGACTTCTGCTCCATTTAGGGAAACAGCAACACAGCCTCCACATCCAGAAGAGCTCCATTGACAGCTGGAGAAGATGATTACTTTATTCACTTCCTCACTAGGAGGGATAATGCATTTCCTTCCTTTGTGATTAGCAAAGTACTAGATGTGTCCGTGGGTAGGAAATTATCTTATTGCTGAACCTCCTTTTTTTAAAAAAAAATATTTTAACATGAAATGGTGATAGTCAGGGTTTGGCATGGTGGGACTCATACACACTCTCATTTGCTTTGTTTTTATTTTTCTCTTTATGTATACAGCTCCCTTACAAACTTGAAATATGCTAGTAGATTCAGGGTGGTGGACTAGCCTATGGTCTAACAGGCTTGCAGTGAACTACCTGTTAATTTTCTTCCTCACTTACCATGGGATAGAGTCTCCAAGATGCATACTTTGTCAACCAATCCATTGGTTAACAAATAGTTCTTGAAAGCCCAGCAGGTTTCAGGGGTTCCAAGCCAGGTCCTGGGGTAGGATGGAGGGATGAGGCAGCACAGCCTGGAGTTAGGCTTCATTTGCCCATGATGTCTCCCCTATCTTTACTGAAGTCAGTCCCTTTGAGACATTGAGTAAAGGAGGAAGTGGGAAGGTGGGAGTTGGATTAGTCTTATTTTTTGGCAGGGGGGGATTGAGCCTCAAGGGAAAATCTGAGAAACAGTAACCCTGAAGGACATGCCCCAAATCAGGGAAACCAGCATTAAGACGAAGTAGCCAAGAAAAGCACTACCAAGTGAGAAGGAAAGGAAAGCCCAGCTTGCAGGAGTGTCACAGAGAGGTGGTGATGCAGACACAGAGGGTTCAAGATCAACTGAGGGTCAACAAAGTGAGCATAATGTATTCGGGGCAAATGTGAAGCTTTGGTGCTGACCACCATGTAGTTTGGGTCATTGGGGCTCTAACCCCCCACATGCTGCTTCCTGTATGATACGGTGCTGCTGGTTCCCTTGAGAAGTACTTCTTAAAATTCATTCCCATCATGTCAGGGGCTACCAATGGTGAGATGCATTTTGGGAGGAGCAGGACGAGGAAAGCATGATTAGAAGGCTCAGCAGAAACACAGAGAGAGTCTAGCATATGTATTTGATATAAATATTATAGTTTTACAGAGACATCTAGATCAATATGTGCCACATTTCATCTACCTCTTTGACAAAGTGAGCACAATGTATTCAGGGAAAGCTGTATAGGATTTTCAATTTACTCTGTCTGATTTATTGTGACAGGATAGCTCTGGGTTTTTTAAGTTCTTTATACTTGTTCCAGTAAAAATGGATATAGTATCTTTAAAAATAAACAGCCCAGAGCTGTGCATTTTACATTGTCTTCCTAGAGCGAGGCTCCGCTAAAGAAAGATCTAAGGCCTCCCCACCCTTGCAGAACCTGATTGCAGCAGGATTTGCTGCTGTCCCTTCTCTTTGGCTTTTTTGAGGGAGTGTGGGAATGGTTGGGGGCAGTGGGGAGAATAAATAGGGAAATCAATTAGGAAGCGATTGCAGATGTCTAGACAAGGTATGATGATGGTGTGAACTAAGGTCGGACAGAGAACTGGAGCCCTGTGCGAGGATTCATCAGTGTCTGGTGGGTGCAGCCCAGTCAGCCTGGGCCTCTTCATTTTAGTGACTGGCCCCAAGTCACTGAGGACTCGCCCCCAAAATCTCCCAATTCCCAACTGAGGGTGTCCTCCCTGGCACCAGCTGCTTTCTTTAATCAGAAGGCATGAAACTGAGGGAGGTGTTGTGCTCTGGATCTGGCGCTCATCTTGCAACCTGTTTCCACATCAAAGAGAAGAAAGATGCTAGATTGAACAATTGCCAAGGGCTATTCATTCAGATGCTGAGATAAACATAAGAACATGGGAGGGGGCCCATTGGTGACTATCCTGTGGTCACAGTTTCCCTTTTCAAAGGCTACTGGCTCTAAGAACCAGTATCCGAGGCTTGTGAAAAGCATGTAGATGCTCTTTGTCATAGACCTAAAAGTCATCTTCAGTGGCTCTCTGGGTGCCTCATTCAGTGCCCTCCTGTTCTCTTCTGCCTTCTGCCTTAAGTCACTCCCCCTAGGTTATCCTGTATACCTGTGGAATTGAGCTCTGAAACTGAAGTTCTGGCTCAACTTGGGCATGCAGGCTTTCCTGGCCCATCACCAAGAAAAGAGTAGAGGGATTGAGAATGTGTGGGATTTCATTCTGGAGGCGGCGATGTTTAAATGGCAGGAGAAGCACACCCATGTATATTTAGTGAAGATATGCGCATGAAATAAGCAACTGGTAAATTTATGGTGACCCTCAATAGTGTTCATAATCATCAAACAGTCTTCTCATGAAGTCATCCTTACCCCTCCAACGCCATGACCCACCAGCACTGCCCTTTTCAGTTAACCCCGCCCATATTTATGGAGCCCTGACCCAGCACAAGGCACTACTTGCTCACGCTGGATGAATAATTCCTCTCCAGAAAGTGCCGTTGGATACTATTTTGCCATCGAAGATGCTTCCTTGTGTGTCTGAGGTTGATCTTTTATTCTCAGCCATGACCTGTTAGTTTATGTTACCTTTGTCCAAGAAGTATTTGTTTACAGATCCAGACCTAGCATTTAAAACCAAAATCTCATCAGATTAGAAATGGTTATTGATTGAGGTCTATTGGTCATCTTCAAAAACTGAGCAGTCAGGCCCTGTAGAAATTGGTCAGGACAATTGCTGGTGGTCTTAACAAGTTCAGATCCACATCCATAGATAGGGAAAGATTTAGCTACTCTCATAGCTGAACTTTCCTAAATATTCCCCATTGTAAATGGATCATTAAGATTCTTGTTATCTTCTAGATTCCGGGCTGGTAAGGAAGTCCTGAGCTGTACATGACATGTCTAAAATAGACATTTGAGGTAGGGCGCGGTGGCTCGTGCCTGTAATCTCAGCACTTTGGGGGCCGAGGTGAGCAGATCACTTGAGATTGGGAGTTTATGATCAGCCTGGGCAACAGAGCAAGACCCTATCTTTACAAAAACCAACAGAAAATTAGCTAACTGTGGTGGCATGCCTATAATCCCAGCTATTCAGAAAGTTAAGATAGGAGAATCACTTGAGCCTGGGAGTTCAAGACAGATTGGAACAATATGGGTTCTCCAAGGTTACCATGATAATGTACCTATGATTGAGCCATTGTACTTCAGCCTGGGCAACAGAACAATACCCTGTCTCTAAAAAATAAATAAAATAAAATATAAAATAGAATGGACATTTGCATTACTTTGCAGCCCCTTCGCTTGCCCCAATCATATGGCTTCAGTTAAGTTTGACTTAGAGTTCCTGACCAGTGGGACCTGTGATTTCTGCCTGTAATCAGACTTTGCTAAGACTATCATGACACCGCCTATCCAGTCAGACTCTAGTGATCTTGCAAAACTGTGATGATTTATCCACTCCAGTCCCCAGACTAAACCTCTCCCTTGGCTGGTGGAGGTTCCCTCCAACATCCACTCCACCATGTATCCAGGAGGACCTCTGTGGGTCCATCTCTGCTTGCCCTGAAGGAGCAGAAGCTGAGATATACAAGCCTCTGCCCTTTCTACCACCACCTTCATCTTAGTGGGAACTGAAGTGGGAGACCAATATTGCATCCAGGGCAAGTCACTTTTACTTGCTGTGAGATGCCAGGCGTGTGACTTAAGGAAAGAGTTTCAGAGAGGTTATCTGAAGAGATTCAGGTAGTGAGAACAAGGGGTTGTTGAAGGATTAGGTGGGATTACATAGGCCACAGAATACTTTATATTGGTTACATCCTAATTTACAGATATCATATGGCACTTACCCTTTTATAGTGCTTACCATGGGTCAGATTACTTGGCCCTTCCATGTATCATCTCCTTAGATATCAAGATAACTTCATGAATCAGGCACTAGCTCTGGCCCCTCAAAGGCTCTGGATTTTTAATTGTAAATGCAAAATTGCTACATTGTCCATGACTATTTAGTTATTTAGTGTCTGAGCTGAGTAAACACAGGGCTATCAGAGTATGAATCTCACATGGTAGATATGTAGGTGTCATGGAACCCAACAGAGATAACTTTGGATGGGGGTCTTTTTGGGCATTCTTCAAATCATGCCCCGTGAACAACCATTACTCTGCCTCCAATGAGGTCACACCCTGCTCTCTATCTTAGCATATTTTTGATGATATCTCTAATAATTGAGGATGCAATAAATTCTAGTTCTCTTCTTCCTGCAATAATATCCTTCCCCAAACTATGGCCCTAGAATCTTCAAAATTCTTGAAAATATTTCTGGTAAATAAATGTTTCCCATTCACCATCCATCCCTCATGCTCTTGCAGGGCCCTCCTCAGACACAGGCTGGCAGAAGCAGATCTCCTAATACCGACTGCTGAGTTAGAGGCAGCTTCTCCCCATCCATCAATTCTAACTGCATTCAAACATTTTCAATATGTGGGCTCCTTGATAACTTTCACTGTATGGAAAACAAAATGGAGGGAAATGATTATTGGCACAAAATGGGGAGACCATAAATCTTCAAATCAGATATAGGACAGATTGGAACAATATGGGTTCTCCAAGGTTGCCATGATAATGTACCTAATAACTCTCCTTGGGCAAAAAGGCAATCTGCTTTCAATCAATCTCGCTTTTTTCTGAGCAAAAATACCAATTACGTTGAAGGAAGATTTTTTTCTTCCCTTTTTGATAAAGACAGCTCTCCACCCCAGAAATCACACTGTGGCTAAAAGATATATATTTTCAATTGTCTACAATGGTATTGGATAGCTAGCACCAAATGAAAAAAGTCAATCCTTTTTTTCTCCTCGCTCTTGCCAACATTTGTCTACTTCTTAAGAGAAGTAAAAGTTAATTAAAGGCTTAAGGGATAATATTGATTGCATTGGAATATATTTTATATGTACCCAGCACATTTTCAAGGAAGAGAACCCTGACTTTTTCTAAGGCTGAATAAATCAGCCAGCTGAGCTTTCGATTCAAGGGTGAGAGGGGGGAACTCATCTTTTCCCCTTGCACTTCTCACACATCTTTCCTAGGGATGAATGATTTCAGGAGAGGAGGAGGGATGCTGGCTGACGTTCATTCAGTTCTTTGCATCCTGGGTAGGAAGAATGAATGTTCAGGCATTTCCCCAGACCTATCATTGATTTGAGTCTAGCTTTGAGTAATAACCAGGCTTATGCTGGTATAGAACTTCGAACTTTACAATGCCTGGCACAGGAGGCTGGCTAGATGGTATTAACCTCTCAGCTTCCTCCTGCATTGAATGGGAATAAGTACCTTGCCCACACCCTTGGTCGCAGAGCAGGGAATCACATCTGGCTTACTTTCACATCCAAGTGATGAGAACAACCTCAACCACCTATCTGTCCTGTGGAGATACCCACGCATTGGATTCACGTTGGCTTTGCTCCTAATCTTGGAAGTCTATGCACAGAAGACATTAGAATGGCAAAGTAGCCCTATTGCCAGTTGCAAGGAAGTTAGGTCAGTAGGGGAATCCTGTTTCTCATTCACTTCAAACATATTTGGCAAATTCAAAGTCCGAAATCTTATTCCGAACATGCAAATTTATTTGAAGTATTTTGTCCATGTAAATGTACATGTGCCACAAGAAACATTTTAAAATATATGATAAAATGCATATCATCCAAGTGTTTAATCTATATTGTGTATTCTGATATACTGTGTGTTACACTATATTAGCCTCATACTACTCATCGTATACTAATGAGGGGGTTAGTCATATGGGCTTTGAGCATAAAATTTGGATGGGTGGCTAAGGGACCTTCATCAACCTAGCAGGAGAGCGAAGTGATCATGTTAAGATGTCTCTTCTGAAGTAGCTCATTGACACTCTTCCCTCCCCTTGGTGGCTGCTGCGTGCCTGATTGCTAAGCACACCACCGTAACAATAACAGTCTATAATGGTGATATTATTAACTGTATCGTGCATATTATTGATTTACTCTTTGTTCTGCATCATTATCCTTTCACCAATGAGTTTACTGCATTATTCTCACATACTTAGTCACGCACCAAATTACAACGAAAGGGCAGGCTCTTATAATGGCATCTAATGGAACATTGCATAAGCCATCATCACTGCCTCCTATTATGAGCCACCTCCAGCCAATGAGCTTTCTGCCTTATTGGAATGTGCACAGAGCGATTATGAAGTGCAAGGGACATGGCCATTCTAAATTTTACCCAGGAAATTACCATGCTGCATGTTCACCACCTGCCCAAGTCTCAACATGCAGCTAGAGATTCAGCTTCTGTCCCTATCAGCCTGGGGGGCACAGTGACAGGAGTCGAGCCTCTTGCTACATACAGTCTCTTCACTAGAAGCCAGTGGTTTTTATCTCCACAGTCAGTCCCCGGGTTTTTGTTTTGCAGCTGACTCTTGCATCAAATGCTTACTCCTGACTGGGCATTATGTGGCACATATAAGTGGCCAACAAAGTCATATTGGTCCAGGAACCCAGAGCAGTTGGAGGGACTGTCAGTCTCAACAATTGTGGAAGAGGGGCTCATGTCTTCCATGTGAGCCACTACTTCCAGAAACAAGTCCAAACTACCCTCAAACAAGGCAAGCAATTCCAGCCTCTTCCCTTCCCGGCATCTCCCTATCTTGAGGTAAATTCCTTTGGCTCTCCTGGAAATCCCAGGCACCCTAAGGAAGTAGCCCTCTGGGGACTCACAGCCAGCTGGCATGATCTTCCATTCCATAGGCATCCCAGCCCCATTTAGCCCTGAGTAATGCTCACTTACTGTAAAGTGTTACATGCCCCCATTGTCGGAGGAGTTATAGTGGAAAAATGCAAAATTTCCTTTTTACTGCTTATGGCCAGCAGAGCCTATAACGTGTCAGGCCGCACATTAGCCACCCTGATAAAAGTCTGCTTTCTTACACACAAAATCATCATTTCAGCAAGATTTGTTATCTCATTACCTGATAAGCTCTATGTCATAAACCAAGACTCATACAGTAAATCTCCCCGGAGTACGCTTTGTGGGCAGAAAGGGAGAGATATGAATCTGCAAGGGACTTGATAATGCAGCATTTAAGCGCAAGCATAATGTCACTTATTGTTAAATGCATAAAACCACTTGGCCAAATGGTTGGGCTTTTAATAGGATTTTGTGCAGCATCAGGTGAGGAGCCATATGCCTTTTCTGTCTAGGAGTCTCTGAGCACCTGCTAGCACCGCTGCTTTGCCTCACTGCCCTCCGGGGATGGGAGCTGGGCTTTTATGGAGGCTGAGGGAGGAGATGAATGTTTCCCCTGCAGCTGCCTCGCTTCTGCTGTCTTGCCAGGGGGTGGGATGTGGGGTCCTGTCGTGGCGCCTGGCCTGATCTAACTGGCCTCTCCCGTTCAGGCACATTGTGGTCTGTGGACACATCACTCTGGAGAGTGTTTCCAACTTCCTGAAGGACTTTCTGCATAAGGACCGGGATGACGTCAATGTGGAGATCGTTTTTCTTCATAAGTAAGAGCCTCCTACTGCTGTCAGACCCTCTGCTCAACCACACACCCTGCGAGGGACTCCCTGAATGTCTATAAGAGTGGAGGTCTTGGGGGAATGGCACTGGGGATGGGACCAGAGTTGGATAAGCCATGATCCCTACTGGCCTCATTGGAGAAGATATTGCAGAACCAATGGAAAGGGAAGCAACACACTGGTTCAATGATGAGAGCAGAGCCTGCCTCTGTGGAGGCACTTCTGGGACCACATCCAAGTTTATCTCTGGAAGAAATAATAGGGAAGCTCACTGTGGGTCCAAGTCATCATCATTGTCCCCTTAATCTGGCGTGTCCACAGTGTCTGCAGTGGAATGATTAGCTGTATGGTGTGGATACGTTAGGAGTGCAGAAGTGAGTTGGTGACCAAGTAAGACACCAACTTAAGAGGAAGCAGGACAGAGGTAATAGTAGTAACAACTGCCGCTCCTAGGAACCCCCAGCGTGGGACCCTAGCCAGTCACTATGCATACAGGCTCCCATTTACTCCACAGAGTAAAAATACATACTCTGGACTCAGATTCCCTGATCTGAATCCTGACTCAACCAACTACTGGCTGAGCAAGTTACTTAACCTCCCTGTGCCTCAGCTTCCTCATCCATAAATCATGGAGATGATAGTAGTTCCTACCTAGTTGGGCTGTGATGAGAATGAAATGAATTAATCCATATGAAATGTGCAGAGCAGAGTCAGGCATGCAGTAAGTCTTCAATAAGTGTTAGCTATCCGCCTGAAAAATAACATATATTTGGTTGTATATTCCACTTAGGAGGTAGGTCTTGTGTGTTTTACAGGGGATGAAAGCAAGGTAGCTCCCTTCTACCCAATGTTGAGGTTTTCAACTTTGCCTAATCCTCTTTTTAGGTAACAGGTAGTCTGCCCCAGGAATGGAGAGAATTAGGGGGCTCCACTATGGTGACATATGTGGTACTGTAGTTGTCTTACGGACATGGGGCTGTCATGGGACCAGTCCTGGTATCACATTGCAAAAGTTCAGGACAAAGCTAACATGTCTGTGTTGGCTTGACATGCTGGCTACCCAGCACTCGGTCCTACTCTGAGGTTCCACTGAGGTCGGCTTCCCTACAAACTCCCTGCTTTGTGGATCACCATCCTCTGGCATTTGCTCACAGAATGCTAGACTTCTGACTTGTTACCATGTTGGGGCACTAGCATTTTTCTTTTCTGCACTGATTTCTCCAAACTTTGAAAAAACAGACCAGGCTATGTTAGCACAGGAGCAGGTACCCACAGGTTCCATTCAGTGCTTAGCCACTGATGACCTGCTGTGTGGCCCATCCTCTGCTGAGTGTTTTTGGAAAGTTCACTAGAGGTGTGGGGTGTAGGCTGTGCCCCCATATGGGTCGGGCATTTCAAGATGAACACACATGCAACCATTAGAGACAACATCGACCCTGTGTTATCCAAGGGATGCTGAAGTCATTTTGATCAGGTGGCAGAAGTGACTGGGGACATCTCTTTCAAGGAGCATCAGTCTATGGTATTATCCGGACAGGCTTCTGAATAAGGTATGACATGTCATGGGTCTGAAAGACTGGTCAGATTCGCATAGGCAGCCACTTTCTCTCATCCACTGCTTTAGTTTGAATAAACAAGCTGGGAAGGTGTGGTTGCTCATGCTTGTAATCCCAGTACTTTGGGAGGCCAAGGTGGGCGGATCACTTGAGCTCAGGAGTTTGAGACCAGCTTGGACAACACAGTGAGACCCCATCTGTACAAAAAATAGAAAGACTAGCCAGGCATAGTGGCACATGGCACATGCCTGTAGCCCTTGCTACTCTGGAGGCTGTGGTGGGAGGATGGCTTGAGCCTGAGAGGCAGAGGTTGCTGTGAGTCAAGATTGCACTACTGCACCCCAGTCCCTGTCTCAGAAAAAGAAAACCTGGCTGCTAATGCTTCCATTGCTAGGATTCACCTTTGTATTCCTAACGTCTATCAATGTCAGACTTACAGTAGATAGCCTAGTTAATTAACCTCTTGAAGCTCTGGGTTAATAACATACCTTCCTATAGGGTTGTTTTGAGATTTAAATGAATACTCATCAAGGCCAGGCGTGGTGGCTTCGCCTGTAATCCCAGCACTTTGGGAGGCCTAGGTGGGTGGATCACTTGAGGCCAGGAGTTTAAGACCAGCCTGGTCAAGGTGGCACAGCCCTGTCTCTACTAAAAATACAAAAATTAGCCAGGCATGGTGGCACATGCCTATAATCCCAGCTACTCTGGAGGCTGAGGCACAAAAATCGCTTGAATCTGGGAAGTTGCAGTGAGCCAGGATCCTGCCACTGCACTCCAGTCTGTGTGACAGACATAGACTCCAAGTAAAATAAAATAAAATAAATAGTATTTATTTTACTTATTTATTTATAATACTGTTTTACTATTATTTATTTAAAAGTTGTCTGCCATATAGTAAATGTTAGAAAACATTAACTATTACTATTATTATCATTATGGACTTCACAAATGTTTGGCAAGTGTTATCTTAGCCCAGTCCCTGGCATATAGTAGGTTCTAAGTAAATATCATCTCCCAGTACCTCGCACAGTTCCTTATGGATAGTCTTTTTCATCTCTGTAGAATTAACAAATGAATAAATAGGTCACTTGTTTAATCCTCGTCCTCCAAAGAGAAAGGTATCAGTACAGCCCAGCACCAAGAAGTGTGATGAGTCGCATATACCGTGTGTGAATCAAGAACAATAATGAGAGTAAATTAAGTCTGTCTGTGGCTGCTCAGAGTGACACTTTTTGATCCAGGCCTTGGGGGATGAGAAGTCCATGAGACACAGAAGCAGAGATAAGGTTCATGATGGAGGGAACAGCAGGATAGCTCTCCCAGGGGAACCTTCGGCTAATCCTTGATTGTATTAGTCAGGGCTCTCCAATGAAAGAGAGTCAATAGGAAACATATGTATCAATATATCTAATACAGATATACATAGGTATCTATATATTGATGCATCTATCTATCTCTCTATCTATCTATCTCTAGAGAGATTTATTAGGAAGAATTGGCTTATTTGATTACAGAGGCTGGGAAGTCCCACTGTCTGCCACCAGCAAACTGGAGACCCAGGAAAGCTGGTGGTGTAATTCAGTGTGAGTCTAAAAGCCAGAGAGTCAAAAAAGATGTCAACCCCAGTCCAAGGATAGGAGAATGACAAGAGATGCCCAGTTCAAGCCGGCAGGCAAGAAGGAAAAGGGACAAATACCTCTGTCCTCTGCTTTATTGTTTTCTTCAGACCCTCAAAGGACTGGATGATGCCTGCTCCCACAAAGGAGGGCAATCTACTGAATTCACTGATTCAAATGCCATTCTCGTCCAGAGACTCTCCCAGACACATCCAGAAATCACACTGGATCTGGGCACCCTGTGGCACAGTCCACATAGAATGAGCCATCCCACTAGTGGCGTGGCCCAGCTTCCCTATTTATAAGATAGGAATTCCATTCATACCGAAGATAAGACATTTGCCCTGAGGTCTTGGCCTTCCTAAAGCCCATGCCTCTTTCTTTTACCGTGGTACTGGTTTGGTTTTCAGTTGGGCTGGGGTTTTACTTCTCTTAAGTGTGAGTCTTTTATTTATGGCAAGCAAAAGGGCGACTGTAGGTCACAGCCTCTCCCCTGGGCTCCCTGTGGAAATTAGAGAGGAAGGAGCCCATGGAGGCTGAAACCCCCAAGTCCATTAAATTAATAGTGATTTCTTCTCTCCCTGTGTAGCATCTCCCCCAACCTGGAGCTCGAAGCTCTGTTCAAACGACATTTTACTCAGGTGGAATTTTATCAGGGTTCAGTCCTCAATCCACACGATCTTGCAAGAGTCAAGGTAAGGAGGAAGAGGTTACTTCTGGTTTTATTCCATTTGGTGGGGGGCTGGGGGAATTTCTGACTCTGTGGTGAGGGGACACACCTCCTACGTTGGCCACGAGTCATCTCCTAAACACCTAATGAGATCAATCACATACCAGCAACCTTGACATCACCCTTCCACTGGTCCCAGGACCTCCTTCTGGTGGCATATGCAAGACTACCTATAACCATCCCACACTTGGACTGGTCATAACATGAAACTTACTTTGCTGGTTTCCTCAAAATCAGCTACTCATCAAGGAAGTAGACTAGTTGTATGGACCCAGTAGTCTTTATTCAACGTAATAATCGAGCAATTCCTATATTAAACACTTAAGTTGGACTCAATATAGCTCTGACATCTCTTATTTACATCTGAAAGAAACATCAGGCTAAAATATAAAATAAAATTTTACTAAGCTATAAAACATTTCAACTTTCTTTTTTCCCCATCTAAGACTCACGGTGTAAAACTAAACATACAGTTATCTGATATCATTGATAATGGGCGAATCTTTTTTTCCGGAACCTGGTAAGTTAGAACCTTCTCATAAAGCACACCTGAGGCTTAGAAGGGAAAGGTATGAGGCAAAATAGCATCTGCTACTTTACTTATGTAATATAGATTTTATAAGTATGCTCAATATTTGCATGCCAGGGGGTGTACATTAATATAATGAATTCACTGAAGTCTAAATGCTAACTGTGGTCACCGCATAATTCTGTAAATAATATAATTGGCCAGGATGAATAATCCAAAAGGATTTGGATAAATTCTTTCTTTGCATTATTAGAGAAATCAGAGACGATTTGTGACATACCATAGAGGATATTATGGCCTCCCTCAAAATCCAGGAATGATCTATTAAGTACAGCATACCAAGTAGGACAGATTGCAGACCTGAACTAGCATAAGAATTCTTATGCTTATAGAGTCCAGTTAATCTTAATATTATCCAGACATAACCCAAGTCATTGCTTATGTAAAATCTTATGAGAATGTAGGGACAATTATTATTGTTCGTGGACCTAATTTAAATGCAAGCAATCGTTAGCACATCAAACTCATGGTCCCCTCTAAGGAATAAACCCCTGTGGGCTCGTGTTTGGATAAGTCAGTAGGTATGTTTTGAGTTCAACTGTAACACATCATTTCATACATAGATTTGTTGTCTTTTAAATATCTGAATACTAATTCAGTACTAAGCAATATGGTGATGTTATCTGATTTAGAGCTCTGATCTCTTCCTAGCCTATAGAAAATGAAGATGTGAAAAAGGTCAGATGAAAGACTTCAGAGTGTATATTTCTGAATCCCCAATACTCAGTTAACTTGCTAACTGGAGAGAAGAGATTTAACCCACCCACCTCCAACTCCTGATAGGAAGAATTAGGATGATGGTGCAGATGGTTGAAAAAGAAGTTGGGGAGGAGACTGAAAGGCTTAATTAATTGTTATTTAAAGAAATGTGGAAATCCTACAAGTAAGCAACGATGCCAGATGAAAAGCATAATTACCAAGGTACATGTTGTACCCTCCAACAGCAACAAGATGAAATGTTTATACCATAACAAGAACTTGTAACCTACACTTTTGACAAAAACTGTAATTTCTCAGGCTCTCAGGATTGGTTTTTTTTTTTTTTTTTTCTTTGCAAAGCACCAGCTTCCCCAAGAGCTGTCAACAGAGAGAGACTACAGTTGAGCGTGGCTATTTATATGTTTGTGTTCTGTGATTTTTCCTTTCGGTGTCTTAGATAGAGTCAGCAGATGCCTGCCTGATCCTTGCCAACAAGTACTGCGCTGACCCGGATGCGGAGGATGCCTCGAACATCATGAGGTAACTCTTGGGACGCTGGGGAAGGCCCTGGACTTAGCAGTCTGTGGCCGTTCACAGCCCTTTTGGGTCTTCTGCAGAGGACTGTCTCTGTGAGGCCTGTTTGCCCCACAAACCACCCTACAACTCATCACCTGCATAGGCCTGGGGGAACCAAGGCTGTCTGTGTGGGCTGGGGCAGTGGCACACAGAGTGTCACCCACAGGAAGCTCACCCTCAGCAGGTGGCAGCTCTGGGGCTTACAGCTGGCCTTGGGTTTGAGATTCCTTGAGACAGAACTAGAAAATAGATTGAGATGGGTGCTGGCCTGAATTAAAGTACCATGTTCCCTAAGGGAAATGGGCCTGAGATATCTTAACTAAAGGCAGATGCCCCCAGGGGACATTTTGCAATGTCTGGAGATGTTTTTGGTTGTCAAAACTAAGGGACCGTGCTGCTGGAATCTGATAGGTAGAGCCCAGGGATGCAATGCACAGGGCAGTCCCCACAACAGAGAATTGTCTGGCTCAGAATGTTAATGGTGTTGAGGCTGAGAAAATCCTTATTAGGGCTTTCCAAGTATGTCTACAGCATATTGATTCCTATCACCCCAGGGGAGTTTAGCGACCAGTTAGGCTGTTTCTTCCAGTTTCCCAAAATTAATGTTCTTTCTTGAAAGCCTTTTCAGTGCTTTTAATACTAATATGCATCTCTGAGATAACGTACTATAGAACACTTTCCAAACCTATTTGACTATAAGGCTCCGCTCCTTTCCCACCTCCCCGCACCCTTTTTTTTTTTGTATAGACAGAGTCTCATACTATCACCCAGGCTGGAGTGCAGGGACACAATCAGAGCTCACTGTAACCTTGAACTTCTGAGCCCAAAGGATCCTCTCACCTCAGCCTCCCAAGTAGCTGAGGCTATAGGAATGTGCCACACCACATGGCCAGATTTTTTTTTTTTTAAGCAAGGACAGGGTCTTGCTGTGTTGCCCAGGCTGATCTTGATGAACTCCTAACCTCAAGTGATCCTCCCACCTGGGCATCCCAAAACTCTGGGATTACAGGAGTGTGCCACCGTGGCCCTGCCATGCCCTGCCTTCCTTTTTTTTTTTTTTTTTTCTTTTGCAGAACATCTTCTAGGGGAGGTCACCCTGGGAAACACTGCCCAGTCCTTTTTGTGCACATGGGTTAGGCCTGTCAACTGCTGATCTCGGCCCCAACTCCAATACTTTATTCTTTTCCTAATTCAGAAAAAAGCAATTGTTCAGTTTTTGTTCCTTGCATAAACCCAGTAGTCACAAGGCATTTTGCTCCAGGTAGTTAGAGGCCCTTTGGAGTTTGTCTTTTCTCTAGAATAAATTGCAGAAGAGTTAAGAGGGCTGAGAGGAAATGATAAAGGGAAGCTTCTGGAGAGAGGAGCTAAATTCAGTGGGATTTCGGTCCCACCGCACTCCCAGAAACTTTTACCTAACTATGAACAGCCATCTTTTGGGCCAAAGGTTTCCCTTCTCCCTGTGGCTTGGTTAACTGCCTCCTGGGAACTTACCTGAGGTTGAAGGTCAGGAAGTTACCCTTATGTCCTGACAATGTTTGCATCGCCTTTGTCTTTGCTTTCCATCAGTGGCCCCAAGTGGCAGGAGCTTCCCCATCAGTGAGGTGGGGGAATTCCTCCAGTGCATCCCAGAGGAGCCAGTCCTCCCCTAAGCATCTGGTCCTTGTGTCTGGCAGGCAACATCTGGCACCATCTTCTCTTGCCACTCACTTTTCTTTGGCAATATGCTTAGTGAGGTCATTTTAAGGAAGTTGATGCCTGAACTCTTCTAAGCATTGGGCTTGCCAGGCTGTGGAGAGAGGGTGGAACAGATTCTGGCAACATACCTGGGTCCATTCCCAAATCAGTTACAGCTGCACAGTGGCTACACCAGATGCACAGTGGCTACACCAGAATCAGGCTTGGATGTGTCACTTGTTCCTTTCTTTGAAGTAAGAAGGATTTTCAACTTTAGACACCTTTTTCTGTCATTGGAAATGATTAAAAAAAAAAAAAAAAGTAACCCTTTAAGGAACCTGGCTTCACTATCTTCAAAATTCCAAATGGAAAACCAAAAGAAGATGAAGCTTAACGTTTTGACTCCACAGAGATGTTTGGGGCTACCTGAGTAATAGCTTTGAAATGGGTGTTTCTCTTAATTGTAGTATTTTATTTAAACCCTAACTGTGGTAGGGTTAATATGAAGACACATAGGTACTAGGGTGACTGGCAGGATGAGGAGGCATAGAAATTACTGGTCAAGGGCCGGGCACAGTGGCTCACGCCTGTAATCCCAGCACTTTGAGAGGCCAAGATGGGCAGATCATGAGGTCAGGAGTTCGAGATCAGCCTAACCAACACGGTGAAACCCCTTATCTACTAAAAATACAAAATTTATCTGGGTGTGGTGGCGTGTGCCTGTAATCCCAGTTACTCAGGAGGTTGAGGCAGGGGAGTCGCTTGAACCTGGGAGGCGGAGGTTGCAGTGAGCTGAGATTGTGCCATTGCACTACAGCCTGGGCAACAGAGCAAGTGAGGCTCCGTCTCAAAAAAAAAAAAAAAAGAAATTACTGGTCAAAGGTAGTATCAGAAACGTAATTAAGTAGAGCCAGAACTGAGGCCCTGGCAGCAAAAAGAAGTGGGAAGTTCAGGGTTAAAAATGGGCTTTGTCTTTCTCTTATTTGTATAATCCTCCTTCCTCCTCAGTTTAATGAGACCAATCTGCCTCCTTTGAAATTAAAATGTCAAAGATCCATTTGAAATGAGCTAATGCAGAAAACTGGCTGAAGCTGTGAACTGCAAGGCAGGGCTGACAGAGGCTCAGAGTCCTTGAGTTATAAGCATGGGCCAACACAACACTTTTTCAAAAATAAAATGAAATCCTTCAAGTGCAAAAACCCAGCGTGAATTTGTGCTGGGAGAGGCTTTAGCGCGATCCATTTCCTAAATTCATAAGTTGCAGCTTTTCAGATAAAGCTGCTCCCTGGCTGCCTTCTCTCCGTTTCTGCACTAAAGGGGGTGAAGTGGGGAGCACTGCCAGGTGGGAATTTTGTGGGGGCGTCATAATAAATGCACTTGCATTTCTGATTAGGCTTAGGAGGTGGGCCTTTCTGTGGAATTCCATTCTTTAGCCTTCCTTGTCACAGAAGGAAATGTACAATGTCACTTCTGACAGACTCGGTAATGACAAAAACCATAACTTACACGTGGAGAGAACTTTTAATGATTTCAAAGCATTTTCACATCTGGTCTCCCATTTGCTGCTCATACCAAGCCTGTGAAGTAAATAAAGCAGGTACTGTTGCTCCCAGTGTCCAGATGAGGAAACAGGAACAGAGAGCCCAGGGTTTTCCTAAAGGTCGCGCAGTTCATTAGTACAATAGCTGTGACTGGAACCCAGGTGTTTCCATTCATCTGCCCTCTGCCACTCCCTTTAGCACCATGATTGATGTGGGGAGGACATGTGAGGGCTGGGGTGGCTGCAGGCCATGCTTAACGTTGAGTTTGGACTGAGGGCAGGTAGGAGACAATTTTCCACCAGATCGTGATCCCCGCAATGCCTTGGCACTTATTTTTAACCAGCGTTTAAGTCATCATTTTCTCTATTAGCTATGGAAGGCTGAGTCCTTGATCTCATCCTAAGAGCCCTGCTTAGAAATCATTTTTTGTGATAGTGGCCAAGTGTGTGTCACAATTAGAACCATTTGTCATCCTGCTTGTTTGATTTGTCATTGTTGTCTCAAGTTGTTAACTTGGAGAATTGAACTCAGCAGATTATTTTGGGCTAGTCCCTAGGGTGTGGGAGATTGCAAACCTCTGAGGCCCCATGATTTGGGCTTGCTTTCGATGTCTGCATAGGCAATAAGCTGGCATCCCCTGCTCCAGGACCCCCACTCGCCAGCACACATGTATACATCCCATCCCCAATGCATTCCAGGGGCCGTCACATTTTTCATGCCCTGGACACAGACTGCGGCTGTTTTGTGATTTTGTTTTCGCACTAGCAAGAGGTATGGTGGTGGGAACACTGTTTCACCTGGCTCAGTGTCTGCAACCCCTCAGGATAGCCCTGGCTGCTGGTCCTGATGCAGGATAGTTGAGCCCCAAATTGGGGCTTAGCCCATGAAGGTTTTTAGCTTCCCCCAGGAAAGAATTCAAAGGCAAGCTGGTGGTAGGGCAGAAGGAAACAGCTTTATTGAAGCAGCAGTATTATAGCTCCGTGACTGCTCCTGCAGAGGGGGCTACACGATAGAGTAGCAGCTCTGGGCAGTTCTGCTGTCATATATATACATATATACATATATATATACACATACATATACATATATACATATATATATACATACATATATATATATATACACACACCTACTTTTAATTGCATGCAGATTAAGGGGCAGCTTATGCAAAAATTTCTAGGGAAGGGGTCGTAATTTCTGGGTCATTCGGTCATTGCCATAGAAAGGCAAGTCCCATGAGCGCAGTACAGATAGAAGCAAGTTCTTTGAGCTTTCTTTCTCTCTGTCCACCCTGACACTTAGGCAATCGTATTAAAGGGTTTCCTCTTTCACGGCCTTCTTTGTTCCTCATGGTGGCTTCCCAAAATTGTATGTAGTGAGAGATGGAACTGGGACTGGAATTCATCCATGCATTACAACTTGCTTTCAGGAAAGGACCTGGTATGTGCCTGTGAAGTTATGTCATTATGAACATATTCCAAGAGATAGTTGATTTCATAATTGGACAATGGGCTTGAAATATGAAGCATTTCAATCCCCTATGATCTAGTAATAGTAATGTTCTAAGGCCTAGAGGATATAGGGAAGCTCCTGGATGTTGCCATGGCAATGGTAAACTGACAGGGCACACTGCTGGGCGTGTCCAGTGGAAAGTTGCTTCTGCCCCATCCCTGTTTCAGCTAGTCCTCAATTTTGTCTGGTATCTGAGCCCTGCCTCTGGAATCAAGTCCTGCCTCCTACCTCAGTCCCATGGGTACCCCATTTGGAGATAATAAAATTGATCTTTTGATCAGACACCATGCATAAGGCAGACCTGTCTCAGTGTTGGTTCTTTCTTTTTCAGAGTAATCTCCATAAAGAACTACCATCCGAAGATAAGAATCATCACTCAAATGCTGCAGTATCACAACAAGGTAGGAGTGCAGGAGCCCGCTCCAGGCCTGAAGACACATCCACAGGTCCAGCCTCTTCTTCCTCATTATACAGCTTCACACACATACACACTCGTGTGTTCACATGTGCGCAACTCAAAGACCTGGGTAAAGAGGTGTAACTGTTAAAAATCTTCCTGGGACATTTATTTATTTCCTTCCTTCCTTCCTTCCTTCCTTCCTTCCTTCTTTCTTTCGATGGAGTCTCACTCTTGTTGCCCGGGCTGGAGTGCAATGGCATGATCCTGGCTCACCACAACCTTCACCTCCCGGGTTCAAGCGATTCTCCTGCCTCTGCCTCCTGAGTAGCCGGGATTACAGGCAAGCACCACCACATCCGGCTAATTTTGTACTTTTAGTAGAGATGGGGTTTCTCCATGTTGGTCAGGATGGTCTCGAACTCCCGACTTCAGGTGATCCGCCCGCCTCGGTCTCCCAAAGTGCTGGGATTACAGGCATGAGCCACTGTGCCCGGCCCATTTCTTGAGTCCAAACAACGTGTTTGCATTTGGTCACTGGAAGGATGCTCCTTCACGTACTGATTCATTCATTTGGGAAGTGTCTATTGAAACCCGAGTTTCAGAACTATTGATGTACTCTTAGATCACATCCATACTTAAGTTACAACAACTTTCATTTGTATGTGCTGCAGTCATTTATTTATTCAGTAAATATTTACTGAACACCTACTGTGTGATTAGCACTCTCCCTGACACCAGCAGGAATATCAGTGAAGGAGAAGCCCTATTTTGTGTCCTTGGGGATTTAGCAGTTAAGGTGTAGAATGCTCCAGGCAAATGAGCGATAGGATTTCTCTATCTGAGACCAGGTGAACTAGTGAGTGCGTAATGTGCTCTGTAAGAGTGTAATGTGGAACACATTTCCAGAGTCAAGATGAGAATTTGCAGAGTTGAATCAGAAAAATAGGAAGCTATCCAGAAATTAAACAGAAAGGAATTTTCCTTGTGTTATAGCTTACAATGGGGGATTGATTAGAAAGGAGACAAATGTCAGAGTCTATGCTGTTTCCCTGTGATTACTTCTCAGTAAACCAGAGTCCAGTGTCTCATTCAAAGGCAGTGCTCCTTCTCTCGTCCAGTCAGTAAACTTCCAAAAAAACAGCTTTAGGCGAGGGAAGGTGGCACCTTTCTCCATTTGATGCGGTACTAGTTATGTCCTTAATGAAGCCTAGAAACCGGAGGCTGCACAGTACCTGGAGCCAGGTGTCCTGTCTGCACAGAATAACTCCCTGCTGGGTTATGAGTGACAGCGTACCCCCTCTTATGGGCCATATTCCCTACAAAATAGGCAGTCAGGTGATGCAGAGAAAACCCCATTCTGCCAAATGCACCAGCGCCATGCCGTTATTTCTTAATTGCTGGCAAATGCTGGCCCATTTTGCTGTGTGGAGGCCCATCAGAGGCCGTCACTGAGTGCAGCCTGCTGTCGGTGACTGGCCCACCACCCAGAATGGCTGACTGCTGCCAGCCACTGCCCAGCCCTCGGCAGGTGGCTGCCTTGCAGAAGGTGTTGTTCTCCAGCCAGCAGATTTGGTGGTGGGCACCCAAGGTCACATTTGCCTGTTTGTCTCTGGAAAACAGTGTCCCAAGGACACTGAAGAGATAAAGTGAGGATATTGGTAATGCACAGGCATCAAGCTGGAAAAGTTTTTGATGGCAGCCCTTGTAGGTGGAGGTGAATTTTATTAGCAAGGCTGTGACTGGTGACAGCTCCTGCAGCAATGAGCTCTCCTTCTTTCATTTGTGATCTGAAATTTCATTTAGTGTGGGAGTGCTTTAAGCTGTTGTTTAGATTTTTGACTGAATTTAGATTGAATAGGAAAATTAATGTTGTATGTTTAGAAGGGGTTGTCAGTTCCTTTTTTTCTCTTTCCAATGAGTGCTGATGCAGCGTCTTCAAGAAATTAAGGAGGATTTTAGCTCTGTGGTTCTTGTCCAATTCAAAGTAGCTCAACTGGCCTAGGATCCAGACAGTCCCTGGTCAGTAATCACATGATCATAGCAACCTGAATGTCTTTGGCAAACCTCTGTGTTGTAATTATTCAGAAACAATGAGGAAGATATCAACCAATTCATGATTATTTGCTTAAAACACATTTTGTTTAGAACCATCCCAAACTATTTGAGTTTGGGGGTTGGGCAGAATCACTTACAGATCCTTGGATGATTAACAAGGACACAAGGAATAGAGTGACTTTGACACAGGACATTTTGCTGTTGTTTTTCTTTCATATCTCTCTTCTAGAGAAAGAACAAAACGTCCACTCATCATTGTTTGTCTTTTATTCCTTGTAGAATTGCAAATGGACATTCTTCACCCTGCTTCACAGTTTTGCTCTGTATCCTGAGATGCTTCCTACTCTTTCAATACATTTTCTTCCTCTTCCCTTTCAGCATTTTTTTTTTCCGCCTTTCTTGGCACTTTTTGCTGCACTCATCTTAGATGCTTAGAGATCTCCATGCATTACAACTTGCTTTCAGGAAAGGACCTTGCATGTGTCTGCAAAGTTATGTCATTATGAACATATTCCAAGAGATAGCTGATTTCATAATTGGACAAAGTCTTGATAGATGAAGCATTTCAATCCCCTATGATCTAGTAATAGTGATGTTCTAGGGCCTAGAGGGATGTAGGGAAGCTGCCTACTTTCTCTCCATGTAAAACTGGCCCTGAGTTTGTCATCATCATAATTGTAGACATTTGGGTCATATTTTATGGTTTTAAAAGAGCTTTGACATCCATTATCTTCTTTAGTACTCATTGGACCATCTGTGCATTTTAGCATCCCAGGGTAACTTCAGAGCAGGGCATCTAAGCTCTGTGCAGACAGCATAACTCTCCTGGGCACAAATCATGGCCACCACTCTGCAGCCAGTGAGTGGAGAGACAGAACAGCTTACTGCCACCAACTCTTTAAATGGAGCCACAGCCCATTGAGCCAAACTGTGGTTCTTGAGAGTAGGCATTATAGAAGGGCTGATGCTCTCCAAACTGTATCTTTTAATATCACTAGAATTCTTGGAGAGAAACGCTTTCATGCTGGCCATCTTTTTCATGCTGGCCCTGCATCTTCTGATTTGAGTGTAAATGGCTCAAAGCTCTTCAAGGAAAGATTGGTTTATAACTTCTTGGAAAAGTGTCACTCCTGATGATTTACCTGTCACTGGATTTTTTATTTTTCCCAAAGACTCTAGTGAAAGAGGCCTTTATCTCTGGAAACCAAGTCCCATGAGCCCAGTGCAGATAGAGGCAAGTTCTTTGAGCTTTCTTTCTCACTGTCCACCTGACACTTGGGCAATCATATTAAATCGTTTCCTCTTTCATGGACTTCTTTGTTCCTCATGGTGGCTTCCCCAAATTGTATGTAGTGAGAGATGGAACTGGGACTGAAATTAATCTCTCCTGGTTGTCCAGGACAGCCTACTTCCAGTTCCTTTTCCATGGGATGAGGGAGGGGTGGTGAAGTAGCAGAAATGAAGAGCAGCCAGATCTGCCAGATCTGCTCTTTATATTCTCCAAGTTAGGGAGAGAGGATTTGCCTTCAGACTTCTGGGCACTAACACTGGCATTTTTCATCAGACTCAAATTACTTTAAATGGAAAAGGACGAAGTTTCCAGAAACAAAGGATTTACGTTCCTGGGTCAGTCTCCTCTCTTTGTTTCTTGCACAGAGATTTCCCTCCAAGTGTTCAGCAGGTCACCCTCACTCCTTCCCTGCATTGGAGAAAATGCAAAAAAAGAGGGCAAAGAACCATGATATAAGGAACAAACTCAACTTTTCTATGTAATCACATGGCCAAGTGTCAAGGTGGACAGTGAGAAAGAAAGCTCAAAATATGCCAACAGAGTTCAAACCAGACAGGGCCATGGGTGACCCAAGGATGAAATGCCTGAGCCTCATACCCTAGGTAGCACATGCGGATAGGAGACACTTTCTTTGAAAGGTTTGGCTTGTTTGTTTGAAGTTGCCATGAAGGTTCGGAGGTGTCTCTTTAGGGCTTCAACCAAAAAAATCTCCTTTCACCACAATGCTTGAGTTGTTCGTTACTTAAACTTAATTTCTCCTCATTCTTCTCAGGTTCTCAGATGATGTTACTGCAAATCAGTATTTCTCAGGTTATACCCATATGTTCTCTACAATGCACAGGAAGTAAAAGGGAAAGTGGCCATCTGAAGCCAGTGGAGAGCAGAGAAAGGAAGGGATAAAGGGTAGGGCTAGTTGTTGGAATTGAGTCTGCAGTGTGGGGAAGGTCCTTTGATAGCTTGACAGCAATTACCATTTGCTGTGTCCCCTCTATGAGACTATTTTAACCATGCTCTCATCAGGGAGGGCACAGTCATCTCTCCCTGGAATAACCACTTTTGGCTTGGGATGCACAAGATTGTCACAGAAGTGGATTTTGCCAGAAGGAATTTCACAAGAGTGGTATTTTTGAAAGCAAAGTGTGGAACCCTTGGACTTGCTTTTTGTTTTCACAATGAAATCTTCCATCTTTCTAGTTCAACTATTGTATATTGTTCTGAAAGTGAAGGGAAGACTCCCTTGGTGCTCCTTGTGTTTGCTGAGATGTGCAGAGAAATAACAACTCCAAAGCCATAGAATCTTGGCATTAGCAGAGACTTAGAAGGGCTGTCTGATTCAACCTCCTATTGCAGCGCAAACGTTCTTTCCATAGTAACTTGGAGAAATACTCAGTCTTAGGGACAAAGACCTTTCATTTTTTAAGGTAACCTTCTCTGTTTGGTAGATAAATTACATTCTTAGGAAGTTCATTTATAAAACAAGACACAAATCTGCTTTCTTGGAATATATACCAGTCAGTCTTAATTCTGGCTTCTAGAACAAAGCAGTACAAATCTAATCTTGGACACAGCAACACCTGAAGTATTCAGATGTAATCATCCTGTCTCTGTGAGGACGAGAGCCTTCTTCAGGCCAAATATTACTGGCTCTCTTAACTGTTCCTCAAAAGATCTTTTCCAGACGCTACCTCCTCTTGTCTTTGTCACTTTTCTCTGGAAGTTATTCAGTTGATCATTTTCCCTCTTTAAATCTGACTGAAAACTGGATCAAGTACTCTGGAACTAGTCTGACCAGTTCGCAGCAGAATGAAATGTTCATTTCCCTTGATCTGGAGAGCATTTCTGACAAGTAGACGCTGGTTTTCTCTGTAATGTCACATGGCTGGCCTAAAATTTGAGGTTTTAGTTACCCACACACTTACATTTAGCTTTGTGTGTTTTGTTTTCTTTTATTTCTCTCCTGCCTGCTGCCAAGCTAGGTCTTCTCATTTTGAATTTATATAGTTGATTTTTTTTAACCTAAATGCTGTACTGGACATGAAAGCCTTGTAAATCTTTTTAGTTTGGTCTTTTGCCGATTTTTCCAACTCTGGAGAACCTTACTTTGATTCTTTCATCCAATGTCTATGACTCTCTGCTTCATGCCACTTAAAAATAATTGGATGAGCATGCCTCTGGGTCCTTGTCTCAGGGCCTGACATAAGGGTTGGATAGGACCAGTCCATTTGCAAAAGATTGGAAACGTCGACATTGTGATTCACCTGATGTTTTAGGCCAGTGGTTCTCAAAGTGTGGCCCCTAGATCAACAGCATCAGCGCCACCTCCAACTTGTGAGAAATGCCAAATTCTCTAGCCTTACCCCAGATCTACTGAATCAGAAATGCCGGCGATGGGAGTGGGGGGTCAGCAATCTGTGTTTTCACAAACTGTGCAGGTGATTCTGATGCCCGCTCCTGATGCCTGGGAGTCACTGATCTGGAGTATTGGAAAGGCAGGTAAAAAAGAAACTGAAATTATACAGGCATTTGGCACTCTTACAGTCTATTTGAGGACTCAACCTAACCATTTAGCTAGACATCCTAGTAATAGTAACCCCGGCTGATGTGTCTGTCACAAGAGGAAATTCCCTCTGGGCTCTATTTGGCTAAATGGCAAACCCAGGGGAGGACTTGGGCTTGGTAGGTGCAGAAGCAACAGTTCAGAGAGACTGAAGTGTGATGAGCAGAAGAGTTGCATAAAACAGCAAACATCAGACCCCAGCAAGGGAAAAGAAGGGCAAGACTCGATGGCTCTGAGTGGTCGGGCAATGCTGCATTTCCCAGAAGAAATGTTGAACAATCGAACATTTAACAGAGCGAGGTCTCATACCTGCTTTTCTTTCCCCAGGCCCATCTGCTAAACATCCCGAGCTGGAATTGGAAAGAAGGTGATGACGCAATCTGCCTCGCAGAGCTGAAGTTGGGCTTCATAGCCCAGAGCTGCCTGGCTCAAGGCCTCTCCACCATGCTTGCCAACCTCTTCTCCATGAGGTCATTCATAAAGGTAATGTCTCGTCTTATTAGAGCACATTAGCTCAGGATTCCATTTGTCGTGGGGTTGAGTAGAGAGCACAGCTTAAACTCAAAACAGATCGACGGGCTCTAACCACTTGGGTTAAGGAGAAATTCCTTGTTATGGATTTGGGCATGAAGCCAACTTCTTTCAAAATTATGTTTTTATTTTTATTTGGCACATCCACGGACATTAAATGATTGTTCAAAGCACAATCCCCTCTTTTTTTAGATAAACCACATGTTTATCTATCAACAAAGCCTCCGCTGTTAAAACAAAAATATGATTTATATACATTCCATATGGCAAAAGAGCGCCTAAAGAAAAGCATTATCATTCTGCTCTTTTATATCAAGTGGCTGGTGGACCTCTCACTGTGTGGATAAATGCAGACCATGTGTTTGTGCTGAAGCCCAAACCCCAACAACATAATTCATTTATTTATTTCTGCACAATCAAGGAGGCCAGCAGGACTGACACGCCACGGTTGTTTGAATGGAGAGCGAAACAATGTACTGAGTCCTCGGCAGCAGTGCCCTTTGCACGGAGAGAGAGGCAGTCTGGATGTGTTCATGTCCTTGTCGGAGCTGGCTGGGCAGCCACTCCAAAGTCCCCAAGGTGGCCATACCTGCTGCACCAGTGCAGACAAAGAGAAAAAAACCAACTCTGTCCTCCCAGGGTGGGCCAGGTTAGGACTGTGATTCCAGGGCCTTGCACTGAGCATCCAGCCCCTACGAAAGAGGCTTCTGGAGCCTGGGATAACAGTCACTCCAGTCCTCATCCTTAGACTGTTCTTAGATTAGGCAGTCAAGGTGACAAACCAGGGTGTAAGACAGGTCTAGCTTGGGCCTTTCTGATATGGCATGGGAGGCAGTTAGCTATGGATCTGGGCTAATATCCTTCCTCTTACTATGTAAGGAGCAGAATTAATAGCTAGCAAGGTGGAAAATTACATCCTTAGGAAGTCCATGAGTCAGCACGAGGTCCGTAAAGGAGGCCAGAAGCTCTGCAATCAAAGGTGTGAGACCTCCTGCCTTTTGCTGTCATGTGGATGCCTAATCCCCTGCCATGTTCATTGATGGTGTTGAGGAAATGGCCTAGGTTGCAATAAGAGGGATGGGTGGGAAGCATGAGGACACAGATGTGTTAGTGCTCACCACGGGCACCTGTGAGTGATAGTATTTAGAGCAGGCGTTTACCTAGGTCCTTACCTGCCAAATCAGCATTATGTAGCCAACTGATAGTTAGCATTGCTCTACATAAAAGAATGAATTGCTTTGGAGCTCCTTCAATCACTTTAGCAACACTAATAGCAAGGGATACCTTGATTTAAAAAATCCTTCTATGCTCATTATGTAGCCAAAGGTCTCAGCTCAACAGAACTCCGAGCTCAGATCCAGCTTACAAATAAAGACATTGCATTCCTTTAAGTGTCTTCTTTAATCCAGGCTGCTCTTGTCCTGCATGGGTGGAACTGAATGGAGGTGGCAGGGAGGTCTGTATAGCTGTGTTTAGAGACAAGACCCTGAAGTCAGATGTAGCCATGTGTCTCCCAGGGATCTTATTTTCAACGTGAGAAGCCCAGACTCAGGATAGAGGACTGTCACCAAGAGAACTTCTCTGGCTCTTTCAATCAAACTCTGGTGGTTTTCTTCCAGGGCATGGCCCATGGGACCAAGCATGTGGTGTGTGGAGCTGTGCTCTGCTTCCTCGTGTTGATGTAACATGGGCCTTGGCAGGGCCCCACCACAGATGGGGCCCCTTGACATGCGTATGTTTTGATTTTGTGGTGCCTGCATGGTAACTAGAGCTGTCTGTCAAGGAAATTAATAAAATGGATGTGATGCTGATTCTTCAGTGCTATTAGCAGCAGGAAAAACTGCCCAACTTTCCTCTGGACCCTGATGGGCCTCACCTCTAAAGCCAAGGACGTCCCCTCCAGCTCAACTAATCCCATTGCCAAGTTCCTATTTAGGAAGAGCTTGTGGGAAAGGTTGGGCCTGGCCCTGGTGTAACTGAAAACACATTTTCTTCCAGGGGTTATATTACCACATTATTTCTGTATAGGACCAACTCCTGCCTTTTTGGAAGTAGCTCTCTGAATATGGCCTTTTGACACTGAGATGGTCTTTGTGTTGGAATTTGCTAAGGTACATGACCTGGAAATCACAAGACTTCCCTTCATATATTTTTCTCACTTAAAATAGAAACGCCTTATTCACGTGCTCCCCATTCTACATTGCTATCTTTGTGTACTTACCTCCAAATCCCAGATCTTTGTCTCCTTTGGGTCATGGTGAACGTCATAATGGTACTCTCCTTGGCATGTTTTATGCATTATCTCCCATTCCAGGGATCACAAAGCCCTCACTTATTTTTGTTGGGATAGAAAAGTAAACCTACAAATGGATTATTGTTTACAGAAATTGCTTTCTTCTCCAATGACCTCCGTATCCTATGACGGAGAATTCGTCAATATTTCCATGGGGACAAGCAGGCCTATTAGGATGGACAGGGAAGGGATGAGGCTTTGGCAGCACTTGATCCTTTGGGAACACTTAGCATTTCTGGAAGCCAAAGGTAAAGTGTTAGCTCACCCTGTCCCTTGCCCTAGGCCAGTCGTATCTGTTTTTTGGTGCTGCAGAACCCCTGCTAAAATAAGAGAAACGAGACTATAACAGCAAAGATGTAGCACAGGCAGAAGCACAGTGACTATCTACTGGGCTTTTTAATTTAATATATTTTTTTTGTAGAGATGGGTCTCCCTGTGTTGTCCAGGTTGGTCTCAAACTCCTGGGTTCAAGCAATCCCCTGCCTCAGCCTCCCCAAGTGCTGGGATTATATAGGCATGAGCCACTTCCACTGGGTTTTTTATCATGCATGAGACCAAAATGCCAAGACTGAAAGTGGGGGTGATATGTTTAATAAGAGGAAGAGGGACTACTGGCCAGGCGTGTGGGCTCATGCCTGTAATCTCAGCATTTTGGGAGGCTGAGGCAGGTGGATCACCTGAGGTCAGGAGTTCAAGACCAGCCTGGCCAACATGGTGAAACCCCTTCTTTGCTAAAAATACAAAAATTAGCTGGGCATGGTGGAGCATGCCTGTAGTCCCAGCTACTCAGGAGGCTAAAGCAGGGAAATCACTTGAACCGAGGAGGTGGAGGTTGCAGTGAACCGAGATTGTGCCACTACACTCTAGCCTGGGCGACAGAGCAAGAAGACTCCATCTCAAAACAAACAAACAAACAACCAAAAAACAAAAAAAAACAAAAAAGAAAAAAAGAAAAAGAAAGAGGGACTACTGGTATAGAGGAATTACAAAAGAGGCCCAGCCTGGAGGTACCAAGAAATATGGGGCAATGCTTCTTTATCTCCCCATCAATGTCACACTCAAAGATACCTACCCTAGCACCCCAAGTCATTGTCCCTGAAAACCTCACTCCTGTGCGGACATATCTCTGAATTGATCTAAAGTTTTTAGGAATCTTTTTATATTTTCACCCTATATCTTTGGAGTAATGAATTTCTTAAGTTTGCTAACCACTGTTAAAAAAATTTTTTCTGGCCCTTTGTCCTTAATTTACTCCACTTAAACTTCAAGGCATGCCCTCTACAGCTTCTGGTGTGCTAGGATTTAACAAATCTACACCAATTTTATATCTAATACATTTAGGAAAGAGATTCAAGCTGGCAATCCAGGGGTCCTCCAGCTCAGCAGCTGCTGTTAAGGACAGGTTAAGTATTTTGTGCAGTAGGCTCTTGTTTGAACCCCTGAGTTCCTTTAAGGAGTTCACACGAACGTCCTGATGCCTGTGAATTATCTGCATTGACATTATCAGCCAGCCCTGGAACATCCTGTTCATTTGCCACTGTCTAATCTCTTACTCCTAGCCTGTCAGGAATCTCCCTGCTGTCTTCTGTAAAGACCCAGGCAATGAACTTACTTAACCTATCTGCCATTGCCTCAGCACTGAATAAGTGGTCACACTTACTCTCTACTTGGCTTCCTCACTTGGATGTAATTTAAGATCCACTGATTTGTTTTTGCTTTTGTTTTTGAGTCTTACTATGCATACTTAGCTTCTCTTCAGCGTATGAGGTTTCAAGTTGGGGCTTGGCCTGCCATCTTTATGAACTGTGCTATTATTCTTACTAGGATTAGCTGTCTTTGCACATGACAAATTGTTTGTCTGTATGTGTGTGAGTGTGTGTGTGTTTAGAGGGTGATTAACTCTTAAAATTGTTTTTCCATCTACATTGAGACTTCCAATTTAGCACATTTAAATTATTCTCAGAATTGCCAACTATTTTAACTCTGTTAATCTATCATTTTACACACACACACACACACACACACACACACAACCTAGAGCACAGTATGCTCTCCATGATTATTTCTTTGTTGAATAAATCAGTTGTGAGAATGAAGAAAATATGTTATGCATTTCTTGTATTGTTTTTTTTTCCCCTATGCCACAAGATTTGGAATTTGCGGGTGAAATGTTACTTAATATTGATAACAACACATGCTCCTCTATCATGTTTTCTGGTTTTGAATGAGAAAGCGCTAGAGAAATCAGATGCATGCTATTCAGATTGTATCTTGGCTGAAGTGGATATGGCTGGACACACAAAGTTTTTGTCCTAGCACTAACCATAGCCAAGGGAATCACTTAAATATTTTTAGTCTGGGTTATATTTATGTGTATATGTGTGCTGGTACATATGTATGTATAGAATTAGTCTGGTTTAGGAGCTAAAAATGTAAATCAAGGACTTTTAATAATAGCTAAAAATACTGATTCCCATGTGCTAAATTCCGTATTAAGTGCTTTAGCTGCAATATGACGTTTAATTCTCACAATGACCCTACCCAAACTTGTCACTATTATTATCCTTTTACAGTGGCAGGCACTATAGGTTAAAAGAAGTTCAACAACCTGCATGAGGACGTATAGTTTGGAATTGACAAACTTAGGTGTTCAACCCCAAGCAAACTGGTTCCAGGTTTACCCTTGAGTATACTGAAAGGAAATGTGAGAAACAATAAGAGAAAATTTTAGCTAGTGCCATTATCTTAGCACAAATCTTAGCTTTCTATAGTTCATTGTATGTGAACTATTGATGCAATAGAAATGCCCTGTGCACCTACCATATTCCAGACAGTGCTCTAATCCCATCAGCATCCTTATGGCTAGGAGGCTCTGGTATGCTTCAGAAAGCTTCTGTTCTGACTTGGATGTGCGGGCATATGTTTGCATAGCTCCATTCTATGCATCTTCTTTACCTTTCTCTCTGCCCAGCTCTGCAAAGGCAGAGGCCACTGCATCATAACAGGTACCCTAGGCTGGGCTGAGTCAGGATGAGGAATGAACTAGGCTCCCAAGAAGGGATTGGCATTACACACTGCTGTATTGAGGAGGTGAAACTAATTGGAGTCTAAACTAAGTGGATCTGAAGGGCTGGGGATGACTTAGGTAGGTGCTTCTGGGAGAAAGTAAGTATATTAGGGTTCCCTACAGAAACAGCAACTGTGTGTGTGTGTGTGTGTGTGTATGTGTACACATGCGTGCGCTCGCATACACATGTGTGAGAGAAAGAGAGAGATGTTGATTATAAGGAATTGGCCCACATGGTTATGGTGGCTGGGAAATCCCAAACTCTATAAACTGGAGACCCAGGAAAGAAGATGGTGTAGTCTCTGTCTGAGTCTGAAAATCTGAGAACCAGTAAAGTCAATGGTATAAGTTTCAGTCTAGATCTGAAGGCAGGAGGAGACTGATGTCCCAGCTTAAGACTGACCATCAGGCAGAGGGAGCAAATTCTCCCTTACTCCTCCTTTTTATTCTATTCAGGCCTTCAGTGGGTTAGATACCCACATAGGGTGGGTTGAGGGGGGGTGGTGCCAGTTTGCTTTACTCAGTCCACAAATTCAAATGTTAATCTCATGCAGAAACACCCTCCACCCTCACAAACACACCCAGAATAATGTTCAACCAAATATCTAGGTACATCGTGACCCAGTCAAATTAACATTAATCATCACAGCAAGTAATTCTTATTGTCTAGTGGGTGTAAGCTCTGCTAACC
The DNA here is from genome assembly GCF_009764315.1 of Trachypithecus francoisi. Lineage (NCBI taxonomy): Eukaryota > Metazoa > Chordata > Mammalia > Primates > Cercopithecidae > Trachypithecus > Trachypithecus francoisi. The sequence continues at coordinate 41,325,524 of NW_022681474.1, read as the reverse complement.
AGGTTGAAGGAGGCACACCAGAAGCAGAACTCAACCTTGCGTGACAGGGTTGGACTTGACAAGATCTCTGAAATGGGGCCAGGATTGCAACTGATAAGGATGGGATTGAGGTGACTCTCTACTTGGGAAAGAACAACTGGTGGTACTAGAGTAGAGAGTTTGTCTTGCAAAGTAAACCCACATGGTAGAAATTAGATAGGTAGATGTAAGATGTTGCTTACTCCATTACCCATGGACAATGTCACCCTAACCACAGATGGCACTGTGACAGCAGACTTCTGTACATATTCCTCACCAGTGAAGAGTAGCTCCCAATACAATTATACTCACTTCCTTGGTAATCTCAATTATTCTCATTGCTTTTAGATACATAGATGACTTCCATATTTATATTTCCATAAAGAACTTCTCCCCTGAACCCGGCATCACCAATTCGACTGCTGCTCAACATCTATATTTGAATACCCCATCTCCTCTCAGACTTACCAGATCCACAATCAAATTCCTTTTCTTTGTCCACAAACCTGTTCTTCGCTCATTTTACTATTGGCAATGCCATCCTTCCCATGGCTAAAACTAAAAATTCTGGAGTCACCCTTGACTAATTTTTAAAAATTTATTTATTTGCCCTCAAACACCACATTCAATACAGCAGGAAATCCTCTTGGTTCAAGTTTCAAAATATTCCCAGAATTGGAGCACTTCTCACCACCTTACTACTAGCGCCAAACCACCATCATGTCTCTCCTAGAATATTACACCAGCCTCCTAACTGGTCTGTCTGCTCTGCCCTTACCACCCCACCTCCAATCTATCTTCAACAAAGCATCAAGAACAACCTTCTCAAGCATGAGTCAGATCCTGTCACTCTTCTGCCTAAGTCTCTCCATGGGGTCCCATCTCATCTGAATAAAGTCCTTACAATGGCCTGCAGGTCCTAAGCAGTCAGGTCCCTGGGACTAAGTGGCCTAAGTCCTAAGTGTTCTCCGGCTTCTCATGTTAGCCACACTCCCTTGAGCTGGTCTAGGGATTTTTACTTGTTTTTCCCTCTGGCTGGATATTCCTCCCCTGAGCAACTGCTTGGCTCCCCTCTGTCCAAATCTTCTTGTCTTTGCTTAATATTAATTTCTTAGTTGAGTCTTTCATCTAAGACATTAGAACTGCATTTTTAAAAGGGATTAAAATTGAATTTTTAATTGAAGTATAATAAAAGTGTACATATAATAAATGTACAACCTGTTAAATACTTATACCCTCAGTGCTCATGTAACATGGACCTAGATTAGAAACAGTACATTATAAATATCCCAGAACCCTCTGTTTTTTTTTTTTAAATAAGTCTAGTGATACTACATGATGAGATCTGTTTCTAGATTCTCTTGGGAGAATTGACACCACCACAATACTGAGTTATCCAATCTATGAATATGGTATATCTCTTATAGAGGGATACTTTATGATTCAACAACTTCCCTGGCAAATACAGGAAAATCAAGAAGAAAGTAACCAAGCTCATACAAGTTCTCTGGGGCTTGTGAGGGTCTCTAGAGAGAGTAGATGTCCTACTTCATATTCTCTAGGAAGTATATAGCTATTCTTCTCAGCTTCATGGGTGGATAAAGTTTCCATGTGGAAAAAACAGAATTGCATTTTAGGAATTTGCACCCCCTCCCCCTCCACACGCCATACATCCACATCCTTATTTACTCCCTTGTCTTTGTTTTTTCCTGTGGCACTGTTTGGTGTTTATTGCCTCTTTTCCCTGGGACAATGTGAGCACTGTGAAAATGGGGCTACTTGCTGAATCCTCAGTGCCTAGAACAGCACCTGACTCATAATAGGTACTCAATACATGTTTGTGGAATAAATGAATGCATCAGTTGGCCTCAGCCTAGCCTGGCCAGCCTGTATTACAGACAGCTGGGTGGGACCAGGACCAGCAGGGACTTGTAATTTGGTGTGATTTTGGTGTGGAAAACTTCTTTCTTTGCTACTGTATGTGATTCCCTTGCCAAATTAAAGAGCTTGGATTCAACGTAGAAACGTGAAAAGCAAAGCTCCATAATCCTTGGTGAGGATTGTGCAGAGGCTGGTTAGATTTGGTTATAAACCACTTCGACTGCCAGAAAATCCAGTCAGTGTGTTGTTTAAGTTCACAAATCAAAATAAACACCCATGGATTGAAACGAATTTGCTAAACCCTAGTATCCCGTTTGGGTCAACGTCATTGTGTACCCATTTTTCACCCTACTTAGATCCCATTAGATCAGAGGCTTCCATGTAGGAGGATGCTGGCTCCCACAATGCCACTCAGTCTGACCAAGCCCACTAACGCCCACCTGAAAGTAGAGTAATTTCTGTGAAAACCATTTCCAATAAAGAGAGAAGTAATCCATGAGCTATTAACAGGGATTCATTTCCCCTATGGCCCTGGTAATTTCTAGAACATTGAATTAAAGAGTTCTCAGACCTTTACAAATTCTCAAGGCAAACATTATTAGCAAAAAGAAGCCCATACAGCATGTTAGAAGATTGCCAGAAAATGTCAATGGAACTTCTGAATAAAATAAAAGAAGTTGAAACTCCTTTCCCCATCTTCTCCCCTTCTCCCGCCTTCCCCCTAACATGATTAGAAAGTCATTTCATGTGTCTTATATGTTTGGTGAATCAAAGGCAAACGTACATGATTGATGGTGACAGGGAACACATTTAACTCATTATTCTTTACTTTGCAGCAAAATGATTTGTGTAAACTGTCTGCCTAGCATTAAAGGTAAAGCAAACTTAGAAACCCCAAAATGTTATATTTTCATCTAATATTTTCCTTTTGGTTTTATAGCTGTAATCACATATGGATTCTTTTATTTGGGTCTTGGCATGGACTGAACAAAGAGAAAGGCAGCACAGAAAGATTACATAACATACACGCAGAGCCCGGTGCCCAGCGAGGATGGAGCCTGAGAAGCAGCAATGGTCAGGACTTAATGCGAAAATCCAGTAGAAGCTGACACTCACCCTGGCCCTTCTCAGCTGGCAGGATATTGTCCCTGATGTGAAATAAGGGCCATCTTCTTGAGCAAGCCTCTGGCCAAGCATCAGTCTGAGCTCTTTCAGAGATAATTGGCGTTTAATTAATTGCACGCATTCCTGAGTCCACCTGGGCATCCACAGGCTGGGTCTACTCTACCTCCCTACTCTTTCAACTTTTTCACTTTGGTTTTCTGAGTGCCACCTACTGTTAGTGACTGTTACATGAAAATTGCAAAATCCTATGTAAGCCATAAGGAATAAAATCTCAGATTTCCTTAAGTCTATTGGTTATCGTTGTCCTAAGGTGACACTAAGTGTGAATCTATGTCCAGAACAATGGTGAAGAATTTGGAACCCTGAGGCAACTACTCTACACATCTAGGGGGTGCAAAACAAGGAACCACCATCAATTTGATGCAGTGGGTGTTCTGTTAAGAGCTTTGGAATTATAGTAGTACTTTATGTTTGCACAGCACTTTTTGGTTTACATGATATACTTTTTTTCTTTTTCTGAGATGGAGATTTCACTCTCTCACCCAGGCTGGAGTGCGGTGGTGTAGTCTTGGCTCACTGCAGCCTCCGCCCACCTCTCCCCCTGCAACGCAGCCCCTGCAGACCCCAGGTTCAAGTGATTCTCCTGCCTCAGCCCCTCAAGTAGTGGGGACTACAGGCACGAGCCCCCACGCCCAGCTAATTTTTGTATTTTTAGTAGAGACGGGGTTTCACCATGTTGCCCAGGCTGGTCTCAAACTCCTGGCCTCAAGTGATATGCCCGCCTCAGCCTCCCAAAGTGCTGGGATTACAGGCATGAGCCACTGTGCCTGGCGGAGATACACATTTTCACTTAAATTCTTTATTTGACCAGATACACAAGGATTTTGCTGAATATCATATGGAAAACATGCCAAATGCAAAGAACCTAATGTCTCTGACCTTTCTTCAGCTGTAGAATAGTAAGCCACAGGACCCATTACCATAGCTCTTTGGGAAGAGGAAATCAGAAGATGACTTCTGGTTGCACGGCTGGTTGGGGAGTGGTAGAGCTAGGACCAGAACTCTACAACATCATTGGCTTCTCAGCTCAGCGCTTTCCCCACTGTTACACATTGCTTCTCCAAGAGAAATGTCTTGCATGTAAACGCTGCTTTGTTTTATATTCAGATCAATAGCTTCTAAGAATAGAAATTACTTTGCAACATTCGTAAAACGAGCTTATCCTAGGTTTCCCCTCAACCACGAAAAACTATAAAAATTAAGCTATTTTCCAAGGTAGGATATACATATGTCTGCCGCATTCCCTTAGTGGTGGCTTAGTCTGGAAAAGACCCAGGCAAGTGCTGTCTTGCTTAGACCATAATGCCTTGTAGTGGGAGGATGTATTGCTCAAGTGAAGGGACGTAACTGAATACGGAAGGGAGATGATGACTGATTTGTTGAGGGAGATGTAAGAAAGCTATAAAGTTTAGTCTCAACCATTTGAAAGAAGGAAACAGTAGGTTAGAGTGCAGTATGATAGACTTCCCATGTGTGAAATGTGTCTGTAAAGCGGTAGTGAGATCCGGACGGGTTAGATAGTGCTAATAAAAGGAGGAAAGAAAAATATCTGGAGAAAAAAATATAGTTAAGCCTAATATTTACAGATGCCTTCTGATCATAACCAAAATATTCAAGTAACTCAAGCAATTCGAGTGGAGGTGTTGGGGCTTTGGATTGATGTCCTCAAGGTTATTAGCAGAGTAATCCATTTGCATTATGGGAAAATGCTGAAGTACATGGTCCCAATAAGATTCAGAAACGATTATAGTTTTCCAGACATCTCTTTCATTTTATTTTTTAAAGTAACGTACAGTAAAGTTGATTTTGTGTATGTGTAGTCATGCAACCACCACCACAATCAGGATACAGGATAGTTTCCATACCCCCAAATTCCCTCATGCTGTCATGTTGTAGAGTCACACCCTCCTGTCACTCCTATGCCCTGAGATCTGTTCTCTGTCATTACAGTTTTGTGTTTTCAAGTCTGTCATGTGAAGGCATCATGGAGCATGTAACCTTTTGAGGCTGGCTTTTTTCATTTAGCATAGTTCCCATGACATCCATCCAGGTTGTTGCATGTATCAGTGTTTAGTCCTTTCTGTTGCTGAATAGTATGGCATCTTATATGGAGGTACCAGTTTGTTTATCCATTCATCCATTGGACACCATTTAGGTTTCCTCCAGTTGGGGCAATCATGAATACAATTGATATAAACATTTACATGGATGGATATAAGTTTTAATTTCTCTAGGGTAAGTATCTCGAATTAGGATTGCTGGATTATAGGGTAAGTTTATATTTAACTTTAAAAGAAACTGCCAAAGTGTTTTCCAGAAGAGCTGTTCCATTTATCATTCCCATCAGCAGGCAATGCAGGAGTTTCTGTAGCTCTGCATCCTTACCATCACTTGGCATTTTTAGTACTTTTTATTTTAAACAGTCTAGTAGGTGGGCAGTGGTATCTCGTTGTGGTTTTCACAAGTATTTCCCTACTGATGTTGAACACCTTCCCAGTGGTTATTTGTCATCTGTATATGCTTTTTGGTGAAATGCTGGGTCCACTTTAATGGAGTCGTTTCTTTGTTTGTTTTTGTTTTTTACTGTTTAAGAATTCCTTATATATTTTGGATATCTTGTTGGATATACAATTTGTAAATATTTGCCCCAGATCTGTAGCTTCTGTTTTCATTTTCTTAACTTAAACTTTCTTTCCTGGAAAGAAGTTTTTAAGTTGAAATATTTGGAGTTTTTCTTAAAAGGTTAAACATTGAGTTACCATATGACTCAGAAATACCACTCCTGGATATCTACCCAAGATAAATGAAACTCTATGTATTAGTTTCCTATGGCTACTGCAATAAATTACTACAAACCTAGTTGCTGTAAATATCACAAGTTTTTTTCCTTCCTTTTCTGGAGGCCAAAACTTGGAAACTGAGTTTCAGTGGAGTTAGAGTCAACATGGTGGTGGGGCTGGTTTCTTCAGGGGGCTCTAGAGGAGAATCTGTGTCCTTGCATTTTCTAGCTTCTGAAGGCTGACCACATTCCTTGGCTCATATCCCTGTCATCGCATCACTCCAACATTGTGCTTCCAATGTCACATCTCCTATTTCTTCTTCTTTAGCCAAACCTCCTTTAAAAAGACAGTAGAGATTACATTTAGAGCCCACTCAGATAACCTTCCTATCACAAGATCGTTAATCACTTCTGCAAAAATCTACATTCATCCCACATGCAAAATACATTTACCTCATTCCCCCATCTCCAAAAGTCTCAACCCTGCAAAACAATTCAAGTTCAAAATCAGAGCTGAAGATCATCAACTCACATGTCCCAATGTCATCATCTAATCAGTTATGGGTGAGACTTTGGGTGTGATCGATCCTGGGGCAAAATTCTTCTCCATTTTTGGATCTGTGAAACTAGAAAACAAGTACTCTGCACCCCAAATACAATGGCAGGACAGCCATAGGATAACGGCTATAGACGGTACCATTCCAAAAGGGAGAATATGGAAGGACGAAAGAAGGTACCAGTACCAGACAACTTCAGTTTCGAATACGGCAAACCCCACTGAGTTTGTACGTAGGTCTACGTACAATCTTCTGTTGCTTGAAATGGGCATTACAAAGTTTGAATCCTGCAAATGTATTCTTTTTCAAAATTGCTTTGGCTATTCTAGCGTCCTTGTCTTTCCATATATACTTTAAAATCAGCTTGCCTATATCTAAAAAAATTCCTCCTGGTGTTTTGATTGGAATTGTATTAAACCTATAGACCAATTTGGGGGAGCACTGACATTTTTACTATGTCGTATCTTCCAATCCATCAATATGGTCTTTTCATTTATTTAGGTCATCTTTAACTTGTTTTACCCAGTGTTTTATAGTTTTCAGCATCAAGATCCTGTACATGTTTTTTTAGATTTATATGTAAGTTTTACATTTTTGGAGCTATTATAAATGACATCTTAAAAAAATTGGGTTCCAATTGTTCATTGGTGGTATGTAGAAATATACATTATTTTTCTGTATTGACCTTTTATCTGGCAATCATATTGTACTGGCTAGCACTTCTTGCAGAATATTGAATAGAGGGAGTGGGAGTAGACATCTTTTCTTTGTCACCAGTCTTCAAGGGAAAACATTCATTTCTTTCACCATTAAATATGATATGAGCTATAGATGTTTTGTAGACACCCTTCTTTTGAGGTTGAGGAAGTTCCTTCCTATTTCTATTTTGGTGAGAGTTTTATTTTTTTCAATCATGAATGGATGTTGAATTTTGCTAAATGCTTTTCCTGCATCAGTGTATAGGATCATGTAGTTTTTCTTCTTTAAACTGTTAATATGGTAAATTACATTGATTGATTGTACACTATTGAACCAACCACCATACATTCCTGGGAGAAACCCTAGTTAGTGTGATTATTTTTTATATATAGGTGGATTTGATTTGTTAATACTTTTATGAAGAATTTGTGTGTATATGTTTATGTTTTTTGGTGTATATTAGTTTATAAATTTCTTAGACTGTCTTCGACTTTAGTGTCAGGTAACGTTGGTTTTATAAAATGAGTTGGGAAATCTTTCCCTTCCTTCTATTTTCTGGGAGAATTTGTGTAGAATTGGTGATTTTTTTTTCTTTAAATATTTAGTAGTATTTGCCAGTGAAACAATACTAGGTTTAGGCCTAGATTTTTTTTTTTTCTGAAAGTTTTAAAATACAGATTCAATGTCTTCAGTGGTTACAGGACTATTCAGGTTACATAGTTAATCTTGGGTGAGTTGTAACAGTTCAAAGGTTTTGAAAAATTGGTCTAATGTATCTGAGTTTTTCAATTTATGTGTGTAGAGCTATTCATAGTATCCCATTATTGCCCTTTTAATGTGGGCAGTGATAACCACTCTTTCATTCTTGATTTTGTAATTTATGTCTTCTCTCTTATTTGTCGCTCTTACTAGATATAAAGTTTGCTGATCTTTGTTAAAGAATCGGCTTTGGTTTTATTATTTCCTGTATTTTTTGTTTGTTTGTTTCCTTTCTGCTTGCTTTAGATTTACTTTGCTCCTCTTCTCTAGTTTCTTCTTAAGATGAAGCTTAGATTTTGGATTTGAGACTCTTCTTTTTTGGTATAAACATTTCATACTATATATTTCTTTCTGGGCCCTGCTTTAGCTGCATTCCACAAATTTTGATATGTTGTGTTTTCATTTTTGTTCGGTTAGCAATATTTTCTAATTTCACATGAAACTTCTTTGATCCATGAATTATTTAGAAGTGTGTTGCCTAATTTCCAAGTATTTGGAGATACTCCTCTTATCTTTCTATTATTGATTTGTAGTCTGATTCCATTATGGTTAAGAACCTACTTGGCATGATTTCAATTCTTTTAAATTTGTTAAGGTGCATTTTATGGCTAAGAATGTAATCTGTCTTGGTGAATGTTCCAGGTGAGCTTAAAAAGAATGTATATTCTGCTGTTGTTGGGCAGAGTGTTCTATAAATGTCAATTAGTACCAGTCGGCTAATGGTGTTGTTCATTTCTTCTATACCCTTGCTGATTTCCTGTCTACTAGTTCTGCCTCTTACTATGAGAAGGATGTTGAAGTCTCCAATTATAACTGTGGATTTGTCTATTTTAGTTCCGTCAGGTTTTGCTTTGTGTGTGTTTGAAAGTCTGTTAAGTGCATATACTTTAGATTGCTATGTTTTCTTGGTGAATTGACCTTTTTATCATTATATATTATCCCTATATCCTTGTAATTTTCTTTGTTCTGAAGTCTACTTTATCTGATAATAATATAATCACTCAAGCTTCTTTCTTTTTTGATTGGTGTTTTCATGCCAAACAGTATATCTTTTCTCATTCTCTTTTGTTTGAACCAAACGTATTTTTAAAACTTAAGTGATCTTCTTATAGACAGTTTATAGTTGGGTGATTTTTAAAAAATCGCTTCTTTGAATGTCTCTTTCTTGATTGGTTATATTAGATAATTTATCTATACTATTATTATTTATATGTTTGGATTTAGGCCTAATATTTTATTTGCTTTCTGTTTCCTCTGTTTTAGTTTTGAAAATTAGACTAATTTTTCAAAAACCTTGAACTCTCTTCTTTCTTCTTTTGAATTATTTTGAACATTTTCAGAATTTTATTTTGTCTGTGGTGTTTCTTATTATACTTCTTTATATAGTTTTTAAAAGTTGATTGCTCATGGGATTGTAATGTACATAGTTAACTTTTTAAGTCTACTTGGATTCAATGATTTTCCTCTTTAAGTGAAATGTAGAACCCTTACCAAGCTATAGGTTTCTTTACCCTCCCCATTTTATGTTGTAGTTGTATTATATATTATAGCTGTTGTAAACTATATCAATGTTATAATTTTTTGCTTTTTTCTATCTATTTTAAAGAATTCAAAGAAGTGTAGTCTCTTATATTATTCTAATATTATTAATGTTGTTTTCTCTTTGTTTCCTTCATTTTGTTATAATTCCTGTTCTGTTTGTCCAACTTATGTTAGCAGTTCCTTCAGAGACATGCTCTGGCAGCAAACACTGTTTTCTGTCATCTGAAAATATCTTTATTTCACTTTCATTACTTACGGACATTTTGGTGGATATAGAATTTGAGGTTCAACATTTTAAAAGCGTTGTTCTATTTTCTTCTTGCCTCCATTGTTTCTGATGAGAAATCCATAGTCATTTGAATTGTTACCTATAAGTAATGAGTCATTTTTCTCCCATTGCTTTCTAGATTTTCTGTTTGTCTTTAGTTTTTTGTTGTTTGATTACAGTGTGTCTAGGCATTATCCTTTTGGGTTTATCCTGTTGGAGTTCATTGAAATTCTTCAACTGCTAGGTTTGTCTCTGGGGAAGTTTGAGAAGTTTTCACTTACTGTTTTCTCAAAAATTTTTTTTTTCTGCACCATATTCTTTCTGCTTTCCTTCTAGGATTCCTATGACACAGATGCTAAATCTTTTTCTAATGTATCAGAGGACCCTAAGGCTCTGTGTGAAACTTCTCAATACTTTTTTCTCTCTGTTGTTGAAATTGCACAATTTATACTGATCTAGCTTCAAGTTCATTGACTCTTCCCTCCATCATCTTTGCTCTGTTGTTGAGCCCATTCAGTGAGTGTTTCAGTTATTGTATTTTTTTGTTATTGTATTTTTTAATTGTAATATTTCCATTTGATTTTTAAAATTTTAAATTTTAAATTATGCATCCTGTCTTTTACTTCTTTACAAATGTGTTCTTTCTTAGTTATCAGGAAATAGTGGTTGCTTTAAGATTTTTGTCAGATATTCCGACATCTGTGTCATCTAGGCATTGGCATCTGCTGATTGTCTTTTTCCATGCAAGTTGAGATTTTCCTGGATTACTCCTATGGCAAGTAATTTTTTATTGTGTTTTGGGTGTTTTAATTTTTTTATTATGAAACTCTGATTCTTACTTAAATTTTATAATAATGTTGATAATTTTATTTTGGAAGGTAATGACCTGCTTTATTTTATTTTGCTTTATTATTATTATTATTATTTTGAGATAGAGTCTCACTCTGTCAACCAAGCTAGAGTGTGATGGCACAATCTCAGCTCACTGCAACTTCTGCCTTCTGGGTTCAAGCAATTCTCCTGCCTCAGCCTCCCAAGTAGCTGGGATTATAGGTGCCCACCACCACGCCTGGCTAATTTTTGTATTTTTAGTAGAAACAGGATTTTGCCATGTTGACCAGGCTGGTCTTGAGCTCTTGGCTTCAGGTGATCCACTCGCCTTGGCTTCCCAAAGTACTGGGATTACAGACATGAGCCACTGCGCCTGGCCTGACCTGCTTGATTTTAGGCTGCAGGTTCTTACGAAGCTTCTATGGGTTGTGATTTCAGTGTTAGTTGAGTTTTCAAAGCTTTGGCAGTGCTATTTGGATCTGTCCAATATTGCCCTCAGACTAGGTGGTGGTCTATATTGTAGTTTAGTTCTCATAATCTAAATATGCTGTGTAGGGTCAGTTTCATCCATACACAGTTTAGCATGAGCCCCAGAGTTTATAAACAATTTAGTGACTACTTCCCCATGTCCTATTTCTATGTGATCTCTGCAATATTTTCAGGTTCCCTGGGGCCTTCCTTTTTGATCTTTTGATGGAAGGGCTGCTGAGGCTTTAGTTATCCGGCTTTCTGTATACTTTCTGTGATTGTGTTCACATCTGGGGCCAACTGGTGGAAGGACAGAGAGAGACAAAAAGCAATAGGGTTTTGTTTTCATTCTCTCAGGACCATAGGTTTTTTGGCCAGAGAGGAAAATTCTCCTATCTCCTTTAATCTTTTTCTGGCTTGCATCGTCACTACTGCTACTGCCACTACTAGATGGCTTGTTGTTGGGGCACAGGAGGAGAGAAAAAGAAAGGAAGGAAGGAAAGAAGGAAGAGAGGAAGAAAAAGAGGAAGGAAGGGAGGGAGGGAGAGAGGGAGAAAGAGTGATTTCCTCCATTTTTTCTAAGAGTTACCTCTCATTAGTTAGTTCTACTATGAGGCTACTCCTGGAGGTTTTTTGTCCACATCCTGATGATCCCTCCAGGTTCTGGCTGCCTTGAGGTCAGGCTAGAGGATACCAGAAGAGAACAATGGCAAATTCACTGCTGATTTGGTGGTATTTCTAATTCGGATCTTCTTCCTCAATCTACCTTCCATTGTTTATTCTCAGTGTCTTCAAATAGCTGCTCCATGCATTCTGTCCAGGTCTTAGAACAGCATTCAGTGGGAGAGACAGGATGAACTGTGATTACTCCAACTCACCCAGAACCAGAAACTCAGATATCTCTTTAGCCGCCATATTCTATGTTTGCCCTTTTACAGCCAGAATGGGGAGAATATTGCCTTTAAGTCAGGGTCATTAGCATCATGGCTTTTTAGCATATTCAATAATCATTCTCTGTGGGGCACGTTTCAGGTAGTTAATCTATTTTTTTTTTTTAAATCAGAGCATATGAATACTATAATTCAGCAAACTGCATTACAATGGCATCCGGTGCATCTCCTGGTAGAACAATGTGAAGTGGCCGTTTCAACTTCAAACTCATTTGACTGATTTAGAGAAACTTAGGAGCACCTGTAACATGGCACTGAGATCAATTTAGGCAGCCATCTGCCATCTTGAAAAATGGCATGCAATAAAACGTTTGAACTGAGTATAATATTTATAGTTTTTATCATTAACTGCCACGCGTATTTCATGGTAACAAGAGTGATGCAGTCCCAGTGATTAGGGTTTCATGTTCAGAGAAATACAGGGGTCCTGTCTTGATGGCTGTACTCTGTATGCACTGGAGGATGGGAAGTGGATGGAACTAATTGATGTCTATGAGTGAGAGTCATCACTTCCTCTCTTTTTTCCATACCCTGTAAGTAGATAGGGTACCTCTGCTCACAGAGAAGTAACATATATCTCTGTGCCCACTGATGCTGGTGTGCCGAAGCTCTTTGTTGTCAGTCTGGTTGTGGAAGTCTGTTTATTCCTAGCATACCTATGGCATTGCTTTTTAGGTTGATGGATTCTATCCATTTCTCTTTTTTCTAGACTGGGACAAAATAGGTATAATTTCTTAAGAAGCTTCTATTGATTTCTTATTTTGGCTAAAATTTGGCAATGAGAAGGACATTTGTATCTGTGGTTGAGTATTTTTTTCCCTTCTCCTTGAATAGACTAGAGAGGCGAGAACAAGTGAAAGAAGAATATTTGATGCTCCTTCAGAATGGGATTGGGTATCCCAGTCTAACTGGGATTAAATTTGATCACCTGAAGATCTCAGATTGTATTTCCCTGCCATATGTACCCAAGGACCCCTATATTATCCAAAGTTGCTACCACAGCCCTCACTCTTCCTGTTATCCCTGGCTTGTGAAGTGTGAGGGTGGTTGTGTGGCTGTGCAGTGGGCAGGAGGATGGGACAGGGCGAGGATTGTGAGACTCTGATTAGGACATGATTTGCTGTAAGACCTGGGGAAGGTCTTACAGCCTCTCTGAGCTCTCTATTTACCTGCTGTAAAAGATGGAAGAGCTTGTGGCATTTTTGAAAGATTATCCATATATGAAAGCACCTACCCCTCAGCCTATAAATTCTCTTCTTCCACTTAGGAGATGGAGGTAGATACTGTTTGACTTTCTATTTGCGATGAGATTTGAGACTGGGTCAGAAGTGGATCACTGATAGGAGAAGATAGAGGAATAAGCCTGATATAAAACCACCCTCTAAGGTGGCATAAAGGCATCCCTACCTACAGTGCTTACAGTTTTGTGTTGCCAACACTTTTGTAAATGACTGATGTCGGGGAAGGTCCCTGGAGCTCTTTTTGGTGAGATACGGAGTCAGCAGAATTTTCTGACTGAATACATTTTTTAGGGTGGCAGCATTGTTCATCAACCTAAATGACACCGGTTTTCCCAACCCCCTCAGCCTCTCTGGAAATTCACCCTCCACTCCCTAAGGCTAGATGATTTTGTCTGCATGGATAGGTGAGAACTAGGTGCATCTGTCTAGTTTTTCCCAGTCTTCTGCAACAGTGAAGATTTGCTGACTATTCTTTCCCATATGTTAATGAAAACCCATCCAGCAAGTGCAGCTTTGCCCAGGGAGAGCCCTGCAGTGGCGTTGACTGGAAGGAGAATAGCTGTGTGCTGGAATGAGCTACCTCAGTGGATAGAAATGCATTTGACTTGAACTTGCTTATGGGACAAGTGAGCATAGGGACAGGGAGGGGTCTCTTTACCCAAACAGGATCATAGCAAGTCCTCTCCCTCTTCCCATCTTATACCAACTGCAGGGTGATGGCCTGCCTGGCAGTTTTCTGGGGATGCTGAACTATAATGAGTGGTAAAACATTCTAGAAATGCAATGAGAAATAGAGAAGTGTGCTTCCCAGAACTCTTATCAGGAGGCAGAAAGTTTGAGATCACTTTGAATACTTTAATAAGGTATTTGAGGGAATACTTTGATAAGGCTTTTGGGCTAGGAGGGTTGAGTCCCCTTCTCCCAAGTGGCATGTTCAAGTAATGACAGATGTTTTATAACTTGCTTTCTAAAAAGCATGTGTCTACTTGACTGCAAAACTTTTCTTTTGCTAAATATGCAAAATATAGCTCAAGATTGAATTACTAGGGTCAGTAGAGACTGAGGATTCTAACCGGGGATCATTCCTCTCTCTATCACCCCACCTAGTGCTCTGCCTCTCCTCCAAATACAAACTGGACAAGTATTTTAAAAAATAATATTTTGAACAAGTTCTTTTTTTTTTTTTTAAGCCCACTCATCCTGTGAACTAAGGATATGCCAGGTATCCATTCAAAATCAGTCTTGGAGGCAGGGCTGGAAGTGAGTAGCAAAGCCATTTGATAGGAAGGAGAATGAGAGATATGAATAGTGTGTAGGGAGTACTGACTGAGAGATGTAGACAAATGTCTAGTGCAGGAACTACCAGGAGCTAATTCATTCTGATCATCAGGGTCCTGCTTGCCCAGGGCTCCATTCAGAAAGCCAGGCTGGGTGATCCTACATCACGTTAATGGTGCTACCCACACATGATCCATTTTCTATTTTGGGAGACCATCATGTCTCCTCCAAATATCAACTTCTCCCTTATCGTCATATCTACCCAGAGTTCACTTGCTGGCCATTAGGAAAGTCCATGGGTGGTAGGGAGGACCTCCAGAGAACACTGCTATCTTTTGGGGACAAACTCAGGCTGCTTAATGTTTCTCTTCAATTCAGAGAACCACTGGATGATCACTGATGTTCCAGCCTTTTCTGGCAGCAGCTAAGCAATAGGAAGCCATGAATCACAGGCCCCACATCTAATTGGCATAGTTTCTTTGTCTGAACAGTAGGGCTATCTTGCCTATCATCACCATCATCAGCATCATCAGCATCATCACTATCACTCATTACTTATAATGACAGCTGACATTTATAGACTGTCTACAAGGTACACACTCAATAAATGCCAGCTTTTAGTATGATGAGAACACATGCTCACCTGTGCATAGAAAGTACTCCACAAATGTTAGCTATTTGCCAGGCACCCTGCTAAGCACTTTACATGCACCACCTCATTTCGGCTGCCTTCCTAGGAGGTAGGTACTAGTGTTGCTCTTGTTTTGCAGGTGAAGGGAATTAAGGCTTGGAGAGGTTATGCTCCTTGGCTCAGGAGCACATGATGAGGTGGGATTTTTTGAAGCCAGAGGCTGCATGAACTTAGGCACTTCCCTATGGTACTCATTGAGCACTCAGGATCACGGTTTCCTCCTCAAAGGAAAACTGCTAAGCCCAGCTAAATACCTCAGCAATTTATAGGCTGCCGACTTTCAATCTCTGAACCAAATGTCTTTTTGATGAGGCCTAAAATCCACTCTAGAAAACCGCAGAAGGGAATTTCTGAAATCGCTTCTAACTTCCTGTGAAAATATTCCCTAACTGGCAAGAGATTGTCCAGATAACAATGAATACACAATAAAGCTGGTGCTTCTGCCTTTGCTACCTGGCTCACAAATAACCCATTTGGCTTCCCAATCACTCTGATACCTAAAACTAGCAGAATTTATGCTCACGGCTGGAATGGCTCTGTTCAGCCAGAAAGCAAAAGTTTATGACCGAACCCTTTGCTCTGAAATGAAATCTAGTCTCTTTGGCGCGACTTTATTAGGCCATATTGTACAGCGATAGGAGACATAAGTACCCAGAATCTGCTGTCACTAAAATGGGACTGGGTTGGCAAGCATTTTCGTCCTCACACTCAATACTGTGTCCTAAAATGGGAAAGTTGAATAGAAATTAGGGATGCAAATCAGGGCTGTTTTCTGAAACTTTATTTTTAATTGAATTCAATATAGTCATGTCATTGCTTCTGTATCTACACAACCCACATTCCAATGGAGATTAAGCTATTATTGGGGTCACTGCATCAATGGAGAGAGACTAAGTAGGTAAATCTGGACCCCTGAAATATTATTTAGGCTAATTATCACAACAGCCCAAATACTTGGATACACATCTTGTGCTTAATTATCTAAAAGCTTTCTCTGTAACTGGCTCCAATATCTAGTAATAGTTCATGGAAAGCATTCTTTTTCATCTCTGGTTCAAATCCTTTAGGCTGTAATCTATTCTTCTGAATCTCTGATCCTCAAGGCATCAGGAGAATACTTGCCCCTTATTCTTCAATGTCTTTGAGAACAGCTCCTTGCTTCTCAAAGTGTGGTCCCTCTATGGGAAGCATCAGTATCATCTGCGAACTTGTTAGAAATGCAGACCCATAGACTTGACCCCACCCCAGGACTAACGCATGAAAAACTGGATTTTACCAAGACCCTTGGGTGATACACATGCATATCAAAATATAGAAAGCACTGGACTCCATGTTTCAAAGGACTTTTATTAAGTAAGCCCTCAGACACATCCATGGGTAAGACCTTGTCATTTGTTAACAGCAGTGGACGGTGGGATTCTCACCAAACTGTCTAAAATAGTAAAGATCCTTCAAAGGCACAGGCAACTCTCTAGTTTTTTTGTGTCATCAAAAGCAAGCTCCTCATTCCTATGTGGATTCAAACGTTCTAACTCCCTTCCTCTTCTCCCAGTTTTTTTTTTTTTTTTTTGAAAAGATTGTTTTGGCCTCAATTTTAGAATTTAGGGGTAATGAACTTGCCAAATATCACCTTCCCTGGGCTCAGTCTACTTCCTGTTGAATTGTTGTTTGACTTTACTTTGGAATCTGAAAAATGAAGACAAGGAGAAGACAAGGAGGGCTGAGTCACAAGGGGAAGATAGAATAGGCATGAGATGGGGAGGGACGGAGCTTCCTCTCCCAGAGGCATGCAGGCAGAACTTCTAGCTAGTAGGAATAACTCCAGTTAGATTGGTGGCAATATACCAGTTCTTGAGGGTTTTGTCTTTCAAATTCAAGCCTCCAAGTTATTGGATTTAGAATTTAGAAAACCATAAGCTACTTGCTAAGAAGCCCAAGATGTTCCATAATGAAAAATTTCCCAGAAAATATTGCTCATACTAAGAAGCTTTTTGGAAGTGTAAAAATGACCCAGTTATACATACTCCCTGGTAGATCCTAAGAGTGCAGAATTTTTTTCCACGCTCAGAAGCAGAATTGGTTGACTTCATGTCCCACTAAATGCTATGAAGTTATTCATGCTTACTTATGATTAGGTGCCTGGAAAAATTGTTCTTGTTTGTTTAGGTCTCTTTCTCCAGTTTTATCTTGCGTAGTTCAACTCAGCAGATATTAACTTAGCACCTCTTATTTGCAAAGTACTGTGCTGCTCGTTCTAGAAGATACAGAGCTGAGTAAGACAGCCCTTCCTTTAAGGAGCTTTCAGTCGATATGGAAATGGAATTCTACTTCATTGTAGTTCTCTTCAGATGTCAGGGGAGTCAAATGCTGTGATGGTACTTAACGCTAATCACCACACATGGAGCACTTACTAAGTGCCGGGTACTGTTCTAAGCATTCTGTACTGATCATCTCATTCAGCCCTTACTGCCTCCTGAGAGATGTGTGCAGTTACTATTCCCATTAAAGCAGGGATAGCACAGCACATTGGTGAAATGAGGAAAGGCCTCAGAGAGGAGGTAGTTTATGACTTGAAAGTTACAGGAAGCATTGGATTTTGACAACTGAAAAAGGTCATAGAGAGACATATTTGTGATAGAAGGGTCAAGGGAAACAGAGATTTCAGGGTGGGAAATCAGGAGAGGAAGTTTTTAGATTAGTATTTCCCATCTTCTTGAGCTGCTCCTTGAAATAAAGGATTCTGTGATGAATATCATGTTCCGGCCGGGTGCGGTGGCTCACGCCTGTAATCCCAGCACTTTGGGAGGCCGAGGTGGGCGAATCATGAGGTCAGGAGATCGAGACCATCCTGGTTAACACGGCGAAACCCCCATCTCCACTAAAAATACAGAAACAAAATTAACCAGGCATGGTGACGGGCGCTTGTAGTCCCAGCTAGTCCGGAGGCTGAGGCAGGAGAATGACATGAACCCAGGAGGTGGAGCTTGCAGTGAGCCAGGATCGCGCCACTGCACTCCAGCCTGGGTGAAAGAGCCAGACTCCATCTCAAAAAAAAAAAAAAAAAAGTCATGATCCCCCCTTGGAGATTTACAATTCCTCTTAACATGTTAAATACTTTAAGGAGCATTGCACTAAAAGTAAAATAATAAAATTAAATAAAACAAGTTGGCTTAGTTAAATTCTGTGCTTCCCAAGTTTATTTCATTCATTCAGAAACTATTATTGAGCTATGACTATGTTTGACGCATGGTTCCAGGCAGTGGAGATTCAGGTAAAAATCTGTGCCTTCAACATTTCCCACATTTTAGTAGGGGCCACTACAGAATCCCCTCCCCATTCTCCTTTGTTTCAGATAACACCTGCTATTAAGTTTTGTCAAGTTCATTCTGTGAAGTATTAGTTGAGAATAATTCTGCCTTTCTGGAGCAGGGGAAATTGTGGGAAGTTAGATTTTTAAGACAGAGTGGTGCCATGTTGTGAACCAGCACAGTTCCAAGTGTGGTCCATGGTCCATGGATGGGGACTGTGAGCTGTTTGATACTCATCCATGATGAGTTAAGTACAGAAGATGAGAGTAAGTGCTTAGAAACTTCCAAGCAATTGGATGGATTAATTTTATATGGATTGTGAATCTATGATAAAAATTTTGGATTTGTACCTCACGTATTATCTTTTCATTTTATTTTTTTGTAATTCTTATTTATTTATTTATTGTCTCATCATGTTGCCCAGACAGGTCTCAAACTCCTTGGCTCAAACGATCCTCCTGCCTTGGCCTTCCAAAGTGCTGGGATTACAGGTGTGAGCCAGTGCCTGGCCTGTAATTCATTTTTATTAGATTTTGCAAAAAAATGGATATTAGAAATAAAAGCTAAACCCTGGTCCCTCATCTCAGATGGGGTGAGAAGGGCTGCCCTGGAAAACCCTGCATGCGAAGCTGAACTATCCTGAGTTTGGTTTGGCAGATACCTGCCTGAAAACATTTACTTCCTGCTCAATTTACCCAAATAATTATTTCAGTGGTATTTTTAAGAAACCTTATTATTTGAAGGACATGTAAAGATGTTCTTTACTATTAGCAAGGTTGCAAAATCAAATTCCTATTTGGACAGAGAGTGAATAGACCCATCTTTAAAAAGGTCTCTTAACTGTAAACACCTTTTCTATATTGCAGAGAAAATTAAGGAGAGGGTGGCAAAACCTTCTACGCATTAAAAAGAAAGGACCCGTTTTCTGCCACATGTGTAACACTTTAAAAAAATTTCTCAATAATTATTATTTTAAAAAGTTCTCATATCACTCTTGCTGTTAACCCCTCCTTTACCTTCATTTCCTTGGGCACTCTGTCTTTCCAGAAATAATCCTGGTTGGGATAATGGAGTGAGGGAAAATGCCATGTATTCTGGTGCTGTCTTTTAATCTCTCTCTGAACACCTCATGTGGGCTGATTCTTTTCTCATAGTGCCTGATGGAAGAAATCTCATTTGATAGTCTGCAGCCTACTTGTCTGGGAGTAAGAGATTTGGCCCAAGTCCACTCCAAAATTAATATTTGGAGTTGTTTATTTATTTGTTCATGGCTGAAGCAACCAGTTTTCTGGCATTCCATCAAATCCCCCCAAAATTGTTTTAACTGACATTGTCCTGAAGCCTTTGGAAAAATCTGAGATCTTTTTGTCCTATTCACACATTCTGGAAAATGCTCTCTGAAATAGGCCATAATTGTGGAATGCCAAATTGTTATGGAGTCCCTGAAATCCAAGCAACTTTCAGAAAGGCAGCTGAACTGAGTCCACATCCAAGAAGTTCAGCGTTGGGATGCAGTTTGGCACAGAGAAGAAATACATTCTGAAAAGGTGCAAATCACTATTCTCTTCTGCTTTCTTCCTTTGTATTCAACTTGATCACTAGTTCGCTCCACCCCAGAAAGCTGTGCAGCGAGGCATTCTCTGTGCTGGCACCACTTGGACCTCAGCTAGCAAGATTCAAACATTCATTTTGTTTATTCTATGAATTGCTTTTAGGATTTGCAATTATACTGAAGAATGAAGAGGCTAAGAAGAGGTGGAGAAGGAGATAACCACATGCCCTTTGATAAAAACTGGGGCAAGTTTGTTGACATTGGAACATAGAGGGAAATAGAGGAGGAGAGAATCTGACAAGTCCCATGATGAAGTCTTCTTAATGCCTTGCTGGCCTTAACATCGTACTTTTCAGCAAGAAATGAGAAAACGCAAGATTCAATTAAACTTTTCCCCTTGACAGAGCATGCTGTTGAGGAATGGATACAAATGACCCCCCATCCATTTTAGTAACCAGCCCAAGCATTCATCAACTAGAGCCCATCAATTTTGATTTCATGTTTAGTCTTGTAGGCAAAGACTTGACACATTTTGTGGGGTTTTCTTGGGGGATGGGGTCAAGATAAATACGTTTTAATGGCATCTGAGATATGCCAGTCAGTTCATATGACTGCATTCTGTTTCAGACAATCTTATTATAAAGGACAGTGACAATGTATTGTGTAATTTATATATATAAATATTCATTCAAATGTGGCTAATTCTTATTAAGTGCTTCTAAGATTTAAAACTGTGGATCCTTTACAAGAAGAATATTCACTGAAAATTCAGATAGACTTTTTAAAAACAGCAAATGTAATAAGTTCTTGTGAATACACTAACCTTCTACTAACCATTTTGGGCAGTGTTAGTGTGTATATGTTACGACTCATCTCTTCTTATTGCAGCTATTAACATAATGGTCATTGGTTTTTTATAATTTCCTTTTAGCTCTTTACTTTTGATATGCATACTATAATATATATTTGGATTAAAAGAGTATGCCTGTTTTCAATTAAATAAGGACTGGTATATGACAGTCTTTGGAATTATTTGTATGACTTCACGGGTAGAGATGGACTTTTGCAAGATTATTTGGCTGTAATCAACACAGTTATTCAGACTCTTTACTGGGAACAGAAATCCTGACGGCTGTAACACACTCCCAGCCAGGAGAGTTGAATTTTTCACATTCACCGGGCTGTTAGCATTAGAGAAACACAGTTTCACTCTAATCAGAGGAAGCATAAAAAATAAAAGGCATCATTACCAACCCACCATTAGTGACACATGCGAAACGTGGGATCAGGAAGGTGTGACTTCCCACGGAGCCAAGGCTGAGGTTTCCAGTTGGAGGGTATATTTAATGGGGGAGCTGTCTGCTCATGGATTGGTGTGAAACCATTTGCTTGGGAGGTTCAACTAGACTGGTTGAAAAATTAGATAATGAAGAGTAGATAAATAAGACAGTAAGAGGTGTAGGCAAGCTAGTTCATTGGCTCAATCCCCTGTTCTCACTGATGATCCCGTGTGTATTTGATGAATAAGGACCCACAGAGCATCACCTGCTCATCTTTGCTAGGCACTCTTCTAAAACAGCTGGGGTTTGATGTGACAGCCAAAGGATAAATTGCTGCCTCAGGAAATGCTCTGCCTTTGACTGATTGCTGAATGGCTGGCAAATTAATTCTGGCACCTTTCCCTAAGTCATTTTGGTCCCATTCCTTCATTTTTTCTGCTGAGAAGTGTGTCTTCACATTACAGTTAAAAATACATTGACAACACAAATGTGGGGAACAGCATGTACTATTTTAGGAAAGAAGTTGTAGGCTAGGAAGGTTCCATTTTGTGTGACAGAAACCACACTTTTATGCTCTGAGAGGAGGCTTGAACCACCCTTTCAGCTAGAGCTAAAATGGATTATTACTCCTTGCTAGATGTCTCTTAAAGGCATGGGCTACAGAGTTTGGGCTTTTGAGTGCTTGACGGGCTTCGGTTTTGAAATTTGATATTTCCCTCTTAGGTACTTGTATGCAGCAAATCCTCCCCATCTGCCCAAATCCTAACCCCTTTATCTTTGTGTTGGATGGTTAAGAGTGTGAACTCTGAATCCTGTTTGTACCACGGATTCACTTTGTGACTGTCAGCAGGTTTCTTAACCTCTCTGTGCCTCAGTTTTATCATCTATAAAAGGGGAATTCATAATGACAATAACTCCCTTCACCTGGTCCAGATTTCTTTGTTCACTTTCATTTTCTTAGTATTAAACACAAGGTTTTATTTATTTATTTTAGAGACAGGATCTCTCTCTGTTGCCCATGCTGGAGTGCAGTGGTACAATCATAGCTCCCTGCAGCCTTGAACTCCTGGGCTCAAGCTATCCTCCTGCCTCAGCCTCCTGAGTAGCTGGGACTACAGGGGTGTGCTACCACATTTGGCAAATTTTTAAATTTTTTGTAGAGACGGGGTTTTGCTGTGTTGCCTAGGCTGGTCTCAAACATCTAGCCTCAAACTTCCTGCCTCAGCCTTCCAAAGTGCTGGGATTACAGGTGTGGCCAAGGATTTAAATTCAATATATTTTGCACTGACTTTTTTTCTGCCCTAAGAATGCATTGTATGAGAAATGTACACTTTTGTTTTTGCTTTTCAAAAATAAGTCGAAGATATCACACTCGAGACTTAGAATAGTAACCTTGATAGAAGGTGACAATTTCAGCCCTTGGGTCAGTATAAAGACTGAGGTTCTGTTGCTGAGTTTGCGATGTACTATGATGTCATGACTCTGGGTTCTCACTCCTGACTCGTCTGATGTGATCAGCCTATTCCTGTCCTTGTTCTGGCATGACTTAAGGATTAAATGGTCTCAGTATTAATTATAATTACTGATTCTCCTGCTCTTATGTTTTACATAAGGGTTTTAAAAATCTTTTTAATTGTGATAAAATACTCATATAAAATTTGCTCTTAATCATTTTTAAGCATGTAGTTCAGTGGTACATTCACATGGTTGTGTGACCATCACTACCATCCACCTCCAGAACTCTTTTTATCTTGTAAAATGGACACTCTGTCTCAGTTAAACAATGACTCCCCATTCCCTCTCCCTCCAACCCCTGGCAACCACCATCCTACTTTCTGTTTCTATGCATTTGAGGACTCTAGGTACCTCATGTAAGTGGAATCATAACATAGTTGCCCTTTTTGTGATTGGGTTATTTCAATTAGCATAATGCCTTCAAGGGTCATCCATGTTGTAGCATGTGTCAGAATTTTCTTCTTTTTTAACACTGAATAATATTCCATTGTAAATTACCAGACTTTGTTTATCTAGTCATCTGTCCATGGACAGTTGGGGTGCTTCCACCTCTTGGATATTATGACTAATGGTGCTGTGAGCATGAGTGTACAAATATCTCTTTGAGATCCTTCTTCCATTTCCTTTGAATGTATGCCGAGAAGTGGAATTACGAATCCAGTGGTAATTCTATGTTTAATTTTTTGAGGAACCACCATACTGTTTTCCACAGTGGCTGTGCCACTTTACATTCCCACCAACTACATACAGTGCTTGAGAAGATGACAGTGTAATTCAATTAGCAATTTTAGCCTCTTTTAAAAGTGAAATTCCTTTACCAGAAACCTCAAAAACATATTGACTATCCATATGGAAATAGTGTTAAAGATGTGAAAATCTTAAACAGATGGCAATGACAACGGATTTAAATGCCCCAGCATTTATTCAGTTGATTCGATGCTACTAGGTCTAGTGTGTAGAGATTATCTGCAGGTCTACACAAGGATGTGGAAGAGGCATTTTGTTTTCTAGAACATTCTGTACTTTTTTCTACTTATTTGACTTTTAGTCCTCAAGCATTTCCGATTAGCCACAAAGGCAAACTTGCAGGAAAAAAGATATGGAAAAATCATTAAAAGTCAGATATATGTTGTCAGGTATATCATAATCAGATATATCTGGTACTTTCTCCAGCAAAGAGAAAAATATGGGGAAGTAAATACCAGTTTTGATTTAATCAGAAACTAGAACAGATCCTAAGATGAAAAATACATGCAATCAATAATTGCTGAATGAATGGCTCAATAAAACAATTTTTGCTAAATTCAAAACAAACATGAATGATATTGTTACCCTACAAAGAATGTGTTCCTTCTTATTTAGAAAGTTTAGTGATTCACCTACAATAAAATTTGGTATAAAGAATAGCTTCATTAGGACACAAAGGCATGAAATTCTGACCAAAACTAAAAGAACTTTGTTAAAACCACATTAATTGAGGAATACCACCAATGATCGATAATAAAGGTTTATATTTTCATTATTTTTGATAATCAGTTGTTGTATTTAAATTAGACCATAAACAACACATTATAAAGAACACGTATGAAAAGAACAGGCCGAATTCTTTTACTTCAGGAATACTATTTGCCCATAAGGCTTTAAGTATGGGGATTTATAATTAGTGAGACCTCATATAGTATCCCATTCATTAATAAAACAAATTATGCTAATACTGTTTCCCAAATATTCTATATTCCAACATTTTTTTACTAAGGCAGATTAGGCTTTCTTCAAATTAGTTAGAGTTAGTGACCTTTTCTTATAAATCAAGCATATCTTTTATTCAAAAAAATTATTGAGATCCTATGGTTTGGAGAAATTAAAAAGTTCATGCTTAGCTAAACACATTGCAGTTAATTTTTAAAATCATACCATTTAGCAATAAAATTGGTTGAGTGACTTTTTTTTTAAGGACCCCACTCTGGGGAAGGCCCATTTGTAGATAAACAGCTCATACCCAGCAGCACTGCCTAGCTAATGTCTCACCTGTGGGAGTAGGTTGGAAGCAGCTCAAACAAATGAGGTTAACCTACATAATCTAATCACCCAGACTGAGCAAAATAAACAGACAGAAAGCACAGAGTCAGGGAGCCTTCAGTTTATTTCTAATTTTTTTTCCGGCTTTTGTATGCTGGAGTATCACCAAGTAGATGGCAGGTGTGTCCTTGCCCACTGTTCCTAGGTCCCCTTCTGATCCACTTGTTGCATTTCTCTCAGTTAACTGACTTGCCACAGGCAAGATGCCTTTGAATACAAGATCAGCACAAGACGTTCTAAAGAACCACTTCCTGTTGGTGGGGTGGCTTCCTCTCATCTTCCTCTTACCCAAGCCCCCACTGGAAGGGAAGCCTGAGAGGTTGCAGCCAAAGACACACAGCTTGCCCTCCTTCCCTCAGGTAGGCCTGTGAGATCCTTAAGCTCCCGAAGTGGCTCAACATTCTCCTTGTAATTCACCAGTTTCTAAAGATTGACTCCATTGTAAGCCCGCAGCGGTGGTGCACGCCTGTAATCCCAGAATTTTGGGAGGCCGAGGCCAGCAAATCACCTGAGGTCAGGAGTTTGAGATCAGTCTGGCAAACATGGTGAAACCCTGTCTCTACCAAAAATACAAGAATTAGCCGGGCATGGTGGTGCACACCTGCAATTCCAGCTACTCAGGAGGCTGAGGCAAAAGAATCTCTTGAACCCAGGGGGCAGAGATTGAAGTGAGCCTAGATCCCACCACTGCACTCCAGCCTAGGTGACAGAACAAGACCGTCTCAAAAAAAAAGAACATTTACTACACTGTGAAATCCTTCCAGAGATACCTACCATGAAGAGGATTGCTGGGAAAACCAACTAAACTTGACTACTTAGAGAAAATGCATATTTTAATGAAATTTGGAGTAAGACCTCTCTGAAACTACATTTTACTTTTGTGATACTCCTTTTGAAATTTGGAGCAAGACCTCTCTGAAACTAACATTTTACCTTTTCTGATATTCCTTGTGAGGTCAGAAAAATCTGTCATTTTATGCAAAGTAGAAATATACTGTTTCATTATAATATGTACATGCTCATTATAAAAGCCTTCGACAATACAGGAATCTATAGAGAAAAAAGTATCATTCTAGCACTCAGAGGTAACAACTGTTAGTGTTTTGATATAAAGTTTCCTAGATTTTTTTTACGGCTTTACAAACACTCAGATAACTATAGGGCATCTAAAAAATAGGATCAGATTATATACACTATTTTATAATGTGCCTTTTTACAGAATTTATACATGAACAGGTATACATTTTCATTATAATTTTTAATTGCTTCTTAGTATTCCATTGTATGTGTGCCATTTGTGGTTATTTCCCATTTTTCATGAATAGAAAGGATGTTCTTGTATGTTTTTTTTAACCTGTGTTTTCCTGTTTCTTTGCTATGAATACTTAAAATGGAATTGTTGTGTAAAATACTATGTACTTTTATAAATTTTTATAGTAATTGCAAAGTTGCTCTTCAAAATAGTTGTATCAATTTCCTTGCCCACTAATGTTGTGGGTGAGTGGCCGTGTCTTCACACTATTAGAAGTCATACAGATTAAAGACTGGGTACAGTGGCTCACACCTGTAATCCCAGGACTTTGAGAGGCAGCGGCAGGAGAATCACTTGAGGCTGGGAGTTTGAGACAAACCTGGGCAACATAGCAAGACCCTGTATCTAAAAAAAAAAAAGAAAAAGAAAAAAAATTGCCAGGCGTGGTGATGCACACCTATAGTCCCAGCTACTACAGAGGCTGAGGCAGGAGGATTGCTTCAGTCCAGGAGTTCAAGGCTGCAGTGAGCTATGATCCACTGCACTCCAGCCTAGGCAACAGTAAGACCCTGTATAAAAAAAAAAAGAAAAAAGAAAAAAAAAAAGGAAAGAAATCACACAGGTTAAAAAAGAACTGGTATTGTAGAGGGCACACATTTTATGAATTTAGGGTCATTGAGGGCTTTATATGGGTGCAGAGGTTGTGTTCCTGATTGCCAAAAACGTCACCATTATCTAACCAGTGCATTCATTTGTTTGCCTGAGAGTATAACTCAGGTTTCCCTTTTACAGCCCACCGTCATATTTTAAACTCTCCGCATGTGTTCCTTTCCTTCAGATTGAGGAAGACACGTGGCAGAAATACTACTTGGAAGGAGTCTCAAATGAAATGTACACAGAATATCTTTCCAGTGCCTTCGTGGGTCTGTCCTTCCCTACTGTTTGTGAGTAAGTGACCATTAACTGGATGCTCTTTGGCTCTCAGGGATATCGAATGTGCCCCTTGCAAGAAAGCCTCCCACCTCTGCTGGGTACAGTTGGAGCACTTGACAATTGCTAAGGGTATCCTGTGTGCTCGGCCCCATGTGAGGAACAGAAGGGTGGGTTATTACATGGTCTCCGCCTGGGGAATTTCCCCTGGCCCCACTTTTCTTGACAGGCCTGAGAGTCTTGGACTTGGATTCATCATTTATGCTAACTTATGAACTACAGTTATCCTGCATGCCTCCTGTGATGTAGACACATTTATGAACAGTGGCATAAACCCCTGCCTGTCTGATTCTAATAGGGCAAAACAAATCTTGCCAGCCCCTCAATGAAAGGAATTTTAATCTGTCTTCCAATCAAGTCTGATCATAGAGACAACAGAGAAGCTACTGCAATAAAGCCATTCAAAGTGGTTTCACCCTTTGCTGAGGAAATGTGGAACCAAATATACAGAAGGAGGCCTTGAGCCCCCACAGAGGCAACTGCCATGTTATAATAATAACAAGTCTTAGCTTCTCTTTCTACTGGCTCAGCAGGATGGATCAAAGCCACCTGCCATGGCCACTGCAGGTAGAATAGATGGTCACCTATGGGGGATGACCTCAAGAGCTCTACGTGTCTGCCATGAGGCATGACAGTGCCTCAGATTCCTCACTTAGAATCCTCATGTCTGTAATCGCAGCACTTTTGGAAGTTGGGGTGGGAGGGTCACTTGAGGCTAGGAGTTCAAGACTAGCCTGGTGTCTTGAACCAGGTGTGCGGTGGCACACACATATGGTCCTAGCTACTCTAGAGACTGGGATAGGAGGATTGCTTGAGCCCAGGAGGCTGAGGCTGCAGTGGGCTATGATTGCGCCACTGCACTCCAGCCTGGATAACAGTGAGATTATATCTCTAAAATAATAAAAAAATAATAATCTCAGATGTTGAGTTTAAGATGAACGGGGTCTTTGTGCCCATTGAAAACACAAACTCCCTGAGGTTGGTGAAACATTAAGCCTGATCTCCTGACACCTTAGCAAAGGATTTGACAAGTGTTCTTCTCACTGGGGAAAAACAGGGGGATCTGGGAGCTCACTGGGCTGAGGAAGAAAAGCCATTTGCTTGCGCTTCCTGCCTACTTACAAACCAAATCACCTTCCCGAAAGAGAGGTCTGAAGACATCCAAACAAAACCGATTGGGCTTTACCACAAAGGAGAGTACAATCCTGGGTGCCCTTGGCCTCCTCTGTATCACGGTTTTCTTTCTGTATGCAGGAGGGAGGGAAGCAGAGCGCTTGGTGGCTTCGTGTTTACCTGGAGCCTCCTGTCACTGAACACAGCAGGTGCACTCTGTCAGTCCCTGGGCCCAGACCCTAAGCAATCCAAAATGGTTTGGCTGTTTACTGAAATTTCTCACCCTGTCTCTAAGTGAAAGTTTAAATGCTAAATGGACTGGAAAAATGAATAGGTAATTGATTCAGAAGGAGTTATTTTCTGAAAATGGATGCCCTATTGTGACTCCCATGTGTGCCTTTCTTTGAGAGCTATTTCTCTTCCTGCCACTGAGAGGAGTTAACCATTCAGAGGCATTGGGTCCTGGAACACTGAGGCTGTCCCAGGGGATCTCCCCCTCCTTGGAGCTTGGCCTGCCTAGGATAGAAAGCCCTGGGGGAAAGCAGGCTTTTTAACGGAAGCTAGTTTTATAAAAAGGCAATTGAAGCCTTGTCTTTCTAATGTGGTGGTGGTCTGAGCACATAGATGAGCTGCCAGCGCCTGCAGGGAGTCTTAGGCTGGTGAGGGTGTCAGCAGGGGCTCCGTCAAGCCCCCTTCCTTGGCTGTGGGGTTTCCCTGGCCTAACTGGTGTTTGTGTCCAACAAGAGTGCTCCCTTCCCAACCCCCAGGCCCTTCTTGCTTTTCCACCCTTCTCTTACTCTGCTCCTGGTGACTGAGTGGGTTCCTCTCACCAGTAACTTGGAGGGTTAGGACTGTTCCCCCTACAGGCTCTAAATGAGATACTCACAAGGTACGTTTGACTACATTCGTGTTTAATTTCATAAAAACTAATTGCTGATATTTCAAAATAGTGGTATTTCACGTAAAAACTAGATTTCTGGCTTCTTTAGAAAATCTAATGTGACAGTGCAAGACCTACATTTCCTCTGAATGCTAACTGGCTCCAGTTTGATGCAGCAAAGGGGTTAGTGTAGTCATGTAGTCACTCCTCCCTGATATCTTAAACCAGGCCAGATTCACACATAAATCCCAGGCCTGGCCCTGTGGATGTGTGAGTTTGCCAACCCTGACCCACTGGGTGGTATGGAACTTCACTGGCCTTCAGCCAGCTCAAGACCTGGCACTAGTGGCTCTGTGAATATTCCCTTTGATTGATTTTAGTATTTAGAACATGTCCCAAGGAGGAGACAAATTGTTGTCAGATAATTTAGTATTTGCTCAGTAAGGCTTCTGGAATATATATATATATATATATATATCCCACTTCTGGGGGGATATATATATCCCAAAATATATATATATATATCCCACTTCTGATGTGAGTGAGAATGTGTACAACTTAGTGCTATTATTCGTTTAATACAATGATACAGCAGAGGTAGAAATGATCAATAAAGGAAGGACATTTAATGAGATTTAGGAACATCCCAAAACATTGAAGCTCTCCTCAAGCATTTGATTATCTGGAGGCTTAATTATCTGTGTTTTCTACTTTAAATTAAAGAAAAGCCATAACTCAAAGTTACCAGCAGTTTAATGATAACACTCTTCAATTCAGGTTAATTAAAGCACAGCCGTAATTAGAGTGTAGTGTTGTACATCACTGGGCTGGCACGTAAGTATTTTCATTACAGTAAGAATTGGCTATTCAATTTCAAAATGACATAAAGGATGCCAAAATATATTTTAAGCTGGTTCACAGAGAAGAAAAAGAATTGGGGAATATTCTGAGTATCATAAAGCACAGATAAAATATACAGATTTTCAGAGCAGTTTCTATAATTATGCGCTGCACTAAAACAATATGCAGCCAATAACATCTTAAAGCATGGAAAGAAATAAATGTGCTTTTTCTCTGGGCTGGCAAAATGCTCCCTTGCAGGGTGGGATTGGGAGAGCTTGGAGTTTTCTCAGAAGCTAGGAGAGTCATTCTATGAAAAGATATGGGAGCAGGATGCAGGGGTGAAATTTGAGGTTGTTTCCCAAGAGAACAGGAAGGGGAACAAAAGAGGCAGTGGAGGCAGAAGGTCCTGCCACCCCGAAAGCTATCTCTATCAAAATTTCAAGCCAAGAGATTCTCAGTGTAGCCTTCAGTCTGTGGCTGAAGGCCCAAGAGCCCCTGGCAAATCACTGGTGTAAGTCCAAGAGTCCAAAAGCTGAAGAACTTGGAGTGTGATGTTCAAGGGCAGGAAGCACCCAGCACAGGAGAAAGATGAAGGCTGGAAGACTCCACAAGTCTAGTTCTTCCACATTCTTCTGCCTGCATTATCCTAGCCATGCTGGCAGCTGATTAGATGGTGCCCATCCAGAGTGAGGATGGATCTACCTCTCCCAGTCCACAGACTCCAGTATTAATCTCCTTTGGTAGCACCTTCACAGATATGCCCAGGAACAATACTTTGGAACCCTCAGGTCAATCAAGTTGACAATATTTAACCATTACAGGTGCTTACCCCAATTTCCTTCTCTGAAATAGGAGTGCTATGACTTATCTGTCAGTACTGGTTAATGTCTTTTCCCCCTCTCCCTCCTCTCCTTTTCCCTCTACCATTTATCTTTCTCATTGAATATAAAAGAAGCACTTAGAAAGAAAGAAACACATTGCGAGCTATATGTGTATCCAATTTATATTTACTTTTAACCTTTAGTAAATTCTCTTATCAGTTAGTCACCAATTAACCAGATATTTAATGAATTGGGATATGTGCATCATTGTGCCAAGCTTGGTGCCACTTCTAGAGGAAACTGCCTACTAGATTTGATCAAATATGTGTGCATGAAAAGATTAATAGCAATACTTACAAATGCCAACAAATGCCAAGTAAAATATTCAGTTTGCCTGGGTTGGCTGCCTCCAGAGTTTACGGTCCAGCTAAGGAACATAGTACTCATCCTCAGAAGACCTAGACACCCACTGATAAGTGCTTTGGTAGATGCACACAGCTGAGATAGAGATGCTGAGAGTTATAGGGACATCTCCCTGTAGGCTGGGGGGACATGGGGGTGTTTCCTGGAAGAGATGACATTTGAGCTGTGTCTTGTCAGGAGTTTTGATTCAGATGGGGGATAAAGAAGGAAGAGGATATTCTAAGAGGACACTGTGCCACACAGTACCATAGGGAGCGCTCTTAACACATAGGTCTCCGAGATTTTCCAGTTAGAGCAAATTGATTTCCTCTTTAGATGAGAGAAAGAGATGCATCAGATTTATTTTGACTTGTGATTTTTTTTTTTGGAAACTGATAACAATGTTTTTTATGCGCATTTGCAAAAGTGAGGGTGCATTCCCCTACCCCAGGGAGGGCAGAGGGGAGGGGAGGGACTGGACAAGGAGGAACTGCAGAAAACCACAGGTTCAGCAGTTGGGCTGCCTCAAGAACACTGTGTTCTAGGTTCTGAATTTCACAGTGAGCTTGTTAGTCGGTCATTCATCATTTGCAAAATATAAAAGCTGAATTGTATCTGGTTTTACAGCTCAGAGGGGATTAGGACAAAAGATGTATTTAAAATATGGTGTGTGTCTCTCTCTGTCCCTCTGCAGCTGATGGAGCAGTTAAAATTCAGATTTGATGTGGAGTATTTAATGCCTGGGTAACTTGGCGAACTGTGATCAGATCTTCCCCAGCTGTGCTGAAGGGCAGGAGTTCTGTCCCCAAGCCCAGGGGCTAGTATGGATGCTACTGTGCTGGTTTAAGAGTGCAGGGGGATTCTCTATTCCCTCCTCTACTCCCTGCATTCAGTGCTCCCCTCCCAAATTCAGAAAATCGTGCTCTCAACCTATGTTGTTTTGCACAGACAGATCTTTAAAAAGCAGCAGCTTGGGGAAATTTAAAATTTAAGACCGCCCGGAGAAAGCTGGGCTTCTTGCCCAATGAAAACTGTAGCTAGTTTAACTTGAGTTCTGTGAAATCATTAGTTTTTAGAGAAAGACAGCTAAATTTGAACATGGAGCAGAAAGAAACCAGGCAGACCCAATTGTTATATGGTAGATTTCTTTAGCCTGACTGCAAAAATGAACATTTTAAGTGAATTTATGGAGAGACTCAGATCTCGCTCGCTCTCTCTCTTTTTTTTTTTTTTTGAGATGGAGTCTCACTTTGTAGCCCAAGCTGGAGTGCAATAGCGTGATCTTGGCTCACTGCAACCGTATCCTCTGGGGCTCAAGAGATTCTCCTGCCTCAACCTCCCAAGTAGCCTCTAGTCCCAAGGGACTAGAGGCATGCACCACCACACCTGGTTAATTTTTTTGGAGTTTTAGTAGATACAAGGTTTCACCATGTTGCCCTGGGTAGTCTCGAACTCCTGAGCTCAGGCGTTCCACCCGCCTTGGCCTCCCAGAGTGCTGGGATTACAGGCATGAGCCACTGCACATGGCAGATCTCATTTTTTAAAAAATATTTTCCCCTCACAGAACTGGCTCTATTCATCCACTGGTTTGGGAAGTACTGCAATTAGGGTTGAACATATATGAATAGAGATGTGAATACAGTATTTGTGGTTATTTCTACTACAGAGACCCAAGAGGTGACCTTCTATGTGCTTGTGAATAAACTGTTGACCCTAAAGTCTATTGAAATCCTCAGTAACAGGCTACTGAGGCAGTAGTGGATCCAGAATTCTCTACAGAGGGGTCAGGGAGGGAGTCCTGTTGGAAATGGGGTGGACGCTTGGGCGTGGTCAGGGAGGGAGTTCTGTTGGAAATGGGGTGGATGCTTGGGCTTTGACTCAACATTGGTTTCTCATAGCAAACACACAGTTTTTTCTTTCATTTTATGTTTCTCATTAACAATAATAGCAAGGCTCTCTAAAAATACAGTTTCTTCACACTTTAGGCAAAAGTTAATTGTCTATATTAAGTAATGTATTTTTAAATTCTAGAGTCTTAGGTGTGCTAGTGGAGATGGTGTGTCTGTGTGAGTGTGTGTGTATGTGTATGAAAGAGAGAGAGAAAGAGAATAAGAAAGTGGGAGAGAGGGTGGGGATATTCTGAAACCTTCCCACTCCATTCCTATCAAAGCTTCATAGAGAAATAGAGTCTTAACATTTCCATGAACATTTTAAATCAGTTCTATTTTCTTGGTGCTGAGTCTTGGAAATCCTGATGTTTCAAAGTTTCTTTACCTAGATATTTTGATTTCTAGGACCTGTCATTTTAAATTAAAGCTCCTGAATGTGAATCTTTTCCATTCCAACCCGTTGATCCAGAAGACCTGGTTTCCCAACGTGCATTGTTTGTATCCGTATCTACTTCAAATACTTGTGCCAATGTGACATTCCCTGGGCCCTCTGGATAGCTGAAGAGGGGCTGGTGCTTCAGGTGGGGCTGGGTTCAGGGGGAATGATGACAGTTGGCTTCTTTCGTCCTCCCTCATCTGACTTGTAGGGTGAGTCCTCTTCAACAGCCCCAGACCTCCTCTTTGTATGTTCTTCCTGAAGGTGCAAACTCTATGACAGGTTTCCATGTTTAATTCACACCAGCAAGTAATCTTTCCAGTCAAGGGGGCTGATTTAATGGCAAGAACAATTTATTTCCCTCTGGGTAGACAGAAACAGTTGGACTCTAATTCTTAAGAGCCTTTGTTCAGGAACATCTGGGTTGAAACTACTGTAGTTAACAGATGATGTTGGCAGTAAAAAAAAAAAAAGGCTTTGTATAATGTCGCTGTCAAATTTGGTAGACCTCTACTTAATAATTATCAAGAAAGCAATCTAACTTGTTATTACAACAGTTTTATTGCCGATTGCGGGCTTAAGACCTTTTTGTGACAAGTGGCATTTTTTCTTGAAAAAAGAAGTCATTTCTATTCCCCTGTAATTATTTTTGCAACCAGCAACAGCTTCCTGCGTTGGACATATTGGGGCATTTTATTTTAGAAACCAAGAATTAAATTATTGCTAGCTTATGGCTGATTTTATCCCATTTATCACATAGTGAAGGCTTTCTTGCTTCCTTTTTTCCCCTTACCTCACCTCACCCTGCTTCCTGATTTCACACTAATCCTGTATATGTTGAAACACTGTAAGTTGAGTAAAGGCAGAATTAGAATAAGGATTAGATGGCTAATGCCCATTCTTCTTTACCAAAAAATGGTGCTGAGTGATGCGAGTAAATGTTTAACCAGAGAACATCAATTTTGAGTAGACTGAAAGTATATATATTCTTGAAAATGAAAGGGGTACATAAGGGCATAAGAGGGTCTCTAGAAGGTCCCAAGGACAAATTGTTGTATTTTAGAATTGGACTTGCATCTTGGCATTGTGGATCGAAGGCAAAAATTAGATTCCCAGAGCATATCACTACTTTTATTTCCTTCTGTATCCTTCCTTTCCCATCTGTCCGCTTCTAACAAATAAGACAAGCTAAGAAGCAGCTTATTTCATGATTCTGTACTGACTTCTAAGCTTTCTCTGCATAGACTTTCCTAGTTTGCCACTTTATCTTTTCTCCATCACTCCAGCCACTCATGAGATTTACTCCCCATTCATGCATGCATTTATTTATCCAGCCTTTGCTGAAGGCTTACACTTTGAACTTTGCAAAATGCCAGTGAGGGAAAGCATGCATCCTGTACAGGAAAAACTCAGTCTAGAGGGAAGACTATAAGTAAATAAGTCATTACCACACCAGCTCCCCTGTTCACTCAGCTTGCTCTGCTCTTCCGCACGGGACACCTCCAATAGAGGCTGCATCTCTGCAACAGGATGCAGTCCTTAAGCCCAGGATTGTGACATTGGCCAACTCTCTGTGGCAGGATCTAACAAAAAAGTGTGATTTGAACACTCACAGAGGGAGCCATAGCTCTGCTTCCAGTGTAAATCATGGTTTATTATACTTGATTGGTATTCTGCAATATCCAGAGGATACCTATTATAGTAGGGATTAAAAACTTAGATACCTGTAAAGTTCAGGCAGTTAGCAACAAAGAATGAAGAGTGAGGCCATCTGAGACAACAGAGAGTGGTGGGGACTGTGGCACATTGGAGAACAAACATCCCATCCAGAGGGATAAGTGCTTCACACCCTTTTAGCCATGTAGAATGTGGTGCCAATGTAGCCATATCTGATTTTTCAAGGAAAGCTGAAAAGCCAGTTTTTATGTGAATTCACTTGTTGGCATCTATTTACAGTTTTTTAAAAAACACTGTACTTACCAAACAGAATGTGTCTGCCTGTTGGGCTTGTGACTGCCACTACATTTCCTCTCTTCTGATGAGAAGCATCTGTGCAGCACATTGCATCAAAGACTTGATTTCTACTTTTGGCGTTTTACATAAAAGTCAGTTGACCTTGACCTAGTTGCTCTCCTCTGTTTGGACCTCAGTTTGTCATCTGCCTAGAAAGGGCAGAATCAGCTGGTCTTGAAGGGCTTGAATCTGAAAATCTGTGTTGTGGCACGGCTTGCCTATGTTCTCTCTGTTCACATCATTCTATCCCTCTCCTTTCCTTTGGCCAGTGGGCAACAGCTTGTTTTGGGTCAAAGGACTTCTTAAAAAGGGACTTCTATAAGGCTTTGTAGAATCATCTTAGGTATGGATTTGAATGTTTTGATGTTATGGATTTAAAACTGGAAGAGGACTCAGATCTGCAGGACCATCCCGTATAAGGTTAAAGAATGAATACAAGGCCACATAGATTTTAGGACTTTCTTGTAGTAGGAAACTCTTTTCTTTTTATATCCAGTTGGTAAATGGTACTGTAGTAGCTAGGAAGACATAATTCACCATTACTGTGAACTATTACTTCCCTTCTTACCAGTGGGATTAGGTTTATAAAAGCAATGACGATATTTGATCCCATGAACTACCAGAGTCCCAAATTGGACTGGTCATTGCTCATAGGATATTAGCAAATTAACCTTTGCACGATCCATACTAAGTTTAAGATCAGCCTTCTCCCTGATGTTTTGGTATTTAACTACTATTTACATTGGTAAGTGGTTACTTAATTTGGTAATTTGGTTCAATAAACATTGCATAAGCTACATATATATTTTTAAAAGCAATTTAAGTTCCAGAAGTAACAGTCCCATAAAAGGTACATGTTATCAGTGCTCTTTGGGACATAAATTAAGGAAGGCATTTTCCAGCTGTAGTCGGATATGTGTGTTGGTGTTTCAGCAAGCTGCCCAATCAGCACAAAGCCCAGGTCATTTGAATCTTCTGGCAGGAATCAGAAAACCTGCAAATCACAGAAGATCCCAGATATGCCTGGATAGAAGTGGTCCTTTGACATCTGACTGTCTGCTGAAAACAGTGCTGGGGACCACAACCTCACATGTAGGAATGAGCAATTGGTCTCACTCCCTGGAGAGCATGAAGCCTTCAGCAGTACTTTCCTTGAAAGCAACACATCGCCATATCCAGCACATCTGATTATGTCACTTTTCTATTTTAAACCAACTAAAATCCCCCAATTCCACTTATAATAAGCTGCAGACTCCTTGCTCTGGAAAGCAAAGACCTCATGATCTTGTTCCCACCTCATTTCTTGACCTAATCACTGTCACACTTGACTTTGCTCACTCAGCTGCAGTCTTACTGGATTTATTGCTGATCCTCAAACACCCAGCGCTCTTCCCTGCCTTAGGGCCTTTGTGCCTGCTGTTTCTGCTTCCTAGAAAGCTCTTTCCCCATATCTTCTCATCATGCTGTTGGGCTCCCTGCATCCTCAGAATGCTCCTCCTGACCCGTCACAGATGATATACCTCTTGTGAGTTACTCTTTATATTCTTAGGTTATTTTATTTTCAACATAGAACTTGTCATCATCTAGGAATTTATTATTTATTCACTTGTATATTTGCTTATTGTCTGTCTCTCCCAGTACAAAATAGGCTTCACTGGAGATCGAGATGTAGTGTATCCTGCCAGGTATCAGCTAGACACCTTAGGCAAGTTACATCGACTTTCTGATCCTTGGTTTCATCACATGTAAAATGGAGCTATCAATAGAAGTCTGAATAATTGGGGTAATAGCTTTCTCTTAGGGATATTGAGGGGATTAAATTGAACCACCAGGAAGCCCTCCCCATATTGTGACCCAGTACCTTATCCCCCTTACAATGCTGGAGCTGAATAAATAGGCATAAACTCATTGTTCAATCTATCAGTTAATCAATGTTCTATTATTCAAAATGGTAATACTCATTGTAGAAATTTGTCGTACATCACGTATGTAATTATTTTGTTTATGTGAGCTTTTATTCTATAAGTATGTAAGTGTATGGTTTCATCTAATTGTATTGTGCCATTTACATGTTCATGTCTTTTTATATATTTGTTCTATTTACATGTTCATGTCTTTTTATATAATATTATTTGTTGATCTTATATCTTGCAATATTCTGTGAAAAGCCATTTAGAATGCTAATACTATATTGCATTGTACTTTATTGCCTTATTATTGGGCATTTAGGTTGTTTTCTATTTTTCTACTCTGTATAAATAATACTTACTCCGAACATCTTTAAGCATAAACATTTTACTGCACCTTTTGTTATTTTCTTAGATTTGAAACCCAGTAAATGGAAACCATTTGTTTGTTTAGCTTCTCTGTATCGGTGTGTCTATTCACTATGCCCTGTGGAGAATTCCAAACAAGTTCAGGACTCTTAAGGAAGTTGCTCTGGTTAAGGAGACAAAGTTCAGACACGTGAAACAATAGGGAGCGACCATAGCCAGTATAAAATTAACTAAAGGCTCAGTGATTTGTTTACAGATAAGGTGCTGGGAGAGTTTTGAGAACAGAAAATCACAGGGTAGCAGAAGCTGGAGAAGACCTACTGCTTGGAAGATTAGAGTTGACGTGGCCTGGGACGATGGATTGGGAAGAAAGAAGAAGGGATGGGGAGTGGGGGATGCACAAGGGAAGGGATGGAAACAGGAACAAGCCAGCCTTAAAGCAGTCTGCTCTGCAGTTGAGAGCACCAGGCAGATGAGGTGAGACAGCTTGGATGGAGCCAGGAGTGACGATGCCATCGTCATGTGCTGGGCACCTACACAGAGGCCAAGTATTATTACCATCACTCCAAGCACACAGGGGTCTGTTCAGAACAACAATATGAGCCATTTTTACAAAAGACTGAAATGGAATCCAAATAACAGGTCCAGCTGGTCCAAATCTTTCCCTCCCCCTGTAGTTAACATTTTACTACCCGACCGAGTAACTAATGAATCTGGCCCAGTGTAAATCCCCAGGCACAAATCCCTGCTTGGGCTCTGTGTCTAGACAGCCAGACCTGAGTGTAATTTGCACTTTGAGCATCCAGCACCTTATCACTTGCAAGAAATCAGGTTTAACAGGGAAGATGGGGAGGTGTTGCTTCCACCCCTCCCTTTGGCACAGTGCCGGTGGAATGAGGATCCCCCTCGGACAATGACTGCATTAGGAGACTGAAAGATTGTAATAGTGTTTGTTATGTGGCTCTGGTCATTCAGAAGCACTGATTGGGAGGCTTCTCCATCTCATTGCAGGCTGTGTTTTGTGAAGCTCAAGCTCCTAATGATAGCCATTGAGTACAAGTCTGCCAACCGAGAGAGCCGGTAAGTTTGCGGTGACCCAGCGGCCGGCTGACACTTTTGGTGGTGAGAGTGCATTCTGAGAACGGTCGGTTCACTTCTGCTTTCTTGTGAATTATTTATCTGCATGGAACCATGTAACACCTCTCTGACCCTAGAACACATTTCGAGGGTCCCCCGGACACTGCAGCTTCTATGCCAGACCAGCCTGGCATCCAAAGCCCCGCTGGGCATTCAGAGAGTGTTTCTCCAGGGAAGAGGGATAAGTCCTACAAAATATCTCCACCTGATCATGCCGACCTGGACTTTTCACCTTCTAAGTGTTAAACCAGACCTTAAAACCCTTTTTTACTGCTGTGAGCAAAAAGCAGGTGGACTCTGGCCTCCTTTACAGCAGCCTTGGGGTAGAGCTGTGAGGGGAGACACCAGCTCTCTTGATAGCCAAATTACAAGCAGCCTATTGTGTACCATATGTGCTTCTCCCGGTGCAACCAAAATCCAGGTGGCAGAATATCAGCTTCATGTAAATGAGCCAGGAGAGTGGGGCTCAGAGGCAGGAGCTCTCTTTATTTATTTATTTTACACTTAATTATGTGCAAATCAGACTGATGAGGGACTGTGTCTGGTTGAAATAGATAACATCCCAGTCAATATATGAGTTCACGCTGGAGGTGGGAAGCATCATGCTAACAAGAATTTTTGCTGATGGAGTACTGTACGCGTTACAGATAAAATAGAGATGATTTTTTTGCTCCCCAATTCTTGTCAATAGTTTTGGAAGAAAGAGAGCTCATTGAGAAATGCTCAAGCTTTTGTTCTGTGAAATGACACCCATAGTCTATTCCTTATAGTTCATTTTTTTGATCCTGCAGATGCCCAAATGTAGAGTGCAGATCCCCCCAACAAATACCTTAATACCTGAGCAGAGTACAGGGGAAGACTAGACGTTTCCTTTTATCATCATCTAAGGAGTTTTCCTTATCTGGGTGAATAACCCAATATAGCCAGACTTTCAAATGTACAGTCTGTGTCTATGACAAGGCAAAACAGAAGAAAAGAAAACACTGGATTGTAAACAGATCAATCCAATGTTTTCTGTTACGTTAACTACCAGATCAGATTGCTCACAAAGTCAATCTGATCAAATGTTAAGCTATTTTGAAAACCCAAATCAACCAAAAGGAAGAAAAAATGGTAGATTTGGTGGCCATATGTAGAACATGGCTGTAGCAGTTAACAAGTATGTAGGTAGATAAATATTTTCTTTTTCATGTTGGCAAAGTGAAGAATATTGTTTGCAAAAACTGAGAGTCCTGGTTATTTGTTGTTCAGCAGATGAGGTGGAATTTTCTGGGATTACTGTTTACCCATGTTTTTGCCAATACTCACTTGTACCTGTGTAGGGGAACTGTTTGTATCCTGGATTTTTGCAAATGATATTCTCCGTGTTGCCAAGTCAGCAAATCTTGGTGTAATTCAATGTTCTCTATTTACTTTTGTGCATCTTTCAAACAAAAAGATCATGATGTGGGTGACGTTGATGCTGAATAGTGTTTTTACCATTCTGGAATAATCTGACTGCAGGAGATTGCACCCTGAACCTTGAGCAGTTGTCTCTCATTCATTGCCTTTTGGTCCCAAGGAGACAAAAAGAGCGAAAGGCTATTAATGGTTCATCGTGAACGCAACGTCACTCTTCTAAGAAATTAACTCAGAGCACTCCCTGAAGACGAAACTTTTCTTGGATAGGCCCTTCAATTGAGTCACACTTCTGAAATGTTTTCAACAAAGCCATATTTATAGATATAATTTTTAGTATATATATATATATATATATATTTTTTTTTTTTTTCAGAAAAGGGCAAAAAGGACTTGTTTGGCTTTGTTTGGGCTTTCTTTGTGCAGTTGCCAGTTTTAATTCTCAAATGTGGCTTGGTCTCAGTGTGGAAGCACATTGGTTCTTGTGGAAAAAGGTGTGTTTGAGGGAATGTGGATCATGCCTCTGAGAAAACACAGGACTTATCAAACACAATATCCATGTTAAAGATAAACAATTTTTTTTAATCTTCCCTGAGATAATACTTTTAATGTTCTTCTTTATTTAAAATCTCCCACTTCTTTGCCTCTCACATTTTCTAACTGACTGGGTGTGAAAATTCAAAGGACCTGCTTCTCCTTCCCACCTTCCTTAACCTGTGTTTAACTACCTTCTTTGTTGTTGGTTTCACCCCATGATACTGTTTTCATGCTTTGCCGAAAAACCTTGTTTTCACATGCATCCTTCAAGTGATTTGAAACAAAGGTTTTATTCCTTCTTTCCTTTTGGTGTCAGTCAATTTATTATCAAATTGTTTGATTTTAAATTCTTTTCTTGTCGTTTTGCAGAAGCCGAAAGCGGTATGCACTCTTCGTTAACTTTTCTTCCAACCTCCACCCTCTATCTTCACTCCTAACCACAGGACTAACCATTTGCCAAGAATTCAAGAAGAGAGAGATTATATATATGTATATATAATCTCATTCCCTTGTCTAGTGTATATATATTATATATATGTGTGTGTGTATATATATACATATATATACACCCCTCTCCAACTAGAGTACATAAATTGGAAGTAGCCTATTTCTGTTCCTGTTTGATTTGTTGGTTCTTTTGGATGACGCACTAACTTCTTTGCAGGAAACCTAAAAAAAGAAAGGCACACTCCTGTTTTCAGTCATGGCACCAATAATGGGAACAAATACTATTAAAGTTGAACAGGAGGATGCTTCTCTCCAGCCCTTTGTGTCTGTTTCTGTATTGTCCTGATGTGTCTTGGTGTCCATTGGACTCTGGCGCCATTTTGTCTACATACTACATCCACATTCCCGGTGACCTCCTCCTCCCTGTGTTGAGTTTCTTGTCTATAGAGCAGAGTTCATGTCCTTTTATCCACAAAGCAGAGACCAAGCCCTTACACTTCTATTTTTCCTTACATTTATTTTGGTGATAACATTCTGAATATTTTATTTATCAGGCAGTGCTCAGTATAGACTTAGAACACTGCTATTAAATTGCCAGATTATCACACTTGATTTACAGAGTTGGTACTGTTTACTAAGACAAACTCATGGCTCTTTTTTTCCTAGTGTGTTTGGGCATATTTCTTAATACAAAGCTTCTCAATTTCACCATGTCATTTCACCCTGTTTTGCTGCTGTTTTACATTGCATGAAGCATGACTAAATCATCATCAAGGGCATTTAAAAATAAACTTTTGGGTTAATAGTTCCAGGACAGCTTTTCAATAATGTGTTCTCTAAGACAATATTGTTGAAAACATACTATTGAGATGCCTACTTGTTCATCTTTTCAAGTTACTTTTGTCCGCGATTGTAATCACTATCATGTGTTTGTGTTTGTAATTGTGTGTGTGTGTGTGTATTTGTCTGTATCTCTTTCCAAAGTCTGATTTTTCTGTGATTTTTGGAGTACATGTGTATAGAGGTGGCTTCCTGTCAGTTTGGCATTATTGATATGATCCAACTGCGAGAAGTTACTGCAACACTTTGCATCTTAAAGGTCCACAGTGGTTGCACCTCTGCTGTTGGCTTTTGGCCTTTGAGTCCTTTTATCTTGTGGTGAAGGCATGTTGTGATGTAGGCATGACTTGTCTTAAGTATACCAGAAAATGATTTGGCTTGCTCCCAGAACCAAATATCCAGCATTATCCTTTCTAGATCACCTCTTTCATCCCCATCCCATATGGCTAATATTTTTTGTATGTGCAAAATATATTTGAAAATGCCATTTCTAAAGTTATCGAGATGGATGCAGGCTGAGTAAGTCCTCACCAGTATCTCTGGTGGGCCACAGTGGCAGTCATTTGAGTCTGACCAACTGGGAGCAATCTTTATCGTTCTGTGTGTGAGTGAACTGGGCTTAAGTATACTGACACATGAAATACACAACTGTGTCTCCAATGGTATCCGAAAGTAACAGTGTGTGTGTCTAGTTGTGTGGGACTCCAGCAGCACGTATTTTAAAGCCCAGAAAAAATGAAAAGTTCCAGAAAGGTGATAAGATTTGAGATGTGGGGTTTCTCCAAACTGTGCCTGCACATGGCCTATAAACTACAAATGCAGTCATACTCCCTGAGAGGGGACACAATTGGTTCAAACAAAGTTCCAACTGAGAGTCATTGTATATGAACTTGTGTGATCAAAGAAGCCTCTTCTCAATGGCATGATTCATCTGGGCATAGCATGAACGGAAACCCTAGATGGTTCTTATTTGCTTGCTTTAGTTAATGAAGTCCCATTAGGTTGCTAGACACAAATATAATTACTATGTTATCAAGTACAAACTATGTTCTCATATGAGTCATGCTATTTTTTTTAAAAAATTGCCTGAGGAATGGTACATGACACCTACCAAAAATGAAAGGGAGAGGAGAGAAATATATATCTACCATATTTACCTGTAATGGATAGACGTTTCCTTAAACAATATCTGTTTCAGTTGAATTACCAATCATTGGCTGTCTCCAGAAACAGGAAACAAGTAAAGTTTACAATGATTGGAGACAAAACTAGATGTCTCCCAGTTATGCACAAGTGGTGGAGAAAGGAATTCGTTTCTTTCCTCCATCAAGCTGCAGTCTTCCAACCTGACCCAGTGTTTAGCAAGAAATACCCGATGAAGTGTGATACAACTTGAGACATGGTGCTGCTCTCATGGAGGGACCTGATAGAGACATTTCCCCATGGGACTGAGCCCTGTTAGCCAATTCCATGTAGATGTGTTTTATGTGTAGGAACCCATATTTCTCTTTGAAGGTTTGCTTTCAATGTTGAAATCAATTGCTCTAACTTCACAAGTGGCATGCTGTTTACATATTGGGATATTTACATATTCATACTTAATGCCTCTGAGAGATTGCTAGTTCATTGGCCAATCCCCTAGCCCTAGCAGAGGTGTGGTCACTCCTTTAATCAGCCTGACTGATGAGAATTGTAGCTTGTTCTTTGAAAGAAAACTGTGACCTCCTTTCCACTTATTTGTGAAGAAGGAAAACTTCTGGGACGAGGTTTTAAAAACTTATTTTTTTTATTCATTCAACAAATAGTTGAAATGTGCCTGTTGCATGCAATGCTCTAAGCCTGCTACTCCAAAAAACTCAAAGGTAAACAGAATGTGATCATGTTTTGTACCCTTCTACTCAACGGTGGGTTCCTTGCAGAAAATACGTATTTGCTTCATGTAGGAGGTGAGTAAACACAGAATAAGTCGAGACTTAAAACTAGTCTGAGAGCAAAAGAAACAGAGACAGCAAGTATACTTGAAGAAGGGACCACATTAGCCCTGTGCTTCCAGCTGTCACTGGATGTTTTCTGTTGAAAGCAGTAAGGTCAAAGAAGAAAGGATAATTTATATAGTCCTTGAAATGAGGGAAAGTCCACCTCTGCCAAGATGTCCTTGTTGGAATTCTGTTAATGGATATATGGGTTTTTTCTCTT
This sequence comes from Trachypithecus francoisi, assembly GCF_009764315.1. Taxonomy (NCBI): domain Eukaryota; kingdom Metazoa; phylum Chordata; class Mammalia; order Primates; family Cercopithecidae; genus Trachypithecus; species Trachypithecus francoisi. Next base: position 41,281,173 of record NW_022681474.1, on the reverse strand, counting down.
AGAGATTTTCATGATTCTTCACATGACACATGTTGAAGTTTATCTCTGATAAACTAGTGAATTACATAAAGTTGGAGCCAGAGAACTGATTTAGAGTGGCGCACAGGGAGAGAGACTGTTGGCAGTCATTAGAACAAAACAAACTTAACATTGGATACTCTCCTAAAGAGATCAGAGATCCTTGGAAAAATTTATGTATTCCTATTAGAAGGTCAATAACAAATTCTAAAGATAGTAGGCAAAAGGGGGAGAAAGTCACCACTATCCAAAATCCTTGTCTTTTTATATTTTGAAGAAGAGAGGGATTAGCATTTTATGTAAACTTTCTAAATTTGGAATGTGTATAGAAGACTTAATGTCTAAAATAAGTATATATATATAAAACCAGTAATGTAGTTCCTGGTGCTTCAGCACCAAGAGCATCTTTATGTATCTAGATTTCTTTCTTTCATTGCTTCAAGGGCTGGGTCCATTCTTTAGATTCCCACCCAGAAGGCTGCCTTAGCCTTAGCTCAGTATCTGCAAATGGTTCTGCCTCACATCTCACATGGGGATGGTTTAACCCCCCTCACCCCTGTTCACAGGGAATAAGAGGGCATCCTGGAATCCACATGATCTGTGAGGCAATTAGAGATGCTTTTGGTTCCTTACACAATCAGACATAGATTTAAGGAATAGTGGATACTTCACTATGCAGACAAAAGTCAGTCTAAATTAGCTGACCACCAGATATTGTGCAGGGATAAAATGTTTTGGATTTCCTTGCAGTCAGTGGAAAAGTCTTCCAATGACAGTAGGGCACCTCCTGGGTCATTTATTAGCAGCAAGGACAAAGTGGAGAGTAATAGTTCTGTGAGCATTTATTCACCTCTCAGTTTTATAATCACCTAACTCACTGAGAGTAGCAACTGTGAATTTAAGACCTTCTATGTGTCAGTCATGTTGCACATGGTACATTCTTTAACTCTCTTAGAGACATTGTAAACTAGCAATTATTCACCCATTTTATAGATGAGAAGTGTGAGGCTTACCTGCATTTATAAAGCCAGGACCCAAAGAGGTGAGACCTGATTCATGTGCCTGAGCCCTTAACCAACATCAGCAGCAAACCTGAAACACAAATGTGCTTTACATCAGAGCCCCAAATCTTTCTTCTCCACTGCACTAACTGGACTAAAGCAAGCTCAAAGGCTGTAATAAATTATCTCAACCTGCACTCTCTACAATGCCAATTCTAAATGTTCATTGTAGGCTAATTCTTGTTCATTGTTGATAAAGAATAATGAAGCACATAATGTGAAAAAAGGAAACAGCATTCTATGTGATGCTCGTTTGGTTCATATATGTCACCAAGACTTGGATGTGGGTCAGATTTTTCCTTTTGAATTCTGTTGTTCAAATCATGATAGGATTTTTTTTCCACTCAGAATTTTTTCTTGCATTTTTTATATGAATAATGTCAAAATGTGGGCTTTTATAACTTTAAGGAACTAGCTCCTTTAGGCTCCAGAGTGCATGGAATTTTTTGTGTAAGTCCTTATACATTATTCTGTAGTGTACAGTTCTTTACTCTATAATTTCATCTCATTAATGGGCAAGGCATTTTGATAAGAAACCTGTGTTATATTCCATGGGGTCATCTAGAGAAAATCTCTGATAACTTTGTTGAAAATGAAATACACTTTGGCTTTTCTTTACAAGAATTAAGAAAAGGAACAATAACTCACATGCATTGAGCCTTCTATACATCATCTCACTCAATTCTCTAAAGACTATTATTACCATTATCCACCTCTTGTAGGTAAGAAAGTTGAGTTCTAGGGAGATTTAGTGACTGGCCCAAAGTCAAACAGCTATTAAGGGGTAGCATTGGAATTTGGACCCAAATTCTGATTGCAGAGCCAGGGCATGTTAAAACTGCCTTGCAGGAAAGGAGGTTAAAAAAAAAAAAAATGTGCAAAATTTAGAATCCTGCCCTTCTAAAACATCATACTGTATTGGCTTTGAAAGATAAATTTATCTAAACTGTATGAGCTCTGACACTTCGCCCTCGTGATTGCATGAAGCCAGAGGGCTCATTATACCCATGTGAAGAGTTGGCGGAGGGGTCATTAGGAGGTGCTTATGGAGAGCCGCTGCTCAGTGCAGGCCATGCTATTAGTGTGGACTGCTGCTCTCTGATTTGGGAGGAATCTCATTGCTGCCTGTGGTTGTAGGGCTGAACAGTTAAATCTTCATAGCCTTTTGATATTATTGAGTGTTAGTAATAGCCATGACACAAGTACAGTTTCCTCCTGTCAGGTCTTGTTATAAGTAATGGTGGATGTTCTTGTGACCACAGACAATTATTTTGCAATAATGATCTGCTCAGAGGTCTCCCAACAAGGTGAACAAAGGTTCACCTGTGTCCTTCCTGTATGACTACAGACATATCACTTCACTGACCGCAACACTTTTCTGAAATGGTTTACCTAAAAAAAAAAAATTATGTGTTAATTACCATCCTCTATATTTTGATTGTTTGGGGCAGCTGAAAACTTCCTTTAGACTGATTCCAAATATCTATTACCTTATTAAGTAACATCTTTTCAGAACAAGGAGTACCTCTGTTGTTTCTGTTGCTTCATTCAGAGTCCCTAAATTCAGTATCCATTAAGCCTGAAGTATCTTCTCAGTCTGTGCATCAGACAATCTTGTATTCTGCTTTTGATCCGCAGAAAATTAAAGTTGTTTGTTTCATCCATTTATTAGATTAGGATACATTTATCTCTTCTGTCAGTCCAAACACATCTTGGCCAGCTAATCTATTTACGCCACTTTGAAATAGGACAATGTATATTTAGATTCCCACTTCTCTGCAGGGCAAGTTTTTTTAAGGGGTGGTTTGCATTTGTTTTCTCAATTTGCCTCAATTAGGACATGCTAGACACACATCTTATTCAAACACCCTGTAAGTTTTTATAAACAGCAGACTGGAATCGTTAAGTATATCCAACTGCTAACTTAAAAAAAAAAAAAAAAACTGTTTGGGTAAATCCAATTCTTCCTATAAAGGCTGTACATGGAATCAATTTCCATGTCCTTAGCAATGTCATGAAGACGTTCAGTTTGCTTCTGCATTGGTTACGGGTGTCTTGTACCATTCCCCGCGGTAATATGTGGTGTGTTTACATGTATGTTTATGTATACATATAGGGGTCCCATTAATGCTCTGTCATTTAATGGAAAATTGTTGTAGCAATAGTTTCATCAGGCCAATAATGCTTCTGTGTTGACCACCAATAGCAGTTTCAAAAGGAATGTATTCTGATGGACTTTGCTTCAAATCATATGCCCATGATGGCAGCTAGACTGCCCCATTATATAAACCCAGGCCCTAAAACTTTGATTTGCTTTGATTTCCTCAACTGGGAGCATCCCAACCTGGGAAGTAAGCAGTAGTGCTTAATGATGGCATTATCCAACTAAATGTATGGGGCAGTGGGCATTGGGCTCTGGACAAAATCTTTGGGGAAAGCTCTAGACTAGTGGGCCCCCTATAAACACAACAGTATGGTGTAGCCTTCAAGGTTTTATTCAGAACATGACCTCACAAATGTATCTTCTCTGTTTGTTTTTGTTCACTGAGCAGTATATTAATTAATCCTGGAAACCATCTTAAGATCCAAGAAGGTACTTTAGGATTTTTCATCGCAAGTGATGCCAAAGAAGTTAAAAGGTAAGAGTTTATTTTCAACTGACTTTCTTTCTGGCCCAGCCATAGACATCTTGACCCACGGAAGTAGGCAGGCTTCCATAACCCCAAAACTCCTTAACATGTCTATGGCCATCAATTGGTGTAAGAAAAACTTCTACGGACTCCTGTTCATGTAGTCAATTCCACATCTTTAAATGAGAATAATAAAATTTTAGAACTAAGAAGCCTAGTTACCTGCTCATTCATTTTATGAGGGAGAATATGGGGGCTCAGAGAGCTGAATGACTGCTCAAGGTCATCCTGATTCCTGATGACCCAGAACAACATAACAAGACAATTGGCTCTTTGTCTAGTACTCTTTACTTAGTATTATCTGGGAAATTTACTTGAGAATTATCAGTTTTCTACTGTCCCTGCCAAATAGAATTTCAAAAGATTGGGATTAATTTCAGATGGAATATGAAACTGGCTCTATTTCTATTTGTGGCCTACTAGGTAAGTGGCTGAACTTGTCAGCTTCAATTGTTAAGCCACTCTAAGTACAGCACAGGATTTCATTGGCCTGCATGTTTCATGACATTTTTATTCGTATCCTTAAACCTGTTTAAGCAGCCTAGGAATTCACCAGGTCCTTTCCAGCACAACATGGAATATTGTTGTATTTGATTCTAGCCTATGAACTTGGAGAAATTTACTAGCAGAAAATGCGATGCAAATGTTCAGACAGGTCATTCAGCTCAAGAGTAATATTCCATAAAATATTTTAAGTACATTATTAATTGTGAAGGTCTATCATTATTTATATAAGCCTATGGTCTTCACTGAATGAGTTCCTCGTCAAAGCCAGGCCTGTACTAGGTGTGCTACATTCTTTATTGCTGCTCTTCAAAATAACCCTGGAAGGTAAGTCTTCTTAAACACTCAGAGCTTTGGTTTCCTCATCTGTAAAACTGAGATAAGTGATTTGTCCAAGGCCATGAGGCACATAAGTAAGTGGCAGGGCCCAGGATGGAACTGGTCTTTCCTTTTCTAAAACCCACTCTCTTTCTACCAAATTTAATAATACTACCACATTCTTACAAAGGAGGGTTTATTACACCCCAGCACTATTTTAGGTACTAGGTTCTCTGTATCTAAAACTTGTTAAAATCTCACAGCAACCCCATGAGATAGGTAGCATTACTCTTTCCCACTTTACATATAAGGAAACTGAGGCACAACTTGGCTAACTAACTTGCCCAAAGCCATACTGCTAGTGAGGAATAAAGCCAGGAAGTTCGGTTCCAGAGCTTGCACTCTTAATTATTTGCCTAGGTTGAGCCTGACACGCTGAGCACAGAACAATGACATGTGAGCATGGATACTTAGGGTCCTCTTCCTCCCCACCCACTCTAGCAAACTAAGCCATACTGGCTACAGAAGCTTTCGGGAAAAAGAAAATATGGGCTGGTGGAAGAAAAAGGAATTCTTAAACTGAGCTCTCTAATAACTTAAATTTATTTCTGCAAATTGGGGAAAGATTGCCATGATTCAATTGTAGGGGAAAAATACCTCCCTACTCAGTTCGCGGAATCTCCCTATTGTTCAAGAGTATCCTGAGAACTGGGTACACCTGAGAAGGGAAATTAGGATGAATGGGACTGAACCTTCCCTCTCCCTGTGCTCCAATCAGGTCTCCTGGAGAAGAAGCTTGTGCCCTTGTCCAGACTGTGAGACACAAAAGCTTGAAACAGCATCTCAGCACCAAGTACAGGAGGCTGGGGAGCACGGGAGCACCATATATCACGTATACCTCCCAGATAGCAAATATAACATGAAACTCCCATTTGTGTAATTCTATTTCCTATTGCATCTCTCACTAATGAATGTCACAAATACCAGGCCGTCCAAAAAACAAATTACCTCCTATATTAGGGAGTGCAATATGTCTCATTTCAGTGCTTTATGGTATTCACAAATACATGCTGACACAATCAGCTACAACACCAGCCTGTAATTTTCCATGGTGTGTGATGTGTCAAAGCAAATGCTGTCAGTTAGGGGATTTCAAATAGATGAAGACTGCAGAAAACCACAGAAAGGACATTGGAGATTTGAATGAAACTAAACAAGTTTTGTAAAAATGGAAAAGTAGATTATGATGATCTAGTATCGAGTTTGCACCCTCCACTGCAAAAAAGCAACAAAAGAAGTTAATGAATTCTGGCTCATAGAAAGCTTCAGATGCAGTGTTTTAGAAAATGAGGAGTGAAATCATCCCACTGCAGTCTTAAGAAGGTCACTTGAGGATGGACATTTGGGTACTTGCTCTTTCCTCCTTGCCACCAAATATTTTCCTTTTAAAATAACGTTGGAACATAGACTTTAATATAGGAGTCACAAAACGGTGGCTCAGTGACTCAATTTGGCTTGCACATATGATTCTTTTGAGTCACAATTTTTAAAAATAAATGAGTTGCCAAGGTGAAAAAAGTTACGAGCTTTTATATAAAAATCCTTATTACTTGTTTCTCCTGAAAAATTGGCAGACCTAACAATACTGGGAAGCAGTCTCAAACTCACTCATTCATTCGCCCGCCAAATATGGGTAAGTCATTTACATTTAGAAGGTTCTACACAAGGCACCAGGGAAACAGTGGTGAACAATGGGAGAAGTCCCAGCTCTCACAGGGCTCATATTCTAGGCAGGAAAGAGAGTTTTTTTTTTTTTAAATTAATGGTAAAAGAATTAATGCAACTGAGTCACTGATTTGGGTTGGATATAAGTGAAAGCTGCTCAGAGGGGATGGTATTTGAGCAGAGATTGAGATGAAGCTAAATAATCCATCAGGCAGGGATCAGATAGGAAGAGGAGATGGGCTGCGAAGAAGTTCATTGTGGGTAGGAACCCCAAGAAGGAAACTGTGGCTAGGGAATAGATTTGGAGAGAGTGGTGTGAGATGAGGTTAGAGAGAGAGGCAGAGGCTGGCTCCTAAAGCACTTTATAAAAAGGTTGGATCTGTTATAAAATGGAAATCATTGACAGCTTTAAGCTGATCTGATGTATGTTTTGAAAAGGTCATTCTTCCTGCATTGTAGAGAATGAGAGGAATGGGGCAGGAGAAGAGGTGAGAGACTCAGCGCCTATTACACAGTTTAGGTGAGAGATGATGGCAGCTTGGACTGACCACTGAGTGGAGGTGGAGAGAAGTGGGTCCCATTCAGACTATATTTTGGAGAGTGTGCAGAACCCCCCAGTGAATTGGGTAGAAGTGAGGGAAAAAAGAGGAATGAAGGATGAAGGCTAGAGTCAGGGCTTAAATTGTATTGATATTAACCAAGATGAGGGACACTAGAGAAGGAGCAAGTTTTGGATAGTAGAAAGTTAAGCATTCTATCTGGGCTATGTTAGGTAGGAGATGTGTACTAAACATATACACAGTGATATCATAAAGGCAGTTGGATCTTAGAGTCTGGAGTTCTGGGGATAAGTGTGAATTGGAGATGAATATGTAAATGTGGGTGCTGTTTCTTGTCCTGGCAAGAAACAGATGACACACTTAAATGGGAAAAAGGAGGAGAGTTTTATGAAGAGAATGTGTGAAGTTATGGGCAGATAGGGATCTAATAAGGGATGGCCAAACACTCCAGAGCTAGCAAGAAAGGGAGCCACCTTCACCTTAGATCTGTAGGGTCAAGGGGAAGGAGGGCTATCAGGAACTGGAGAGAGAGGCTGTCATGTGCCATTTCATGGACCTGGCCAGGAGGGAACCCAGGGGGTCAAGGTGGTGACTTCATCCCCCCTCACCCTACAGTCTCCTGTTGACTCCTCCCACCTGACATGCAGACCAGGAAACTGGAGGACAAGGCCACAGTGAGAAGAAACCCTCATTTAGTGCATGTTCTCAGGGCTGGAGAGCATGGGAATTGGTCCAGTCAGCACTGGAGTAAAATAAGCTATGAAACTCCAGAGGGGGTTTGACAGAGGAACCCACTGACTCGTGGCTTTCGTTTTTCCTTCTCTGCAGACCTCCTCAACTCTGTCTCACTTTGGCTGTCCAGAAAAGGTGCTTTCACAGTGACAAGGTTGATATTTTCATTTGACCGAGAAACGACATACTTCTGCCCCTCAAGTATATATTTGACCAGACTGTGGGACTTTTGGTGTTGTATTTAACTTCCCCACCAAGGGCCCAGGGCTCATTGCCCACGTGTCCCCACGAGTAGCAACAAAGGCTGTTCTCAAAAATGAAAGACGAGTGAGCAGACGCAGTGTGTCACATCAGCAACTTTTTTCCCAGTTCCTTTGCAAATGGAAGTTTATGAAAAGGAACACTAACTCAAATCACAGAATCCTGTGTTTGAAATAAATGGTCTTGCAACAAACATTTCCGTCTGCAAATGTCTAAACCTTTCAAAAGATTAAAGGAAATTAATGCTGGCGTGTTTCATTAATTTGGCACCACCGTGGAGGAAATGTGGTACTCATTTCATTTGGGTGGATTATGAAATGTGTCAGTTTTTCCATTCTCTTTTTCCAGGGCATTTTTTTACTGCAAGGCCTGTCATGATGACATCACAGATCCCAAAAGAATAAAAAAATGTGGCTGCAAACGGCGTAAGTAGTGTTTCTCTCCCCGTCCCCTCCCTCTCTCGTTCCTATTCCCCAAATTCCTTTTCCTTTCCTTTTCTTATTAGAGAAACACTAAACATCAAGAGTTTTCTTGAATATGTTTATGTTTCACCCACCAGTTTAAAGAAATATGAAATCAATACCTGTCCTTGCTTTGTTAGAGCAGAGGATGAAAAATCACCACCGTCAACACCTAGGAATGAACCCTGTGCCTAGTCCCTGCTTCTTTACTCTAGAGACGCCTCAGTAGATGTGTCCAGTCTAACAGAGACAAGTATGATATATAAAAAGGAGGAGAACTAAAGCCATAGAGAACGAAGTGTTTTTGTATCATGATTTCCAGTGGATTGGGGGCCCCTGGGTATATAGGGTTGAGAGAAAAACTAAATCTGAGGACTTGGTCTCCAAAATGGAAGTTGACTCTTTCCATTTGGAATTCCTGCCAGTTTTAATACCACAGGCCAGAATTTGCAACTGTGATGCCTTCAGACTGCCCCCAAGAAAAAACTTTCCATTGTCAAAGGGCTTCAATTGCCATCGTCCCAAAGGTCGACCTCAAGCACTGTTGCTCTTTGGGGTAGACTAGACTGGGCTCAGTTGTTTCTGGCATATTCTGTCTCAAGACTCTTCTAAAGCTGTTTGCCACTGGGGCCTCTTGAGAAAGATATAGAGTCTAGAACGTGGAATTGTGAGCTCCTGAGACACCATGACTTAAGTGTCCTTTGCTTTGAGAAGGTTGTGCCTTTTGCAGTAATTATGCCGTATTGCCTAATAGAAATTGTTCTCAACCCTCGAAAAAAAAATAACAACAACAAAAAAAATGATGCCATCCTTCCTATGGTGAGTTAGTGTTTTAAAAGCTCCTTACAATCATTGCTTTGATTCTCACCCTAACCCCATGTAATCGGCAGGGGGTGTTATTAATCCCATTTTACAAAAAGAGGAAACTAATCTTCCAAGCTTGAGAGGATGAGATTGCTGACAGTCACACAGCCAACATACAGGGATTTGGGCACACCTGAAGGCCTCTATTGATTCTCTGGGTGCTCTAACAGTTTTTTGCAGGAGGGAAAGGAAAGATGGGCAGTCTTGGGTCTGATGAGTAAGAACAATTATGAAAGATTACCCCATAAAAATCCTGATTCACAAGCAGAAGCCAGACAGAAGAGCACCATTTCTGAGGTATGCCACTGAAGGAAGGACGTTTTTCATTATACTCCTAGAAGGGGTACAGAAAATGTAGAACCAATCATCTATAAATATCACTCTGCTGGAGCATAAAGAAGTTCCTCAATCCATGGGGAAAATTCCCTTGGGGTGCACTCTTGGTCTAGAGAAGTTTCTGCAGAAATCCCCTCAGGATGGGGCGGCTTAGGCCCATGGGTTTCCTCCCCGTTTCCACTGACTTAATACAGCTGGTCCCCTTCCCCCAGACTCTTACGAAGATGAGTATTTATTGATATCTCAAAATAAGAGCCTCTAATTTCTTGGGACCTAAGAATTCCGATTCTGACAACCTACCAAGAAGAGCATCTAAGCGAGAACAAGGCCTAGAACAAACCTCACTGCCCATTCAACCCCCACAGACCCCATGAATCCAAAGACCAGCTTCACCAGGCAGTCCATCCTAGCCATGCTCAGTTGGTTGTGGACACAGCAGCATGGCTGAGTTGACCAGACATCTCCTGAATCATTTCAATCAGAAGGAGCACAACCGTCTGAGGGTTGAAGCAAATAAGAGAGAACAACAAATACAAGAGGTGAACAATTCTGTAAGGAATGCTTGTAGTGAGGAGTTGAGAAAGGGAGGAAAGTGAGGCCAATAATCCCTGACAGGATATTTACCAGACCCTCGTCCCACAGAGTATCAAGGAAATAGCAAGACTGTGATTCATGTATTGATTAACCATTCACATATTTTTGAGTATCTTCTTTGAATGAGGTGCTATTTTTGGTTCCAGGGATAGAGTGGTGAACAAGGTAAAGTCCCTGCCCTCCTGAATCTTTTACTCCAGTGAATGGAGACAAACCATGATCATGCAAATAAATAAATTCAGAGATAGCCAGTGCTAAGAGGAGAGAAGAGACTGCCTGAGGGTTGAGGAATACTTCAGTGGTGCTACTTTATAGCTTGGAAGGTCAGGAAGGCCTCAGTCAGGGCTGATGTTGAGGCCAAGACCCAATCCAGATAAGGAGAAGAGCAAAAGTCAAGGTCAGGAGGCAGGAATGAGTTTGTGGTGTTCGAAGGATAGAAGAAAGACTAATGGCACTGGGGAGATAATAGTATGAGATGAGATTAGAGAGGGAGGGAGGGGCCGTGGTAAGAAGTAGGGGTTTTAGTCCTATATTAGGAAGTCATTGGAAGATTTTAAGTGAGGAAATGTCATCATTAGTTCTTAGTTTAAAAGATGTCCCTGGTGTCCAGATGGAGAGCATTCTCGGGAGGAAGGAGTGGAAGTGGAAGGATGAGGTGAGAACTTCTCTGACTCTTGCTCTGACATTGGAATGTCCCTCATAGGATGCCATAGTGGAACACAGTAGACTAAACTGTCCCTAGAAATAAGAAATAAGGATTTGGCCTCTAGGATATTTTTCCACCTTGGTTCCAGACAAGTAAACAGCAGCAAGCTTTAGCTTCATCCTGGAGAGAGAGGCACATAATTGTTTGAAATAATTTTATTCTCTTCATTTCCTTTGAAATTGGTGGAGCTAGTGAGGTATATAATCTCCCATTACACACTGCACCAATTGCTGCAAAAGGCCTGCCTCTACAAAGCCAAGCCAGTGCAACAAGGGCCTCACTTCCTTCTCTATACATCTGCGTGCCTCCTCCCCCAACCTCAGCTTCTTCATTTCACAAAGGCCTTTGGCTATGTAACAATCAGAATTGTCCGAATATTGTTCCTACTAATTGAAAGGCCATAGAACAGAGGGCAGGATGCAGATGTGTGTATGAGGTGAGGGGGTGGTTAGAATAAAATGAATTATTAAAAATAAACCTCCCTATGTAGGACAGGCAAGTGAGGAAATTGGGGAAGATGTTTTAGCTGCAAAGAAACTTTAATTAGAAGAAACTAGGATTATTAATAACACACTGCAGGGACCCCCATGCCTTTGAACAGACATTGCTTAGTTCCCAGTCTAAGTTGGAGAAGACAGCTGACACACATACTCATCTGTCCAAACGTGTTAGTCCAGGTATTAATAATTCACCCTGGAATGGTAGATCCCTTGAGGGCAGAGCCCATGACAGTCACTGGCCCTTACCCATAGCTTCCTAACCCTTCTTCCCCAACCCAGTCTTCCCCTTTCACCTCCACCCCTACCTCCTCATTCACTTTCATTCAGTAACCTTCAACATTTCACGTCATCTCATCTGGAGAAATATCAGGTGCAGACATTCCATTTCTGGAAATCCTGTGATAGTATAGTTTAACGTTTGCATTTCTTTCCATTTCTTCATAGCTCTCTATCAAGGAAAAGAGTCAAATTCAGCTGTCTGGCCGAGGAGCAAGTTCTCAGGGTCTACTATTTACCCATTTTCTTTTTCTGTGTAACAAACATTGTCTAATGATTTGTATTTCTTCCCCCAGCCTCTAAAAGTTTGCCGAAGTATGGACTCCTAGGGGACAAGTAATGTCTAGTTTGATGTGTTTGAAGGAATTTTCTTTGACTGCAAATCATTGACATATCTTTGATTTATTTTTTTTCTCTTTGCTGCCTTGGAATACGGCCCCTACTCTATTTTAACTGCACACTGGTAGTGATATATTGTGAGTAAAACGGGTTCCCAGCAGCCCGGAGTCCAGTTCCCCCTGTCTTTCTCTAGAAGAGATACTCTTTTAATTTTCTGTACAGTTGTAGTTTCCTTTTTACTTTTGATATTTATGTTGCATGTAGCAGTGACATCATGCCCCAACTCCTTCATCCCCCAACACAGTCTACAGAGTAGTCTGGAGCCAGAGAGTCCACAGGGAGCCTGCTCTCCATCCATCCACCGCAGTCCCCAGGCTCTGGCCAGCTTCGGGCACTGTCTTATTTTTCCATTTGAAAATAAGACCTTGACAACAGTGTATTTCTCTTGAAGACCTTGTCTCAGGACTTTTAAGGGACTCTGATTAGGCTGAAATAATTACCACTATAGCTGTAGATGCTTCATCAGCTGGGGTAATTGTCATGCTTGCCTTTCTTAAATTATACTTGGTCTCCTTTGCTATTGAGCTTGAATTCCTCTCCTAAAGGAAACACATATGCCACATATATATTCCCATGTTGTGATATATATATATATATATATGTATATACACACACACAATACATACCATGATGTGTCAGAATATATGTACATTCTTATATGTAAACATTCATATTTTTACTCAACTTTGGGACTGTAAGTATCTCAATTGTCTTACTGGAGACAAGTATTTGCACAGTGGTAATTATTTTCTGCAGTCTACGAAGTTTCCTAGCTTTACAATGAAGTTTTCCTTTTAGTCAGTACTCAGTAGGACACACCCAGTTGCTTTATGAGTGTTAGTCAGACATCTTGGAAGATCTGTTTACCTGTTTAAGGCAGAAAAACTGACTGGAGGAGAACATTCCATTTCAGCAATGAGCTATGCATAAGTCTGATCAAGTCAATGCAAGTGTCTGAACCCCTAGCTTACTCAAGGAATAGGATGCCTTTTTACTCAACAAGATGTGGCCATTGAGGAGGAGCTTTTAAGGCCAGCGTTGAGCTTTGGGTCTTTGCTCGTGTTTGTAAGGCTCTACTGAAAAGGAGACTCAATCTGTGGAACAGTTCAGTCCAATGGCTCTGGAATTTGGAGAAGATGTTTCAAATTCAGTCCTCTCATTCCTTTGCAGCAAAAGAGGCAAGTTGATCATCTGATTTTTGTTAGTCATCAGTGTTTGGAGGGTATAGATTGCTCACTTTAAAAACAAAACACAACAATGACCTTCTTCAATTCAATGCACAATCTTGCCAGAATCGACTCTGTGGCTTTCTTCATCGACAGAACCCTTTAACGATGGCTTGAGGGCATGGCCCACTTTCATACCTGCAGAGTTGCAAACTAAATTGAATGCTCCTTCAGACTTGGAGAGAAAATGTGATGTCAATCAACCAACAACTCTAGTGCCAAATACTTCTGCCTTCCTCAGCCACAATATGGTCGTTAGGGGCAGAATCAACTAGCTTGGTGTGCTCTGTGCTGCCAACATTAACTAGCTTTTTCTTTCTCCTCTTTCTGTTTTTGGAAAACCACCTGGAAGACCCTTCTTCTTACTCCAGAAGGTAATGGGAGGAATTTTGCTAAGTGAAGATATCATTTCTCATTTATAGGACTTGAAAGAATATTCTCTGATTCCCAGTGCCACATCAAAGGCCTCACCTTAAATCCTGGTGGACTTTTTCTTCTGTGGATATTTTTATTAATAATGTTAGTTGCTGCAGAGCCCATGAAGAGTAGCTCCAGGGTTTATGCTTGGAAATAATCCCTCCTTCATTTGACTGATTTTAAAAGTGAGGTTGTGACCTGAGAAGTACCTATTGATTGAATGGCAGATGTTTTTCTCTTCCATCCCAGTCTTCCCTTGAATTTGCTTCACTTGAAATCTAAAATATTTTTCCTCAGCCGTTGGAAAACTCCACTTGGGCCCCTCAGTCCAGTACTGCTTTTTTTCTGCCCCTTCCAATCCACCCTGGAAATTAAGGTTCTGCAATTGGAAATTGACTGACAATTTGGTTGCTGATGCAGGAGGCAGATGGTGCTGAGGATAGGATGGAATCCAATTCTTCCATCCATTCCAGGCTTGGCTCAGAAAGGGGAGCCAGCAGAGAACCTGAGTTTGACAGCTGATTATCCATTTGACTTAAGGAAAGAGCAGTAACTGAGCTGCGTCTTCACCAGCCACTTTCCAACAGGTTTCTGGTCTCATGATCACGGCCTTTCAGAATAGAGGAAAAGTTGTCCAAGAACACTTCTGAGAAGCCTTTTTGTTTTAAACACTCAAGAGTAAACAGATAGTTTTGATGATGTCCATTAGGGAAATACTTCTATTTTGTCTCTAAATAGTACTAGGAAGTTATAATGGAAATATTGGTTGAATATCCACTTCACCGTGGTGAAGAAAAGTACATAAAAGCTTTTTCTCAAAATGTGAAACTGCTAGGACCAAGGTCTTCGGAGGAAGATGAGACCCAGGGTCAAATTCTTAGCAACCACATAACCTCATAGAATCCATGGCCCTGGTCCAATGGCAAGAACTTTATGAAGTGGACCACACGGTAAACTGAGTCCCTAGAGCCTTGTATTTCTGCTTTCCTAGAGTTAAGTCGGCCTATTGGGGCAATTAATTGAGCATGAAGTTTCAAGAGCCCTAAGATGGGAAGACAAGTAGCTTCGGTGTTCACACTTGACAGAGACACACTCTTGTCTGCTCCCAGTCTCAGGAAGCCACAGCAGTGCTTTAAAAAGGAGACCCAGTCAGCTGCCACCGAAATAGTCCTACTGTGCCAACTGTGGCTGCAGACCCTAGGTTCATCTCCTAGGACCTCTCACCCTTTCATTCCCCCTGCCCCTAATCATCTGCTGTGGATCGTGAGAAGCCATTGAATTGAAATGACGCTGCACATATTTCAATTCTCAGAGACAGCAGGGTCCTCTTTCTGCTCCTTTTGGAGAAAGGCTAGTTCCAATTGCCCGTGAACTAGCTGCTCTTCCACATCGATCCACTAGATGTCCTCATAGATCTACTTTGCATTACCATTGCCATCCTGGGGAAAACGTTGTCTGAGAATTGGGATTTGGTAAGGGAACAATGGGTGACTATGTAAGAAAGAAAATTAGCAAACACCAAAGGAGAGAGGACGCTTTGTGTGGCCAGGGAGTAGATAAGAAATTTACTTCTGTTTTAATACATCTGAAACTTTCAAAGTTGCACTTTGAGACCTAACCTTGGGAATTTCAAGTGGAACTCTTCGTATCTAAAATTAACATTCTAACCTAAATCAGCTCTAGAAAAGGAAACAATCACTGAGAAATGGAAACAAAACATCAGTGGTTCTGAATATCCTGGTTCACTAAAAAAAAATTGAAGGATCAGGAAGCCAGAGAGAGTTGAGAGAGATGAGGGGTGGTAATTTCCAAATTAGGAGGTCCACGACTTAACCTTGATATAATTTAATTTTACAACTTGAGAGTATAATTTTACACAGAGAGTGTTCAATTCTTCAGGAACATCTACCACCAGGGAGTCAACTCCTCATCAGCTTTTAGTTAAAGAGCTTGTTCATGATTTGAATAATGGCCCAGAGGAGAGCTCTTCCTGGCCAGTACTCATATCCTTCAAGCCTAATGAATCGCTCCACCAGGTCTTACCTTTAAGAAAGTGGACCCAGAAGTCTCTAGGTGAAGACACCTGACAGGGAGTCAATGGAAATGGACTATGCCAGCAGTAGCAAAAAAGAGCCACCTTCCCAGTTGGTGGCACCTTGATCTAGACATTCTGATTCATGAAGGTTTGTCAACATGTGGGGCTCAATAGTTTTTAACTGTTTCTGTCTTGTCTTGGAGCCTCTCATTGATCGTTCTTGCTGATTTTTTTTTTTTGTGTGTGTGTGTGTGTGTGTGTGGTGGTGGTACTTGTTTGTCTTTTGAGATTTCTATTTTGCATTTGGTGTGAGTGTAAAAATGATTGGGAAGGAATGACGAGTAATAGCATGTTTTCTTTTTTATGCATATGCTGCTTTGGAATGTGACTGCTTATAATTAACAGTTAATCTTCTTATAGCAAATGGTTTTTTGCTGCTTCGATGACCAGTTTCAGCCTGTTCCTGCATGCTAACAATAAGAAATTTTAGAACAATGCATGGTCACCAGAACGGCTAACAATAACAGTTGCAAACAGTCCCTGAGAGCCACTGGTTTGTCGCTGTGTTTCCTCCTGAACTCATATCAAGTAGGAGGTTTACATCACCCATTCTCATCCATTTGCCTCTGAACAAATAGTTTCAAAAGTTATTTCATCTCCATCATCCTTTCCCTTATCCTTAAAGATGGTATATTTATAAGAACTTTCTTTCCCCATAAATGTGTCAGATTCTATTATTGTATATAAACCCAAAATGGCAGTATGGAAATGAAAACCAGGGACTGTTGCTAATGAGAAGCATAGCATTCCAGAGTTTGATGGGCTTCTCTTCTGCTACAGCATTTGATTAAAAAAATTGTTTTTCAAAACGATTTATCTACGTTGAAACAAAAAATCATCCTTGTTTTCCTCTTCTGTGTAAATAACAAATCAATATTTCCAGTAAAAGAAATAAGAAGGAGAAAACAAGGGAATGTCTGCAGATTGTATGCCAGATCCGGATGCATTTAAGATAAATTTATGTTCATGTCTTTAATTGAATACTTTTTTACCTTTCTTGACTTCAGCCATTGCTGTTTGTTTGGGATGTCTGGGCATTCACACCATGCCTTCTAAATTCCTCTGATTCAAATGCTATAGTGGAACTTTCTTTTGTGTTTGTTTTTTTTTTGGTAGAAGCTAAAGCTCAAAGGAATGATATACCACCATTGAGCAGGGCTGGGGCTGCATGATGATCTGAACAACAGACTAGCGAGGACACTAAAAGAACATGTCACTAAAAATGTGAGCCAAGTTTACAAGAATGGAGTTGCTGCTGAAGAGATCTCTCATTCATCTCCCCCAGTGCCTGTTCTTCACAATCATAACGTTACCCTTGCTTGACAAATATACTGTATGGCAAGTCATAAAGGTCTTAGAACAGGACTTGACCCATTTGAGAGATTTAAACCCCTCTTCCTGGTGACTGTAACATTCAAAGAGGGCAAAACCACAAGCCATATTTTAAAATAAGAGTGCAACCATTCTCTACAAAGGAAAAGAAAGGGGCGGGGGGGAAGTGACTTTCAAAATGGAAGTTGTGGATGCAGGGAATAACACCTCTCAGTTTAGGTTTACTATTTGGCAGTAATGCTTAGAATAAATGTGAATTCTTCTCCTACTTTGTGAGAGAAGCAGGCCAGTTCATGCTAAGTGATAAGCAAACATGTTTGACTGTTGTAGCATCAAAGTGAGGTACAAAAACATTCTCTTGTACTGAAATATAAATTGGCTTGAAAGGCAAAGGTGAAGCGCATTAGAAACTACGATGCTGACTTCCAACAACTTTTATAGGTTACCACTCAGTTTGGATCCCCAGGCAGTGCAGAACCTACCATACCAGCTTTAGAAGAGCTATCAATGCTGCATGCAAATTGCATTAAGATATTTCACACGGAACCTATTATTTCATGTTTTGTCAGTTTTAATCGATTTTGGCAAATATTTTCTGTACAAGGAAAAAAAAAAAAGAATATGATTAACCAATAGGCTGATTGCTTCCTGAATTTCGTATTTGGTGGGGAGAGAAAGGCAGATGCGATTTTCAGATCCTCTCAGCTTTAAGCAGAAAATACACCCATGAGTAGCTAAATGCATTCCAACAGAGCAACATCTCATATGCTTTTGGTGATTTCTTATTTGTGAACTGCCTTTAATGTCAAATCTGCAGCATTAGTCTTGAGTAGCTGCATTTCTTATATGGACAGATTTGGATATTTGTTCTGTCAAGAGTAAATTTAAATTCCTGTAGCCATCATGTAAACTCACTCTCGGAAAGTTCAGCAAAGGCATCCTCAGATTCTATATTAACACGTAATCGTTTCACATCTAATTTGATGAAAGCTTATCCCAGCCTCTGCCTAATGCCCAGAAATAGATGGAAATTAGAAAGCCTACATATTAGATATTTTTGCCTCTTGCAAAAACCATTTATTATACCAAATAAGCAACTAATTTAATTGATTGGCAGTGTGTGTATTTTGTCCTCCTGTATTAATCATACCAGGGGAAAAGTGTTGGTTACATTTTTTGCTGTCGATAATTTGCTCTTCTTCCCATCTGAGAACCTGAGTGTATTCAGCCATGCCCTTTTCCTGTGGTCACCGCTTTACCTAGGGGAAAAAAATCATGTGCAACAGCCTTGGGGGACGATAAAGGCAATTTATATTTTCGCTGCTTTTTTGATGTACAACCAAACTGTTACCAACAATCACTCTGCATTTTTTTCTGGGTCAAGACTGTTAAAGTGAACTAAGACCTGTGTTAAATCCCTTCAGCTCCCTTCCAGCTGCCTTGCTGTGTGTGACCTTGCCATTAATTGCCGCTCTTCCTCTCCTCCCATCCAACCACACGGTTATAGCCAAGATGTCCATCTACAAGAGAATGAGACGGGCATGTTGTTTTGATTGCGGACGTTCTGAGCGTGACTGCTCGTGCATGTCAGGCCGTGTGCGTGGTAACGTGGACACCCTTGAGAGAGCCTTCCCACTTTCTTCTGTCTCTGTTAATGATTGCTCCACCAGTTTCCGTGCCTGTAAGTTTAACCTCAACACATGTAGTTCCATGTTTGTGCTGTCTGTGGTATCATCCCTGTCTTGTGCTGTGCCCTGTGGTTCTGAGTCAGTCGGGCTGATGTCTTCTTCCCAGTGTGAACTCCTGTGTGGTGACATGTTGCCCCAGCTGCCTGTGTCTCTGTGTACGTGCTGAGGAAGGCCTCCCTTCTGATTTTCTTAACTTGTGCTTCTCGTAATAGCATGCAGGACTGTGATATTACAGTCTGGTGATATCTTTCCTCTCTCTCCTTTAAATAAATGTAAATGTAAATTAAAGTGACAGCATATCACCTACTGTATTAATACAGAGATATGCAGAAGTGTACATCTTAATATTTTTGAAATGGCTGTAAATTGAATTGTATCAAAGGGAGGAAGGAAAGGGTGTAGCGAGAACAAGCCAGCTCTAGAATTAAGTTGCTTTTAGTGAGCTTAGATAGTTTCTTAGATAGCTTCCAAAATACAACAGTTTTGATGCAGATGGATATATATATATATATATAATATGTATTTTTTTTTTCTTTTTACGGTGTCTCTCTAACCTGTGCCTCATTCCTCCAGTGCCAGATTTTGTCTTTTATTCTGGAAAAGAGTATTCTATGTCTGTCAGCCTGCATTGGGCTAGTGGATTCCAGAGCTTTTTCTCAGAAAGATGACTATTTTGAAGGACTGTTCCATTAATATATTTCATTTTTCCAATAGTATAGCCCCTGTTTAACTAAGGTATCTTGTAGCAATTGTGATTCCAAATGCCAACAAAAAATTTAAGTCAGAAACCTCTGTGATTTCCCTGAGTCCATAGCACAGGCCTCTGATATCAGTCTTCTTTGTCATCCACAAGCTCAGAGATGTTAAAGAACCTGTCAAGGTTATGCAGCTAGTAGTTGGCAAGGCTGAGATGTGTCAGTTTCCTGAGACCTCCCTTATCCTTGCCTTCACCATGGACTTTGCTGTTTTCCTGATATGGTTCATAAGTGAAGTTCCTGAAAGCTCCAGTTTGAGACCCTGGGACTGTGGGTCTTGGTCTAAGTGCCAAAGGGGCTGTGGTTCCACTGGAGGACTTTACTTGAAGTATAACTAACTTTGTTTTCATGTTTTGGTAGCATAGAAGGTAAGAGATGCTTCTCGTTTCTGCACTTCCTCCCTTCCTCTTTAGAGCACCCAACACATTTATTGCTAACCTCTTGCTCCCTGTCCTCTCGACTTCCAAGTGCTCAGAGCTGGTTGAGCTACACTTTCCCCAGCAGGGGTAGGTGTACACTGACAACAAGAGGAAGAAGATCACTGAGCTCTTAAGCATTTATTCCCATGGAAAATGAACTGGCTTGACTCCCCCGTGCTGGTGTTGAGGCTGTTCCCAGTGGAGTGCGGCTGTGTAGCAGGGATCCATGAGGCCTCTGGGGCTCAAGGAACTGGGACTTCACTGTGTGCCATGCCAGGTGCTTATGTTTGGGCCCGAAGTTCAAGTGCAAAGCATGATCTGTGCATCGAGCCGTATTGGAGGCATTTGGAAAACTTTCATCTAGGACCAGAGAGTCATCCTCTCTGATTCACGATTTCCTGCTGCTCCAGAGCAGTGCCAAGGGACAGGATTCACTTCAAAGTGATACCTAGTGGAGGTTGCATTGAGAGGGAGTGTGGACTGCCCCATGGGCCTAAAATCTTGGAAAGATTTCTGTTAAAATCCTTAGATGCTGCCATATGAATCCTTATCACTTTATTTTCCCCTGAAGAGTTCTCTGTAGTTCCTATGCCAGTACAGAGATAAGCTAGGACACAGCTGCACAGAGAACTTGTCTGTCTACAATGTGCAGCAAGATACCACGTTCAAAGATAGGCGCTGGGGAGGAAGAGCAGAGGAGGGCCTGAGGTGGCATGAATTGGTCACATCTCTTTGACTGATGGTGGTGAAAGTAACCACAAGCCCCCCCAGCTTACCCTTCTGCCTAATGCACAACTTCTGTTCTCAAATAATCATGAGGCTCTAAAACCTTAGCCTAGATTCAGTGGAGAAGAGAAAGGAGCCACTGTGGCTCTGAGCTAGGGCCCCTTGGTCATGTCCTGGTGCTGGCCAACAATACCAATCACAGCAAACTCTGTGTCCCCCACGTAGACCCCATGGTGCCCAGTGTGTATAATTTCCATTATATCCAAGAGAAATCTTAATTAGAGGGATTTCTCAGCTGTGCAATTTAATCCAACCGTTGATGGAGACCAGGGAGAAGAAAATCTTGGGGTGGGATTGTCCCATTCTCTAAGAAACATCCTGTGAGTGGCATGTTGTCCCTCCTGTGCTTCCAAAATCAGCCCCCACCAGGGAACACGTGGAGCTGTGGGCTGCATGTTGGAGCCTTAACTGATACTGACAGCTCAGGGGGCGGTTTGCCTTCTCCGTTTCATCAGTCATCCTGCCGTCATCACTCCATCAAACAAAAGCAGATTTCATCCATCCCTGTGTGAGACCACTCACCTTTGACCATTAATAATAAGTTAGAAAAATCCATTCCAATTTGAGCCCCTTCTTGGGCCCGCATAAACCCTTCTTCTCCAATTAAAAAAATGTCTGTCTCTACGTGAAATTCCACTGGCAGCACTCCAATAGCAATCCCCAGGCATCCCTCGCTGGTGGTGGAGTTGGGTGGTGCCCATTTGACAGAGCAAGTTGACTCAAGAGCAGCGGTGAGAGTGGGCTTTTCATTAAATATGTACAGATGTGAAATGTAGAGGGTTTGACAATTAGAAATGGCAGGAGAAGGGCCCTTGAATCAAAGTGAGGTCAGATGGGCGGATCAGATTACTTCTCTTACATTCTTTAGTTGTTCTGAAAATCATTTTGAATTAGTGTCAGCAGAGCCATGATGAGTTTTGCCCTTTGTCTTTTATGCTAGGGCTGTATTGTTTCCCAAGACACTCATTAAAGGTCATTATACTATTATGGAGCTTGCTTTGGTCGCAGTTTCCCGGTTGAGCCAGTGTGCTTTGGAGACTGCCTAATTCATTTCTCTCTTGCCTTTCGTCTCCCTCTTTACTCTATTTTTTTTTTCTTATAAGGGGAAAAATTTCCGTTTTCAAGGGATGTTAAATTGAAACACAAAGTCCCATTATGTGTTTTCTGAAGTGGGAAGAGAAGTAGCTGGCTCCCAGAGGAATGGTAATATATTAAAAGTGTTCACACAGTTCTGAAAACCTGCCTTCTAACAGCAGGGGCTGCCTGCTCAGTGCACCCCTCTATGGAGGTGTGGCCCATTACCGTGGATCGGTTAAGTCATGTGCTATTATGATAGTTGTCTTCTGTGGAACTCAGGAGGAGATGGAAGGCCAGACTGTGTTGACCAAAAGACCTTCAGAGGGGAAGGACTAGTTAAGGAAAGACAAAAATCAAAATAAAAGGTGTCAGAAAAGTAAGGCAAATTGTGACCGATAAGGATTCATCACAAAAGGATTTTATTTCTAGCAAGACTGAAATGCTCAATATGGTAGGCTAGAATCAGTGCACAGAGTGTCATTTTATGATCATCTTGGTTTTGTTTCCACTTCAGATGGTCCTGGGCAGGAGTCCCAGCTCTCTCAAAAGACATCAGGATGGTGTGGGCCTTGGCTTTTTCATACGTAGCTGTGTTCTAGTTCTATTACATGTAAAAAATGAATGTCTAGCAACATACACTTGCACATAAATAAGTAGATTCCAATCAGTATGATTTCTTCCCACTATAATTTTGTAAAATGGACCTTTCTCTCTCTTCAGAAGTTTATTCTTGTTATTTCAGTCTTGCCTGCTATCTGATTACTAAGTGTAATAGAAAGGGACAATTAAAATTATGATGCAGTGGCAACGCAGGACCATATTGATTCAGACCTGCTGAGACCTGCCTGACATGATTCTGGTCACAAAGCATCAGTAACTCTGGCACAAACAAATTAATCATATGGTAGAAGAGAAGCAGACCTTTAGACTTGCACTTGGAACCAGCTTTAGCTAAAGTACATGTGTGATCACTGACACTAACCTTTCAATTTACTAATAGTTTAGACTGGCACAATTACATGCATCCTTTTGCAAACTATTGTAGCTAATTTTAAATTATATATGACTTTTATTTCAGGTATAAATATAATACAAGAAGGCATTTAACTCTGATGGTTAAGCTGAGAGAAGTCCAATATGGTTAGGTTGAAGGGAGACATACCAAAATCAGTTTAGTGTAATCTCGAGTCTTGTCAGATAATAAACAAAAATCAGCTTATCCCGAGTAGCCTTTGGTTTGTACAGGCAGAGAATTAACATTGTCAATAGAACTAAAGTCACTGGAGTGAACTAATGGCATTTTGAAGTACATAAAATCAGATACAAGGGCAAGGGGTGGAAACAGCTCTAGGAAAATGTCTATAATAGGACACACCCTATCCTGACAGTCTCCAACACCTGTTAAAGGAGAGTTAATTTAATAAGCTACATTTAAAAATCAACAGCCTATAATTATCTCATTCATTTTATGTGCAGTTTTGGGCGACTTCCTCAAATTCCCCAATCCTAAATTCTATTTGCTTATTTTACTTCTGGGCCCTAAAAGCAATGATTCCCCTCTTTCCACCACCACTACCAGTGAGAAAAAGACAAAAAAAGAGAGCCAAGGATAATAAGCACAAATCAATGTGATCATAGTTTTTCATGTATTCTTTTTAAAGCCCGTTCATCTGAGTCTCCATTTTCTTCCATCTTACCATGCTTGCCATGCTCATGTGTGCGCGCGCTCTCTCTCTCTGTCAATATCCATCACACCTGTGCACACCAAGCACTACCAGAGCCTTTGGGTTCTCCCGGGCTCTTTAGTTACCCTGGCCCATGCGTCCTGATTTGACCCTTAGTACTTCATTGCAGGAAGTAAAAACAGAGTGGTAGATCGGCCTAGCCAGCCGTTGGCAGATCGGCCTAGTGATGGACCTGGAAGGGGCTTCTTTTTTTTTTTTTTTTTGAGACGGAGTCTTGCACTGCCACCCAGGCTGGAGTGCAGTGGCCGGATCTCAGCTCACTGCAAGCTCCGCCTCCCGGGTTTACGCCATTCTCCTGCCTCAGCCTCCTGAGTAGCTGGGACTACAGGCGCCCGCCTCGTCGCCCGGCTAGTTTTTTGTATTTTTAAGTAGAGACAGGGTTTCACCGTATTAGCCAGGATGGTCTCGATCTCCTGACCTCGTGATCCGCCCGTCTCGGCCTCCCAAAGTGCTGGGATTACAGGCTTGAGCCACCGCGCCCGGCCTGGAAGGGGCTTCTTAGGACACTCTTGTTGGTAGCAGGCGAGGCTACAGAAGCCACTGCCTCTTGCTTGATTTTGTGATAGCCACACTGAGCCATAGATGGACTGGAAGTATACCTTACTCTGGGCCCTAGCTCACTCTGTGCAGTGGGCAGCTTCTTAAATCAGCATTGTGAGGCAGAAATCATGCTCGGGTAAAATTGCCTTTGAGAAGGATCCTTTACATCACTCGTCTGTCAAAAGCTCCCAACACACTGGGTTCTCCACCAGAATAAATAGCTGATTGTTTCAGTTGAGTGTCAGGTAAAGTCACTGGCTTGTATTTGGAGACCTTGTTGTGCTTCCACCACCTTCCAAACAAGAGTGTGATTGAATTCCTGAAGATGAATACACTATGAAGATGTACTGCAGGTAGATGAAAGGAGACAGGAACAGTAGGCAAAAGGCAGCCAACTTCTCAAAAGAAATTCTTTGAAACAGGATTGGGAAACAAGAAGTAGAAAGGTCAGAATGAGGGAAGCTGACAGGGTCCTTTGTGTATACCCCATCATGGGACACCTCTCTTCCCAGGGACACCGTGCTGTAATAAATGACTCGGCTCTTTAAGGACAAACTAGAAAAGATGTTGGCATGCCTCACATAAGCCCAGAAGAGGCCCTTATGCAAGGTGACATAGAAATTATGTTTGCTTTTTTGTTTCAGGACAGTGGCCGGTTGTCAGGATACTCATCCTGACAGCTTCTACCACCAGGCAGTGGCTGCTTCCTCTTACCTCCATGGTGGAGGGCAGATGTGGCCAGTTAGCTCCTCATCTTCCATCTTCCTCCACTATCTCAGGCGACAGATGCCAGGCCCAGCCCGCCTTCCACTTGAGCTTTCTTGTCAAGGCTCTGCCTTGAGCCCAAATCCTGACCTTTACTGTATGAAATGAAGTACTGATGAACAAGCAGAGGTTTGAATTAGAGCAGGCTTGGAGCAAATGTCAAGTCCATCTCTACCTCCTTCCTCCACCTGCACCAGGAGCCTCGATTAGACCCAGTCTGGAGTTTGCAGCGCCTTAGGCTTTACGGGTCTGGGGAGACATAACTTATTAACAAAGAGTTATTAAATTTTTATCAATTTTACAACACAATGTAAATGCCTCCTATGAATCTACATTGTATTCATTATCATTTAAAACGTTAATTAAGTCGAAGTTGCATTTAATTTCTCTCTAAATGGGCCTCTGGGAAGAGGCTTTTAGAAACATCTGTGGGAGCGTGCGGCTCATGGAGCTGGGGAATCTCCCAGCCCGCACTCAGGCTCGCCCCCTGAGTTGATTGCTATCACGTGTCTGTGGCTAATTTGTTGTGATGCGATTGGGCATTGTCTCAAATTAGTATCAGACAGATAATGGTGTGAAGTCACTCGAGAGAGGCTTGTGGGGCAGTGGCACAGGCTTCACTGCATCCTGCCTTCCTTCCCCATCCGGGCAGAAACGGACAGTGGGTCTGCAGCACCTCTGGTCTCCGTCATGCCTTGGGATTCTCCTTCTCATATGGTGCCCATCATTTCAGTTGGATACTTCCTTCATCGGAGATGGATGCTTGTCATCTGGCCCAGCACATTTAGGACATTTGCCAGCATGCTCTTCGGAACGATCTTAACATTTGGGATCTTTGACTCCCAGTGAAGCCTAGAAGCGGCAAGCACAGAGCAGCCAAAAATGGAAACCAGAATGGAGTGGAGGTAGAAATTATAAGCAGGTCATGCTCATTGGTGAGGAGAGACAGAAGGAGGCATACTACCAACATTTGCTGAAAAATTGTGTTTCTCTTTTGAGGCTAGAATCATGTTTTAGTCTTATCTGAACATGGGGTCACTCCCCAAAGAGATCCATATTCTATGTATACTGCATCACCAAGGGAGTGAGGTTTGTTGACACAGCAGTACTAAGAAGTGGCTAGTTGGTTAACTTGGATTCATGTTACAACTAGACTTAGTGTAGTCTCTACTCTTACTGTGTGCAAGCAACTCTGAGAACACAGGGAGGATGTATGTGTTGTTATTGTTGTTACATGTAACACTTATATAGCATTTGCTGCATTACAGGCACTACTCTGCCTATTACTACAAATATTAATTAATTTAACCCTTATTATGAGGTAACTATTGTTTGCGGTTGAGGCAACTATAACCTGAGACATCTGCAATGTGCCCCATTTACAGACTAAGGCACAAGGGTCTCATAGCCAGTGAGTCTGGCCACGAGTCTCATAGCCTTATGTCACAGTCTCATGACTTGCCAAGGGTCTCATAGCCAGTGACTGGTGGAGCTGGGATTTCAACACAGGCCGTGTGGCTCCACGGTGTGTAGAGTTGGTTGAGTTGCTCAGTTACTCTTGCAGTTGAATGTGATGGATAAGTCACTTAATCTCCAAGGGAGGAGAAAAAAGTGAGGATTCTGGTAATGAAAACTCGAGATAACGTAGAGAGTCCTGGGGGGCCTCCTGCACAGCAGCTGGTCACCCAATTTGGCTGAAGTTTAAGACTTAGCATGCAGGGAGTGGACCCCTCTGAAGGATAACATGGGGCCCCATTCCTGGCAGGGTCCAGGTCAAGGTTTTTGTTCTTAGTCTGTAATATGATAGAAAGTCTTTAGACAATGCAACACTATCATATTGGTGTTTGATCAGGGAAGTGACTTAACAGAGGCTTTGTTTTGGGAGGGCTGCTGTGGCTGCTGGGAAGGAAGGGACTGGCTAGGGGGCAGCTGGAAGCCCCCCTCTCAGGGAGGAGACAAACAGAGGGGAGCCTGTGGTGGGAGGGCCAGGGCCCAGCTGCTCTGAGAAGCCTTCGGAAGGAAGACTTGATCTATAGTGTACAGGACCCTGCAGCTGAAGCACATTACCCAGATGCAAATCCAAGAAGTTACAGTCTTTAAAAGACAGTTTAATTAGTGGCTCTGGAGCAGTTGAATTCCATGAGCCTAATTCTCCCCAGCTGACCCGGCAGCCATTGTGATTCCCAGCTGGGTTCACTAGAGTTTCCTTCTTATTGGAGGAAGATTTCCTGACCTCTGACCCAGGACTGGGAGACCCACCCATCTGCATCCACTACCACTGGCCTTGGGGATCTATTTCTGTTTCCTTTTCCTAAGCAATATTTCTTCCTTCTTCCTCACCGTCCTCCCCAGTTCAAGTATGTCTCACATCCTGAGTGTGTTGAAGGTGACAGGCAGGCAACTCTCACCTGCTAGTGTGAAGTATTGGCTCAGGCTGAACAGCAGACACGAAGCAAGTGGGAGCCACCAGTGGGGACACCTGGCCAGCGCTGAGGCTCTTGCTTCCAGCTGCAGGTGGTAGCTTCAGTTAGAGCTCATGGGAATACTTCTTTAAATCCCTGTGTATGGCAAGGAGACTTTTCTCCTCCTTTCTCAGGAAGTCAGCATGTCTCCTTACATCGATGGGGGAAAAATAATAAAGTGCTTCACATCCCATTCATTGAAAATGCACTGTAGTTTTCAACCACTTAACCTTCTTGAGTGGAAATACGAAACACGTTTCCTGTGAAGTACTGCCACACAGAGTCCTAAAGAAGTCTTGTGGCGTTTCGAAGTACCATGCACAACTTTCTTTTTTTTTTTTTTTTTTTTTTTTTTTTTTTTTTTTTTGAGGCGGAGTCTTGCTCTGTTGCCCGGACTGGAGTGCAGTGGCTGGATCTCAGCTCACTGCAAGCTCCGCCTCCCAGGTTTACGCCATTCTCCTGCCTCAGCCTCCCGAGTAGCTGGGACTACAGGCGCCCGTCATCTCGCCCGGCTAGTTTTTTTTTTGTATTTTTAGTAGAGACGGGGTTTCACTGTGTTAGCCAGGATGGTCTCGATCTCCTGACCTCGTGATCCGCCCGTCTCGGCCTCCCAAAGTGCTGGGATTACAGGCTTGAGCCACCGCGCCCGGCCCATGCACAACTTTCTTTTTGGTTTTACTGCTTTGTGCATAAGACCTTTGTCTGTGTCCTTTCTTATGTCAGCATCTGTGGTTGTGGCATTTGTGCACACCATTGACCTCAGAGGGTCATTAAAACTGCATGGAAAAGCACTTGAGTCCTGGGTTCCCTCATGGTGGTAGGCTGTGCATGCTGAGAATGCCAACTTCTGGAAGTGCATTGTGGCAAAATGCACCAAGCCAACCAACTGTGTATTGTCTTTCTCTCTCTGGGGCTTTCTCCCAAACCAGCGTGTTGAATTACCTGGATAGTCAGGGGACCCTCCATCACCACATCTGCTTACAGGGGTTCTGCTTCCCCAGCTGACCTTTTTCCCAAAGGGAATCTAAATGGACAGAGCTAAATCCAGCATTATCAGACCCTTGCATTTGAAATCTCAGAGGGAATTGCAAAGGCCTTTCTGTAAATAGCTAGATAGTGCTTGCTTTGGAGGGTGATTGCTACATACGCCCATAGATTTTTACTCTGAGGAGACATTCTTTTGATGTCTAGCTTAGATGAGCAGAACTAACAATAGTGGCTTTTCTTCTCTGACCCTCTCATTTGGTCATCCTCAGGAGGAGCTAGTCTCTTATATTTAAGAGAAACAGCAAGAAAAAACTCCCCCAGCCTTTTCTAGTAAATCTAAAAGCTTTCATTCTAGCCCCTTCAATACAGCAAGAGGAGTCCCACCAAATGTTCCTAGAGCTGCAGAGAAAACCCTATGCAAACTGAAAGTGGAATCTTTTGAGGCAGATCTGCATTAGGGATGATCTACTGCACTGAGAGACTTATAAATGAAGTGAGAAACACTCCAACCCCAGAGCTGGCACTGCACCAGCTGTATTGACAGTGCATAGATGGGCATCTGCACACCATAGAGCATGGGCTATCTTCTGGGAAGGGAGCTGACTGCTTGCATTAAAATGATCTTCATTTTGGCCAATGTCAGCTTTCTGGGCTGGAGCCTGTTGGATCACACTCAGTCAAAAAAGGACCCAGGGGCCCCCTTCCTTCCCTCCAAGGTCAAAAATGTAGCATGCTGACATCCTTGGCTGGGCTTCCTATATTGGCAAGAATACTTGAATAGGAAATGGCCTGGAGGATTCCAGTTCAGTAAATATTTGATGAGTAAAAGAATGAATAAATGAAGGGGTTCCTAACCCTTAAAGGAATTGGTGATGTGCTAGAAGCCAGATTGCCCCAGATCCATGAAGTTTCCCAAAACTTGCTAAGCAGCAGCTTACTGTATAGTATATGTATGTAAACATAAAAAAACTGAGATGCACAAGAAGATTAAGAGGGAAAAAATGTAGTAAGAAAAAACAAGGACACAACTGAAGGAACTAGAAAATGATTAACTGGTAGTTGCAATTGATATTCTTTGTGAAGGATACATTATGGAAAAGAAGATCTGGAAACAAAGTACTGGAAAAAAACCACATAGGCAAAAATCCACCAATGCTTCAAATGAGGAGAGGCAGGGATACCACTATATGTAGAGAATTTGCTCTAGAAAATCAAGGACTTGCGACATTCACATTGAGTTTTATTAATGTCAGCAAACCTGATCATTTTGCTGTGAGTCAGGGCAGCATAAAACCAATGCACTGGGCAGGGCTTATGTGAGGAAAGGGGCCTGTTGTAGATAGAGAGGTGTCAGCATCTGCAGGTGGGCACATCAGCCTGCCCAAATGTAGAGAAACATTCAAGGCCTTTTATGGTGGTCAGGGTAATTGACTCTGACTCAAGGTAGGCAGCTTGAATCCAACAGCAGCACCCAAATGATGACTCCTTCCACATGGAGGTATCCAAAAGATGAATGTCTCATAGCTATTTCCCATTAAGAGCCATTATTCTGTTTGTTTTGCTCAAGGAAGAGTTTTCTTGATTTTCTTGATCGTTCTCAAAGCTCTCTCAGGCTGCACCAAGCATTCCCTTACCTTTGAATGGTTCTGAAATGCTCTCTGCATTTTGTCAAGGTTGATCTGGCCGTTTCTTCAGTGCGGATGAATAAATTTCCACGTATGGTCTGTAACATATCCAACGGAGAGAACACATCCAGCGGGGATGCTTCAAAACCAAAGCCCTAAACAGGTGTTACTGAGAAGGCAGGCACAGTGACCTGCAGAGAAGAGAGATGCTAGGTGAAAATAAAAGCCGCAACTATGCTAGGAATGAAGACAGGGAGGAAGGGGTTCAGGTCATGTTACAGGGTCTGGAAGTTAGGGCATGAATGTGACATTTGCAAGGGGCTGGTTGCTGGAAACACTGCTCCTTCATAAATATCTTCTGTTAAGATGAAGATGGGAAACAGGCAGACATCTCCTGTCTTTCCTTCTCTGTATGTTAGGGGATTCTGAAGTCATTCCCCTCACTGTGCAGTGAACTGAGAGATCTTGTTGGCAATTATAGCCTGAAATTCTAGGAAACGTCAGAGCAGGCAGATACAAGGAGGAGATCTGTGAGTTTTCTGGAAACTTTGGAAGTCCTGGTGAAGTCATGCTTTGACATGTTCACTGAGTGGATGCTCATGGCTATAATAAGAGTAATGTCTTATGTGTGTTTGAGTCTTTGCACTTCTCAAGGCACCAACATCATCTCATTTCATCTAGGCATCCTCAGCATAAACATCATGTCCTTCTACCATGTGACTTTGAGTAAGTCCCAGAACTTCAGTATTTTTTAGTTTCCCTATCTATGAACTGGAGATAATAAGGACCTATCTCACAGAGTGGTTGCATGAATTCATTGAGTGAATATATATAAAGATTGCCTGGCGTATGTTGAATTATTGCTGTCATCCTTCATTAACATATGAAATTAACAAAGAAACAGATGAACGTGACCAAGATTACATAGTGGATGAGTATATTGCTAGATCAGAAGCCTGCCATCTCCCATAGTATTGATGGAAATAATAATGATAAGCCACTTTAACCATAACTAGTGCGTTTTTTTTTCAAATGACTGACTGCCATCAAGCTAGCCTTATGATAGGCCATATCAGCTACAGGCAGAGAAGCCCACAGATAGTGACTGAGAGTTGAACAGCTTAGTATAACAGACTATAAAATTTAAATGGAGTCAATTTGTTTAATTTCTAGATCATGGAATAATTGCCCCAACAGAAATAAGCCAACAAAAATACCAGTAGATAGCTATTATCTCCCCAGAACATCAGTTTTCATCTTGACTACCCAGCAGGCCTTGCCAAATTTGCGTGTAAAATGAGGAAATTGGAAGATCATATTTCTAAGTTTCCTTTAAACTCTGAGACTCTGATTATCTTCCTTCTTCTGATTGAAAAAGGCTAAAAGTCCTTTTTGTTTCAACCCTTACTGTTATAAATCCTTCTAAAATGCTGATGTCCATTACCCAACACTGTGGTAGGTCCTGTGAGGAAGAATAATGTGTATAGAAACCTCATAGTATATCAGTGTTATTCTTCTGTGAGTTTGCAGCTTCTAGGGCAGGAACTGGGTACACAGGAACACAGAGAAAGAGCCCAGAAGACTCTTACAGGTCTCTACTTTATTGTCAGCTTGTTTTCTTCCAAGATGTCTTTTATTTTTCCTCAAGGAAAGCACAAAAAAAGGCCCTCTCCCCAACCCAGGGTCCTAGTATTATCTATGCTCCAGTGATGTGGAGGTTATCAGTAATCAGAACATTGTCAGCCACTGAAGCTCTCCCAGACCAGTTCATATGCAGTGTCTCTACAAATGGCCCCAGCCCTCCCATAATGAATGCTAACTGTTGACCTCCCCAAAGAGCCTCCTCATCATGTTTGTTACACCTTGTTTTGTTATTGCCAGGTCTCCAGGAATGAACTTGTGTAGCAGGAAGCATATAGGGCCAAACGGGGACACCATTTTCAGGCAAAAGAGGCTTCCTAGTTAGAATAGTACAGATTTGGTGGATGAAAACAAATGTGTGTCTTAGATTTCAGCCCAGCTGTTAGAATCCTTAGGTCCTGGGATCTTTAGAAAACTGTGACTTCAGGTCTCATCATTCCTCATCCCCCTGAAACCCCTTCTTTATGGCTTGTCCATCCCTAAAATAGGTCTGGAGATCATCAGCAAATTCAGTGTGTTTTTGGGAGAGGGAGGGAAGTTGGAACACAAAAAGAGGAGAACAGATGGGGAAAGAAGACATTCCTGTCCTTTCAAATTCTATCAAAATTTATTTTTTGGATGATGGTCTTGATCTCAACTCATCTTTTTCTGTTGTTATTGTTGTTTTTTGAGATGGGACCTCCTTCTGTCACCCAGGCTGGAGTGCAGTGGTGTGATCAGAGCTCACTGCAGCCTTGAACTTTTAGGTTCAAGCAATCCTCTCACCTCAGCCTCCCGAGTAGCCAGGACTACAGGCGTGCACCACCATGTCTGACTCTTAACCTGTCTTTGAGGTCTGGCTGGTGTTGAGACCTCACATCATCACCTTTCCTACCTTGCTTTATGAGTAGTTGGGCTCTGCGTCTTGTTGATTTTGTCATTAATTAGATGAGTGCTTGGAGCAAGGCCAAGACTGGGCCCAAGTTTTTCACCCATGTCTTACCACTATCCCTTTCTTTGAGCAGACCTGATGTGTGGACGGGTCTAGGGATGGGTGGAATGAGTATCAATATGAACATTGAAAATTCTGGGTTTTACACTGTGCCCCTCTCTTCCCTCCTACCGATGGCCGAGTCCTCTGATTTGGCCTCCATATTACATTTTGAACCTTTTCTCACCATTGCCAGTGGCACTGCCAAGCTCACATGCTCATTTCTTCTTCAGCTAGTCTGCCGTTGTTGCCTTTCAACCTTTCAGTTAGTTCCCCTTGCCACCAAACCACCACCAACTTTGGTATTCTAAAGCACAGACTTTATCATGTTAGCCCATTTGAAAGAGAGAGGAGACCTTTTGATGGTTCCTTGTTTTTTAAGAGGATAATTTCCAACTTTCTGCTATTAAAATGGCATTCAAAGCCCTTTGCAATTTGGCCTCAACCAGTTTCCCTAGTTCTGTTCTCCACATAAGCATCCATCATCTAACAATTCTCTAGAAGTGTCTTATTCTTGTTACTTAACACATTTCTGGAACCTTTTCCTGAGATTGTGATTCTTTTCCTCTCCTCTTCTAGCAGATTGAAACTTACCCATCCTTCAAAGCAAGGGTCAGCACACTGTCCCGTGGGCCCAGTCTGGCCTACCACCCATTGTAGTGAGTAAAGTTTCCTTGTAACATAGTAACATCCATTCATTTGCTCACTGTCCCTGGCTGCTTTCGGGCTACAACTGCAAAGTTGAGTAATTGTAACAAAGAGGGTATGGCCCAGAAAGCTCAAAATATTTATTATCTGGCCTTTTAGGGAAAAAGTTGGCCAACCTCTGCCGTGAAGGTACTGCTCGAGTACTGCCGTCTCTGTGAAGCCTTCTTGACTAGCCCACCCTGACCCCGAATTAGAAAAAGTGAATCTCTTTTCTGTAAGCCTGTAACATTTCATGTAAACCCCATTTACAGCAGTTTTTATGTTGAGGTTTTTGTAGAAGTCGACAACAGCAACAAACACCACATCTCATCGGTCTTTGAATTCTTAGTATATTGCACACAGTAACCAAGGCACACAGTGAGAATTCAACAAATTGCTGATTAACATGTAAACTCTGTTGAGAATATGTTTCCAGAGTTTATTAAGCATGTATTGCAAAAGAAAACGTCTTTCATGAGAACTTGAACCAGAGGCAAAAAAAAAAAAAAAAAAAGTCTCAAGGCTGGAGATCTTCCTTTCTTCCTTCTTGTTCCTTTATACCTTCTTGAACAGCACCTTTGTTTCTGAACAGCCAACAGCCAATTCCTTTGACTGCTGGACAACTCTTGAATAGTTTGATCTTGAATTGATCACTGCTTCTTTTGAAGATAACACATTTCTTCCATTGTTTCTGCTGACAGCACATGGTGGGCTCCGTAGTGGATCTGGGGGTGCTGATGTTTTCTCCTTCCATATGTCATTGGGTATTTGAGTCGGGGTAGGAAGCCATGGCAAACCCATTGCTTCTGTTCATCCGTGTTTGATTCCTCATTGATTTGAATTTATCCCAAATAAATGTGGATATTTAAAGTTCTTAAGGCAGGGCATGCACCTTTCATCGTTCAGACCCTAGCCAGTGGCCTAGACCTCATCTCACTGGACTAATACACAAGCTAACACTAGGAGTTATATCTAGGCAGGGTAAGCCCCCAGTTCAAATCTTGACAGCCCTGAACCCCACCAGATTCCCCTTCACCCTTCGCATCTGTCCAGAATTGCTCCTGGAAACCCTGTCTCTCCAGAGCAAGTGGTAGCCAGCTGAGGTGGGAGATGGGATACCCGTGGCCTATGCCTGAGACCCTCCTAGTGAAGTTCCCTGTCTGGATAACTGGAGACACTTCAGGCTCAAAGCAAGCATTGTGACATTTGGTTCTCTTCACACATGTGCCTTAGACAGATGGAAGAACTGAATGTAAAGAGATTCTACAGAGTGTATTGGAAATAACAAAATTGTGTATGTGTGTTTTTAAAGGATACCCTTTTGGTTGCCGCATAAGTTATTTTTGTTGTTGTTGTTGTTAGAGATTAAATCTCAATAACTTTTTGGAATTAGAATGGGCTTCCCATCAGCTGAATGGGCTACACACTCGTCTCTTTTTTATAGCCATCCGAGAATGCCACTGCCTTCCTCACATCCCCTGCTATGTTATCCGCATGGTAGTTTTGCTTGAGATCAAATCAGGGCAACACAGGAACTGTCATTTTTCATTTACTGGGGTCCTTTGATCCCATTTGAGGTTTATTTGTTTCAAGTGAAAAATACAATCCCTATTGCATACATCTATTCTTTAGAGTACTTTTTATTATTTTTTTTTTATGTTAGAGATCAAATCAGAGTTGTAAGTAGTATGGTCATTAGTTATCACCACTAGATTTCATAGGCTACACTTTATTTCTGTTCTTACAAAATCACCAACCTTCTCTGTTGCATAATGATCACTTCCAGTGAAGACACAATATGCCTTTCTTGGGTACTTGGGTGTTAATTTATTTCACAGTTTCCTTTGTAGATACAATCAGAGTCACCTATCACATTCCTGTTTCTGCTTTTTATTGTATTCCTTTGCTATCGCGTTTGTGTGATCTTTTTCTGAAAAATGACAGGTAGTGTTTCTCTGCTCACTGTATCAGTGACATATTTTCCACGACTTCTCTATTGCTGTTTTAAAAATATAACATTTTATAGATGTAATCTTAGTTGTTTGTAACTTAGGTTTTGCTATATGAGCAAATTTCCTAAATGACATGTTGGTTTAGGTACATTTTTTAAAGAAAGGGAAAAATATTTTCTGCAAAATTGTTTCCTCTAAATTGTAAGTGAAAGAAAAGCTCTGTTAGTAAGATTATAATGCATTTTCCTGATTTCTTAGTACATCGAAATGCATGAACATTATTTTTATGTAAGTGATTAAGTTGCGGTTTTTAATAACACGTTGTTAGAGCAAAAAGAGCTATCCCTTTTGATTTATTTGTATATTTACTGGGTGACTTACAGTACTTTACATATTAGAATTGGTTTGTCAACAATTAACATTCTAGGTTTTTATATAACCCATACTTCAGGTAATAGAGGATTATTAAACTGCAACCAGTGTGTTAGAAATCTGCCTACTGGTAATAAAATTCTTATGGATAACAGCAGCTGAGAAATACTGCTGTATATTTATGCATAGATTGCAAGATAGATGGCCTGCAAACCGCAGAGGGGCCTGACATGCAGGTCTACCAGCAGGTGGCGCTGCTTTTCTAGAAATAAACCCTCTACCTGGATTCTAGGTACTCTCCTCCTCCTCACTTTCTGCCTTTTCTCTTGCAGATTGTCTCCTTTATTTCTCTAAAGTAAATATCTAAAACTGTTGTTGCTGTTGTTTGAAGAGATATACTGCCAGTAGGACAATGCCCCTCAATTGCTAAGGTTTATTTGAAATCCAGCTTGCCTGATGCAGTGCTTACTTGAAGCAAGTCCCGGTTAAATACATGTTACTGTTTTTGAAAGGTAACTACACAATGCTGGATTCAGCACTGAGATTGGATTACCTGTGCTGTCTGATTATTGTTATGTGGCAAGTCCTCATTTTAATTTAATATCTATTTACACAAATTAATCCCATAGGCTTCTATTTACCTCAGGATAATGAGGGGCATTTTTATTAAAGTGACTGATTGATATACTGAATTAATGTTTTATATTAAAAAAATCACCTTAGTATGATGTTCTTTCATCACGGTTACTCTGGAATCCAGGCTGGGTACAGTGGCTCATGTCTGTAACCCCAGAACTTTGGAAAGCTGAGGCAGGCAGATCACTTGAGGTCAGGAGTTTGAGACCAGCCTTGCCAACATGGTGAAACCCCATCTCTACTAAAATACAAACGTTAGCCAGGCGCCTGTAATCTCAGCTACTTTGGAGGCTGAGACAGTAGAGTTGCTTGAACCCAGGAGGCGGAGCTTGCAGTGAGCCAAGATTGTGCCACTGCACTCTAGACTGGGTGACAGAGCGAGACTCCGTCTCAAAACAAACAAGCAAACAAACATAAAACTAAATAATAATACTAATAAAAGAGTTACTCTAGAATCCAAGTCATCCAAAGCATGTTGCTTTTCTCTCAGGGCCAGAATTAAATTTTGACAAACAGGATCAGAGTTTTTATTATGTTTTGTTATTTTTTTAAGCATACTTTTCACAGAAAAGCTGATCAGCTCACAACTTGGGTATCATAAATGAGGACAAAAATCAAATATGCAAGCAAAACTATTTTTAAACATTATTTTGTCCACACATACCTGATTTTTCAACCATTTTTTTAAAGACGCAGCTATATTTTTTTACTGTTTTTTCACAGTCTGTGGTATTCCTTTGTACAGGATATTTGAGTGTAAACATTAGCTTATGTAGGAGAAAATGAATTTATTGAGGTTACAGAAGGGGAGAATTGAAATATATCTCAGGATGACTCACTTATTTGTTTATTTTCTTCATTATTAAATTTTCTTCCCTAATTATTTTTTTTAAAGAAAACATTGTCTTACTGTGTCATCCAGGCTGGAGTGTAGTTGTGCAATCTCGGCTCACTGCAACCTCTGCCTCCCGGGTTCAAGTGATTCTCCTGCCTCAGCCTACCAAGTAGCTGGGAATACAGGCATATGCCACAATGCCCAGCTAATTTTTGTAGTTTTAGAGTCGGGGTTTCGCCATATTGGCCAGGCTGATCTTGAACTGACCTCAAGATATCCACCCGCCTCAGCCTCCCAAAGTGCTGGGATTACAGATGTGAGCCACCATGCCCGGCCCTTCGTTATTAAATGTTCTACCTATCAGGCCATAAAGAACTTTGGAAGCATAGGCAGTATTTTACTCTTTTAATAGGATTTCTCTCTTTTGAGTTTTTAAAGTTTTCTCAGGCATACTGCACTAAGGGCTGCAAGTTGATCTAGATAATATAATGTACATTCTTATTTAATTCACCCATGTGATTTTCACAGAGAACATCTTGAAGTGTTATTGATTCAACAAAACCAAGGAGGAGAGAATTGGGGAACCATTTTCTTCTCAGTGAATCTACTTTAAAGCACTGGTTTTGTTGAAAATGATTTTTTGAAAATATGGATTGCAGTCAGTTTTCGTGTAAAAGTCAAACCCTGATGGGTTTCCTTCCAGTTCTCTGTAGAGGGGATGGTATCAGCTGGAGTAGTTGAAGACAGGAAATAGCCATCCTGAAATCAGGGTAAATTTACCTGGCTGGGCTGTGAGGAATAGGCCTTGTGAGTTTCACAGGACCCCTTTCCGAGGCATTAGATAACCTTATTTTCCTGTTGAATAAGCTCTCCAGAAAAAAAAAGAGAAATGAGACCTTCAATGGAACTGGACCATTGCCAAGGGCCTCCCTGCTTTAGTTCCATGCACGAATGTGTGTTTCTTACCTTTGAAAGGAAAGTGGGCTGAGCAAGCTAGGCAGTTTCTGATAGACTTTTCCAAGATGCAAAGCCCACCCACTATCCTCTTTGAACTTCAGTATTTAAATCAAAGGAAAAATAACTTTCCCAGAGGATTCAGATTATTATCAAATATTGTCCAAATTCTATCATTTGGAAGGTAAACCTTTACACTATCTGCCCTTTATACCTCCAACTGTGCCCTCAAATACATCTTCCTGCACTAGCCAAACTGACTTTCTTACAGTTCTTACAGTTTCATATTTTCCAACCACCTTGTCTTGGTTCAAGCTGTGTCCTCCACCTGTCATGCCCTTCCCGCCCTCGATTGCCACTCGTTAGTCTGTTCAGCATCACGGGTCAAGTGCTCCCTGAGTGCCAGGACCTGTGCTCCATCTGGGGATATACGGTAAATAAGGCTGACCTCTCTATTCATCCTATTCTTGTTTCAAGTCTTCTTCTTTTTCTTTCTTTCTTTCTTTTTTTCCTGAACAATTCTCTCTTTAGGACTTACTTATTCGCTAACACATTTCATGTAGTCATCCCTTGACATTCTCATGCAACATCTTTTGTACTGTTGCTTTTACATAACTTATGAGTTCGTATATTCATATTTGACGTAATTATCTAATTTCTCTGGCTAGGGTTGTGGTTCTCTCTTATTGTGCATCTTTAAAAAGATTTTAAAGAAAAGAACAAGAAAAAGTGATGCCCAGCATTAAACTCAAGTCATTACAAATCAGAGCCAGAACGGTCTCATAGTTAACTAATGCTCATCCCCCCAGAAAAGGGAAGTGTCTTGCCAAGGCCACACGGTTGATCCAAGGCAAGCCTAGAACCCGGGGCTCCTGATCACTAAGCTGTGCTTCTCACCTTTGCAACATCGCCTCTGTAGCTGCTAGGAGCTATTTATTGGGAACTTTGCAGGGCTCAGCATTGTGAGAGACTCAGTGATATGTAAACTCCAACAGAGCAGCTTATAAGCCTAGTAGGGGGAGTAGAACACATTCGAATTGAAAACAAGTTATAATAATGTAAGGCATGAGATCAGAAGTGCCAGGGGATTTTTTAAAGAAAGGA
Source organism: Trachypithecus francoisi (assembly GCF_009764315.1). Taxonomy (NCBI): domain Eukaryota; kingdom Metazoa; phylum Chordata; class Mammalia; order Primates; family Cercopithecidae; genus Trachypithecus; species Trachypithecus francoisi. The sequence continues at coordinate 41,242,098 of NW_022681474.1, read as the reverse complement.
GAGAATTGATCTTGTCATAATCATCTGGGAAGGCCCCCTGGAGGAGGCAGCCTAGCCTGTCCCTTCAAGGGTGGTCAAGTAGTCAGGTGAAAGGAAGACATGGTGGGTAAAGGAGTCACTGCCTCTCTACCCCGCCATGCCTCTGCCCCTTCTTCTGTCTCCCACGTGTCTGAATACGCGGATCAATCCCATGACCTCCCAGCAGAAATTCAAGGGAAAGAGGCCCTCACAATCAGGCGGTGTGAATTTCCTGTAATTTAGAGGAAACAGTGGGGTTCCTCTGTCGCCATCTGTCTTTCATTTGTTCTTGCCGTGAATGGTTCCAGCCTTCTCCAATTGAGGTCCGTTTAAACGTTTTCTGGCTTTTCTTGTTTTTATGACATTTGGCAAAACCTAATTATTTGACTTGAGCACTTCATTGGGGCCATATGAAACAAGGGACAAAGGTGACAGTCGAATGAGATGCAAGGGTAGGGGTCAGGTGGGGGTGGGAAGGCTCACCCCATTCTAAGGGTTGGTTACTGGATCAATTGCTTGGGGCAGAAGAGAGAGTATGGACCCATGTGAATTACACCATGTCCAAAGGTGGCAGACTGATGTGGAGAAGGACCCAGAAGTGGAGAACTCTCATTGTTCTGACTCTTCAAAGCCAAGGCAATAATCATGGGTAGCGTTTAGAAAGAGCTCACCAGGAATTCTCTTAAGTGCTTTTCACATTTTCCGTCCATTCTCACAACCCTATTAGATAGGTATTCCAATTCTCATTTTATTGGTGAGAAAACTGAAGTTAGATAATTTGTCAGATACCTAGGTTCAGACCCAACAGTGTGGCTTCAAGGCCTGTGTGCTTAACTCTTACCCCTCTACCCACTCAATATGAGTTGGCATTTGTGGAAGGATGTCCCATGCCTTAAAATCTTTATCTCAGGGATGGTACACTTGAGTGTCACTGGTTCCAGGGCCAGAAATGCAAACATGGGGTGCCTGCCCTATATCTGGGGGTACAGTAGGCAGCAGTGGGGCATTTGAGCAGCTGACAAGCTCCTGCCCTAGGAGAAAGGCACCCTTTTGGAATGAAGACTCAGTCCTCTATGAGATTTTTAATTAGAAGTTAGAAATCCATATGCGTATGGACAATCTTCAGACTTAAAGATTGGTCCTCAGACTGTGAGCCTGCAGCCCCTGGTTATGTCCTATAATCCCAAAGCATCTCCCAAATTTGGTGTCCTCCTTGGTCCAGTAGGGATCACAGTAGATTGTAGGATATCGAGGTATGGAGTAACTGATTTGACCTACAGTAAATCCAAATCTATTTGATTATAAATTATCTTAGAAAAAGAGCTCTAAAGAGGGTCAGAGCTGGGACTTGGGCAGGTGGACTGACTCAAGAAGCTCATATCCTCACGCTGGTCTCACAGGCAGAATTCTGGCAGCAAATGATCTGAATTAGAAGTCAGCCAACCTGGGTCCTCGTTCAGGGTCTGCATATGAGTGCAGCTTTGAGGCAAAAGAGGGTGAAGCCAGAGCATCTCCAAGCACCTCCCAGTCCTTCTGTTGCACTCCACACCTTTTTCTCTAATGCGTTGACCAGAAAGGGCCTGCCATACACTAGCATTATAAAATATTGCACAGGATGTGTCCAAGGGTAAATTATAATAGCATACAGATAATGATTTTATAGTTCAAGAACATCAATAGAAGGTGATTATGCCCTTAAGAAATATACTAAATGCTGTGTTTAGTGTAAAGTCATAATCCACACTGGTCCTTACCTCCCAAGGTTAAAAGCATACTGTATTTCTAAAGTGTTCTGGCAGAACATTCTTCATCGGGCACCTGGGTTGCACTAAAAACCCATGCATTTTACCTTTATCTGAGTTTCAAAGAAAGTATCAGTGCACCCATCTGGAATACATATTAGAATTCTAGGGGGCTCTTGACACCATTGGCTCAATGGAAGATATGGTATTTCTGGATGAGCCAATAGTAATAATGTTAATAATAATAGTGGTTCATATTTATATAACATCTTATGGTTTAGAAAACAGTTTCACATATACACAATTAGATTTTAGGCTGGTCTTTAAATATGAGAATCATTGGGGCAAGCATTAATTTAAAGAATGTAAACAGCAAAGTGAAAATGGAAATGAAGTATGATTGACTTCTTCTGCCAGTCATGGCTATTTGAAGCTGTTTGGCAGTGGGGAGGTGGGGGGCAAAAAAAGAAAAAGAAAGAAAGAAAGAAAGTAACGTTGGTGACAAAATGTGTAAGGAAATAAAAACTTTCACCCCAAAGCGGAAATGTAAATCAACGTTATGTTAACCAGGAGAATTTGATGTGGGATGTGAAATAAAGTCCACGAGAGACCTGACCCCAGCTCTCTTTTCTGTTTCTCACTCTGGGCAGGTGGCAAATCTCAGATTCCTAAGGCAGCGTGATCTTTTTTCCACTCCTTTGGATGCCTGGCAATTTGTAAATCCACAAGGAAGCATTTGTTGCAAGGGCCTTCCTTAACAATCTCATGCAAACAGCGTGAAGTGATCAAAAGAAATAACTCTTGTCTTAGGTTTGCCTTGTCCAGTTCTGCGGGGTGGCAGAACCAGTGCCTCGAATACCTTTGAGAAATGGCGTTCAGGGCTGGAAATTGGGTGAGGTGAGAGAAGCTTTTGCCTTGGGCACGAAATTTAAGAGGAGACCCAAAACCTCAGGAATCAAGATAAATGATAGTTTCATGCAATATTTTCAAACTTTCGGCCGGGCGCGGTGGCTCAAGCCTGTAATCCCAGCACTTTGGGAGGCCGAGACGGGCGGATCACGAGGTCAGGAGATCGAGACCATCCTGGCTAACACGGTGAAACCCCGTCTCTACTAAAAAAATACAAAAAATTAGCCGGGCGAGATGGCGGGCGCCTGTAGTCCCAGCTACTCGGGAGGCTGAGGCGAGAGAATGGCGTAAACCCGGGAGGCGGAGCTTGCAGTGAGCTGAGATCCGGCCACTGCACTCCAGCCTGGGCGACAGAGCGAGACTCCGTCTCAAAAAAAAAAAAAAAAAAAAAAAAAAAAAAAAAAACTTTCAAAATAAAATATTTTCAAAATATCAAAATTTAAAAAATCCAGGATGAACCGAATGTCATAATTTTAAGTAAAGACAGGATAAATATTGATTCCAAAGCTGGCATTTAAGTACTGAATTCACTAGGGGTGGAAACAATAAGGACACCAGGCTGCAGCCATAGGTGTGAGCCCTTCCAGGGTGCCAGGAGCAGTGTTTGGTATCTTACAGGCACTTTCTCTTGATACACATCGGGGGACCTGATTTGACCTACAGTAAATCCAAATCTATTTTATTATAAACCATCTTAGAAAAAGAGTTCCTTTACAGGCTCCATAAATTCCATTACAGTCCATTTTGTCTTTGTTAAATGTATGGGTTGGAAATTACAATTCTTTTATTCACAATGATGATTTTAGACACACAGCTCAGAAAGATCAGCATTCACTTAAAAAATATATTAGCATGCTTGTATCTATTAAGCACTATTGCTTTGTAGGCTCCAGCTGATGATTTTATTAAGTAGACTGCAAAAGGGGAAGAAAAATCAAGGATAATTATAAATTCATAAATACATAATTCATTGGCAAAAAATGATTTAAATGGATTGGATGTGGAATTATCTATTTCCTCAAGAAAATAACAGAGATGTTCTGATTAAGCCCATAATCTAGTGTATGTGAAATTCTAGCCAAACTGATGGGGCACATTTTCTTTTCTGAAACTACCTTTGATAAGAAATGCATTACAAACTCATCAGTTTGGCTTCCTGTTAACAAAGAGACAGCAGCCGTCTGGATCATTCTGGATTCACAGTGAAACTGCCACACCATGTATCCTCCAACTAAAGCTGTGCAAGTTTGACAAGGGGCAGATGAATCCAGGAGTTATTGTGCAGGGGTTTAAATCTATGCGGCAGCTGACGGTTGAAATAATCATCTATATATCGCTCTGAGCTAGCTGGGGAAAGGTTGAAGCTGTATATTTTCAACATATCTAGTCTAATGGTTAATCTGTTGTCTTGTACGGGGCTCTCGCAGGGTGGACTGGCAGCACACGCTGACAGCTTCGAGGAATTGCTCACGGTAGATGTGGTTCGCCTTGCTTTCCAAAGTACTGGATGGATGAATCTAACTTAGCTTGAGTTGGAAAATGTGAAACTCACCTGACTCATGACCTCAAACATGAATGGACCAGCAGGGCTAATAGTGGGTTGGGTGGTAGGGACAGTAGAGTCACTAAACTACCTCTGTTCCTCTCGACGTCCCCAGATCTGTGTACTTCAGGTGTGCTCCATGGGTATTTCTTTTGTTATTTGGCTGTCTTGACAGGTTGGGAAGAACATTGTTCTTTGTGGAGACTGGAAAGCAAGGGAAATATGAGAAGATTAAACTACTGCAGGGGTCAGCAAACTTTCTCTGTCAAAGGTCAGTGAGTTAATGTCTTAGTCTTTGCAACACATATGGCAAGTCCTCAACTTTGTTATTAGAGATGGAAGCAACCAGGGATGGCAGGTAAACCAACAACTGTGGCTATGGTCTGAAAAAATTTTATTTATAGCCACCAAAATTGAATTTCATGTCATTTTAGTGGATTACAAAATATTATTATTCTTAGATTTTTTTTCCCCAATGACTTAAAAATGTAAACACATGTTTAGCTCATGGGATGTACAAAAACAGGTGGCAGGCTACAGTTTGCTGACCCCTGAACGTGAGAAAGATGAGAAGGAAGCAGCTGTTGGTGCCCAGGATGTGGCAGGTTTCATCCCTACTCTAAAAGTTGTCCCCCACAAACATGGACTGCACGTGCTACGGCAAACTAAAGGAGTCAGGTTTAACTTTTGGCCACAAAGCCAAAAGTTGACTTTTGGTGTCGGGAGTAGGGAGTAGGGAGAGGAGGAAAGAAAAGCTGGGAAGGGGCTGTTTGTATTGGACTTTTATACATTCCCCACCCCTCCCAGATGGCTGCAAAGTAAAAATTATCTCCCATCTCCTCGTACCTTCCCATTCTCCAAACCCCATAGCAAAAATTCAGGGATGTTCTTGAATTTCTCTTTTCAATTGTGCATTTCCTGTTGGAATTCCATTGTTCATCTCCATGTCTCATCTCTAAGAAACTAATACCTAGTGACTTTTGCTTGAGACTTTTCTTTGCCCTTGAGGTAATAGAGAGTCTATTCCAGGGAAAAGGAAAATGGCTAAAGGCAACCAGGAAATTCCAGAAGGATTTTCTACTGAATACTGAGCAGGGCAGAGCATTGGGCAATGATTCTAACAGGTCAAGTCTACAGTGAAGATATATGAGCTGCGATTCTAGATATGGGGGGCTTTGGTAGATGCTGGGTTCCTCTCAGGATGCATACAGAACATAGTTTGAGATTGGGGTTGGGGGCCTATGGCATGGGTACCATGGGTACATCTAATTTACCCAATTGGATTCTAGATGATCCGTTAGGCCCACAGTATTTTGTAGAGAACACTGCATTCCAAGTCATGTGGATTCTGTTAATATATTTATATAGTATTTTTTTCTCTCTCCCATGTAGGAACTGAATTCTTTCATTACTCTGTGTTGATGGACTCAAACTTACACAATTCAGGTTTCCTAGGCAGTGAATAGAGCCAGAAATATACCCTGTGATTAACTTCTATGTAACCTATTGTTCCTTAAAGTCTCCCTCCCCATTTTCCTATTAGCTCCACAAAAGCCAGAAATGCAAAAGCTCCAACAAGCCTCCCTTCCCTGCCCTGGCAGTCTACCATAGGGTGGGCACTCCCTATGCCTGTCCTAGGGCAGTACAGGTCACTTAGACATTTTTAAAAATTCTTATTCTGCATAATGACAGATTTTTAAAAAACTGACACCCATTAGGTTTTCCAAGTAAGTGTATTTCCTATTTCCTAGCTAGGAGTTGTGAAATTATCCTGCTGGAATAATGTATATGATAATGTGGTTGTTCAATTTTAGAGAGGTGTATATGTTTGAGATATTACGATTGTTGGGGTTGCTTTTAAGGGGCAGCGTCTTTCATCTTTTCCTCATCTGTGGCTTAATATTAGCCATGATGTCAGAGTTTGCAGTGAACCAAGATAGCACCACTGCATACCAGCCTGAGCAACAAAGACCTTGTCTCAGAAAAAAAAAAAAATATATTAGCCATGCTCTTTCAAAAAATAGATTTATAGTTGATTTTTATGCAGAATACTACAGTGCTCATCAAACTTCTTGGTGATATATGCTATTCCAAGGTTGTCAGGCAAGAAACTCGCATTCCAAGGCTGTCACCCACACCCACTTTAACTCCCCTGCACTCTGGTACTGCCCACTACTCTGGGCTTAGAAGTTGGCTCCATTGCCTGGCTTACCTGATCCTAGCTGTGCTTAACAGCTCAGCCTCGTTGATGGACACATGACATTCCCCACTGTGGGATTCATCCTGAAACAGCAGTCAAGTGCTCCTTTACAGCAATTATACTACCAAATTCACAGTATGGGTTGTTCATCTGGCATGTGTTATTATTTTTGTGGTTGTTTACCCGTCATTGCTTAAGGAAATAACCACACCCTCTCACCAGTCTGGTTTGTGTGAGAAAGAGCCAGGCACCATTCCATCCTCCAATCCAAAGATTGCACTCTTGTGGCCACATCGTAAGACTTTGAGAGTGAACTTGCGCAAACTTTCTGGTGAAAGTCTTAAACAGTCATATCAGAGAGAGCTTAGGTCAGCTTGGGAGTCTTGTCCATGGTGAATTACATTTTGCAGCATGACTGTTATAAAATTCCAGGAATTGTACCCTCACTCCCTACCCTTCATTTTAGTAAAACAACATTTGAAACACCCACTTTTCATTGGTGTCGCTGACGGCCAAAGGAAGGGCCGTGGATCCCCTTTTCTGAGGAATGGCAAACTCACGGTATTTAATGTTAGGCACTGATATCGCAACTAAGGGGACTGACCAAGCCAGCAGTTTGAGACAGATAGCAAAAGTTTATCACCAAGGATTGATTTTTCAGTAGAATTTCTTTTAGCAGACTTCAGGAGAGAATGGGTCTGATCTTGCTGCTAAACTGAGTGTTCGGTGTCTGTGCATGTTGTGGGGTGATGGGGAAGTCTGTATATTTTTGGAAGTTATACTAAGAAGATTGTCTTCTGAATTTCCAGAAGTGTTATCCCTCCTGACATGGATGACAATAAAACAGCAAAAGGAATTGCAGGAAGTCATCAGGGTAAAAGAAAGGGGAAAAAAAGGCAACTCAGCTGTGAGGGAGAAACTTCCAGTTTGATTCAAAGCTATTCAATGTTAAAATTGGTTTGGAACTTTTCTAAAAACATTTCACTAAGGATTAATTTCCGTTTTCTTTTCTCCTTATTGTTTGGCAGTCAAGGTTGCAGCTAGATCACGCTATTTCAAAGACCCATTTGAGTTCAAGAAGGAAACTCCCAATTCTCGGCTTGTGACCCAGCCAGGTGAAGGAGGACTGTGACCCATCCCCATTTTTAATAACTGCCCTGCACCCCTCAACATTCTACTTTACCATGCTGAGCTCAGTTGAAGAAGAGCAATGCACTACTGTGGATTTTAGCTTGCACTTAGCTTACTGGTCAGCAAAATACCAAAAGGGAAAACTGTAAAAAAAATTAATAATAATTAAAACAACCTCACCCCCAAACTGGCAGCTTGCGCAAGACTTGAGTCGGAAGCCCTATTAGCTAGATGCCTTTGTGTTCAAACCACTTTGCATGACTCTTACTCTGAGTGACTCCAGTGTGAATATGACATTACTAATGACCTGCTAAGTGTGTACAGATGTGGATTTCTCCAGATGTGGTGATTAATAACATAATGGAGATAGCGGTTGACTCATGTTTATGAGTTGTTTGCCTTTTATTACGTTTCCGAGTTTATTTGCTTTGAACTGGTTTTGTAACTCCAGCCAACAAACTCACCTTTAAATCTTAAAGGGCATCATCCCCTTAAATCTCACTGGGGAAACAGGGCAGAGGGAATGTGCCCCAGGCTAGAGCTGAGCATCAGGTCCATTCTATGCAGGCATTAGACTGAATTAGGGAAGGCTGGGAGTTGCAATCATTGCCCCATTTCACTCCAAGGACCATAAAGAGGCTTGGTAAACCCTGACACAGTGTTTGCAGTCTGGCAAGGCTGATAAAGGAAGATATTTCTTTTTAAAGAAATCTAGTGAAATATGTAATCATTTTGAAGTAAGCCCAGAGTTCTGGCCAGTGTTTCTGGAAGCCATTGCTTGCTTTTGCTTGAAAACAGAATGCTGATGAAAAGTCGAGTAAAATGTTGTTACAGATGTTCAACTCTGCATTAAGGCTGTTGGAATTACCACCACATCTTAAATCAATTCCCAGAACATTGTCTGGAGGTTATGTCATTGAAATAACGAATCCTCTTTAGTCAAGTATAAGCAAACATGTTAAAACATCATTGTAACTTTAAATTAAACTCTAGCGCAAACCAGGGGATCTGAAGCCTCATTAGACTTGCCTGACATTTTCCTAGCACTGAGTCTTCCCAAACTGTAAAACTGTTAGATTCAGTGCCTATTAGACAAGGGAGCGCTGGGAAGTTACAACAGCACATTAAGTGTTATACTTAGGGATGTGCAAAAACAAGCCCTTGAATTTTATGAGTACTTGGAGACTGGATGGAGTTCAGCTCCTATAAAAATTCCACGTTAGATTCCTGAACTTGTTTGTGTTCTAAATAAGTCAGGTTTCTTTAAAGGATCATATCTTCATGTGGCTTCCGCAGCATGAAGGCAAGTGAAAATGCCAGAGATGGAGGTGTATTGTAATTAGCTGAAATGTAGGTTAAATAAGAGCTTGTAAATGTGCATCGTCATGGGGTAGTGGCCCATTGCTTCAACACATTTGTCTTTCGTGAAAGTGAGTAAATTTAAGCCTCCCTTTTAATTCCATTTTTATTCCTCTCATGTAGTCACAGAAGCCATGAAATGAAAATTATATTTTATAGCTTAACTAAAAGTTTTCCTAGATCTGCTTTCTTTAAATATGCAGAAATTGATAGGATCCATATAAAGGCTAATAATTAAATATGGTTATACCCTACTTATGAGAAAGAAGTTATCACTGCTTCTCTTGAGGGACCTAAGCCATATGTAATGGTCTCCATTACACAGTGTTCATATATTTAAACTGGAGACGTTTTCCCCCATCTCTTCAGGGAACAGATCTGCATTTTCAAGGCTGTGAGTGCAGGAGGAAACCTTTAAACCCAAGTTTCATTTAGGAGAACAAATCCCACTTTAAATGCAGTATGATTATGATAGATGATCTTTCTGAGTTGCAATGAAAATAAATAGTTTCTTTGCGTAGAAGAGGCACAACTTTACTACCAGAATGAGGTGTCTCCCTGGAGCTGGCTAACAGGTATTAACTTGCAACTCTCCCATCTGAAGATCAGTGTGGGCCAACAGCTAGCAACAAGATGTAAAGATAATGGCCACTTAACCAAAGAGAATTATTTGTTATAGGCCCAATGCAAACAGGGAAGCAAATGCTAAGCAAAAGAATCCCACAGGCATGCTAGGGAGGATGACTTCTGTTCAGGTCTTAACTCAGCTAGATTCATTGTGTAACTGAACACAACCGTGGTAACATCTGGTGACCTTGAAAAATGCTAGCCATGGTAGACTAGATTAGATAAAAGACCTTTGGATGTGGGATTACAACCTTAAGAAGGCGAACTGAATTATAAACTTAAGATGAGAAAAACAGAACTTGCACCCCGAGTAGAGTGACTCACATGCATGCACACAAACACACACATGTTATTTGCTCCAGCATGCCACACAACCTATCTAGGTCACCCTGAACACAATATACCAATTGCAAGTGGCCCATATTAAAAGATGACCTTGTCTTATAGGTCTAGTCAGTGCAAGACTTGCTACTTCATTCTAAGATGGGGCAAGTGCGAAAGTATACTTATACACACACACACTCACACACACACACACACACATGCACCCTCGCTGCCTTTCTACCGCATTATTGCCTCGGATGCCTGGTCCCTATCCTGTGAAAGGAAGATTAATTCAGGTCAAGCTCAGAGTGTCTGTTTGCTTGCCGAGAGATGCATATCAACTCTAAGTGATTTTTTTCAATACCATTTATGTGGCTTGTATTTATTTCCTTTAATCTTTTAAGTGCTGTTTAGTCTCTGTGTGATTTGCTTTGGATACTCATTTCTGATAAGATGCGATATTATCCCAGCCACATAGTCTCTGCCTCGAGCTCTAAATGACTGATACGGTCGCAGCCTGAGCATGGGCCCTGGTGGGTGTCAGAGGAAGCAGCTGGTACAGGGGGTGGGCTGTGGGTATTTGCAGGTGCTTTCTTGCCTTCATTTCTTCTGGTCTCACTCTCACCTTACACCAGAGTCATTCCCTTTTTCTGCATCAGCCAGGATTTAGACAAGCCCAAACTGACAGCAGAATAGGAGAGTGTAAAATGTGTAATACTTTGAAGCAGGTTTGGAGGGTAGTTGGATTATTAAAATTGCCTTGGAACCATGTATCATAACCTACTAAATTTATTTAGCGTTTTCAGGGAAGTACCATATAATGCATGCTCTAATATGGGTCTTCCTGGATAATACCAAGTAGCTGACATGGCACTTTCTCCTCCATCTAAGACTCCTACACCATTAACATATATCAAAGCTTCTTTTGATGTCATCACTGCTAATATTTCTCTTCTTAGCTTTAAGGTAACTGCCGTGCATTCTGAGTTTCAGGGGTGCTTTCCTCCTAGTCTGTGTTGCAGTCAACTATAAGAATCCGAAGATCCTATTTTTCCTTCTTGACATTACAGCTTTAGCCTGAATTGTGGGGGTGGGGAGAGGAGGACTAGAATTTTGCCGCTGATGCCCTTGGGTGACAGGCTGGGTTTGCATCTGCTAATTATCAAGCAGTTCTCTTAAAAAGAAGCATGATGCAGGCTAATACATCTGCAAAGCTTATTAGTGGGTGTCTTTGGGCAAGAGCAGTAGAGTGTGCTGTGGTGTTTCTAAGTGAAGCTTCACATTGCTTAGCGATCTGTGTGGTTTAGATATTTGGAAAACAGCTTTTGGTTTCCAATCCCCTGTGCTGCCCTCCATCTCTGCCCCGCTGCCGCATCATCAGAGATTTCATTCAATGGCAACCTCCTCCTTCATTCTGGGGCTCCCCTCCAACCTCACCAGCCCCCGTGCTCCTGTCTTCATGGGTTAAGAAAGGACCCCATTGGCACAGCCCCACAAGCCCTCCCTCCTGGCAGTTGGAGGGATAAAAGCTGAGTTGGGCTTGGGATTCTTGAGCCAGCATGCACCAGTGTGCCCCGACGTGATTGAAACATTGGCTGTCAAGACCTTGAATCCTTGCCTCTTTTCAATGCTCTTTCTCTGGCATGCAGGGATTAGGAACCAGCTAAGTTGGTTCATCTGGAGAAGCAGCAGGCTGGCAGTTATGCCTACATTTCAAATACAACTTTATTTCTGATTTTGGTTACAAAAAAATGCACTCGATTACTGGGCAAAGCAAAGTAACCAAAATTAACTCTAGGAATAATGATTGTTCATAAGTTTTTTTTTTTTATTTTTATTTTTGGTATACAGATAAATCATGATTTCTTTTTTCTTTTTTCTTTTTCTTATGGCAGGGTGTTTACAAACTATTTCAGTCTGTTTAAAGTGCATGTTCAAAGGCTGGAGTGTAAAGAGGTGATGCCTTCACCTTCTCTAAGCCAGCCTGTTTGACTAACACATTTGGTCTTTGTCATTGGGTCCTAAAAGACAGCCATGAATTCCTAGTGAGTGACTGAGCCTTGAGTGTGTGTCCTTTGATATTTTGCCTGTATTTCACAGTCTGCCCTCAAACTGTTCATAATCTCATGAGCTGCCTGTATTTCCAGTTGAAGATGAGCAGCCGTCAACGCTATCACCAAAAAAAAAGCAACGGAATGGAGGCATGCGGAACTCACCCAACTCCTCGCCTAAGCTGATGAGGTAAGGAGAGGGGCTGGTTGCCCACGGTTTCCGTCTTAGCCCTTCTCTTCCTCCCCTCGCCCCCTCCTCACCCTGCCAGGCCCAGAGTCTCCCCTCCTCAGCAAGCCCAGGGTGGGGGAGGGGAGCGAGATCGTTAGATGGCTTCTTAAAGGCTGGAGTATTTATTCTGTCAGCTTGTCAGCAGTTAATGATAGAGCTGAAAAAATTCTGTCATGAAAAACAGTTTGAAAAGCTGTTTGAAAAATACATAGGCTTTAAAGTCTTAGCTGTCACCATGTCCTGTCTGTGTGTAGTTCCTAAACAGCAGTGGCACTAATGACGGCGGTAACCAATCAGAGGAACTCGTGTGGTTAGTTTGCCTGCGGCAGTCTCTTTCTGCTGGAGTCCCTCCGAGGACTGTTTTCTGTACTTAAGGCCATATGTGAGATGTATCATCACAATCAAAAATGAACCTGAAGATTACCTTCCTTTTATCCTGTCGATTGAAATCAAATTTCTGTTAATTGATTTTGACTGATAAAAAAAAGTCTAATAATCTGTGGACTTGCCAAAGCAAAGTTCAAAAGTAATACAGTTCTGCTCAGGCTAAAAGCAATATTAATTATGAAATAGAGCATGCATGTACATGTTTCCTTCCTTCCTTCCTTCCTTCCTTCCTTCCTTCCTTCCCTTCCTCCTTCCCCCTTCCCTCCTTCCCTTCTTCCCCCCTCCCTCCCTCCCTTCCTCCTTCTCTCTCTTTCTCCCTCACTTCTTTCTTGACTATGGCTTCCTCTGGTAAATAGCAAGTAAAGTCAAATTTCAACAACGTTCTACAGTTTCTTCTTCTTGGCTTCTCCATCTTTTATCTCCCCTTTTTGTCTTCAATTCATCTGCCAATCCCAGCATTTTTTTCCTCTGACATCCTGACTCTCTACCACCCAAATGAAATAGGAGTGATTTCAGATTTGTACTGCTCACCCTATGTGGTTGCTGCTCTGGAAATGCCTGCCATCTTGACGTTACTTTTCTCTTGTCATGACCACTGGCTTTGATTTTTGAAATACAATAGTGGTGATTTCCATTCTCCATCTTCAGTAACATTTGCATGTCCCTGGCCCTCCACGTCTACCTTTCTGGAAAACAGGCAAGGGCAGTCTTTCTTCATATGGTTGAGGACACAGGTTCTCCGTGGAAGACCCACTCCACCCAACTCCTTTTCCACATCTCCGTCTATTCCTGGTAAATGTTTCCTTAAAAGTTCTCTGCCTTCCCATTCACCCAGCCTTCCTTGGGTGTTGCTGATTTACATGCTTGTTTACAGTTTATGAGGAGGAATAAAATGTGCCAACTGCCAAGCTTTTCGTTTTTATGACGCCAGTTGTCATGCTAGCATTCATTTCCTATTTACTCACCTTTAGGTAATCGCTTTATCTAATTCTAATAGTTATTCCCATTTAAAGTAGAGAAAAGCCCAGCCACTTTCCTTTACCTAAATTTAGAGAAGCAAATAAATAAATAAAGAGAAGTCTGAAAAATCTGAAACCGTTGGAGCCAAATTCCCTGTCCCTGTTTGCTATGTAAAGTATGGCTCATTTCTTTGATCTTGAGTAATAATAATTCTGAGGAGTTATACTGTTTTCATATGCTTCAAAGCTGTGTCAAAGTTTTGCTGCTTAAGGCTACTTCTTTATTCTGTTGGCTCTTGGGTACCAAGATGACAGGTCTTCTGTATGAGGTGGAGGCTTTTTTAAGTCGTAGCCTTCAGCAAAACATCAAATTACCAAATCCAGGGTAACATACTTCTACACAAATGCCTTTCCTGTAGATATATTATACCATATATATTAAATACTTTAGTGTTACACGCTACATTTTATGTGCAATAGAAAGTGATGGTTTGAGGTAGCCTTGGGGGGACTTTTTTTCCACAAGCAGAAAAAGCTAGTGTATATCGTATCAAGTATGGTTTTTACAGGACTTTCTGCCCGAAGGCCTTTGTAAATAAGTAATGATCAACAGATTGGCTGTGGGTTTTTGAAAAGCATGCCTATGTCAGTTTGCATGATGGGGGAGAATTTTCAAAGTGGATCTTGCTTTCATTCCTTGCCGGAGAGGGGCTGAGGGAGGCAGTCATCCTGGGCTGGAGCTGTCTGCTTCATGGTACATCAGAATTGCTAAACGTGGGTCAGGTGGTGAGCGGAAACTTGCCAAGCTACAGAACTCGGGCTTCTTGTGTTGGTTGCCTTTGGGCTGCTGCTAAGGCCTCAGTTCCTGTAGCTGGGATGCCTTATCCCACCAGCCCACCATGGTCTCCCTCGTAGCCCAGCTGGAATGGGCCATCCCATGACAAGTGAGAAAGTCTTAGACACTCCTCCCTTACCATGTCTTTCTATGTCGCAGGTGCTCCATATCTGACCTGGGAGCAAAGATGGGCCCCTGCTGAGCCCTCTCTCCATTTCCCTTGACTTCCAGTGTACAGAAAGACCCCAGGGCCCTTTGGTTTGCATTTGAATATCTGGCACTGGCAATGAAGTCATGGGTAAATTTTTGCTAAATCCCCTTTGTTGATTGGTAGGAAACAAGGGCTCCCCCAGCTCCCTGTAGCTTTTCCAGTTGCCCCCGCCTCTTCCGACACCTGCTTTCTACTCTCCAGTAAATGGGACTTTCAGGTCCTATTCCTCATGACCTGAAAAATCCATAAAGGAAGCTAATGACTTATTTGAAGTGGATTTTTCGACATGAGTTTGTGGCTTGCAGTTTGAGCAGAATCAATCATTCTGAATGTGGGCAGGTTTTAGTGGCCTATGGGCAGCGATAGGCATAGCTCCAAGAGGAACTAGAGAGCCCGGAATGGGCTAGGATGGGCTTTAATTTACCACTGTGGCTTCTGCAAATAAAACAGGCTCCTGCGTGAAGGCTCCTTCCAAATCATCTGCCAGCAGGAGATGCAACAGGGACTCTGCACTAATGGTCTTTTCCTCCCCTTTGTTCTGGTATCAGGTTTACCCTAGTGTTTAAGTGTCACTTAACTCTGCATGATTATTATGTGAACAGCCTTGTTTTGTATGTCTGAATCCTGAGGTAGTATGTTTTTGAGTCACCTCGACAGAAAACAACCCTCACGTCCAGACAGAGCTGAATGGCAAGTGTCTGGGCCCCAGGTCGAGGACACACGTGTAATGATGGATAAATTTTGGGTTCACACCCGCCGAGGAGGAGTGAGCCGTGGAGGCTTCCAAGTCCCCGGCTCCCTCTGCCTATTATTTCCCTTCCTTGCTGGTCTCTTAACATGGAATTATTGAAGGAGCCTTCCCTAAAATCATCCAGCACCCATTGCCCAATTCTCCCTACTTAGTGTGGTGGTGCCTTGTAAGGATAGCTACATCTTTCCTCATTTGTAAAGCTCTAGGGGGGCACAAACTTTGTCTCTGAATAGCTAAGTCAAGAGGTCTTAATTTGGGGGCCTTACCAACCCTATGAACCTTCAATGAAAACTCTCTAGGAAGTCTCTCTAGGAAAAAATAAAAAGTACACTGGATCCGCTTTTGACCACAGTTGAAGTAAATTCGTGGATTCCTGAAATCTCCATTCAGGATCCCTGGTTACAATCACATTCAGTTTATTCCAGAGCCACCTCCACATAGTTACATTTAAACATGCTTTTTGGGTGATGAGATTTCTCCAGTGGGTAGTTGGTATGGAGTAAACACCTGGGTTCTCACACTGAATCCTCACATGGAATCCAAAAAGTCTGTGCACTTCGGCTGCCTGCTTTTAATCTTTTTCTCAGATTAATTCCCATCCAGCAAATATTCAGCGAGAGCCTACTATGTGCAAGTTGTCATGATTTAGCACTTTAGATCCCTTAAAGAACTTCCACACAGTCTAATGGATTAGACTAGATCCCTGTCTTCAAAACGCTTATAGTTTAACAGAGGAGAAGACAAGCACATAAAAGCACAGAATTGGGTAAGAACAAGTTGGGGTTCCACTAGCATGGAGTGTGAGAACAGAAAGAGCTGTCATTACCTCTGGTTTGGGAGGCTAAGCCTGGTTTAGGAGGAGGTCTTATTAAACCTAGTTCCATACCATAAGGAGAATGCTCAACTAATAATATTACCTGTCTAGGTTTACCAGATGCCAGGCATCATTCTGAGACTGGATGCCTGTGACTCACTGAGTCCTAACTACAACTCTGTAAGTAGGTAACTTAACTCTGTAAGTAGGCAACTCTTGCCCCCGTTTTACAGGTGAGGATGTTGACACACAGAGATGTAAAGTCTGGTAAATCTAGGCAAGTTTTCCCTAATTAGGATGATGGAGGAAACAGGGACATGCTGAGACCACAGTAAATGCCTGGGTGTGGCTATAGCCAGGGGTCTTTGGAGTGGCCTAGATGGAGTGGAGAATGTAAGTATTCTGGCACCCAGTGATGAAGGCTTTGCTTGTCATAGGCATTGGGGAACCCCTGAAGGTTTTTGAGGAGGTGGTAACCTAACTTGTGTTTTGGGAGAATCACTGGTGGCAGCAGAGGGAAGAGTTTGGAGTCCTCCATCAGGATATTTCTGAGACACACACTACATAAGCACAGAGGTGTGAAATAGAAGACCCACCCAACCCCAGCCTCTGCCAAGGCCATTTGGGTGCTAAGCCATCCAGGGTTTGCTGTAGAATAGTAGACCAGGACTGGGATACATAGTTTTCCCAAGGACACACATAATTCCTGACATCAGTCCTGAGACCTGGAGTAAGATAGAGTAGCACAGACCATGAGGATTTATGTAGGATGTATCGGGTGGATAATTTACACAGATAGCACCCAGCCGGGCTTACAAGGATAATTGACAACACCCAGAACAGAAAAATTGAACATTTTGAGGAGAGTTTCTTGTCAGGAGACCCAGAAAATATTAGACATTAGTTTCCTGAATGTCTAAAGCCCAAAATATGATTTGAGGAAAACAGATTATTCTCTTGGGCATCTCCTGGTCATTAAGTGAAATAAACTCATCTACTTGTTAAGTCTCATCGCCTCTCTTTTGAGTCAAACCTTTCATGGGCTCATTTTGTTAGGACTTCCCACATCAGAGCCTGCTAACATGAAAGATTTTAGTAATAGAAAATGGCAAAATGGCCTGAGCCAAGTCAACCTCACAATTCCTTCCACTGGGCAAAAGAAAGAAGGAAGGCAGGGACAGCTTAGCTGAGTAAATTCGCCTCTTAATGCACAAACTGATAGCATATGACAGGCCTCCCCCAGGACTGGAGAAGAAAGAAATAGTTGGTGTCATGGTACCAAGGCTTGGGTGGACCACACAGGTCCCTCGACAAGTTCATGCTCAGCAGATGGTCGTGACCTTGACCTCTTGTTTCAAGAGCATCTTGTACAACCTCCTCTAGGACTGATGAACATATTGGTTCTCCCAGGCTGTCTCTTAAACATAAAGGCAACAATTTCCTTTTTTGGAGAGTACTGACTGCCTAACACGAGATGACATCTTAGGTGGCAGCAGGGAAAATAATGCAAGTAGATAGATGCAGAGAAATTGAAAAGGACCCTAGTTCTGCCAGGGTGGCTAGAGCCTGGCCTCAGAGTTTTGTCAGTGTGGCTCCAGGGATGGCCATCAAGCGGGAGATGGGGGGAGGGTGGTGGGCAGTGGTGTCTCAGGGGTGACGATCGTTATCAGGAGAGTGGAAGCCCTGTTGAAGGATGAGTTAAGGCAGGAGCCAGGATTTGCTCTGCAAATCCTCAGGAAGTATCAGGAAATAGTAATCACCCAGGAGCCAAGGCACCCAAGAATGAGGCAGATCCAGTTGGAACCATTTATGGTGCTAAACACCTAACTATGAGCCCTTTTGAGGAGACCACCTAAGACCTAATCCAGCCTCCTGTATCTGATACAGGCTGAGATACACCTATGTGGCCTGATACTCTTGAACATTGTGCTCAAGGTCTTAGCGACTAGATACCATGTTGTTAAAAAAGGGTAGAACACTGAATTGTAAGTATTGCAATTTGCAAGGATTAGTAGTTAATTTGCTTGTTTAAATTTATTTGCTGATTAGCTCATGGGAAGAGAAGTCAGCAAGAGAGAGTCATTTGTGCAGCATCTAGTCAGTAAATCCCCATCAAGAATCAAGTGTGGACACAATGCCTCGAGTTCCACAGAGTCAGAGAATCAGAGTAGGCGCCTCCTTCAATTTTGCACTCTAGGCACCTCCCTTGCCTCCCTGTAGTCCTGGCTTTGCTGAATATTACTACTGCTTCATAATCTGTGTGATGTTGACAATTGCTAACTTGGGTAGGATTTACTCAAGCCATATAGATTCTCCATCTGGGCAAAACTTTATAGCGGTGGTTCTCATATTTTAGCAGGTGTCAGAATCACCTGGAGGGCTTTGTTAAAATATAGCTTGCTGGGCCACAGCCCTACACAGTCTAATTCAGCAGATCTGGCCTGGGGATTGGAAATTTGCATTTCTGTCAAACTTCCAGGTGATGCTGATGCGGCTGGTCTGGGCCACAGTTTGAGAACCACTCTTTTTAAGAATCAGAACAGTGAGAGGAGCTTGAAGTGATAGAGGGTTATCTCTCAGAAATGTTCAGATTTTGCACTGGAGAACCAAATAGTTGCTTAATTAAGAACATCTGTCTCGACCACTGTTGCCATCACATGGGTCCTCCCTGCTGATTAATTACAGCAGCTGGCTTCTGGTGAACTTCAGGCAGCCTTGACTGGTTAGAGACATAATTTAGGTTGTCCTTCACATCACAATGCCCTTTTTATAGCAAATGCTCTGTGTCCTAATTCATACACAGTCCCTGTGAATGAAAAATGTTGCAAGAACCCTGATTGTTCAAAAACAAATTGTGGCAAGATATCAGAGGTAAATGGGTTCTCACTGCACACGCTTTTGATCTCCACAAAAGGTTTGCTGAGTCTCTGTTGACTGCTTAAAGAGTGTTCGGGAACTAGAGGTGATTCATCAGTTCCTCTTGTTAGTTTGGTTGCATCCTCTGCTGGATTCTGGAAATACGTGGAAGAGCAAAATAGATCCCTGCCCCTAAATAGTTCGCCATCTAATGGATAAAACAGACATGGAAATTATTATCACTGAAGGAGCATCTCTAGAAGTTCCTAGGAAGGGAAAATAACTTCAGTCTCTCTGGCTGTTCAGGATGATGGCTTTATGAGGAACACTTGAGCCAAACAGTGAAGCCTGAGAAAAGTCCTGTTAGCCCTGTCATGGTGCCTTACATAATAGATGCTCAATAAAGTCGGTATTTGCAGCTTGGATAAAAGGTCCGCGGAGGGATGAGAAATTTACCTCCTTTTAATCAAGTCTCTCATCTCCCAGGGAGACCACTGTAGGGTGCCCTTAATTTGGATGGGATGCTCATAATGACAGAGAAGTCCTTATTGTGTGGTAAGACATGAGGTCTTGAAAATCAAGCGAGAAAAGAAAGCAATTTTCCAGCCATTTTGTAACTTTCCTTTTTTGTAACATTTTTGTGTGTTTGGCTGGTTATTTGTACTTTAATGTAAATTTCTGAAGTCCAGCGTTGAACCCAGTGCCACAGAAGGAACAGGGATTGGCTGTCTTTGCCTGTAAGGGAAATTGTGCACTTTAAAATATGATATCAGCTTCCTCACAGTGGGTTTGCTAGAAAAGGGATTTGTGGTTTTGCTTTAGGCTGTTGTCTTCAAGGCGAGTTTTTTTGTGTTTCTGTTGTAGCAAGGCATTTAGTTTACTTCCTGAGATTAATTGATACCAAGTGGCATTTCTTGCTCTGCAAATCCTCAAAACAAAGATCTTTTTTTTTTTTTTTTTTTTTTTTTTTGAGGCGGAGTCTCGCTCTGTTGCCCGGACTGGAGTGCAGTGGCCGGATCTCAGCTCACTGCAAGCTCCGCCTCCCGGGTTTACGCCATTCTCCTGCCTCAGCCTCCCGAGTAGCTGGGACTACAGGCGCCCGCCATCTCGCCCGGCTAGTTTTTTTTTTTTTTTTTTTTTGGTATTTTTTTTAGTAGAGACGGGGTTTCACCGTGTTAGCCAGGATGGTCTCGATCTCCTGACCTCGTGATCCGCCCGTCTCGGCCTCCCAAAGTGCTGGGATTACAGGCTTGAGCCACCGCGCCCGGCCAACAAAGATCTTTTGCAGGCACACCTCGGAGATATTGCAGGCTCAGTTCCAGGCCTCCACAACAAAGTGAATATCGCAATAAAGCAAGCAACACACATTTTTTTTGTTTGTTTTCTAATACATATAAAAGTTAGGTTTACACTCTTCTGTAGTCTATTAAGTGTGTACATACCGTCATTAAAATACTCCTAAAAATGCTAGTAATCATCTGAGTCATCAGTGAGTTTTAATCTTCTTGTTGCTAGAGGGTCTTGCCTCAGTGTTGATGGCTGCTGTCTGATCGGGGGTGGTAGCTGAAGATTATGGTGGCTGTGGCAATTTCTTAAAATAAGACAACAGTGAAGATTGCTGCATCGACTGACTCTTCCTTTGACAAAAGATTTCTCTGTAGCATGTGATGCTGTTGGATAGCATTTTACCCAGAGTAGAACTTCTTTCAAAATTGGAGTCAATCCTTTCATACTCTGCCGCTGCTTCCTCAACTATGTTTATGTACTGTTCTAAATCCTGTGTTGTCATTTCAACAGTAATCACAGAATCTTCACTAGGAGTAGCTTCCATCTCAAGAGACCACTTTCTTTTCTAACCCATAAGAAACAACTCCTCATCCGTTCAAGTTTGATCATGAGATTACAGCAATTCAGTCACATGTTCAGGGTCCACCTCTAATTCTAGTTCTCTTACTGTTTCTACCACAGCTGCTGTTACTTCCTCCACTGAAGTCTTAAAACCCTCAAAGTCATCCATGAGGGTTGGAATCCACTTCTTCCAAACTCCTGTTGATATTTTGACCTCCTCCCATGAATCACGAATGTTCTTATTAGCATCTAGAATGGCGATTCTTTCTCAGAAACTTTTCAATTTATTTTGCCCAGATTCGTCAAAGGAATCACTATGGCAGTGATAGCCTTATTATATATATTTCTTGAGTAATAAGTCTTGAAAGTCAAAATTACTTCTTGATCCATGGGCTGCAGAATAGTTGTTCCAGCAGGTATGGAAACAGCATTCATCTTATACATCTCCATCAGAGCTCTTGAATAATTGGGTGCATTATCAGTGCATAGTAACATCTCAAAAGAAATCTTTTTCTCTGAGCAGTAGGTCTCAACAGCAGGATTAAAATATTCAGTATGTCATGCTGTAAACAGTTGTAAATGCCTGACTTCAAAGCTTCAAAGGACAGGCTGATTCTTGTTTGGAACTGATGCAGCTGGTGACTTTAAGTTGAAGTCAAAGCTCATTTACCATTCTGAAAATCCTAGAGGCCTTAAGAATTATGTGAAATCTACTCTGCCTGTGCTCTAGCAATGAAAAAATAAACCTTCAATTAAAAAAAAAAATATATATATATATAATATCTGCAAAGTGCAATACAGCCAAGTGGAATAAAATGAGGTATGCCTATACTCTTTTTTTTTTAAGACAGGGTCTGGCTCTGTTGCCAGGCTGGAGTGCAGTAGTAGTGTGATCTCGGCTCACTGGCAGCCTCAACCTCCTGAGTTCAAGTGATTCTCATGCCTCAGTCTCCTGAGTGCCTGGAACTATAGGCATGCACCATATGCCTGGCTAATTTTTGTTTTTTTTGTAGAGATGGAGTTTTGCCATGTTGCCCTAGGCCAGTCTCAAACTCCTGAGCTCCAGTGATCTGCCCACTTCAGCAAATTTGAGGGAGAACACAGTTCAGTCCATAAAGATGAAACAGCAGATATACCTCACATCACAGAGTTTCTATTACCCTAAAATAAGGCATGTACATTGGCCAAGTTGCAAGTGACAAGTGAGCCTTGAATTAATTATGGTGCCTTTTAGGGAAATTGAAAATTACTCTGTGAGTGGAAGACTTAGGTAATGTCATTGTGATGTGAAAGACAGTATCTAATCCTGGTCCTTGGTTTTAACTAACTGGCCTTTGAGGAGTTGTGGGAGAGGCTTTGGAAGTGGGTCTCTATCATCTTGCAAACTGAAGATTTTGGGATGCCTTATTCAGGGAGATTTCTCATGATCCTCCTTTCCATACAACAAACTGTCCAATTCCTTTGGGTCTCCCTGGATCGTAGCAGTGTTGGTTGGTGTGCTCAATGGCAAATGCTTGGACTTTCTTCTAGTAATAGAAGCTTTAGAAACTTTGATTTAGTCCCTGTGGCCAACTGACTGTCCACTCTCCACCTGTTCCAGAGATCTCTCTGCAGCATAAGCCAGCCTAAAGTACCTTAAATTACTACAGGAACAGACATGGTAAAGAAATTTATACTGTCTGGCCAGAAACAGTTACAGACTCTGTTGTTGCTGGAACGAATTGTGTTCCCAGCTTACTCCTAGACTGTGAAATTCAGTGAGTGTGTAACAGTGCTGGCCCTTACTGGAGCCATAAATTAATCCCTCTCCCATGCTACTTAGCTCTCATCTTCACTCTAGCAACCTTTCTTTGCCTACTCAGGGCTGTCCAGCCTTCTGATATCCAGCAATGGTCCAGTACTTTCAAATTTCTTCTAGCTGTGTCTTTTCTCAATGACAGCACAGTGTTTCAAACCTTCAGGATCTTCTAGGCTCATCCAACCTTTATATGCATATCCTCGCTGTATCCCTCGCTCTTCTGGAATGTCTTAATGATAGAAAACCCACTGTCTTGGGCAACAACTCATTTCATTTTCGAATTACTTTCAGTTTTTATAACACTCTTCCTTTTTTGGAAACATGATTTTTGTTCTCTGTAAATCTCATGCATCATTCTTAGTCTGCTGTCAATCAGTCATACTCAATCAGTTTAATCCATCTTCTACTTGACTGTCATTGCACATCTGGAGACAGATGGAAGGCCTGGTCTGAGTCTTCTGTGCCTTAGGTTGGGCAGTATGGTATCCGACATCTTCAGCCATGGTTTTAGGTGCCATTATTTGGCCTTTTTCATTTGGGCCTCAATTCTCTGAGTGGGTCCTACTGGCTATTAGTGGATCAACACTGCAACATGGTGAGATTCCTCTTCACTTTTCATGGTTCAGATCAAATGCTACTTTCTTTGCGAAGCCTTCCTTAATGCTACCCAAATACCAGGATATGAACAGCTTTTTTCTTGGTATTCTCATATCACCTTGTACTTTCCTGTAACACTTGCCACAAGGTACCATAACTATTGAACTATTGGTTTACATGTATTTTTTCTCCTGCTATCTTGTGGACCTCTCTTTCACTAGAGACTTTATCTTAATCATTACTGTATCCTGCATTCCATGTTCAGAATAGGGGATTCTTATTGGTTGCTTTACTGTTTCAATAAACTGAAGTTAGAATTCCAGGTACCATGCTGGTCAGAGAGAGTAATGTCTCTGTTCTGGGAGGTTTTTGATGTTCCTCAGGTCAGTCTCTTTGGGGGAAATCCTGGATTGTTTATATTTAAATGGTCCAAGCCAGGCTGAGAGATGTGTGGGGAGTAGAGTGTAGCATGGCATACCTCTAAGACTTCCTGGATGCCTCTGGATGTTCCAGTGCAAATCATGGCTTGTAGCTCCAGTGTCAAATTATGCCTGGTTTCTGGAACCCTCTACCCAAGTTAATGAAGCTTGACATTAGCTGTCTTTTTTCTTTTTATTGAAGGGCGATTGATCATCAGGCTTGCTTATTTGCTTTTCTGGATGAAAGTTGCAGGCCACTGTTACCAATGTCTGACTCCTTCCCAGAAAGAATCAAATATACCAAACCAAAATGTATCTCCTCTTCCCCAAGGCACATATTTTCTAAAAGTTTTTTTTTTTTTGGCCAGCTTGCTGTTTCATTTGCTTGCTTGCTGATATTATGGGAACATAGTTCTGAGTATCTTTTAAATCCTAAATGCATTGGGGGTAGATCTCAGGTCATCCTGAGATAACACTTTGTCTCCAACCAGTAAACAGGGCAAGGGAATTTGAACCTGGCTCTGTATCTTCAGGGCAGGTCTACTAAAATCCTCTTGCAACTGAAATATGTTCTTCAAGGGCTAGAAAGAGTTCATTTTGTTCATTTTCTCAAACCTCCTCTCCATGATGGCTTTTGTCTACCTACCTATTCCAGATGATATTAATAGATATCTATGTAACTGTTAAAGACTCTTCAAGGACAAATACATCCCTCAAAATTTGCTCTCACCCTGATCTGTAAATAGTTCTTATCAGCAACTGCCTTTTTATCTTAACATCTTTGACTAAGTTCAGTATTTGGAAGATGACCTGGTGGTTTACATACCTCAAGACCTCTCAACAATCCAGACACTGAGATGCTACTCAGAGTGGGATTGTTCTTTTTCTTTTAAGATCAGATGTGACAGTTCCTGTAATAGTCTAGCATGTTCATTGAAGATAACTTTGCAAGTTTGCTTCACATGGTATTTGTCATTTGGTGTAGTCTAAAAGCAAATTCTCAGGCATAAATAAATGCAGTGAGAGTTTTCTCACCTTATGTGGGAGTGGGGAGCATATTGGAGGGTCATGGTAGATATTCAAAAGCTTAATCCTAGGTTTTTGGGTTATGGAAGGGAGATTGCTGTCCCACTCTGTACCCTTGACATATAAGTGGGAAGTATCAGAGACATTTCAGAGGGACAGATAGTAAAAACGAAATAAAAGTCACCCTCTGATGTTGCAATATAGAATTTCAAAAGGTAAAATCACTTTACAATAAATGTATGGAATTTGACCCTATGTATATTTTCTGTCTTGTGTTGGCAATATTAATCAGAAAAGACAGCTCCATTGCAAGAATGGTTAAGTATAGCTGGGACAATGTCCTAATTATATGGCCAGTTTTGCAGGAAGGAACAATGACTTCCCAAACCTGAGGTGCTGAATCACTATCAGAGATAAAAGCATGGACATTGATTATGATTCAAGGTGCAGGAGCTTATTTATTGCGCTGTAAGCTTGTTAGACCTGCCTGATTCCATTGCAATTCTTAAGGTTGTCAGTGAGGCTCTGCCAACCCACTAGACAGGAGGCCTTTATGGAAGCATCTTCCTTTTTCACCAATAAACAAGGCGATAGAGGGTGAATGTTGCCCTGAGAATTTGAAACAAGTTTATTAAGATGCATCTGGGCTTGAGACTTTCGTCTAAGGAATGCAGCAGTTGGGAGGTGAAGGTGGCAGGGAGCATCATTGGATGGTTAGTGCATATACAGTTGTCAAGGCAAGGAGAGGGGGTGTTGTTTAGTATTGAAATCATGTATTCCAGATGTGGGCATTTGGTAGTCAATCTGCTCTGAAGTGACATGCTGCTGAATCTTTAAAG
This sequence comes from Trachypithecus francoisi, assembly GCF_009764315.1. Taxonomy (NCBI): domain Eukaryota; kingdom Metazoa; phylum Chordata; class Mammalia; order Primates; family Cercopithecidae; genus Trachypithecus; species Trachypithecus francoisi. The sequence goes on along the minus strand of NW_022681474.1, from coordinate 41,216,625 downwards.
GGCTTCAGCCAGGGAGAGCAAAATCTGATTGGGCAAATTGCTAAAATATTTAAAGTGCAGCCTGTTAAAGCTTTTACTGCGAAGAGCATCACGTCAGAAGTTGTAGTCAGAAGGAGCGAGTAATTGGCTTTCCATCCTCATGCCAGTCAGTCAGCATGAGGCTCTATTCCCATTCCTTCCTCTTCATTGCCGAGGCTAATAGCAACCCTTTGGGGTGTGTGTTTGTGTGTGTGTGTGTGCATTTGCGAGCGCTGGGGAGATCGAAAAGCTGGTAATATGAGAGGAAGACGAGTGAGGTAGCCTTAAAAAGGGAGGCTAAATCCACAAAATGTTAGGAAGACCATTTACGAAAAGAGGAGCTGGGGAAAGGCAGAAATGCTCCCTGACAAAGGTCAGCTGCACTTCCAGATGTGGGGTGGTGGTTTGGGGGCAGTTGTCTCTCAAAGGATGGATTCTGTAAGCAGAAGAATGGCTTTCAGTGACAACCACTTCCTCCGCATCTTTCATATCCTCTGAGATGTAATTCAGGGGGCACTTTCCATTTATAATTTATCACATTTTCCACTTAGGTTTTCCTGTCCTTTTCTCCCCAGGCATGACCCCTTGTTAATTCCTGGCAATGACCAGATTGACAACATGGACTCCAATGTGAAGAAGTATGACTCTACTGGGATGTTTCACTGGTGCGCACCCAAGGAGATAGAGAAGGTCATCCTGGTGAGTGAGGGACTGTTCATCTGATGATGCCCGCTTCTGCCCTGAACCACATTTGCTGGGAATGGGGTTTCCCTAGTGGGACAGTGGGATAATACTGTCCCTAGTCCTAATTATTTTTGATGATTAAAATTCTGAGCATAGATTGAAGCAGCTAGACCTCTGATCAGAACATGAGCAATATTCAGAATTTTCGATCTCTGAATATATTGGCTCCTCATAAGAGTGGGTGATCACGTGCTGTGGGAAAGGCATGGTGGGAGGTGTTATGAACGTAATTTCTGTGGCCATGGCGCTGGTGTCAGAGTCTGCCTGTACCAATATTTAGCTGCATGGCTTGGGTAATTCACTTGACTTTTTGCACTTCGGTTTTCTTATCTGTAAAAAGATGAGATGAGAATGACCCTAACTCAAATAGGGCTGTAGTGAAGATTAAAATCCAACATATGACTCAATAAAGTTACCTCTTATTCTTACTATTATTAAATGCTGTGAGGAAAGCTGAATGCTGCCTGTATTGTTATTGGTTTATAGCAATGTTTTGTATTCTTATAGATAATAGCCTTGCGCATCTGCGAGCTTTCTTAGTGCATGTCGTAGACAGGCGAATGCATGATGATGCATGACATAATGATGACAATAATGAACTATAGTCCCCTTGGGGAGGCTGGGGCTCAGAGCCCTATTTCGTGTAAGGCTTGTGAACATCTTCATAGCAGCAGTGGGCTCACCCAGTCTCTCCCCGGAATGTCAGCGTAGATAGCAATCCGTTCTACTCTCTGCCCTTGTTCTATTAGCAGCTTTGGGTCTTAATGCCTACATTGGTTTTCCTACAGTTTATTGTCTTGCTAATCTATGAAAAATGGATTAATAATCAGGAAAGTCAGATGGAAGGGTCCTTTCTCCCTTGGGCCTCTAATCCCCAGATTGGGATGGGTCTATTCATTTCTGTCAGCCAGGAAAATCCTATCATTTCTGATGTCGGGACCACCCTTCCTAAACAAGGACTGTTCTGGGTCCTCGGAATGGCTGTGTATGCTAACACACTGGACTTTCCCCTATGCTTTATCTATGTGTACGTGTGTTCTCAACTTAATTATAAATAAGCATTAATAGCCAATACAGTATCAAGCTGGAGGCTGTCTCAGAGGTAGAAAAGTTGCAGGCAAGAGCACAGAAAGTCAGAATTCTTAGCAAACGGCCATTGTCCAACTGACCGGGAGTGCAAATGGTTCTACTTGCAAAGCTGCTTCATGTATGTACATTCTTTTTGTTTTGTTTTGTTTTTCTTGAGACAGAGTCTCGCTCTGTTGCCAGGCTGGAGTGCAGAGCCATCTTGGCTCGCTGCAACCTCTGCCTCTCGGGTTCAAGTGATCCTCCTGCCCCTCCCGAGTAGCTGGGACTACAGGTGTGTGCCACCACACCCAACTAATTTTTTTATATTTTTAGTAGAGACAGGGTTTCACCATGTTGGCCAGGATGGTCTCGATCTCTTGACCTCATGATCGCCAGCCTTGGCCTCCCAAAATGCTGGGATTACAGGCATGAGCCACCACACCCGGCCATGTATGTACATTCTGATGTATTCATGGCACTTTTGCTCTGGTGGCCTAAACTTAGCCTGATGTTACCACTTGTGGCAGGTCATAGGCTGGATGCCCTATCTGGGACCTAGGGTTTTAATGACTTGCCTGGATATTGGTGTAGTATGCATGCCAACTGATATTCAATCAACATCTGCCAGCATGAAAACGTTTAGGAGGTGAGTTACTACTATGAAAAATAACATCATTTAACAAAACATCTCCAGGAGGCCTACTATGTGCCACACACTGTTCTAGTTACTGGAGATGCAATCCCTGACAATGACTGCTCTCACAGAGCTTATATTCTAGCAGGGCGGGGCCGGGGGAAGAGGTGTTATCTCTAGGTAGACAAATGAGTACATAACAACATTTCAGATATTTATAGGATGCTTTGAGAAAAGTAAAGCAGCATTGTAGGCTAGAAAGAGACTGGGAGGTGCTGTTTAGAAAGTATGATCCAAGAAACCCTCTCTAAAGTAACACTGGGCTGGAGATGAGAATGACAGGTAGGGCCAGCTACATGAGGATGCTTTGAGGTTGTGTATTCACTGGGCACAGGAAACTTAACTACTTTGGGGATTCAAAGATATAAGAGATAGTCCCAATTGTAATTTCCTGGATTAACTAGAGAGAAGTTATAAAATGTAACCCATGAAACAGTATATTTAAAACTAAGTGGTAAGAGTCACAAAACACTATTGAAATGTAGGGGAGAAGGACTAGGGTGTGTTTAAGTGGCCAAGCAAGTCCCATCAGATATACACAGGTTGTGCTTGGCTTGGGCCTGGAAGGATGCATGGGAATTCCAGATACATAGAGACACAAATGATCAGTTTCTCTAGTGTGCCTCAAACCCAGCAGAATCAGACACAACAGGGCTGAGGCTCTAGAATTAGGACATTCATAAGGTTCTCCGGGTGATGTAGCTGTGGTCAGTCTGACGATGGGCGTTTTGATCCCAGATCGAAGTTCCTGGGGTCAGCATCTGTGCCTCGGCCACTCGGCTAACTGTGCCTTCCCCACCTCCCTAGTCTAGAATTCACTTCCACCCTGGGCCCAGTTTATATTCCTCTGGCTTGTTGAAGGGAGCTAGCCTCCCAGGTGACCTGGCCAATTAAAAATAATTAGGAACCCCGTCACATAACAATGCATTATAGACTGGTTGGCTCTCTGCTGGTGGCACCCGGGCACTTGTACTTCCATGCCGCCCAGATAACTAACTCCAGGTCTTCTGCAGGAAGTGGGGATATGTGATGTGAGCTCCCCAGTGGGTCTTCCTTGGTCACAGTTTCTAAGGCATTTCTTACAACTTATGTCTCCTGTTTCCGTGGACTGTTGCAGAGGGAAACCAATAATGGTGACAGCCCCTGCTTTATTCTAACGATCAGGTAGTGAAAGCTAGCTTCCTCCTCTCCTTGGGGGTTACTGTAATAACCCTGACATTGTCGTGAATTGCAATATTGGCATTTATACAATCAATGCAGCGGTCAATTCTAGAGATTAAATCAAGCAGAGTTTGATATGTACAGTGGACATTAATATGCCTCCCCCAAACTGTTGTAAGCCACATGGGGCCAGCCAGGCATGCAGTGGGTGGACAGGGACGGGAGGCATCAGACAAAGGTCCACAGCTGGCCTCCTGGCTTCACTAGCTCAGTGAATCAAAGGACCAGCAGTGACTAAACAGTTGTATTTCCTGGGAAGTTGGGGTTCTCCTCTAATAGAGTGACTGTGTTCTTTCATTTGTCTGCTTTGTAGATAGAGATTTGGAGTTGGAGGAAGACACTGCCCCGTTGCTCTTACTAATCTCTCTCTAGCCCCTTGTAATGATTATTTGGGGAGATCTTTTCTCCGAATGATATAAGCAAAGTAGGCCCCTCCAGAAATGTCTCTGGAAACTCCAAGGCAGCATTGGGCAGGGGTCAGCAAACTTTTTCTATAATAAGTCATATAAAGAATAATTTAGGTTTTTCAGGGCATAAGATCTCTGTTGCTACTGATCAGCTCTGCTGTTGTAGCATAAAAGCAGCCGTAGGCAATACCTAAATGTATGAGCATGGCTGCATTCCAACACAACTTTGTGGGAATTCGAGCTTTATGTAATTTTCACAGATTCTGACATAGTCTTCTTTTGATTTTTTTCCAACCATTTTGAAGCACAAAAACCATTTTTAGTTCACTGAACTTACAAAAGAACGTGGTGGGCCAGATTTGGCCTGTGGGTCATAGTTTTCTACTCCTTTAGGTAGCATATTCTACCTGCTGATGCATGGACATCTCACTGATAAGTCTAGAATTCCAGACTCAAATTTCTCCCACTGAGCCCAGTGCAGGCATCTGACCATTTTATCATCATCTCAGCAAGCAGGCCAGAAAAGGCAGCTCATTTAATCAATAGATTCGTGGAAACGAAGACTTCTCTTTCCAAATAGCATAAATATTCCTTTTCCTTTTTATTTTACCTCCTGAAAATTATTATGAAGATTGTCTCACAAGTATTTATGGCATATCTTTCTTACATCTTTTGTCAAAGAAGGTAGCAATGTGCATGGATACACATTTGGATAAATGTATTACATAAGTATAATATGTATACACGTGCTCAAATTATAGCTTTGTATGGCACATATATAACGTTGATGAAATAAGCATAGTAGCACATAGTAAGCTCTCAGCAAATATTTGCTTGATTCTTCGCACAAATGATTTTTCCACTCCTTACGACAGCCTTTTGCAGTCTTCTCTCTGACGTTTACACGTGTCTCCCTGTTGCAGACTCGAAGTGAAGCCGCCATGACCGTCCTGAGTGGCCATGTCGTGGTCTGCATCTTTGGCGATGTCAGCTCAGCCCTGATCGGCCTCCGGAACCTGGTGATGCCACTCCGTGCCAGCAACTTTCATTACCATGAGCTCAAGCACATTGTGTTTGTGGGCTCTATTGAGTACCTCAAGCGGGAATGGGAGACGCTTCATAACTTCCCCAAAGTGTCCATATTGCCTGTAAGTCCAAGGTCACATTATTGATGCCTTTTCTTCTTTTCATTCACAAAAGAAAATCCCAGATGGATATAATAGTTGTAGCTTTGATCATGCCTGTGCTTCTTCATCTGGGTATGGGCCTGAGGACTCAGCACTTCCCCTATGCTCTGTCATGGAAAGTCCAAACCCTGGGAGACCTTATTAAAAGGAATTTGCAGCCAAGTTCAGTCCCTCATCAGGGATGAAGTTTAGCTTGTATCAAGTACATTAATCATATCAGTGTCTAAACACTCTCTCGCTCCTGCCTATACAAAACCTAGAGCATTGTTGTATTATGATGTTTATAGTAAGCATTTGCTTATAGAACTATTTATAGCATTATACTTACGGTATTTTTAATGCTTGAAGAAACCTTGATCTGTGCCACCTTCTGTTTTTAACTAAATAAATGCAAATAACAGAGTTTTTTATTTCTGCTGTACAGAAGGCCAACTCCTTCTGCAGCTCAGCCCCTAACCCCTGTTCGTTTAGAAGTCCAGTAATGTGTTCATGGTTGTGTTTGTGTGTGTGTGTGTGTCCGTGTGTGAATGTGTGCATGATATTCTTGACTGCAAAACATTAGGACTTCGGTCTGAAAAAACAGTCTGGGACTCCACAATTTAGTGTGAGGATATGGGATTTAGGAGTCATGTGATTTACTACTTCCTAATCATAATGAATGCATAGTCCACAAACTCTCAAAACATTGTAGAGAATTATGCATTTCAATGTTTGATGTAATTCTCCACATCACAAATTCATGCAAATCTCACCTCTCTTCCAAATATTTTTCTTGTAAGTTCACATCCCTAAAAGGGGCCGGGTGCAGTGAGAGAAACAGGGGCCGGGTGCAGTGGCTAATCCTTATAATCCCTGCACTTTGGAATGCCGAGGTGGGAGGACCACTTAAGCTCAGGAGTTCATGAGCAGCCTGGGCAAGATGGTGAGACCTCTTCTCTACAAAAAGTTTAAAAAGTTAGCCCAATGTGGTGGTGTGTGCTTTTAGTTCCAGCTACTTGAGACTGAGTTGGGAAGATCACTTGAGCCTGGGAGGTCGAGGCTGCAGTGGGCTATGAAAGCACCACTGCACTCCAGCCTGGGCAACAGAATAAGACCCTGCCTCAAACAAAAACAAAACTGAGGAACATGGATCTCTCTACATGTCAAGAGGTCTGGGTATTTCCCCATGTACAAAGCTAAAATCTGTTATTTCTGTTATCAGCTTCCAAAATCTCAGAAATGGGGGGAGAAAGAGCCAAGTAATATAATTCATTAAAGAACACGTAAGAATCTATCCACAAGTAGTACTCATTACTCATTAGATGCCACCATGTGTCTTTACATAATGCCGGCACAATAGGGACTCAATAAATATTTAAAGGAGTGTGAAAAGATAAAACAGTTATCTTTTGGATGCTGGGGCAAAAACCCACTGCTTTAGTGAGCACAGACAATTGAAAATAATCACCTATAGACAAACAGTCATACACACAGGAGAGCATAAGCATATATATACTTCACTAATTCCAGAAACACGGTCGATTTGATTATATGATTCCATGGTTATCTTTCTATCATGTGCTCCTCCACATAGTCCCCTGACCTCTAAAAGTGTCTTTGTAAAGAGTATTATTTTACCAGGATACATGAGTCTGCGTGTTTGTGTGTGTAGAGAGATGGTTATATGTGTGATATTTGGTAATGGTGTGTGTGTTTTGTGTGTTTGTGTGTTTCCTCCTGTGTGACCTTGTTTTCTTTTTTTTTTCTTTGAAATGGAGTTTCACTCTTGTTGCCCAGGCTGGAGTGCAATGGCACGATCTCGGCTCACTGCAACCTCCACCTCTTGAGTTCAAGTGATTCTCCTGCCTCAGCCTCCTGAGCAGCTGGGATTACAGGCATACACCACCATGCCTGGCTAATGTTTTGTATTTTTAGTAGAGACAGGGTTTCACCATGTTGACCAGGATGCTCACAAACTGCTGACCTCAGGTGATTCACTCGCCTTGGCCTCCCAAAGTGCTGGGATTATAGGCCTGAGCCACCGCACCTGGCTCTGTGTGCCCTTGTACATGTTCACTCATCTGTCTTCATATATGTGAATGAGCTGTCATCTTTGCAGGTCTTTTTCAAACCCTCCAAAATTTAACATACTCAAACACAATAGATTTTCACGAAATGGGCCTTCACCCATGTCTTCACAGAGTTTATTGGTTAAACAGTACCCTGCCTATAGGGCCAGCCCAGAGAAATATAAGCGATTTCTGTGTATGTCATTTGTATTTCTTGTGGTTTGAAATCGTGTGTGTACAACTGCACAGGGATCATCTTATATCACAATTATGGCTGGCTTCCCTACAAAGTGAAAATTAAAAGAATATGGATGCAGGCAATTGAGGCTTATGTACTGGCAAAATGATTCAGGAAGTCGGTCACACTTGTTTTGTACCAAGAGATCACCGGAGAAGAGGGCATTCTCCTCTCAAAAAAATGCTGCTCTAGAGCCTGGAACGAGTTGTGTCTCAGCAGCACCCACAGTGCTAAATGCCCCTTCCTCCACAGTTGCACAATATTTTAGGGGCTGAGAATAGGATCATGACTACCACTGACTCATAAAAGAGGGTAGAGAGGCTCCATCTCTGCAGCCAAGTCTCTTCTTCTCAAAGCCAGTTCTCCAGAAAGGCAGATTACAGGAGGACATTCACAGATAGGTGGTAGTTGGCAAACCCTTGGTCTACACAATCGGTGAGTTGAAGGTAACTCAGGTCACCACACAGGCAAAGAGGAAGCTAGATTCAGGCTAGAGGACCAGTGAAGCTGGTGGCCAGACGGGAGCCCCAAAATGATGCTGCATGGCCACTGGGTAGCTATGACATGGGGTGGCCTGATGATTTTGCTATGGCTCCACCTGAAGACACGGAGCATGTGGAGGTCATGGCCCTGTCCTTCAACTCTAACCCTTCTATTTTATCCTGTGCTTGCATTCCCAGACTCTGTTGTTACCTCCTGGATCCGGGATTTTTCCACTGTCTTTTGTTGTTATTTTTTATGTTAAAAAATCTGTTTACTGGCTTATTTATTTTTTAATAAGTATATATTTGTATATTTGTAATATACAAATATGTTCTTGTTATAAAATATTCAAACAATATAGAAATATATAAAGTCAAAGGCAAACTCTCCCCTCACTCCCACCAATCCTATTTCCCTTCCCAGGGGGAATTACCATTATTAGTGTAATGGGTATTTTTCCTGTGCTTTCCTTCCAAATTTACATACATTTATATATATGTAATTTTATTTTGTGGGATTTTTTACAGAAATGAAACTATACTTTTTTAACTGCTCTAGAACTTTTTTTTCACTTCCCTCTCTATCTTAGAGAGGCTTCTAAACTGATGCCTGCATGGACAGCCAGCTCTGCCTCTTTACCTCCTGCATACATTTTCATCATGTGCATGTCCAAAAGTATATTTCACCATTCCTATGTTGTTGGACAATTAGGCCATTTCCTTGTGTACTTTTTTCTTGCTGAAAATATGCAATAAAATTATATGACCTGAAGCTTAACTCCTTTCCATATCTCTTTTGCATTACACACATTAATTCCACTCCATCCATAGCCTCCAAATTGAGCCTCATGTCCAGGCCCACCTCATCACTCCATGCTCACTGGCCATTTTCCCTTGGCTGCGTTGGAACTGCTGTCTTTTGCCTGAGACAGAAGTGACCTACTCTTAAATAAACAGGCACTTGAAACCCACCCCCTCGTTACATTCTGAAAGCCAGAGGTTGCCACAGGACAGTTACTTAAATCAAGACAATTTCCAGGCAGGAAGAAGATGTAGAACCCTGGCATTATTCCTCTCCCGCATTTGTTGTAATAGCTTGATTGAGTATTGAGAACAAGCTTAAAATGCTGCCATCAGCACCGGCTACCCTTTAGATTAGCACACAGCTCCTATTCCCTTGAATGTAGTTAGGCCAGCTTAATGTCAAGGCATAAAAAAGATACTTGTTAAATAATTTCCCAAAGCTCCGACTCCATCTTTAATTTGTTTTTATTTTTTTCCTCTTTCCCTCTCCTCTCACTTTTGCTCCTTTCTCTCTCTCTCTCTCTCTCTCTCTCTCTCTCCCCCCCGACCTCTGTTGTTTTTTTTTTTTTTTCCTTTCCTCTATGCCAAAGGGTACGCCATTAAGTCGGGCTGATTTAAGGGCTGTCAACATCAACCTCTGTGACATGTGCGTTATCCTGTCAGCCAATCAGAATAATATTGATGATACTTCGCTGCAGGACAAGGAATGCATCTTGGCGTCACTCAACATCAAATCTATGCAGTTTGATGACAGCATCGGGGTCTTGCAGGCTAATTCCCAAGGTAAGGACAGCCTGTAATACTTCTTTGCTGTGCCTACGGGGGACAGGGGCTGGCAAGAGGGATATCCTTCACTCAGTAATTCAAAGAGGCTCACATCAGCCTGCCTGGCAGTGAAACCTGCGGTTGCCGTGATGGCTTTCAAAGGGGCATCTGCTGCCTCTTCTTTCCATTCCGGGATGAAGGCTTGAGACCTGGTCACCCACACACAGACTATCCTTTCCAGAGGATAAACAGGCCTTTAAATGGCCACCCCCTCAGCTTTCCCAAAGAGTGACTTCATGACCAGTGTCATCATCTAAATGTCAGATCACTGAAAAGATGCTGGCTGCACAATTCTGACCGTTTCCTTCCAATATATGTTTTTGCCATTGGGCTGGGATGGGAGGGAAACTTTGCTATTGTTAGAGCTGCCTCTAGGACTCTGCTGACCAAGGGATGGTAATCTCTGGAGAGTGGCAACTCTGTGGACACTAAAAGTCATTTAGCAAGTGGTGACACTTGTCAGACCACACATTTTCCTATCAGAGGCAAAGCAGCCTTAAGTGACACACGTCTGCCTTCATACTCTGCCCCTAGTCTTTTCTGTCATTTGCTTTGGGACCCTGGGCAGGTGGTTACAAGTAAAGATGTCTAGGGGTCTCAGAAAGGCAATACAACAAAACCTTCATAACAAATGACCTCCGTAATCAGGATCTGGCAGGATAGGATGCAAAGCATTTTCCTTTGAGTGACACCTCTGTGTAGGCTTGCCATGAATTGGAGGATCATTGTTACAGATGAGCTACAAGACAGTGGCATTGGCTGCCTGATGGGGACCTGAATCCCATCAGTCCAAGATGGAAGGCTGTAGGAGCACAGCCCATGAGAGCTATGGCTACTGGGATATGAAGCATCATCTTATTGATAGCTGGGCAAGCGTCTGACCTCCTTCCCGTCATGCTAGGCTTTCTAGAAACTCAGCTGAATCATGCATCCTGGATCTGTGAGCTACATTATCTTTTGTCAACTTGACATCACCACCACTGCCTTCTAACATTTGCTTAGCATTGCAGAAAAGCCAGGAACAATAGTTCCTAGAATCCTCTTCCCTGCATGGCTCTGGGCTAGAGTCAACTAGTGGGAGATGGGCACTGGGGTGAGATTTGGAAAGTGGAGGAGAAAGATAGGCTTTGATTCTTTGGAGGCAACGGCAGCCAGACCCTGGCAGACCCAGGTTCAAATCATCTCTCAGATGAGCTTTTTAGGAGCCAGTGTCTTCACTGCTAGGGACTGAGAGAGGGGCTGGGGCTTCCCTGAGGATCTTGCGATTCACAGCAGCTTCTGGTCAAGCTTAAGAGAACTTTCCCCTTTGGTGTTGCATGTGAAATGGCTTCTGTCCTTCTGACATCACCTTGATACAGCCTGAAGCCTAATTTTTGACCTCTCCACACAACCATCCTCCCTGCCACACCCAAATCTAAATATTGGTATCCACCTGCTCAGCTGTGCCCGCAGGACAGCATAACATGTGAAGGCCTAGGAGAGGCTCTGAGCTTACTCCCAGCTGCATCCTGAAGAGTCAGAGCCTGCCTCCTGTGCGGCCTGCCTAGGTAGCATAGGCAAGAGAGGATGTGAGAAGACAGTAAGCTGACCTTCTAGGAGGCGAAAGAGGCAAGCTAGCATTTGGTTCCTGCCTTTAAGCCCTTGACCTTCAATACATGTCCTCTCTGCCCTGCCACAGTATGGATGTCTGTTGGCGGAGCCTGTTAGAGTTACAGAATCTCATGGCCCATCCCAGACCTGCCGGGTCAGAGTCTGTATTCCAACAAGATCCCCAGGCAACTCAAATGTACCCCTTTAAAGCACAGTATATCTTCACATGAACAGGACGTGACCAACCCTTGGTAGATGATCCTCCTCTCCTAGGGAGGAGTGAACCATCAAGGGGAGTGGAAAAAAGTCGAAGCAATGATTCTCCCTTTAAGTAGAGACAGAAGCCAGCAGGAGGAGGCAGGAAAACACTCCCTTTCCCCAACATGACTGTTTCCTCCAAACTCAATCATCATGATTTTCCAGGGCCGTAGATTAGAATCTCAGTGTATAATTTAGTTAAATAAACATCTGATATAGGTGTTCCTTCCAGTTCTCCTAAACTTTATCCCAGCCTCTTAGATCCTATATAAAGGCCAAACTGGTGACAATTTTTCCACTCCCCGGTGCCCAAAAGCCTTCTTTATTCTTTTTTAGCACAGGATAAGCAAGAAAAATAGGTTTTGACAGGAGATATGGAGGAAAGAGAAAGGAAGCTTATTTTTCCTCCAAAGGAAAAAAGAAGGGCACTCTTTCTTTTGTATACACACATGTACACATTATGGTCTGAATGTTTTTGTCCCCTCTACCTACTCCCTGCCAAATACATACAGTGAAATCCTAACCCTCAAGGCGATGTTATTAGGTGGTGAGGCCTTTGGGAGGTGTTTAGGTTGTGAGGGTGGAGCCCTCATGAATGGGGCTGGTGTCCTTATAAAAGAAGCCTGAGGCCGGGCACGGTGGCTCACGCCTTGGGAGGCTGAGGCGGGTGGATCACCTGAGGTCAGGAGTTTGAGACCACCTGGCCAACATGACGAAACCCTGTCTCTACTAAAAATAGAAAAAAATTACCCGAGTGTGGTGGTGGGCGCCTGTAATCCCAGCTACTCGGGAGGCTGAGGCAGGAGAATCGCTTGAACCCAGGAGGTGGAGGTTACAGTGAGCCGAGATGGTGCTACTGCATTCCAGCCTGAGCAACAGAGCAAGACTCTGTCTAAAACAAAATAAAATAATAAACAAACAAATAAATAAAGTAAAAGAAGCCTGAGAAAGACCCCACTGCCCCTTCTGTCATGTGAGGACACTGCAAGAAAGTCCTCACCAGAGACTGAATGTGCCAGCGCCTTGACCTTGAACTTTCCGTTCTCCAGAATTGTGGGAAATAAATGTCTATTGTCTATCAGTCACTCAGGTTATGGTGTTTGTTACAGTGGCCCAAATGGACTAAGACCGCACACATGACAGAATAAGGCAGAGGATGTGTTTCTGTGCTCAGCAGTGATTCTCGTAGACCCCTGGTCAGCAGTGGAGAGGAGCATTTGTCTCTCACTAGCTGGCAGTCTGTTCTCTCCCTAGGAGAGAGTGTCAAAGCTCTAGGCCCACCAAGCCTTTATGTCCCATTGTTGTCTTGTCTGTCTGCTCCTCTCTTGTTTTTGAATATTGTTCTCTGGTGACACTCTAACCTTGTAAAGGCAGTTGTCCAGTGGGAGCCATCAACACAGAGAAATCGCTCCTTCCCCAGTGCTCACTTCTGGCTGCAGACCCAGCACCCCACTCCTTGGGCTCCTGTCAGCCTATGAGCTGAGTCTGTGAGCTGAGTTTCCCTGCCTCTCTATATCTGAGACCCTTTTGACTAACTGGAGTGCCCACTGGCCTAAGATACTTTTGCCATCCTTCATCTGGGTGTTTGGCATGATCAAGCTGCAAGGAAATAGGAATTATGGGGAACAAAAAGGATTTCATGTTACTCTCCTTTTTTTTTTCTCTTTTCTTACTTTTTCTTTTCTTCTTCTGTTTTTTTGTTTTGTTTTGTTTTGTTTTTTTTGAGGTAGAGTCTCTCTGTTGCCCAGGCTGGAGTGCAGTGGTATGATTTCAGCTCACTGCAACTTCCACCTCCTGGGTTTAAGTGACTCTCCTGCCTCAGCCTCCCAAGTAGCTGGGATTACAGGTGTGTACTGCCACACCTGACTAATTTTTGTATTTTTAGTAGAGACGGAGTTTCACTGTGTTGGCCAGGTTGGTCTCAAACTGCTGACCTCAGGTGATCCACCCAACTTGGTCTCCCAAGGTACTGGGGATTTCATGTTACTCTTATTATTTTGGGAAACAAATCTAACTTCCTCTGAGTGATAACTGCATAGATTTCTGGCCACTGACACCCTTGCTTTCATTCTTATGTATTCTATGGTCCTTTATGGAACCTCATGCTCTGCTTTGTCTGGTGAACTGTTTCCATGTCTCTAGAACCTCACTGGGTAGAAATGTGGACTCCGGACAAATGCCATGCTCTTAGGCCAGCATATGCATGCAACCTTATGAAAAGCTTTCCTAACATGATATAATTTAGCATGAAAAATGTGCCTTCACATTGAGAAAGTAGAACCTTCATTGGACAACTGCCACTGCATGTTATTAGGGCTCCTAGGCTAACAAAGCCTGTCTTTTCTCTTCTGTTCTCTTTTCATGTTCCCTTTTGATGTCACTTTTCTAGCCCACATGGTGTCAGAACTGACCCAGCCTAGGGATTCTGGACCAGACACTTTCTGAAAAGACCCAAGATGTGATGGCTTGTTGTCAAAAACAATTACAGAAAAAGGTGGCATACCCCAAGCCAGATGGTATATCCAATGTGACAGTCGGGTCTATGAGATGCAGTTTTAATATACAGCAGGCAAAACTGCAGTGACAATTATATAAAGCAGATGAAGCTGCTTCTTGCTGGTCAGCAAACATCAGCTCAGAACCACTTTACAGCTCTTTACCAGCAACTAAGTGCCTTTATTTACAGAGTGCCTGTCACTTCCCTTTGGCTGGAGAGCTGGTGTATTATTTAGCACACATTTATCCAGGGAAAACATTTCAATTTAAATCAGCTGGTACAACAGTAGCTCTTGCCAGACTGTCTCCCTGTGGTTTCAAAAGATGAGAACTGAGTCTGATCTTGGAAGAAAGGGTGAGCAGAGGGAGGCAGGGTCCGCTCTCTGAGCTGCTTCAGTTCATACCCGAAAAGAGGGAGCATGCCATGGCGTTTCCCATTCTGCTTTCATATTGTTTTGAAATGAGGATCTTGTAGTTTCTTCCTGCTTACCCTTCCAGGAAGGGTAACTCCTAAGAAAAAGAAAAAGGAATAAATGGCTGTTCTCCATGCATCAGGCACTCTAAAGGCCCAGAACACAAAGGTGACCAAAGGTTGCTTGGATTCAGCCACTCACTATGCTTGCAGGACTCAGGTGAGTGCAGGAGGTATCCCCATAAACAATGACAGTGCAAGGAGACAAGGACGAGGCTAGAAACAGAGGAACACAAAGGGATCCTTGGTTTATGTATTTTGAGGAATTGAGAAGGCTTTCAAGAAGAGGTGGCATCGGCCAGGCACGGTGGCTAATGTCTGTAATTCCAGCGCTCTGGGAGGCCAAGGCAGGTGGATCACAAGGTCAGGAGATCGAGACCGTCCTAGCTAATACAGTGAAACCCTGTCTCTACTAAAAATACAAAAAATTAGCCAGGCCTGGTGGCACACCCCCGTAGTCCCAGCTACTCGAGAGGCTAAGGCAGGAGAATCGTTTGAACCCGGGAGGCGGAGGCTGCAGTGAGCCAGTGAGCTGAGATTGCACCACTGCACTCCAGCCTGGGTGGCAGAGCAAGACTCCGTCTCAAAAAAAAAAAAAAAGAAGAGGTGGCATCTGTGGATGATTTGAATACATGTGGCTATGCAGCACTTGAAATGTGTTTAGGAATTAAATTTTTCCTTTTATTTAATTTTAACAAATATAAAAATTTAAAGTGACCCATAGCCAGTGGCTACCACATTGGATGGTGCAGTCCTAAAGTATAGACTTGTCTTGCTAAAGGTTTGAGTTTGGGGGAGTCATCAAAGATTTATAGGAAGAGGGTAATTAATTCCATGCTTGAAAAAGTTAACAGGTGGGGGCAAAGAGAGCTGGCTTGAGACAGAGAGAATGGAAGTAAGGGCGGAGGTCCCTGGGGATGTGTTACAGGGACAGGGACAAGTATAATTTGGCCCCAAAATGGTACATGTAAGGCAGCAGGGAGAGATGAGGCTGAAATGTGGGCTGGGCATTGAAGAATTTCTTTTCTTTCTTGAGTTAGGAAGCTGTAAATAATTTTTATGTGTCTATGAGTTAGGAAGCTGTAAATAATTTAATAGGCACTGGGGAGTTACAGAAGGTTTCAAAGCAAGAGAGTGATGGGATTGGACCTGAGCTTTAGCGAGACGGATATGGCAGCCCCGTGAAGCATTGTTTGGAGTGGAAAGGAAGAAGATGCAAGGACTCTGGTTACAAACTGTGGCTATCCAGATGGAAGCCTGAAACCTTGGACTGGAAAAAGAATGGGAGGTTCTAGCAGGAGTCACTGTAGATACATATCAGTCTGCATGGATGTGTACTTCCTTCTGGGGGTCAGAGGATGGCAGAGTGGAGGGACAGGCTGCAGTAGAAAGCAGTATTGGGAGGATTGGGTTTTAGTCATGGTTTATTTCCACGGGGACTTAGTGGAAAGTCCAGATGGGCATGAAAAGCTGAAGGGTGGAAATGAAGTCCTTAATCCAGGAAAAAGTTGCTTCTAGTGATCTGACCCATTGCTCATGCTCTAGGAGCAAAGGAGAGTCTCAGGGAGGGGGAGAGAGGCAAGAGAACTGCAGGACCGAAGTATAAGGACAATCTTAGAAAGAGAGGGTAGAGGGAACCTTTGGTAGAAGCCAGAGAACCAAAAGCTGAGCCTGTCCCGAACATCCCAGGGGAGGGAGGAGGCAAGATCTCAAACCCAAGACATATGTCCACTGCCTAGTTCCGCTTGCCTTTTTTCCATATTCTGTATCTCTTTATAGACACACACACACACACACACACACACACAGCTTTCCTCCCACCCTCCCTGACCTGAAGCTATAGTTACACTAAATGAACATCCACCTATAAGCAGACACTCTCCTTTCTCTGCATTTCAACAAAAGTTAAGAGCCTCAAGTAGGGAATGACATTTTTCTTTGGAAGTATGGCAGCAGTCCTTGGAGAGATAGCATTAATTGGGGGCATAGTGTACACCTTCCCTATCCTAAAGTCTGAGATGTCTTTTACTGTTCCAAAGAAGAAAATGTGATTTCTCTTTTATCTTTGTATGAGACAATGTGGATTAGTATCTCTCAATTACTGGATGACAAAAAGCAGAACTAAAAGGGCCTTCCTAAAGTGGAACTCTGGGATCAAATCCACAGAATAGAATGCATTGAGAACCTCCGCATGTTAATTTTCAAATGATCAGTAAAGACAGGCTAGATAAACCTTGGTGATAAAAGCATCATTTCTTTTGAGCAGTGATTGTTTCATCTTTGTTGGGATAGGAGGGAATGTGTCAAGAGCTATGAAGATTTGAAGGAGAAATTTGACAAACAAAAAAAAATGTTGTAAAGAGGACAGCCAGAATTGGGCAGTGCCTGGACAACATGTCACTTGCCAAGCGGTTAAGAGAACAAGGCCAGTAGGCTTAAAGGGCCATTTAATCTTCTGCTCCATTGGACAAAAACCAAGGCCAATGGTTAATAATTAAGGAGAACAGGATTTTAAGGAAGATATTTCCAGAATAGCATGGATGGCCTGCAATGCAGCGAGCCTCCTATCTCTGTCCCTTTGCCAAAGGAGAGTTACTGACATGCTCTTTGTGATGGGAGGGAGATTGGTAGAGAGATGAGTTCTGTGGTCCTTTATAACTAAGGATATCCAGCATGTTCTTGATTTTTATTACACAGGGATCTGTGTTTTATATGATCTGCATTGTAACTCCAAAGGGAGAGCTATGGTGTTTGTCAGGATTGGGGTCCTGAGTCTTTTAGTGGAAGCGTTCATGTCCTTCCTGAACGGCACTGTCTTTGTGTTTAAAGATGGGGAGCAGACGGCATTGGGGTGAGCAGCTGCACATCTGGCTTTTCCATTAATTGGACAGACCACCCCATCTTCAACTTCCACACCACCCTTCCACACCTGCCTTTTTCCCAGGGCTCTGCCTTCCCCCACTTCTACAAGCTTGGCTTTCCTGACCCTCAGGCTGCTCGCTGTTTCTTGCAGACACACCTATACATGTATCCTCACACACATTCCCCCTCCTTGAAATCAGAGAAGCATTTTTTCAGCTGCTCCCATATAACATTTCATTACCACAATATTCTCTCTCCATTCTGAAATGGCGGTGGGGGAGAAGCCATTTCTCTTTATACCCACTGAACGAACAAAGCTCAGCGCTAAAATATTTTTCTTCCGTTGTAACTGAAACTGCTGTTGGCTTCCGTCCCAAAAACCAGAAAGACAATTATACTTAACTGTTTAGAGATTTATAAATACCACACTGGAGTAGCCTCTAGGTAGTAACTTTAGATACCCAGCCCAATAATTTTCTTTTATTGGTTTGTGATTTAGATCTTATTTTGAGTCCTCTATAATAAGAGTAGTACATTTCATTAAAAGAGCTTACTAAACAATAAAGAAAACCTGGCTTAGGGCTCTGAGCAGGTCTCAAGTACAGAAAGCGGACTGCCCTGTTACATTTCTTCTGTGGACATCACAAGATGAATCTCATCACAAGAATCTTAGGTGCAGACGTATTTCAGCAAAGCAGCAATTGCAGCTGTTTTCTAAATGACTTCAACTTAGGAGAATTTTTCCTATATAGCATATTTCATCACATGAGAGATCCTCTTTAACCCTGCCGTTTACTATTCTGGTAATGTATTCCTAGCAAAAGAAACAAGGAAAAACAACAGCAGCAGCTGTAATAAGAGACTGAGAAACTTGGGCTACTTTCTGAACTCATGGAGGGTTTTATGCCCTCCATACGTAAAAGACTTTCTTGGAAAGTGGATTGCAGAAGAAAAGGTAAAAACAGACAAAATAAGCTTTTCCTTCCAGTTGCATGCAGAGCAGATTCACATCCCCACTCAGGCCCGGCTTGGGGCAACTGTTGTGAAGGGAAATCTTAGCTTCAGAGACAGAAAGCAGATGTGGGGTGGTGTTGGGGTTGGACTGAACTTACGGTTTTAGCATCTGGCTCTCATGTGCCAGTTTACTCCTCAAAATTTGTGTGCCTGGTTAATGCCTCTTTTAAAAAAATGTAATTTTTTTTTTTCAGGTGAACCATACACCAGGCACATTCCTGTATAATATCTTTTTAAATCTCCCTGACAATCTGCTGAGGGAGAGTTACCACCTTCATTTTACAGATGAGAAAACAGAGGCTCGGGGAAATTAGGGACCTTTCCCATAGCCTCATAGCTAGTCAAGGGCACGTGGAGTTGATCTCCAAACGTCTGATTTCCAAGTCTATGCTTTTCTCAGCACATCAGCCTGTCTCATAAAAGGCAAGTGTTATCCTGATGAGAATATATGAATATATGAATATGAAGCTATATATGTACTTTCAAGGGTCACGGGGGTACCACCAGGACAAACATTCAGGGGGATGAAAGTGCTCAAGGTGTGCCAGCCTCACTTCTAAACTGGTCCTTGTACCCAAGGGGCTGAAGTTTGTTTTCAACAGTTCTTGTCTCCATGAATCCCTGTTTTTTGAGCCATTGACCCTAGCTGTTCCAACAATGAGAGGTACTAGGATTCTGTTGGCTTGAGTCTTTCTTGCTACTACCACTGGACAAACGAGTAAATCTGGGGGCAATGTGAGGCACTGTGCTTAGCCTGTCTCTGTGAACGGTATGACTGTTGGAGCCTTTCTTTTCTGTTTTCCTTGTGAATACAGATTGGACTTTGGAGCTGTCAGGAAAAAGGTGGAATATTTGAGACCCAGCCGTTACTTTCTTTGCGAAGAGACTTAAAGAATATTTTCAGTTTTTATTTTACTCCTTCCATGCTCAAGTGGAAGTTTCCATGACAGGCGGCAGATGAGAATGAAGAGACCACTGTACTGCCCAAAGCCTAGGCTCAGAAAATGATCCAGAGATACTGTCTTATGGGGGGAAGCACAGCTGTAAAATCAGAAAAAAGTAAAGGAAGTCTTGTAATCCCATGGACCCTCTAAGACACCTCATGAAATTCTGGATAAGGATAGGTCAACTACCGTATCCTGAGTGTCAGTTTGGTTTGCATCCTATGCCTGAGGTTACTGCCTCTGTTCTCTCTATAGTCTATGCTGTTGTAGAGGTAATGGGATCTATAGGCAAAAGGGACAGAAACAAAATAAGTTGTATGGAACAACTTTGACACACATACTTAATGATACAGGGCTTGGAACATTTCAGTGTATTCTTCATTCAGAGTGTGAGTCATTTCATTCAATACACCTGCTGTGAAGATAGCACACATGCCTCAAGCTGGCAGATAAATCTAGCCAGTCATTCAGTGCATTTTTGTCTTCACCCATTCTCTTATAGGCAGAAACTCATGTGCAGTCTTTAAAACTTTACTTATTTTCTTAAAAGCGACAAGAGTGAAACTCCATCTCAAGAAAAAAAATAAAATAAGAAAGTGGCTCTGAGGCTAGACGCAGTGGCTCACGCCTGTAATCCCAGCACATTGGGAGGCTGAAGTGGATCACCTGAGGTTGGGAGTTCGAGACCAGCCTGGCCAACATGGTGAAACCCCATCTCTATTAAAAATACAAAAATAAGCCAGGTGTGGTGGCTCACGTCTGTAGTGCCCGCTACTCTGGAAGCTGAGGCAGGAGAATCACTTGAACCCAGGAGGTGGAGGTTGCAGTGAGCCGAGATTACGCCTTTGCACTCCAGCCTGGGCAAGAGAGTGAGACTCCATCTCAAAAACAAAAACAAAACAAACAAGCAAAAAATAAAAAATAAAAAAATAAAAAAAAACGAAAAACATAAAAAGAGACCCTGCAAAGAATCCAACTGATTTATAAATGACTTTAGTTCTGGATTTATTGAACATTTAAGGATAGGGCTAGTCCTTAAATGCTTCAATTATACTTCATGGAATGGTCTGGAGGAAAATTATTTTCTGAATTCTAGAAAAGCAGGATAGTCCTTGAGCATCTTGTTACAGATCTCCAGGAGAGATATTCTACCAGATGTTTTCAGTGCTCCACGGTTGCTGCCACACAATGTGTTATGAGAAGGCAGAGGAGGCTTTGGGCTGTGGTAGTCAGGAAGGAATCCAGAGTAAAGGGACTGGGATTTGAAAATAAGTGTGATTAACATAAATAAAGGTATGTGGAAAGGGCTGAAGCTGAGTTATAGAAGGCACAGAAACAGGAAAGGCCAAGTGTATTTCACAGAGGGTCACATGGCTATTTGTGTACTAATGGTATAACCGAGGGACTTAAAGGGCTAACTATGCCAAAGGAAATGCTTGTCGGTGGGTCCACTGTTAACCTGAATAGATCCTCCAAAGAAGAGCCTGTTCTGTTGTTTTGCTGACCTCTTCACTCTCACCAACTGCCAGAAATCTTTTTAAATGCTTAGCACAGCACCTCACACCTAGTAGACACTTAGTAGAGGTTTGTGGAGGGGATGAATACATGAATAAATGATTTAATCCTGCTGTTGTTTGCAGCCTGTTCTCTCTTAGTGTGCCCTCAAATGAGATAAAGCAGTCAAATACCTTTATCAAAAACGGACACTTTCCCTCCAGGCTTTAGTCTCCCTTCATTTGACAACTGGGCACTGGACAGGGGTTACAGAGATCAAAGATGTTGCACTTGTGTGTAGGAGCCTTTGTCAGATGGCCAGGTTGTCTCTAGTATAAACTGTCCTATTCCCTTAACCTTTACTAATAGCTCCTGGCCCTCAACCTTTGACTGCCTTCGCTGGATGTACTATTACACAGTAACAACCCACGGCCCAAGGCTGTAGGACTGAGACTTCCAAAGTTCAACAAAGGGCAGAAAATATCTCTGCTTTCTCCTCTGGGGAGCTGTGAATGCTTCCTGAGAGCTTCCCTGGCCATGTAGAAATGAACATTCCTCTCAGCGGTAGAGTGGAGCAGGAGGAACTTGGAAGATGGGTTTTGTTGCTCTGGTTCACAACGGTGAATCACAAACATGGCTGTCAGAGTAATGATGCAGTCATGGAGGGTTAAAGAACAGGTTTTAAATCCTGGTTCTGTCCATCATATGCAATTTGACATAATACAGATTCCAGATTTCATTTCTTCATCTATAAGATGGGATTTATTAAGATGACCCCACCTCAAAACACCGAGGGATCAGTGTGTGAATACAAAGACATGATGACTACAGAAAAGTTATTAAACATCAAGGACTGTAGAAATAGCACTTTGCAGTCAGGTTCAGTCATGGCACATGTGGGGTCTGGAATGACAGCTTGGGTTTGAATCCCAGATCTGCCACTTACTAGGCCTGGGAAAATTACTTAACCTCTTTGTATCTCAATTTTCTCACTAAGAATACCAAATGCACCTGGCTCATCAAATGACTATGAGAATTCAATGAGATACAGGGCTTTCTGTTGTCCACACAGTACCTTTAAGTAAGCCAGAAAAAGTCACTCTTGTCTCAAGACACCTTATTTTTATCTGCTGAAAAAATGGTGATAAAGTACTAATATGTTTGGACAATAAATTTTTTTTGTCATCTTCTAGGAAAAAAATATTGTCATAAATATGCAAATATACAATGACCATTGATATGAGTGGTACCCACTTAGATTAGCTACTGTGCAGTGCCCAACCTTCACAACTATACCTGGCAACCCTGAATGAATGGCTGTTAAAGCACTTCCTACCTAGGATGGGAGAAATAAAGCAATGTTAGCTATTTTTGTTATTATTATTACAATTTTACTATTTTATTTAATCCCCTCCTGCTCCCAGATTAACAAATCATAAGTTAGGGTTATCCACTTGTACCTAGCAGCCAGAATTACTGTTGATCTGTTTGTCTATAAATATGCATAGAAAATAGGTGATGATAGAAACCAACACACCTTTGGAAGATGAGCAGCCCAGGTGAGGTAGACTAACAAAAACCTACAGAGGAGTTGAGGAAGAACTAGGGCAGATGAACAGCGAGCATGGGGCTCTCCCCTCCGTAGACAGGCTAGCATGGCGTCGCACAACCCAGCTGCTCTCTAAAGCAGAGGTTGGGACAGCTCGCTGACAGAAAACCTCATACACTTCCAACCTCTGGAATTTGGTTGTGGCAGGAGCCCTGATGTCGGTGAAGTGACGTCCTTCCAGAGTAGGACCCATGCTACTTCACCTAGCTGACAGATGGCACGTGGCCTCCCTTCTTTGCCTCTTTTTTTTTTTTTAATCTTAAAACAGTAATTTTGGCTCTCAGCCAGAAAATCTATAGCATATTAATTCTCAATTGGGAAAGGGGTCTTGTACCCCTTTAAATAGCTAATAATGAATCTTCTCTATGACCCTCCTCCTACCTCCTCATAGACACATAAATATTTATATACAAATTTAAGAGGTTCACCTACCCTAATGATTTTCTTCCCCTCCAGGTTTATTGAGATACAACTGACAAATGAAAATTGTATGTATTTAAGGTTTACAACATGATGATTTGATATACATATACATTGTGAAATGACTACCAAAATCAAGTTAATGAACACATCCATCATCTCCCATAGTTACTATTGTGTGTGTGTGTGTGTGCACATACACATACACATGAGGACACTTAAGATCTATTGTTTTTGCAAACTTCAAGTGTACTACACAGTACTATCAACTATAGTCACCATACTGTACATTACAGCCCAGAATTTATGCATCTTATAATGGTAAGTTTGTATCCTTTGACCAACATCTCCCCATTCCCCCTGACCCTCACCACAGTCCCTGGCCACCACTGTTCTACTCTCTGCTTCTATGAGTTCAACTTTTTAGATTCCATGTATAAGTAAGATCATACAGTATTTGTCCTTCTATAACTGGCTTACTTCACTTAGCATGATGTTCTCCAGTTCATCTATGTTGTTGAGTGACAGGATTTCTTTCTTTTTTAATGGCTGAATAATATTCCGTTATATATATGTGTAGGTACATACACACGCAGACCATATTTTCTTTATCTACTCATCTATCAATGGACACCAGTGGTTTCTATGCTTTGGCTATTGTGAATAGTGCTGCAATAAACATGGAGGTACAGATGTCTCTTTGAGATACTGATTTCATTTCCGTTGGATATATACCCAGAAGTGGGATTGCTAAATCATGTGGTGGTTCTATTTTTAATTTTTTATAGAAACTTCATACTGTCTTCTATAGGGCTGTACCAATTTACATTCCCAGCAGCAGTGTGCAAGGGTTCACTTTTCTCCATACCCTCACCAACACTTGTTATCACTTGTCTTTTCAGTAATAGCAATTTTAACGGGTATGAGGTGATATCTTATTGTGATTTGCATTTTTCTGATGATGAGTGATATTGAGCACCTTTTCATATCTACTTGTTGGCCATTTGTATATCTTCTTTATAAAGATATCTATTAGGTTCCTTTGCCCATTTCTTAATCAGTTTATTTATTTTCTTGCTATTTAGTATGTGAATTCTTTATATAGGTGGGATATTAACCCTTTATTGGATAGGTGGTTTTAAAATATTTTCTCCCATTAGGTAGGTTGGCTTCTCACTTTGTTGATTGTTTCCCTTGCTGTGCGGATTTTTAGTTTGGTGTAGTACCACTTTTTATTTTTGCTTTTGTGGCCTGTGCTTTTGGTGTCATATCCAAGAAATCATTGCTCAGACCAATGTCAAAGAGCTTTTCCCCTATTTTTTCTCCTAGGAGTTTTACGGTTTCAGATTTTACATTCAAGTCTTTGATCCATTTGATTTTTGTATATGCTGTAAGAGAAGTGTTGAGATTTACTATTTTGTATGTAAATGTTATTTTCTGAACATTATTCATTGAATAGACCGTCCTTTCCCTATCGTGTGTTCTTGACACCCTTGTCAAAGATTAGTTGACCATAAAGGGGTGGATTTACTTCTGAACTAGCCCACTGGTTTTCAAACTTAGCTGCATGTTGTACTCACCTGGGGAACTTTTAACATTCTTGAAATGCTCAGGCCATACTCCAGAGCAATTAAATTAGACACTGATGCAGGCATGCATTGGTGATTCCAATGTGCAGCCCAAGTCAAGAAACCCCGGCCTGGCCCCTTACTTACTCAAGGAAACCATCTCTGATCCTTGTATAAGGGCAGCTGATTTACTAAAGCTTACATTTCCATAGAAATTTATCTTAGAAATTTATTTATAGAATAAATCATTCTCCTAGGCATGATCGCTAGGAGGTTTGGAAAGCATATAACGGACATTGTGAAAATGCAGGATATATGAGAAATTCATAAACTTCCACATGGCTCCCAGCAGGGAGCTAGTGGAGCTGGGAAAATAAACCAGGAGGTGTCCATTTGAGAGGTCAAGGCAGGTGGGCACAAACAATTCTTTGAATACCTAATCGGCCTAGGAAATGGAAGAATTTTAAAAATCAATCAGGCCATGGGCCTACAGGCAAGCAAGGAAGGTAAATAATAAGAACATCAGGGTGAGGTTTCACACTTAATCTATAAAACTACTTTTAATAGGCCCCTAGGTGATTATAAATTCATGGTGGCTTTCTCTTTATTGGGATTATATGGGTCTATTCCATATTTCCAAAGGAATCCCTTCCTATTTTGTAGGTGTGTCTCCTTATTTATTTATTTGCATTTAAGATATTGAAACTTTTTTTTTTTTAAAAAACCTCATTTCTATGAGCATTAAGTATATACCATGCAAGGAAGCAATTGTCTCTATGTTATGAAATATTAAATCAAAATGCTTCCTGTTCCCACATGTCCCAGAGATAAATACAGCAGTATTTTGAAGCCCCTCTTGGAGCTGTTTTGCCTGCAAATTTATTGTTTTGTCTCCATTTTCAGAAAGGCCTGTTTTCTATGAAGTATAGCACTCTAGGTAGTTTTTAAGGCGCAGACTCCTCTGGAGTTGCCTGTGTCGGCAACAACTCTTATGTAGATGGCACACGAGGGATGGCGCGTTGATCGGCTCCTTTAAGATGACAAATGGGCAGAGAGTGTTATTGTCTTTGATTGCATGCCTTACATCATCTGTATGTAGGAATAAGAGGGCCATACTTTATCTTTAGCCATTTTATAAATATTTAAGTCCTTATAGTTGCCTAAAGATATTAAAGCATATTTTACCGTAGTCGGAATATAAATATTATATATAGCACAAGATACCAAAGTAGTTTAATGAATTCATAATTTTCTGCTCACATTTATTGGAATGTGTTTTATGTTCCAAAAGTTCCATTTAAAGAATAAGATACCATTCTTCTCCCTGACAACACACCAAGCATTGGCCAGTGTTGGGGGTGGGGTCTGAGTTCCAATGTGGGGAAGATTCCATTAGGAAGCAAGGAGGCAGGAAGTCTCATCCCTGGAATGTATTTCCTCTATCTTTAGGTCTAAATGTGTATGTGTGTGTGTGTGTATGTGTGTGTATTTTTCTGAATAAACAATTCTGGTACTTATTTAAGTCCTACAGCGTTTCAAAAAGAAAACTTTTATTGCCCCTTTCTTCTATTTCAAGGAGATTAATTCAAAAAACGTAAGTAAGAGCAATAAAGATGAAATCTGCAATTTTCCCATTCCCCCATCTCCAACTCGCTTTTGTAAACAGGGACACAGATTCTACTTGCCAGTATACAATGGTGATCCAGGGGCTTAATGTGGATAGTGACTTCCCAATGCATTTTGAATATTTCTCCTGAAATTAAAGAGTTCCAAGTTGCGTTTTCCTTTTCCTAAATGCAAAAAGATGACAGGTAGAATATTACTGCACCTCTTTTCAAGTTTCCAGTGAAATATAAAGGCTTTCTTCTTTAATATTTCACAAAGTTCCTCTAGTTCCCAGTGGGAGTCTATGCTGGGTAATGTTTGCTAATTACCAACAACAAAACTAGACATACAACGTTGGTAAATTACCTGACCCTTTCCTTTTTAATGAGACAACAAGGATTTCGCGAAGTGATGTTGTTTCACTGGTTAATGGTGTCAGCAATGTTGTAATTGTGGGTTGAGACACATTAGCTGAACAACCACATGTAGAAAGGGCCTTCTCTCGACAAGCCGTTTGGAGACTAGAACCATATTATCATTAAACCTCTGTCATTTGCATGCTGCTAATCACTTACTTTATTATCCTGCGTATCCATTGTCCTTCTTTAATTGCTCTTTAAATTAAAATTAAAAATAGTTCTAAAGCCCACAATGGCTGGGATAGCATCTTGATTATGAAGATAACTTCAGGAAAATGGAATAACTGGTTATATATTACCTGGATTATGAGAGTTCCATTGTTATGTACTGCGCCTGCAGGCCTCAGGGGCCTAATTGTGGTGGTTTCTCTTCCTTCAACCCATAGTGTTTGTTTAATAAATGGTTATTTATGGTCTTCTCAGCCATTAGAGCAACTTTGGAGCCAGTACATCCTTCTCCTTGGTTTGGGAAGTAAAGTTTCGTCCTCTGGGCAAAGGTATAAGACTGAATAAAAAAATCTGGATCTACACTAGAGCTTGTGAGGGAGTCTGAAAGGAGATCCTCTGGATTCCCTTTGCTAGCTTATTTTGTTGGAAATCACTTTTAAAATTTGGAGTCATGAAAGAGACATAAATCTCAAAGCTGAGAGGGCCTTAGAGTCATCTTATTTTACAGATGAAGACACCAAGGGCCACAGCCATTGCCACGACTGTGATTGCATGGCAGCAAATGAATGATTTGACTGTTAGCAAATGGAAAGGATGCAGGGCTCCTGGAGGGAGGATCATGCCTTAGGGGCTACTCCTGAGAGAGGATATGATGTCGTGCCTGGAGTTGTGATGTGCAAGCTACATGATTGTTGTGGTTTAATGTATTTGGTGTGCATCTCTTGTATGAAATGTTGATATATTTGTTGATACAGACAATGTGATAGGATCCTGGAAGAGAGGGCTCCTGTGTTCCACTTCCTTAAAATAACAGCCCCATGAATGACTCTACAGACATTCCTGAATATTGAGTAGCTAAATACAGAATTATCATGATTTCAATATTATGTATGATGCACAGTAATCTAAAGGGATTGGGGACATTGCTACTACCTCATTTTACAGATGGGAGAATTGAGTTTGGATAAGACGTTGAATCCTTTTACATTCTCGCAGAGAGGTAGGAGTTGACCTGGGACTAAAACCCATGTGTTTTGTTTTCTCTGTTGAGAAAAACAAAACAACCTGTTGTTGATAAATAATAATAAATTAGTACTGAAGAAGTACATGCTCTGTGCCAGGTGCTGTTGTAAACACTTTCCCTGTATTATTATTATTAACTCATTCAATCTTCATGACATCTTCCTCTTTCATTTTGCAGATGAGGAAACTGAGACACAAAATTTAAATAAATTGCCCCAAATCACAAATTAGAAACAGAAACAGGCAGGACCCAAACTCATTCAATCTAGCCACAGTGTTCAAGTTCTAGATCACAAATGGTATGACTTATTTCAGGTAGTGGTCAAAAGTTATTGACCATGCTGTACAGAGAGATGCTCAGAGTCAAACCAGCACCAAACCCTCGTCTAGTGAAGATTTATGTGTGTATGTATGTGGGAATGCCTGACCCCAAGATTCAAGATCCCAGTTACATATTCATCTGACAGCATAAACATATATACAGGAAACAACTTCAACACTTAAGAAAAAAAAAATCTTTCTTTCAAAGAACTATCAAATGTTTGGAACCTTGGCACTATCTTGGGCCAGGCGTCTTGTCTCTAGAACCATTCAGAGACAGCTGGCTGAAAGTCGTTGGTGATGCGATTCTGCTTTCTTGAATTTCACGGCAAGGCCTTGGATCACTTGGCAAACCCATCTTTTACAGTTACTTAATTTTCTGTGTGCTTAAGAGATGAATGTTATACTTTGCTTGTGATTTTGTAGTTCTGGTTTCTGCTGCGCTGGCCATCGTTTTATACTAAACCAAACAACTGGGGCCCATTTGGCATTTGGTGTTTAAATGTAAAAGGACATTTGAACTACATGACAAATGCTAAAAAACAAAGCCCATAGCACCAAGAACATAAAGAAACTGTTTATAATGAAAAGGTGGTTACATTTGCAGTCAATCTATCACTTTAATGAACTCTTTGCATTTCTTTGATTAATGCTCACAAAAGGGGAGAAAAAAATTGATGTAATGGAAAGAAAATGGTATATAGGCTTGGCAGCATGGGGGGGATAGCTGTGCATTTTATTAGTATCCCCTTAATATCACTGTCTTGTAATGTATATATCTGCCTTTTCCATGGCATAGTAAGCCTCTAGTTTACTGGAAATGTGATCCATCATGAAAGAGGAGATCCCATGTTAGTGGCAAAACAGCCTTTGTCCTCTTGTGGTGGCAGCAAACAGGGAAGATCCCAGAACAGGAATTAAGAATAAATAATAACAATAAAGAAAGACTAATATAAGCTATGCCATATTGAAATTGGGGAGTGCAATGAGTATATGAAGATAAAACATAGAGAATTAAAGATACTTAAAAATGTTTTAATATTAATATGTAGTAATTCATACATATTTAGTAGTAATTCATACATTTTAAAATAACGAATAAAGGGGATAAAAAAAAGCAGAGGAAAACATCTTTGTAAAATAATGAAATGTGGGAAGTTATTCAAGGCAGACTTCCTGGAAGAGGTAAAGAAGCGGCAGGAGGTGGGTTGGGAGGGAAGAGGTGGAACAGCCTTTCTGAAATGGGTAAGGCTGGTGGGAGCAGGGATGGGAATCGGCAGGTGCCACATTCCATCTGTGTTGGAAACTAGCTCTGACTGCTCCTCCCTTCCCCTGTGTGCTCTTCACTGCCCATGTGTGCTTTACGTAAGTGACCTCTGCTCTGAGATTCAGTAGCTCTTACAAGATGGTGGGAGACTGAAATAACAGAGAATTTGGAAGCCTGAAAACTCTCTCTGGGCCCTGTTCTTTTAAAGCTCCTTTGCTCTGTAACCTTGGCTTGATCACTTCCATCTCAGAACTTCAATCTCCTTAACTGCCAAATCAAGTGAATGTTCAAAGAGTTGTCAGACCCTTACAGATGAACCAGCTGTGTCCATCCATCATGTTCATCAGCTGCTCTCAACCCATAGGGATCACATGAGGTTTCAAGATTTCAGGAACTTTGAAATAAATTTATAATTTTTAAAAATTTTTTTCATTGCATAAATAAAATGTGTTTATTTTAGAAAATTTAGCAGTTATAGAAACCAAAAAGAAAATGCACATTCCCTGTAATTTTACTGCTCAGGCATAAGAAAGTTGACATATTAGTCTTATTTCCATAGATATAAATACTTTTACCCTCAAAAAATAGATCGTACATGTTAGTATGTTACCTGTGGTTTTCCACAAAGATTTTATCATGACCATTTTTCTGTCATGAAATGTTTTCCTGCATTATTTTTAGAGCATGCATACTTAACCAATTTCCCTAAAATTGGACATTCATGTTGTTTTCAATGGAATGTTGTTACTTAATACCTATGAATGAAGATCCTGGCAGCCAAATTTTTAATATAAGGAAATTATGGGTATACACATATATATATATTTTTTGTACTATACTTTAAGTTCTAGGGTACATGTACACAACATGCAGGTTTGTTACATACATATACATGTGCCATGTTGGTGTGCTGCACCCATTAACTCGTCATTTACATTAGGTCTATCTCCTAATGCTATCCCTCCACTCTTCCCCCACCCCATGACAGGCCCTGGTGTGTGATGTTCCCCTTCCTGTGTCCAAGTGTTCTCATTGTTCAGTTCCCACCTATGAGTGAGATCATGCGGTGTTTGGTTTTTTTGTCCTTGCGATAGTTTGCTGAAAATGATGGTTTCCAGCTTCATCCATGTCCCTACAAAGGACACGAACTCATCCTTTTTTGTGGCTGCATAGTATCCCATGGTTTATATGCGCCACATTTTCTTAATCCAGTCTATCATTGATGGACATTTGGGTTGGTGCCAAGTCTTTGCTGTTGTGAATAGTGCCGCAGATTGTAAACTAGTTCAACCATTGTGGAAGATGGTGTGGCAATTCCTCAAGGATCTAGAACTAGAAATACCATTTGACCCAGCAATCCCATTACTGGGTATATACCCAAAGGATTATGAATCATGCTGGTATAAAGACACATGCACACGTATGTTTATTGTACACATATTTTTAGAAGTACAATTGCTTAGGCCAAAGTGGAGGTAAAATTGTAAGTCATTTGATCCATACTGACCAAGTAAGTATGTCTTATTTTATTTTATTTTTTGAGACAGGGTCCCACTGTTTCACCCAGGCTGGAGTACAATGACATGATCTTGGCTCGCTACAACTTCTGCCTGCCTGGCTCAAGCAGTCCTCCCATCTCAGCCTTCCAAGTAGCTGGGACTACAGGCACACTCTACCATGCACAGCTAATTCTTGTATTTTTTTTTTTTTTTTTTTTTTTTTAGTAGAGATGAAGTTTCACCATGTTGCTCAGGCTGGTCTTGAACTCCTGAGTTCAAGCAATCCACTCACGTTGGTCCCCAAAGTGCTGGGATTACAGGCGTGAACCACTGCACCTGGCCTGTCTTATTTTTAAATTGTAAGATGAATTAGGAGAAGGCAAAACTAAGAAGTTGAGATGTTGTGGAAAATGCACTGATACCATGCGCTCTTGGGTAAATGGAGATGTTAGACCAGGTGAATATTAGGTTTCTCTCCAAATCTGTAGTTTTAGGTGTGTTTGAGTTGTTACTAGCTTTGTTTTTTTCTTCCTTTTTTTCTTCCTTCCTCCCCTTAACCAACCCTTCTGAGAAACATCTTACACAGTAAGCTCTTTAAGCTAATTCTAAGGAAAGAGACTGTCTGCTTGGAGAGACAAGTCCTGTAAATGTATTTGTTTCATATGTGTGAGACTTGTCTAAGAGCGGAATATATTTTACGAAGCTTAATGGCAAATAATTACAGAAAAGTTTTGTTTGGTTGGTTGGTTTAACTTTCTTTGGTTTGGGTTGGACCCAAAATGTAAACTCTGAAAAGGATGGGGCACTTTATTCAGTGGGTGGAGTCAACTTCCAAAGGTGCTAATCAAAGACAAAAAAAAAAGTACTCTTAAAAAAATGTACTGCTAAAAAAGTCATTGTTACTTACTGTAAATGGAAAGAAATGAGGAGAGTATTAAGCCAGGTCTTGTCCCTGGTCACTGGAAACAAGCAGGAAACCTTAAATGAAGATGTGGTCATCGGTTTCAGTAGAAAATCAGGCCTGCGTGCATCATTTCACCATGAAGAGAATGGAGATTTTTCTGTTATTGTACTAGCTGGGACATTTTGGCGCAAGTGAAATCCAATGCAAAAAGGCTTAAGTAAAAACAGAGACATGTAACTGGGATGCCTCTGGTTTTAGGCACATTTGGGTGCAGGAAGTTGAACAACGATAGAGCTCTATCTCATTCTCTCCAACTCTTGGTTCATTTGCCCTGTTTTCATGCACCCCATGGTGGGCTAACTGCTCACCAGCATCCCCACACCTGCAGGCTCCCGACTGCAACCACAGCACCTTTACCATCTTTTACATAAGGTCCTGGGGAGAACATGGACAGGCCCTGGACTGAGGGGGACAGACCCATCTATAAACCGATGATGTGACCCAGATTATGCAAGACCATCAGTGGCCCTGTGATGTCAGGATGCCTGGCTTCACGTTGCCACTCCTGTTTCCAGGGTGGGGGCAGAGTTTCTTCCCTGCACCCCCAACAAACACTGTGGAGTTGGTTTCTTATGCATAGAAGGGGTTAAAAAGGAACAGAAAACAGCAGATATCAACTATACTGGTTCTGCTGCTAACTGGTTCTGTGACCTTGGATATAATAACTTCTCCGCTTTAAGCCTCAGTTTCTTCATTTGAAGAATGGAGGAATTGATTAGAGGATTTTGAAAGCTCTCGTATCTCTAGCATAGAATGATTGCTGAAGAGGCAAAAGACACCTTACGGTGTGGCTCAGGAATCACAGAATTGTCTGTTTATACAGTTTCCAAGCACTGTCATTAGGCTTTGTGCGGGGGAGTCACAAATTGGCAGGGGCATTTCCCCACTTCCCTCCTTGACATTGACCTCCCAGCAGCTTGCTGAGGGCTACCTCTACCCTGTTGGGGTAGCCTTTGGGAAGTTTCAGGAGAAGCTGCTGCCGCGGTAAATAATCTTTTTTTATATTTAGTAAACATGGTCAGCTGCCTGGCCTTCCTGACTCTGGATTCTAGCTTCGTGGGAAGCCACTGAAAACTACCGTGAAAAAATATTACAAGGTTTAACTGAGGTTTTTCCTTTGGCTGGATTTTTCTTGCAGTCATTTCCAAAAACCTATTTCCCAAATCAACCCTGTGTGCATGGACTTTCTTCCCCTACAAGTTAGAAAGCAATTGTACTGCTATACATGGAATTTTCTTTACTTCAGCTGCTGAAGCATTTGTTGGAATACGTGCTGCAAAAATGACTGCTGTGGCTATTACCGTAGTTGCTCAGGGGAGCTATTCAGATGCCTCATTTATTGGAGCTTAATAGATTAAAAGTCCAAATTGAGTCTCATGATATAAGCCTAATCAAGTTCTAATCTGCATAATTTTCCCATAAGCAGCAATGGGAAATTTGGATAATTTATGTTTCAGCAGTTGCCAATCATGTGTTAAATAGCATTGTTGCATTTACTTATCAAAATATTTTTATTGATCTGCACTTCATCTGACATTTACCTTTGAGATTTTTTTCCTGGCATTAACAGGAAATTTAATTCATCTCATAGATGATGTAATATGAGATGTTTCTCTTGATTTTAACATGTCTTTATAGATCATTTTTAAAGGTGATCTTTCCCTTTTACAACTTCATATTGAATACCTGTCTCAGCAAACCTAGATGACTCGGCCTAATTTATTTCCCTAGTTTAACGTAGCATATGGATTTCTAACCATCATTTATATGCACACAATAAAAGATAATTTGGCCCACCATTTGAACCAATTCCTTTATGTTAAGTCTATGGGGGTGGGGGAAGCACTTACCTTCGTTTCTCCATCTATTCTAGGGGAGATGATTGATAAGAATTTCCATCTCCCTCTCTCCCTGGAAAGGCTCGGGGATTTAACTAGGGAAGATTTAGAAAGTACTTTGTGTTTCCCCCATGGAAAAGTACTGTAATAAAGCATTTATTATATGTACTGAGTTGTGCATGCTGCCATACCACAGCAAGTTAAGCATAACTACAATGGGTCCCAGTTGTTATCTGCTATTGTTTAAAAGTGAAAACAATAAAAAGTAAGACTGGCTTAGGCCTCAGACTTGCCTGCCAGGGACCACACCTAGAAGGAGAAGGCCAGCACCCAAGTCAGGGATGCGGCACAGCCTGCAGGTGTCAGGAGTCTGAGGTCAGACTGCCTGGCTGCAGCCCCAGAGCCACTTACCAACTGGGTATGCTTGAGCCAGTTACGCCACTGCTCTGAATCTTATTTTCCTCTTCCACAAAATGCAAATATTAACAGTTCCTAAACACACAGGGACTGTTATGAGGAATAAACAAGGTGGCCTGTGAAAAAACCCTTAGCCCAGCCTGGCACATAAGAAGCAATATGGCGTGGCAGCTTAGAGGAGACTCTGGGACTTGTTTACCTGGGTTCCACTCTGAGATCTGCTAATTCCTAGATGTATGTCCTGGGGCAAGTAGGTTACCTTCTCTGTGCTTCAGTTTCCTCCTCTGAAAAATAGTAGTATATAAATAGAATGGTTCTCAGAACCAAAGTTACTGCATGAGCAACATTTAGTACATAGTACATAGCAAGCACTCAATAAATGTTGGCTATTTTTTTTCTTGGGGTTCTATTTCAGCCTTCCCCCTCTCTTCTTCATCCTCAATTATTAGCCAGTTTAGATCTAGAGCATTCTTGCCTTTTCTTTGAGTCTCATAAAAACAATGCCATTGAGCCTTTCTTATTTTCTAATGCACTTGGGTTTACATTGTCCTGAAACCCTTTTCCAGCCATTACTTGTGTATATCTTGTCTGAGCCATAGTCCTTCTTTCCTTATGATCACATAAGGAATATTGTGTGTGTATGTGTATATATATACACATATGATCACATATATATGTACATGTACATATACACAATATTCCTAAAGTTCTTATACAGTATATAGAATATATATACACACACACACACACACACACACACACACAATGCTATTGCCTTCTCATTAATATTCTAGGATTTTCTCTGTGTGAAAATTCTTTTTTAAGAATCTACTAAATACTTCTTCAGTTCTTTGTCCATATGGAAGGGGAAGTGATCCACAAATACTTCATGTGTGTCTAATAAAATATTAATATTGGTAGCCAGCATTTTTGAGTACTTGCTTCATACCAGGTATTGTACTAAATGTTTTCAATACATTATTTTATTTTAGCCTTACAATTGTCCTGTGTAGGAGGTATTTCTGGTTTATCGATGGAGAAGCAGACTTGGAGAGAGTCTGCACAATGTTTATAGTGCCATGGCTCATAAGTGGAGGTACCAGAATTTGAATCCATGACACCTGACTTTACAGCCCATGCTGTTAACAATTTCATTCTATTTCTTTTCTATGTGCTGGGCATTTTGTAGATAATCTGGGAAGTTTGAAGAAATGAAAATCCAGTCTCTGACCTAAAGTTCTTATACAGTATATGGAATGAGAATACCTGTCATGAGATAAAGTTGGTCAAGGCATTTATGCCTCATGCTGAATGAATAAAATAGATAACGAAAGCCTGCCACACTGGCCACTGAAGATTGGAGTGGGGAGAAAACGTCAGTGTAAGGAGGTCAGGTGGTCTTTGGAAGTTATTTATTTTATTTTTATTGTTTCCATAAGTTATTGGGGTATTGGGGTACAGGTGGTGTTTGGTTGCATGAGTAAGTTTTTTAGTGGTGATTTATGAGATTTTGGTGCACCATTTCACCCAAGCACATTTGTAGTCTTTTATCCCTCGTTCCCCTCCCACTCTTAACCCCTAAGACCCCAAAGTCCATTGTATCATTCTTATGCCTTTGCATTTTCATAGCTTAGTTCTCACATACCAGTGAGTACATACAATGTCTGTTTTTCCATTCCCGAGTTACATCACTTAGAATAATAGTCTCCAATCTCTTCCAGGTCACTGCAGGTGTTGTTAATTCATTCCTTTGTATGACTGTATATATATATTCAATATATATATCATGTCACAGTTTCTTTATCCACTCATTGATTAATGGGCATTTGGGTTGGTTCCATGATTTTGCAATTGTGAATTGTGCTGCCGTAAACATGCATGTGCAAGTATCTTTTTCGAATAATGACTTCTTTTCCTCTGGGTAGATACCAGTAGTGGGATTGCTGGATCAAATGGTAGATGTACTTTTAGTTCTTTGAGGAATCTCCACACTCCACACTTAGTTCTTTGAGTTTTCCATAGTGGCTGTAATAGTTTACATTGCCACCAGCAGTGTAGAAGTGTTCCCTGTTCACTGCATCCATGCCAACATCTACTGTTTGTTGAAATTTATGGCCATTCTTGCAGGAATAAGGTGGTATCACACTGTGGTTTTGATTTGCATTTTCCTGATCATTAGTGATGTTATATACAAATGGCCAACAAACATATGGAAGTCATTTTTAGCACAAAACTTGCCTCCCATGGCCATGATCAACAAAGTGCTATGGGGACATAGCTAAAGAATCAGGAGCCCATCTGATGATAGCTTTGGCTGTGGATTATTTAAACTTCAGTCTTTTCCTGATTGAGGACTTCTCATTCCACGTCTCTGATGGTGATATTCTTAGTCATCTTTTCTGGCAAAATATATGGTTGTTTCTAAAATTAATTTCCCAAGTGTTAGTTTAACTAATGAAGGGAGCGTTTCCCAGTTTCACTGTTCTCTAGCTGTAGATCCCTGGAGTATATTCCACGTGCCAGTGCTTTCACATGCAGAACTAGGGTGTTGTTTAATATAGAGAAACTTCAGGTGCTACCCACGATATAACCATGGCTGCAAGCAATAATGGGAAGGGGAGCAAGACGGTCAGAGACTGGGCCACAGTTTAGACCTGCCCCTTTATCAAATGCAGCTATGAGGAATGGAGTGGACACCATCCTGTGGCATCAAAGGCTGGATTGCCTCATCCCTTTATGGAAGGTGCCTGAATTTCTCTTGTCTCCAAAGCCATTTAAAGAATCTGGGGCACCCTGCCATTTCTGACTATCATTTTCCATATCAGAACCCCTAAGAAAGAAACAATGCTAATAAATTGTGTTCACCTTTAACATAACTTTACACCAGGGAAAAAGAGGAAACCAATTTTGCTGTTGTTGTTGACTTTTGCTTTTAAAAATTTGTGACTAGAAAAGTAGGGAAGCAAAAAGAGGCATGAAGTTTTCTTGCCAATAAAGGCACACTTTTTTTGGGGAGTCACGCATGGGGGAGAGTCAGGCCTTCAACGGAGAGATGTCTTTGGACACCCACCATAGTTTGTCAGTTGCAGATGCTAATGGAACCAGGCCTGGTGACTGAAGGGGAAAATGGAATATGAAAGCAAAATGAAAGACGCTTATGAAGCAAGCATGTCATTTCTAAATGAAGGTTTCATGCAAAGGAATTGAGTCTTTTCACAGCTGAAAATGGAATCTTTAAATAAGATGAAATAAAAGGATGCTGTGGCTTGTTGCGAGTTCTGTAATGAAATACAGTTTTCCTAATATCGTGTGACCTGCATTTCTCCCTGCTTTATGGGTGCTATTCCTTGACGTACAAACCCGTATTTTCTCAAGTCAGCATTTGATGATGGATGTCAAAATACAGGCCATGTATTATGCATATAGCATTACCGATTTAAGGTGTTTACTTGTCAAGTTGAAGAAATTCAAAAACGTCACATCCACTGAATCTGCACAGCTGTCACTTCCAGTTTTTCATGCTTTTGAGTGAAACTTCTGATGAAAACTGTTTAGTTTCCCCTTCACCATCCTAGAGGAAGAAAATAGCTAGCATTTTAAAATGCATGTTTTTGGTTATGTGGTTGGCTGAAAAACACATATTCCAAAGTTTGAAAAGATGGACACTACAATGTCAATCAAATGACTTACCCTTTTCATAGTATATTAATGTAAAGAGTCAATTTAAGTGCAGTCAGGGAATGGATATTAAGTAAAACTTTGTTTTTCTTTTTGAAAGTATGGCACTCAATGATAAGAAATGTACACACAGGAGAGCAGAAAGCAAGAAAACCCTTTTATTTTTCTCTGGCATTTTATGCATTATGTGCCTCCAAAACAATAGGCAATTATTGAACTCCCTTATTTCATTCCTGACTCACACCTAGCCAAAATGCCAGACTCAACACAATCTTGTCACATTGCTGGAAAGTGAGTCAGGGATCTGGTCACATAATAATCTATTTGAAGTTTTGTCCTTGGAAATTTAGCGAGTGACTTTGTTCCTAAAATTAGTCCCTAATTCATTGATAAGCCCATGTAGCATTCTGCCGAGGGCAAAAATGAGAAACCAAAGTGAATGTGAATGCTTACCTGTCATATAAATGTAAGTGCACTGGGTCTTGCCACTTGCGTGGAGATGCCATATGCTTCATTAGAAAAATTAATTTTC
The DNA here is from genome assembly GCF_009764315.1 of Trachypithecus francoisi. Taxonomy (NCBI): domain Eukaryota; kingdom Metazoa; phylum Chordata; class Mammalia; order Primates; family Cercopithecidae; genus Trachypithecus; species Trachypithecus francoisi. The sequence continues at coordinate 41,178,431 of NW_022681474.1, read as the reverse complement.
ACCAGATGAATGCAGGAGGCAAATAGATTGCTAATATTGATATGTGTCCATGCAAAACCTAAACGAGGCAGCCATTCTGCCTAGCCAGGATATTTCTGTCACTAAACTGAAAGTTACAGTTGTTCCAACCTCATCCAGGTATGTACTTGGGACTTGGACCTGAGACCCAAAGAAGCCCAAACTGCAAAACTGGAGACCCAGCAGGCTGCTTTCCAATTTTCCCGTGTCCACATATACCTTATGTGGTCTGTGTTGGGCACGCTGGGAAGTTCAAGGGATCAGCCATAAGCAGGTGGCATATACATCAGTCAGGAGGATTTAGATGCAAGTAAACTCCTTCTCCATTTAGCTTAAACAGAAAAATATGTACATCGTATTATATTGTGTGTATGTATATGTATAAATACATTTGTGAGTGTGTGTGTGTGTGTGTGTGTGTGTGTATAAAATCTCACATAGGGAGAAATCCTGAGGTGAGATGGCTCCAGGCTGCTTGCCCCAAGAACTCCAGGACAGCTTTTCCTGTCATTCACTTGAGCCAATATCACTAAGTTAGTTGTGCCCTCAGCTGGTGCCTCAGTTCCTGACACTACAGGCACATAAAACAGTGCTCAGTAAATTAAAAGAGAATCTCTTCCTATGTGTTTCTTTTTAAGAGCAAAGAAACACTTCCTGAAAGCCCCAGGAAGATTTCCTCACACCTCCCATTGGCCAGAAGTCTGCGAAAACTGAGGCCTAAGACACTCGCCAGCAAAAGGATAAGAAATTGATTGGTTTACGGTAACAGTCAGGCCAGGTTAGGTTATGTTGTGGTAACAACAAACAAACAAATCTCAGAGGATTAAAGCAACACAGCTTTATTTTTCACTCACTCAGAATGCTTTGTGGGTCTGGGCAACTGTCCAGTGCTGCTGTCTAGCTTTCATCTCCATAGTAACCTGTGTCCTCACAGTTGCCATGGCCTGAGAAGAGAGAGATGGCCGTCCAATACCTGAACCAGCAGTGATATGCCTTGCTCTGTTCACTTTTCATGGGCCAGAGCATTTCATGTGTCACATAGCCATATCTAACTTCAAGGGGGAACAGGGATAATTCTCCTGTGTCCCTGGAAAGAGATGGGAGCCAAAATCTATGAGCAGAATAAATAATTGGTGTGGAGTCTGGACTTTTTAGGGAACTATGAAGTGAGTTACGGTTATAATGGTTTCCTACCTTGTCCTTCTAAAGAATGAAAAACTCATCAGAGTTTATCCTGGGAATACTAATTGTTGACCTGTGAATAATGCATAAGCTACATTTTTGGGGTTGTGTGTATATAGTGTACTCTCTTTCCAAATTTTCTACTTCTCTGATTTTTCTTCCTCCTCTGTTTCCCTCCCACTAGGGTTCACACCTCCAGGAATGGATAGATCCTCTCCAGATAACAGTCCAGTGCACGGGATGTTACGTCAACCATCCATCACAACTGGGGTCAACATCCCCATCATCACTGAACTAGGTAGGGGTCAATGTCAGCTTTGGGGGAGATTTTTATTCTCTCTTTCAAACCATACAGGATATGAGGAGGTTGGTTTGTTTCTTAGCCCTTTCAACTTTGTAGCTGCTATGGGGTTTGTTTTGAGGGAGCTGGGAGAAAGGTATGGGTAAAAATATGGCAGATTACTGGAAGGGAAAACTGATCTATCTTTCTTCTGAGATGAATAGACAGTTTCCTTCATGCTGGTCACTGTTTGCAAAGGAGCATGAGATGATGGATTTGCGATTGGGGCATACAATTGGGAATGGAGAGGAAAGGAGGAAAGGCTTAGTTCATGGATTCTTTCTGGTGATTTTTACTGTAAGAACCTCTTTTGAGCATTCTATCTGGACAGCTCCTACAATCTGAGCCCTCCACTGATATACAAAGCCTCGGATCTAAGCCAAACCCATTTTGGAAACAAGGTAGAAGCTAATGTGTAATAACTCCACATTTAACGTATTATAGTTGAATATCTCAGCCAAAAGCCATTTTCAGCAAATGCCATTCTGGTCCCCAAAATGATGGGGTTTTGAGGGCCATGTTGGTTAGACAATAGAATCTAACTTCTAACCTGGCCATGGCACTCCCTATTACCATTAGTAAGTGTGCAAAACTGTAGAGTGGCCTCTTCCCCCAAGACAAATACAAACTACCTATGGTCCGGGGTCCCTTTACTTGAGAATGTTTCCTCTGTTATTCCCTCACTCTCTTCTTTTTCTGTACTTTCCTCCACTCCCTTTCCCCAACCCTTAAATGCTGTATCCAATTAGCTAAACCGGGCAAGTTGCCTTTGGTATCAGTCAATCAGGAAAAAAACAGTGGGACGCACATTCTAATGATAACTGAACTGGGTAAGAAGCACTGTTTTCCTTCACATCAGTATCTCCTTTTGTTCTGTTGTTGGTGTTTCCAACTATCATCAGCTTGTTTTTATTTCGCCGGCTGTAACAGAAAGGCTACCCCATGGCACTGCTTTGAATGTGTTTTATTTGTGGCTCTGGTTGGAATCGACTGTCTTGTTCTGGCCTTTCTTAATGATTTTTTCCCCACACAGCATCAGTAAACCTTTGATCACACCCATCTGACCTGGCAGTTGTTTCCAAAGCATCTTTGCTCTAATTCATTTTCTCTGGCCTGAGCCTTTTTTCCCCACTTTTTTTTTGTCACGCCGCTCTCCCACCTTCTCCCTTCTACTCCTCTTCCAATACACTGTCAGTTTGAGTGACATGTCTTCACAGCTCTCAGAGGAAGTCAAAGGAGAATATCAAAATTTTAAGATAAGAAACCTAAGATGGCACCTTCCCTCCAGCTGTTTATTTTTCTTTATTCTGACTTTATTTGCCTTTTTTCCCCCCCACTACTAGGGCATTTCTCAGAAGCTCTGCTTCTGAAGCCATAAAGACCCCTGGTCCCTAGGGGAACCTTTTTTACTAAAGGCAGATTTCAAGAAGGGTGCAGAGGATAAGGTTAGCAACCACCCAGGTGCAGCCCTGCACTCTGGCCCCCACTCCCAGCCCAGAACCCTCTCTGGGAGATCCACAATGGACTCAGGTGGAAGATAAAGGACTCCAGTCATGACCCATTTATCAGGCTCTTCCCCACTTCCCCATGACTTGGTTAATAACTCCATGAAGGGCACCCATCAGCAGCAGGTCTCAGAACTGGGGATTGATCTTCTAAATAGAGACAGCAAAAGTGCTGCTCAGCAGAGGAGTGGATAGAGAGGTGGGAGCACCTGCCTTCACATGACTCACAAATGAAATGAACACTCCATTTTCTTGGCCCAAAAATATATTTCAAAATAAGGGAGCAGGCTTTCAACACAGTAATCTTGCTTGCAAGGTGTCTAGAAACGAAGGAATAAATTGTTCACCACTCAACACTGCATTATTGTAGGTATAGCTATTTATCAGGACAAATTCACTTAGGTCAGGGAGTATCACACTATTTTCTGTTTCCAACCATAGGATGGGTGTTTTTTCATGTTTAGTGTAGTTGTTTAAAAGCCCTAGGTTTCTGGATTGCTCTCCTCAGAACTGGAGGGCCATAAGAGACCCAGGGCTCGTTGTGGTCCACCCCTGGTTAGAAAATTAATCCAAACATCTCCATCTCACAAACCTACAGCAGCATTTCAGAATCCTCACTGCCAGGAATTTCATTTTCTATTTGAAATTCACGTGCTGCTGACTAACTAGGATATCTTAATTTGTCATTAGTAGAAGAGAAAAGGAAAAGCTTGGTGCCCCAAACCTAAGGCAACAATTCTGGTATTTGATTAGCATCATTGACTCTCCAGAAGCCTTTGTCCTACACCAGATTTCTTCCTTGTGTTCAGAGAATCTTTGAGGTGCTCACACCACCCTTATCTTCTGCCTTGAAACCTATTTCTCTAGCCACTATAGCACCCTCCTCAGACCACTTCACCTCCCACATCCCCCATGAATACTTCTTATTTATCTACATGTTCTGAGATGTGTTCTGCCTTATGCCAGGCCAGTATAATGAATTTTAAGAGACACAGAGGGCACCAAGGCCACACAGGCTTTCAAAGCTGTGTAGCATGTTCTACTCTTCATCTACTTGGAGACTCTCAATTGATGTTAGCATGGCAAAGGCTCCTCAGAGTCTCACAAGAAAGGACTGTGTTAAAGCTGTTTCACCTGACTATTCCAATTGTGTTTGACCACATATACTTTGGGGTGATTATGTGAGTACCTCTTGGCACCCACATAATTACTGTTCTGTGAAATAGGCCTTGGGTAGCATTGCTTGCTCTCCTTCTGAGACTGGGTATTTCAGAACAATATACAGGGTATTCACTGGACCCTGGCTAGTCTCTTGGAGTGCTTTTCCCATGACCCCAAATGCCTAGCTCACTGACAGTCTGGAGTCCCCTCCCACTACTTGGAGTCACTTCACCTCCATATCTGGTACCAACCCTTTCCTGTCTTCCTGATAAGAGGTAACAGATGCTGTGCTTTTTGGAGCATTGCCACACATACTATTGGTGGCTATTACAAGTAACTAAAACCACATTCTTCCATATGTGGTCTCTGGTTTACATTTTCTGATTCACAAATCAGAAAGACTAAACAGTGACTTTCAACATCCCTTTGGACAAGTGAAGGGAGGTGAAGAAAAGCTACCTCTTGAAAGACCCCTGAGCAAGACCTTCAGTGTTTCCAAGAGAGGCAGAGGGAAGCTGGGCATTTTCATGCTGTAATGGGTGGACAGGTATTTAATGTCAGAAGGGAGATCATGATAACAGCTGGCATTTATCAAGTCATGGCATGATCCAGATGCTGGACCAGGCTTACTGGGCACAATCCCATTTGTATGAGCCTCCTGATAGCCTCATGAGAGAGTTGCTATAACTCCCCCATTTTACAGAGACAGAAACTAAGGTGTAGAATGATGAAATACTTTGTCCAAGGAAGTTGGCAGGACAGGCTGGACTGAAGCCCAGTTGTCAGAGCCTGGATTTTGGACTTTCACCACTAGCCTGCAATTCAATTGCTGCTGAAACAATGGGGACCCAAATGTGACCCAAGTTTGGAAGAACAGGGCCAAGATTTTCCCCCATTAGAATCTTTCTCTAGGGAAACAAGATGATGTCATTTAAAAATACTAATTCCATGCCTAGCCTTTCATGCTAGTATCATTTATTCTGCTTTGTACAATAAACAAAACTTTTGTTTTTTTTTTTTAAAAAAGAAGAGTTACCAAGAAAGTTTAAAAAATTAAAACAATAACTCTAGAAAACAGAATTAGCTGTTGATACATTTAGAAAGGAATCAGGGAAAGGAAACCTCATCTGTTCTCTTCCTAAAAGCACAATAATTATTCCAGAAATTGTGAGTGCTCCCTTCTTCCATCCCCCCACCGACTTTTCCCCTATTACTTGCTCTGCAAAACTGATAATTTCCGAAGCCAAGATGGGAATGGAAATTAATTTGTCATTTAATTTTTAATAAGTTAAAGACATCTGAGTGACACAACTAATCAGTCTGCACGTGCGTGTGGGAGGAGTCCTTGAGGAATCCTCAGATGGAAATGAAATACAGCATCCAATGCTGCATCTGCTTGAACGCAAGCACATAAAAGATTGAGCTGTTTAGGAGGGGAAAGGGAGAACATGGGATGTCCCCACGCAACTCAAAATGCAGAGCAAGTCCTTGTCAGCAAGCAGCAAGAGACAGCCAGGCATCCATCCCACCTGGGGTTTCCTGTGTATTAAACAGGGCCTGTTGGGTGTGGACCTAGATTTAGGGCCTGGGACCCCGGGGAACTACCCAGGCCAATCCCAGTGGGTAGGCTGTGGGTTATGCCTGTGGGTGTATTCCTTGCTATCTGCCTTTGCTGTGCTCCCCTTCCAGCGCTCCTTACTCCCAATAAGCTGCTTTCTTTTCTTTGTGGCTAAAATGACTATCCCAGCATGGCTGCTCATCATTGAAATATGTCCATCTCTCAAAGGACTTCATTACCAAAAAGCACTGGAAGGTGTTTTTAGGTCATGATCCTAAAACTATGCCAAAGGACTGGCCAGCACAGTCTATTGGTGCTCCAGCGGCCTGCCGTGGAGCAAGCCTGCTCGAACTCATTGCTCTCCAGGTCTCAGACACTTAAACAGTGACACAGGAACAGTCCATTGAGTCCCACTGCCCCCCTCACCCAAAGATCCATCTACAGCTTCTTCCATGCTTTTGTTTCCTTCTCAATGATTTCAGTGTTTCTAAACCAGTAGCCTGGTCTCCCTCTGGCTTCACTACCTGCGTGTGGTCTTCAGGACTAATTCTTATTTTATGCTTTTTCTAGTGAATGATACTAATGTTCAGTTTTTGGACCAAGACGATGATGATGACCCCGATACAGAACTGTACCTCACGCAGCCCTTTGCCTGCGGGACAGCGTTTGCCGTCAGTGTCCTGGACTCGCTCATGAGCGCAGTGAGTTATTCTATTCCCTCCTCCTCACTCAAGGGTAGAGGATGTGCCAGTGGAGCACCTCCAACCTTTGAGGCCCTGGGCTGCACTGGGGCCACAGTGGAGAGCAAGACTCCTGGAAGCTCACACTCTAGAAGGGGAGACCCACATTATAAAATCATCACACAAGTAAATGTTTGATTATAAATTCCTCAAGTGCAAGGAAGGCAAGGCGGGCTAGGAGGAAATATAGATGAGGACTTGACCTGGTCTTGGGGATCCCAGAAAGATTCCCCAAGGAAGTTGTACATTTTATGCTAAAATTTGAGCCATAAAGAGGGGAGATCTTGGGGGAAGAGTATTCCCTGAAGAAGAAAGAGAGCAGATGCAAAACCTGGTGATGGTGGAGGGAGGAACCTGAGGCTCTCAAAGAAGGCAAAGAAACCCTGTGAGGCTGGGCCATGGTGAGACAAGGGTGCAGGAGGATGGCCAAGGTTAGACCTATAGGACCTTGAAACCCATTTTCATGGTTTTGGACTTTTTCTTAATAATGAGGCATTGAAGGATTTTAGTTGGAGAGTCACATAATCAGGTTCATGTTTTAAGGGGATTGCCTTGGCTGTTGTGGGAGGAGATTGAACATGAGCAGAAGGTGGAGAGAACAGTGGGTCAAAGGTGACTACCAGGCCTGTCACTGAGACCGAAGTCCTTGGGAGAGAACCAGGCATGGAGGCAAGGCCTGGCAGGGTATCCGCTGCAGGGAGGAGTTAGTGGCAGAGAGAGGAGGGTGGGCTGGCTGAGGGATCAAACACAGCTTTGGTTTCTTTTATAACTTGACGTACATCTAGCAATCAGTCATTTTTTTTTTTCACGTTTGCAACCAAAAAACAAATAACAATTAAAAAATAGGTCCCAACTTAATGGAGCCATCTTTCACTGCAAAAGGCAGAAGTAGACATTTAGAATGAGTCATAGCCTGGGTATTATGAAGTCTTCTCACTGAGCATCTTTATTTATTATATAGAAAAGCTTTTTTATTTTGGAGTTCTCAAATTCTCAATTTGTGAAAATGCAGACATAGGCTGAAGAACAACTGACCTTTGGAGAATCCATGAAAAAGAGCTTTTCTGAACACATTAAAACCATAAACAGAACTCAGAGTTTTTACACACATATATTTCTTAAAGCGCTGAAGGTTATTCTCCTGAATATGCTAAACAACTGATATGCTAATTATGCACCAGTCTCATCTATTCATTAAATAATGCTAGTCCCAGAAGGACCTCTATTTGAGGAAAGAAAACATACAGCTTTTTAAGACTAATTTGGGTTATTCTGTATGCCTGAACATTGTCCAGCTGCAAGCATATCTTCGTTAAAAATCAGAACTTTGGATTTAAAAGTGATTGTGAAATGACATTCATCTGAATTAAGGTTGACTGGGCTTCATGCCATGCCATGGCTTTCCAAGCCAACAGGGAGATAAAATGGTCCTTGGAAAAGGGCCCCCTTGGTTTCCTGGGGTTGATGATCTTTCTTATGGCCTGCTGATACCAAGGCTAACCTTTCTACCAGCCAGTGATGTTGGGCTCAGTTTGGGCAAACTCCTTGAGCAAGCCAGAAGGAATGATAGAAGCTGTAAGATGTATTCCTAGGAACACCGTATTCTCAGTCATAGGCCTCATATTCTTCAAATCCAGTTTCAAATGGATTTTGGTAATTCGGCTCATTAGAAATTTTTATTTTAGTTCTGATCTTAATTACAGAGATCTCAGAAGACTGTTCTAAGAGGTGGTTAAACTATTTACAGTAGAATTTTTTTTTCAGAACTACAAAATACTCTGATAACATTTTTTAAATTCCAAATTTATAAAATTGTTTATGTTTCTACATATCAGATATTCAGTATGTTTCTAGCAGGACTGGCTACATAATTTGCAAGGTCACTTTTCATGGGTTATTAAGAATTTCAAAACGGTGACAGCAGAATATTAAAACAAAAGAGACTTGGGGCTGGGCGCGGTGGCTAACACTTCTAATCCCAGCACTTTAGAAGGCTGAGATGGGCAGATCACTTGAGCCCAGGAGTTTGAGACCAGTCTGAGCAACATGGCGAAACCCTGTCTCTACTAAAAGTATTTTAAAAATTAGCTGGGTGTGGTGGTGCGCACCTGTAATCCCAGCTACTTGGGAGGCTGAGGCATGAGAATCACTTGAACCTGAGAGGTGGAGGTTGCTGTAAGATGATATAGAGCCACTGCACTCCCGCCTGGGTGGCAGAGTGAGACCCTGTCTCAAAAAATCAAACAAAACAAAACAACAAAGATGCATCTGAGAACAGACCCTGTGCAACCACATAGGCTGAACACCCGTGAAACCAGCCCTGGTTCCAAGGAATAAAATCAATTTGAGCACCAGAGAACTTCTTCTCAATGCAGACAAAGGGGCATATGGTAGCCACGGGGTGGAGGTGGAGGCCCATCTGGATTTGAGTTGCACAAGCATCTATATCATTAGTAGGTAGTCAGTTCTTGGAAATTCAAATGAGAATTCAAAGTGAATTGATTTGAAAATTTTAAACACGCCATCTCCCATCTCCTTTGAAATGCAAGCAAAAATGTTTGGGATAGTGTGGGAAGGCATATTTGCATGCAATAGTATGAGAGCAGCATGTCTTCTGCATTCTAGCCTGGGATAAAAGGGTGTCAGGAATCTGGTAACTGTCATTGTATTTATCATCAGGAGCATCATCTACTAAGTGCCCAGAACTGTGCGAAGCACTTTAGCTACACTGTCGGATCTTTTGGACAATAATGTGAATACCCTTGGTTTAAGTGTTGAAGCAAGACATATTTAAGTAACTCATTGATGGTAACTTTTCAAATCATTAATCAAAATGCTTATCAAATTATTCCAGGTCTTATTTTCATTGTCTAGGATGAACAAACTTCGTAATGAGGTCTTGAGTAGGGTCTGAGTCCACAAATCCAGTTGAATCTAGACGTTTTGATAAAATGTTACCTGTGATTTCTTTGCATTCTACTCCAACCCTAATGTATGAAAAAGCAGATTAGTCAAGTGCCAAGGCAGTAACTAGAAGGAACAAAAAGGGCTGTCAGGAATATAAATTGAGAAAGTGAGACTCCTCCAAATAGCAGGAGACAGAGGTAAACTTCCATTGCAGGCATTCACTCATAAGCAGCTTCACAACATCCACACACAAATCTCTTCAGGTGTCGACAGTCTCCTTTTTCTAGCGCTTCTCCCAAATTGTCATTTAATCATGTGTCTAAACATTCTCTGAATATTGTCCTTTATAACCCAACTCCTGCTGCTTACTGCTTCATTTGTTAAAAGAATAATATTTTGATTCATCACAGGCATTCCTGGAACAGATCAGGATGTTACAGACATGGCCCTGTGGCTTTATCTCACAAATCAACTGCAGAAACACAGGATGAGAGGGAACAATTAGGCTTTTGGATATATGTCTCTAAGAAGATCACAACTTAGAAATGTATTTTTCAGAATGATACCATCTCAATGCACACAGTCACACTAGATGAAAGGAACCCTCTCTGTTTTAGGGATCAAATTCACTTATGAGTATTCAGATTTCTTTTTCACCCAACTATCACTTTCTCCCAACCCCAGCCCCAATTTAAGCTCCACTAGGACCCTGGAAAGTGAATACTGGACATGGACTCAAGAGCCAGATGGCTTAGGTCTGGATTCCAGAACTGCTGTTTACTGGCTGCGTAACCTTAACCTCTCTGTGCCTCAGTTTTCTCATCTCTAAAATGAAGACAATAATAGTACCCATGTCAGAGGGTTGCAGAGATGAGTAAATGGGTAAAGGTTGTAAAGCAATTAGAGCAGTGCTTAGCACATGACAAGCTCTGTATGTATTTATTGTTGCTAGTGTTTATAATCAATACATTTATTGGGCACTTACTGGACAGCAGGCATGATTCCCCATGCTGGGGATTCAGTTGTGGAAAAGAAAGATGAAGACCTTGCCCTCATGTTATTTAAGCTTTCATTCTAGTGGGTTAAGAGTAAATAGATAAGTGAATAAATGAATAGTGTCACATAAGGATAACTGATTTGAAAAACATGAAATAGCTTGAATGGATGTGGAGACCTGTTTTACCCTCAGTGGTCAGAGTAAAATTATCCTAAGAGGTAACGTTGAAGCTGACACTGAAAAAGCCAGAAGGAGAGAACACTGCAAAGGCCAAAGCTGCAAAGTGGTGACAAGTGGGTTTGGTTTGTTGGAGGAAGCAGTTGGAGGCCATTGTGGTTGGAATGTGGTAGACAGGAGAGCAATCAAGAAAGCAAGGCAGCTGGCCACACTGAATATTGCAAGTACAATAGATCACATCCAGCCCAGTTCTAAGTCTGGGATGAGACACTTCTGAATTGGTGAGAGGATCCACCTTCTTCTGAAAGCCACCAGCATCTCCTAATGCCACTGTTTCTGGATACGCTGGCTAGGACAGCGAGCCCATCACTGAGTTGATTCCTGAAGTGTAACCCCTGATTTTTTTTTTGTGCGACACTCCATCCTCATACACTCATTTTAGAAAAAGAAATAGCACAATATATTGGCATCATACTTGGCTTGATATCTTGTTTCTAATAAAAGATCTGTAATAGAAGTCTCAAAATGTCACGTTGCAATCTACATCCACCCTACAGACAACTTCTGCATTTCTCAAGGTTTTATTTTTAAATTGAATTTGTTGCCAATATTTTTTTTTTTTTTTTTGAGACGGAGTCTCGCGCTGTCACCCAGGCTGGAGTGCTGTGGCCGGATCTCAGCTCACTGCAAGCTCCGCCTCCCGGGTTCACGCCATTCTCCTGCCTCAGCCTCCCGAGTAGCTGGGACTACAGGCGCCGCCACCTCGCCCGGCTAGTTTTTTGTAGTTTTTAGTAGAGACGGGGTTTCACCGTGTTAGTCAGGATGGTCTCGATCTCCTGACCTCGTGATCCGCCCGTCTCGGCCTCCCAAAGTGCTAGGATATTTTTAAATGATAAGATTTTATATAAAATCTGGGTTCCTGCCTTCTTTAAATTAGAGTCAGAAAGCGGGGTCCCAGATTCCCATAAAGCAGCTATTGGCTTGAGCTGAGCAGCTGCTCCCTTTAGCCATAGTCCGCACTACTCTCTATTGCATCCCACCAGGTCTGCTTCATTCGTGTCCCTTCCCTGCTTGGTTCACTCCACTTTCCTGGCCTTATCAGCCTCCTGCCTTTTGCCTCTAATCTTACGTGTGTGCATTACCATGTCTGTGGTCAGACAGCATCCTTGGCCTTCTGGCCATTTGCTTGTCCTCTGAGTTAGGAGGTTGTGCACATGATGTCCATTTCCCTTGAGCCTTGGACCTTTCCTAAACAGATACCAACCACACTGAACCATCATTATTGAAGAAGCAGTGAGGAGCTACCTCCTTCTGAGGAGAAAAAGAGGAACCCTACTACAAGAGCTAATGAGTTCCAGTGCACACAAGTTGGGAGTGTTGTCTTTTTTTTAGAAAATAAGATTTCATGAAGCTTTAGGTTGCACCACCTACCTAATCTAGAAAATAAAGGAAGAGCATATCATAACAGTGTTAAGAGAAAGAGCAGAGAAAAGCAGAGGCCCCCATTACTAGTGTACAATACATTGAGAAGTGTAAATGCCAGCCTATAGAGAGACCCCCGCTGCAGGATCCCCCCAGGAGCTAGAGAGAAATTTCAATGTGAGCCAGTTATGCCAGGTATGTCTTTGCTCTGCCCACTGCACCACAATGCCCAGGGCAGGAGTTTGCATGTCCAGTGCATTCATGTTTTCAGAACAAAGGCAGTGACTTGGAGGAGGGAAACTGGGTCATGAATTAGGACTTGTAGCTTCTGGTCCTGGCTCACTGGCAGCCCTTGCACATCTTTTCTACTGTCTGGGGCCCAGCTGGGCCCAGTCGTTAAATGGGAATGATGTTACCCCTTATGACTTTCTGCTAGTTGGAGAATGGCAAAGGCATATGGAAATCTTTCACAGAGCAGATCCGTATTTCTTAAGATCACATGTAATTACAAAGAAGCAGTTTTGTTGGTATATATGCATGTACATATATGTATATCTCTGTGTTTGTGTGCACTTATCCTCTCTCTTTCTCTCTTTCATGAACACACATCTTAGATAATATTTGGGAGCTTAGTGGGTAGATGAGTCAGGGGTACCCAGAAGATATGGTTCCACGTTCCCATCTTTAATATCAGAAAGCTGGCCTCTGTTTGCCAGAAATGAACTTATGTCAGTAAGACTGGAGGGTGTGACCATCTGGAATGTGGATTCACATGATTTACTGTCTTTCCTGTACTTTCATTAAGTGCCAAACCCTTGAACCTGGTGTTATGGAGAGGCCTGAGTTCTCTATCAGTCCAAGCTAACCTAGTGCCATGTGATTTTAGTTATATAAACAATTTATTGCTCCATGACCCTATTTCTTACACTCCACTCAAGAGCCTCCATTTTGACTGCTCACACGGAGACAGAGGGCCCATGGCCATCCTAAGGCAGAAGAGCTAGCAGTGGTGTCAGTCAGGCACATGGAGGTATGTCCTGCTAGATTCAGCACAGACCACTGCTGTCACATCAGGCCAGGCAGCCCTGGGATAGGGAAAAAAATCCAATCATTTTCATCCCTCACGAAAGAAAAATACTAAAAATAAAAATCTACACCATGAAAACTAGCAAATATAAAAAATGGCAGCTATGACATGGAAAATGACAATTTTAGAGCAATTATAAACGAGAGGCAGAGAGCCATTAAAGTTAAGGCACTGTTATTAAAAGATGTGTTAATTTTCAGTTAAATTTTCTATAAAAGACCAATTAGTTTAAAAGGCTTGACAGCATTAACTGTGAAACATAAGCTCCGGTAATTATACTTTAAAAAAATAAAAAGAGGAGGATGCTCGGGCGGGTTGCACTAGCAGGCGCAGCGGGGCGTGGGCCAAGTGGGCTAGATGGCGCTGTGGGCTCAGGTTTCCCTGTGACAGTGCCTGGGTCCCTCCCCTGGCATTTCATGGTTTCCTCAGCGTCCTTTTACAGGACCTGAGAATCATCGAACTTTAGAGGCCAAGCGGGCCACCCTTGTGTTCTGAGCCAACTCTCAGAGATTAGAATCAGAACGCAGAGACACCGGGAGAGGGAATTGTCTAAATTGGTTGCATTGCTAGTTGATGGTTCTTTTGATAAACTCCCATTTTTTAAGTATGCTTTGTCTATCAGAAGTTTCACACATACTCTCATTTAACTCTAATCTATACATTTTTGTTTTGTTTTGTTTTTTCATCCCTGTTTTATGGATGAGGAATTCGAGGCAGAGAAAATTTAGGCAACTTTTTCATTGTTGTGGCTATTGGATAGCAAAGTAGGTATTAAAAGCCACACTAATTGGATTTGAAAGTCTGTACTCATAACCAGGGGGCCATGTTGCCTTAATCAGAAGAAGGGCTTCACTAGTCAGGTTTGGAACCTTGTCCTTGGCAGTGGGAAGAGGGACTCCTGTATTCCTTAGACTATACAGGTCGCCTGATCCTAGGCTCTGAACAGGACCCTAACTCAGCTGTCTTATGCTCCCCAATGCCCATGTGACGCAAGGATAGCCATTGAGAAGGTCTCTGCCTGAAGCATCCCTGAAGACTAACCCTGCCATATGTAAGAGCCTCCCAGAAGACTTCTAGCACAGGTTTCATGGTAAGGCACAGAAAAGACTGGCAGGACAAAAGCTTAGGAGGCAAAGGATCTCACCTACATGTCACAATCCTGCCTTTAGAATTTTGTATTTCTTCAATTCTAGCATTTATGTTAACCCAGAAAAATATGTGTGCCTTCTGGGTCAGGTGAGTTGTAGAGAGGTTTCCTCCACAGGAAGCGCCTTTGGTAATTGGCATTTGAAGTTCTAGCACCTGGTTTGCTCCATGATGCAGAAACAACCATCACCTATGCAGAAAGCCCCAGAGTGATGTTTAATTGCAGACTGCTGAATGCTCCGTGAAGTGCCTCCCCCAACCCTCATTCCCATCACATAAAGAAATTTCCACCCTCCGATATGACTGACTTGACACCCTTTTCCAGGGAAGGCATTGTCTTTCCACCAAATTATTCAGATCCCGAAGAGATAGGCGTGCAGAGCACACCCGTCAGCAATGCTCGGAGTCCTTCTCTGCATCCAAATATTGGGGTATCAAAACAGGAGCAAGAGCATCTGCTGGCAAAAATACATCATCATTCTCTGTCATCACAGATTCTGCTGCCCCACAGCTCTGCTCCTGGATGCCTTCATGGAAAAATCAAGGAGAGCCATCTGGGATGCAGTGCCAGCTCAGAGAGCAGACAATTATGCTCAGAGATATGAGTGGTCCCAGAGTTGTTCAGACACCTGTGAAACCCTGGGACTGACTTTGAAATTGTACCTGTTGATGAGCAATTCTAAAAGTCATGCACTCTTTGACTTTCACACAATTTCAGGCTAAACCAAGGCCTAACGATTAGTAGGTGCTCAATAAATGTCAGTGACTGATCAAAAAGATTTGGGTATAACTGATTTCAACACAGAATTGGGACCATGTTAGGGTCAAATCCCAAAGATTTGACAAAACAATAACCTCCCAGGCTGATCTTCTAGACTTATCATTGCAGTGGATAACCTATAGTGCCCTTCGTTTAAAAAAAACTGTGTTTTTATTAGAACAGTTATTCATACTTCTTGATGAAAATTTGGAAAGCACAGAAACATATAAAAGAAGACATATAAAGAAGAAACATATAAAAAGAAAAAGAAAACATATAAAGAAGAAAATATAAATGGCCTATGTTTCCAACACCAAGGACAAGCATGGTTAATATTTTGGTGTCTTTCCTTCTAAATGGATAAATACAGAAATATCTCATGTTATAGGTTGGTTATTTTTTCCCTTTTCAGTTAATATTTTATCCAGAGTATTTTATTATTTTCTTTGGTGTCATGATTTGCAGAGCCTCCATAGGACTTTATGAGACTCCATTCTGTGGATGCTCCAGAATCTATTTATCACTAAATTGTTGGCTATTTAGCTTTTTAAAATTTTTGTTATAGTAATGATTAATCCTATAATAAAAATTATTGTACTTAAATCTTTGAACAAGTAGCAACTTATTACGTTGAGGCAAATGTACTGGTTTTTTAAAAACATATATGGACATTTTAAAATGTCTTGATACATATTGTCGTGATATCTCCAAGAAGCAATTTTACCAGACTACACTCTCATCATACTGAGCCATCTCATGCATTATGGCAAGTGCTGATTGTTATTTTTCCTAGGAGGCCCTTTAATTGTGTTTATGATAGTTTTGAAGCGTATCAGTTTTTAATTTGTATGTAATGACGTAAATACATATTTTATATAGTGAATTCATAGCTTTTATGCGTAAAAAGTGCATGCTGAACATGAGAACTATCAAGCATCTTGAGATTAAACAGTTTGCTATATTTTTGTTTGTGGCTACATGTTTTACCTTTAAATATTTTGTAACATTTACTTTCTTTTTTATGGAAATTTAAATTAAATATATTTTCACAGCAGAAAATATATAAAATAAAATTATAGGAAAAAAACAAAATTATATCACTAAGAGTTAGCTACTAAGTAGAACTTTTATGTACTACTTACAGTTACATTCACATAAATATGTCTATCTGTTCAGTTATGCGTTATTTTTCCCTCTGGAAATCCCCAAAGCAGAGCATTGTGTACTTTTTGTAACACTTTATGGTAGAAATAAAAATGAGTGACCATAATAATAAACAGGATATCATTTTTCTGATAGTTTTCCATTAAACATTGAAGTTTTATATTTAAAAAATAACAATTTAAAAAGTAATAAGTGCATGATTTGTTATATTATGAAACAGTGTATATTATAAAGTTTAATAATAAAAATGATCTCTACATTTTATCAACATTTGATCATTGAAAACATTAAAAGGAATCATTAGTACGAAAAAGCCAATTAAAAATCATATTAAAACTTAAAACCCAGTACCATAAAGATTCAATATTTAAAAGTGGGTACTCTTAAAATTAAAATTTAAATACAGAAAGAGTTAATTTCCCTAGCCAATAGTTTTGCAGGTATGCATTTTTAACACGAATTGTGATTCATGGTGTTTTGGGGATCCTACTTTTAAAAAACATTTTGGTGTTATATAATTATTACCATGCCATTAAATATTATCTGAAAGCATAATATTCATGTCTGTACAATGTGAGTCATGCCAAGGAACCATTGCTTCATTATTACCATATTGTCGAAAACTTTTTATCAGAGAGCCAGTTCCCCCAAATCATTCATTGAGTAAAATCCCTTCCCCATGGTATGCAGTGCTTTTCGTATTATACTAAGGAATGGATCAGCAAACTTTCTTGTAAAGAGCCAGATGGTAAATATTTTCAGCCTTCAAGGGCCACATAGTCTCTGTTACAACTATTTAACTCTGAGTTTGTTAGCACCAAAGCAGCCCTAGACAATACATAAACAAATGGACATGCCTGGGCCCCAACAAAACCTTATTTTAAAAAAATAATGGATGACAGAGAAAAATTGGCCCGAGAGCCAGATTTGCCAACCTTTGTATTAAAGTCTTATAACTACTAAGCTATGGTTCTCATAAATCCATTCTGGTTGACCTTCTAATTTTTCACTTTGTCTACAATATTTGGTTAGGAAGTCTTTAAAATTTACTATACTACATGAGAGGACAATTTTGTATGACTCTTTCCAGGGGAAATTTAGCATAATTTTATCAAGTTTTAAAAAGTCCAATCCAAATCTGTAATTAGGCATATACCAAACAACAATTTTACTAGAAAAAAAATGACATTAAATGGCCCATTTACATGTTAAGGAACATGGAATTTTACTTTTTTCCTAATACTCTCCTCTGTCTCCTCATAGATGATTACTACTTTGCTTTTTGCCTAAAAACAATAGCGATTCTTATTCATGTCCAGTGATTGGTATTAAAGAGAGTATCTGGAATAATAGTGTTAATTCTCTTATGTATCTGACATTTTATTCTCCTTATTTCTAATTCTATTTGTGTTTTTTCAGTTATATTGTCATATGTTTCCTTATTTTTTCAAGGATTATTTCTTGAATTTAACAATTCACTAAATATCCTCTTGCTATTTAATTAACTGGCGCTTTTCATCCTGCTTTTATTTAAAAAAAGAATTCTTTTAATGCTTAATTTTACTTACTATAATTCTGTTGTATTTAATAATAGCATTAAAGGCTCTGAATTTGTCTCTATAGCATTGGCCTCAAGACATATTTTTATATGTCATTCTCAAATATTCTTTAATTTTAAAATATTCTGTATCCTAAGTTTGATTTCCATCTTGACCTAGTAGTTACAGGATACTTAACAAAACTTTTTTGGAAGTTCTGGAATATTTACTTTTGCTTCTATTACATTGTATTTAATTTTTAAAATGTAGATTATACAGCTTATATTCTGTTATATGTATTTAGATATGATGGTTTTGGCCATTGATCTTGTTTTTTTGTAATTGTTGTTAAAAAGTTTAGCAAAAATAGACTAAATCAAGCTGATTATATCCTCAATTTTCTTATCTTTTGATCTATTTGACCTGTAAAAGTTAAAATCAGTGATAGTGGGAATATTTCACATATTACCCTTAGTTCAAATTTATTCTAGTGTAATTCTAATTAGTTTTGCTTTCTATATTTCAGTTATAATATTTGTCCATAAAAAGTTAGAGCTTTATTGTGAGTGTTAACTATGAATATAAAGTTAACTCATCTAACAGAATAGTTTAAAATTTTTCTTTGAAGTATACTTTTTTCTTCCCTTTGTCTCTTTTTCAGATATCAGAGTTTGATTTTGATTTTGGCATTTGAACAAGTCTGAGAATCTTTGCCATTTTATAGGATCTTTTAGCTCATTTATGTTTAGTTATATAAGATAAGATACTATAGTCTTGCATTATGTTTTTTACATGCTTCTATCATAATTATGTGTTTTATGATCCATCTTTTGGTATGTGGACTATATTTTATATGCTTATTTTCTTTAGTGTAAACTTTCCTTCTATTTTTAACTCTAGTTAGTTGTTACCAGCCATTCTATAGATGTATTTTCTAAGTATTATTGTCTGGAAAAATTTAATGATTCTTGATTCCTCCTTGTATAAGATCAGGCAATTTTCATGCCTTTACTTCCATCATCATCTCTATTTCATCTCATTTTTCTGACTTTAAAACATAATTTTAGCAATACTATATTAATAGCTAATTTTTGTCTTTTTTAATAATTAGTTTTGACATTTGCATTCCATTTTGTAATAATATGTACAAAAATCTTTTACAATTCTGTTTTAAATATATTTTACCAGTAAACTAAATTTGCTCATATTTTAGTTATTAAGAGTTTAAAATTATCTTTAAGGAAGCTAATTTTTGTTCTGAGTACTTAAAAAAATTAAATCAATGCTTATGTATGCAAAGAGTCAAAAAATATTTCATTTGCCTTCACAAATTATTGGCAATTTAGCTATATCTAGAATTTTTGGAACAAATGTGTCCTGCTAAAATTCCTTTGACATTCCTCTTACATTTTCTAGAGAAGCTTCATGCTAGCCTCATATTATACTTGTATTTCTTACAGCATTGTTTTAGGTCATTTTTATTCTTCATTTAATATTTTAAATTCAAATATTCACTGAGTACAGGTCTAGGAATTGGCCACATTAAGTTGGTAAATGCTTTTGATCTGCATCCTAGATTCATTTCCCAGCTCAGGACAGGTTATTTTTATTTGTTTGTTTGCTTGTTTTACGTGCTTGCATTTTGTTTACAATTTTGATTTGTAAATACTTACTATTTGTCACTTGACCTCTGTTGTCTTTTTCTCAATATCAATCAGCACTCTTATTTTTAAAAATCCCTATATCTTTCTTTATTTAGCTTAGAACTTCCTAGTTTTACTTCCATATCACTAATTGTGTGTGTGTGTGTGTGTGTGTGTAATTTTCGCCTCTAATATTTATGACTTCTCAGATTAAAAAGTTGGCCATTGCACATTTAGTTATCTTTTAACTATTTCTTTTTAAAAAATGAAACACAATATACCATACAACTCATCCATTTAAAGTGTGTGATTCAGTGGGTTTTTTTTAGCATATTCACAGACATGTACAGCTATCACTACAGTCAATTTTAGAACATGTTCGTGGCATCAAAAAGAAACTTTGTATTTTAGTTATCCTCCCTTCCCCTACAACTCTACCCACCACCCCACCAGCCCTAAGCCACCACTAATCTACTCATTATTTCTGTAGATGTGCCTATTCTGGAAGGTTGGGAATAGGTTTGACTGCTCCTCTTGTTGGCAAAGGCCTCATGTCTCTGATATGAGGCCAAAATGTTTATCATTGCTTCCTGGGCACCAAACATGTTTCTCAGTACAATGTTTTCGAGGTTCATACATATGTTGTAGCATGTATCATTACATCACTTCTTTTTGTGGCCGAATAATACTCATTGCATGGATATAATACATTTTGTGTATGCATTCATTAGTTGATGGAAATTTGGGTTATTTTCACCCTTTGGGTATTATGAATAATGCTGCTATAGACATCTGTGTACACGTTTTCATGTGGACATATATTTTTATTTATCTTGGGTATATACTATAAGAGTGGAATTTCTGGGTCATATAGCAACACAATGTTCAAACATATGAGGAACTGCCTCGCTGTTTTCCAAAGTGACTGTACCACTTTACATTCCCACCAGCAGTGTGTGAGAGTTCTGGTTTCTCCTTATTCTCACCAATTCTTGTTATTATCATCTGTCTTGTTTATTACAGCTATTCTAGTAGGTGTAAAATGATATCTCATTGTGGTTTTGATTTGCATTTCTCTGATAACTAGAGCTGTTGAGCCTCTTTGTATAAGTTTATTAACCATTTTTATATCTTTTTGGAGAAATGTTTAAGTCTTCTGCCCATTTAAAAAATTGGATTATCTTTTTTTGTTGAGTTATAAAAGGCTTTTTAATACTGAATATTAGACCCTTATCAGATATATGATTTGCAAACATGTTCTCTCATTTTGTAGGTTGTTTTTTTCACCTTTTGGATGGTGTCCTTCAAAGACAAACATTTTTTAAATTTTTATGAAGTCCAATTTAATTTTTTTTTTTTTTGTAGTTTATGCTTTTTGTGTCATGTCTAAGAAACTATTGCCAAATCAAAGGTCATAAAGATTTACTCCTATATTTTCTTCTAAGCATTTTGCAGTTTCGGCTTTTTACATTTAGATCTTTGACCCCTTTTCAGTCAATTTTTGCATATAGTGTGAGGTATAGGTCCCGCTTTATTCTTCTGCATGTGGATACCCAGTTGTTGCTATGCCATTTGTTTAAAAGACTATATTAATTTTTCCATTGAAAGGTCTTGGCACCCACACTGAAATTAATTGATCATAACTGAATGAGTTTATTTCTGGATTTTCAATTATTTTCCATTGGTCTATAGGTCTATCCTATGCCACTACTATGCTATCTTGATTACTGTAGTCTTGTAGTATGTTTTGAAACCAGGAAGTATGAATCTTCCAACTTTGTCTTTCTTTTACAAGACTGTAAGATTGCTTTGGCTATTTTGGATCTGTTGCCATTTTAGAGTCAATTTTTCCATTTTTACAAAAAAATGGACTTTGTGATTTTGATAGGCATTACATAAAATCTGGAAATTGGGGTAGTATTCGATCTTAATAAATCAAGTCTTCCAATCCATGAACATGGGATGTCTTTCCATTTATTTAGGTCTTCTTTAATTTCTTTCAGTAATTTTTTTGTAGTTTTCAGTATACCAGTCTTGTTCCTCCTTGGGTACATTTATTTCTAAGTATTTTATTCATTATTTTTCTGAGACAGAATCTCACTCTGTCTCCCAGGCTGGGGTGCAGTGGCATGATCTCAGCTTACTGCAACCTCTGCCGCCCCGGTTTCAAGCAATTCTCCGGCCTCAGCCTCCTGGAGATCTGGGATTATAGATGCCCACCACCATGCCTAGCTATTTTTTTTTTTTTTTTTTTTTTTTTTTTTTTTTTTAGTAGAGACTAGGTTTCACCACGTTGGCCAACCTGGTCCCAACTCCTGACCTCAAGTGATCCTCCCACCTTGGCCTCCCAAAGTTCTGGGATTACAGGTGTGCACCACCATACTTGGCTGACCTCCCATTTTCTACCACATTGAGTTTAAAATCCTTTGCTTGGCTTTTAAAGCCTTGAGTTCCCCACCCCTCAAAGAAAAAAGAAAAAACGATTAAAAAGTCAGAGGAAGGTTGGGAATAGGTTTGACTGCTCCTCTTGTTGGCAAAGGCCTCATGTCTCTGATATGAGGCCAAAATGTTTATCATTGCTTCCTGGGCACCAAACATGTTTCTAAGTGCTTCATGGGTAGGTCATAGAGCCATGCAGCAATCTATTATTACATTTTACAGATCACGAAACGGAGGCACAAAAATGTTAAATAACTTTCCAAAGTCACACAGCTTCTGAGAGACAAAGTCAGCATAAAACCCTCAGCCCAATTCTAGATCCCTGGTTCCCATAACCTCTCCAGCAACATATCCTACTTTAAGTGTCCTTTTCCTGCTTCTGTGCCTATGGGCATCTCTTAACTCTGAGCCTAAATTTCCTTTAGGGTCTGGCAGGCTATCGATAACATTCCTAGTTTCTTTTGCAGTTGGAATTTTGTATCACATTGGGGTGTTTTTGTAAGTATTTCAATAAGGAATGTGAATCCAGCCCCACTAGCAACTATCATCTTAATTCAGAAGTCCTCATGGAATTCTGTGAATATAAATTTGGTTTTAGTGACTGCATTTATTTTACAGATGAGAAAAATCAGAGCCCAGAATGACTAGGCAACCTCCAAGACATAGAACTAGTTAGCAAACCTGAGATGGGAACTTGAGCTCACCCTTACTTGGTTTGTTCCCTACTATGCCTTGCCAGGTAAACTCTCTAAGAAGTTGCTGAGGTACAATTGCATTTTTCCTTACCTCTTTCCAAAGTACATCCTCAAAAGCCACAGGCAAACTTTGATTTGAGTTTTTTAGCCTGCTTGATTTCTACTTACATAGGAAAATGGAATGCACACCCTTACCTGAAAATTTCTCAAATTAGGCTGGTGACAAATATCTTTTAAAGCTCCTTTACTTGACATCCTATTAATTTTTTTGAAACTCCCATTGTTTTGTTCCTGACAGATCTGTTATGTTTCAGATGTGACACAAATGTACACTTAGAGGGAAACTTCTTTAATAAGTGATATTTGCCTCAGACTACTGAGGTTATTTTAGAAAACAAAAGCCAAAGTACACTTACCAGGACATTCACCTTGTCATAAATTTATCTGGCATATTTAATTGATCGAGATTTCTGGGTTAGACAGTTATCAACGCATGTGATAAATTGTTGAGCGTGCGGCATTAATGAAAGGTTTTGCCATTGTCATGGGGAGAAAGCTTCCTGGCACATGGGTGACAGGACCTCAGAGACAATGCTGCTTGGGTTAGCAGCTGGGGCAGGCTGCATTTTATTACATGTGTCCAGAGTCTCATAGTAGACATGTAGACTTGAGGAGGGGGAGGCAATATTTGTATCCCTACTAAAACCAATTATGGTAAACACTAATTATTCAGATTTGAGCTCTTTACTAAAAATCCCCTGAACTGGGTTTTTTAAGTCAGGCTGTCATGGCAGAGCCAAGCAGGAGAGAAAATAATGGAATAATTGGAGGCTGCTGTCTTTTCACTTCCCACATAAAATTATTTGAAGCGACAGGCCAGAACTTTAAACAGGAGATACCAAGAAAAGTTGTAATTTGGATGTCGGCTGTCATGACTTTAGGGTGTTTGCTTAAAGGACTTTCCCCCCACTTTCTCTCCTTCCCTAGACATACTTCAATGACAATATCCTCACGCTGATACGGACCCTGGTGACCGGAGGAGCCACACCGGAGCTGGAAGCTCTGATTGCTGAGGAGAACGCCCTTAGAGGTGGCTACAGCACCCCGCAGACACTGGCCAATAGGGACCGCTGCCGAGTGGCCCAGTTAGCTCTGCTCGATGGGCCATTTGCAGACTTAGGGGTGAGTCCACAGCACCGTGGTCACCTGAGCTTGCTGTTTGGGAAAAGCTTGATCCTGAAGAATGTGGTGTCAGATGTGACAAGCTAGGCATCTGTCTTTTCTCCTTCCTATTGTAGATAACTGTAAGAGGTGATATTTATGGTTTACTCTGTATCAGGCACTTTGTTCTATGCATAAGTCGTTCATTTTAATCTTCATAGCAACCCTTTGATGTAAGTTCTAGTATCACACCTTCTAAGTCAACTGAGGCCCAGAGAGAATGAGCACTGGACCTATTGGGAATTTGCACCAAGGCATCCTGGCTTCAGAGCCTGTGGGCTTTCTCACTCCTTGGTGTTCTCTTCACGTATCCTCTGCACGAGGTGGGAGGCAGCAGGTGATTCCAGCATGCAGCCAAGGTTGGGAAATATTTCCACAGGCTCTTAGCATAGCTTAGGGATACTCAACCCAACTATACATTAATAGCACATGGAGGTGGCCAGCCTCATCCTGCAGGTTTCTTAGATTTTATATGTGAGTATGACCCAGGCACTGGTGGTTTTCAAAGCACCAGGGTGGTCAGTAGTCAGATGTATCCAGATACACCAGCCAAACAAACAGAATCTCATGTGGATCCTTTAATGCTTGGAATTCAAAACCTAGACCTTGTAATTTCTGAGACTGGACCCAGTCATATTCCCTCGGGTCCTCCCTGTGACAGAAGTGGCCAGCATCTCCCTTCTGATTCCATGCACCTGCCTAGCGTAGGCACTGTGACAGAAGTGTAGTGTCTTTGCCCTTATTCCCAGCTCAACCCCACAGATGCATTTAAGAGATGCAGCCATATTCATAGAAACTGATAAACCTGTTACGCAAACGATAGTGTCACCCAGAAAGACTAAATAGTGGAAAAGGAGCCAAGGAAAGGATCTGTCTCTGTTTTTTTCTGAAACAATGCTGCATACTTGCCCCATATTTTAGTTTGATTATGGGCTGGGACCTATGTGAGACTAGGCTTTTTTTGAAAGGGAAGTTTCATAGCTAGTGGCTCTTTATACCTATCATTTACTTATTGATGCACTTGATTAGGATAAAGACTTTAGATAATGGTAAGCTTTGGTCCCATCTGTGTTCTTTAGTATGAGACCAATATGAGAATTCCAGTGATTGGAAGGACGAAGACAGTCATTTTATTCCCAGTGAAGCCGTCCCGCAGTGCCCAGTGCCCTTCATGTAGTACTGTTAACATCTACCTGAAGCCACCTGGCTGCTGAAGCCAGCATTTCCAAGTGGATGCATTTGCTTTCACTTTCTGCATCAGGCCCCAGACCCTGGGAAGGTGGCTGTGAATTGATCAGAACTGCGAATCCCAGTTATTCAGCCTGCAGGCCCCTGGCTCCTGGGGAAACACATTCTCTTCCATCCTTGCCATCTCTGAGGTCTGTAAATTGTGCTTTTCACAGGGTCCTTACCTGAAAGAGTCTGTCACCATAGGACCTGGTGGGGTCCTCCTCCTCGCTGTGGTTTTCATTATCACTCAGGCAGTTTTGACAACATGATCCTATCACGGTGGTTACAGCTGAGATGGGGCTGAACATAATCACCATTTTGCAGAGAAGGGTTCATCTCCTCACCTGAGCATGCATCTGAGACCGTCAAGCTTTACACTTTCACTTCAAGTGAGGGAGAAGCATTATCTCCTTAGAGCTTTCAAACCCCATTGCTACAGGTGGAAAACTGGAGAGACACCAGAGGAAAGCCCCATTGTTACCTGATCCCTAAAAATCACACATATTGTCTGTAGTCTGTTACCCATGTTGACTTCTTCCACTGCCGTCCCTTGGCACATGGACCCTCCAACTTGGGAGACACCAAAACAAGCTTTGATGAAAAGACCCTTTTCCATGCTGGCCCTTGATTTTCAGGCAAATAAAAAGGATGTTTCTCTCTGTTCTGTTGCTGTCTCCCAGGATGGTGGTTGTTATGGTGATCTGTTCTGCAAAGCTCTGAAAACATATAATATGCTTTGTTTTGGAATTTACCGGTTGAGAGATGCCCACCTCAGCACCCCCAGTCAGTGCACAAAGAGGTGAGTATTGGTTTCAAATCTGCCCTCCCACCTAATCACAGAAACAATAATCCCCTACTGTAAAGGCAAAGGTCTGTATACATCTCCCCAACTTGCAAATTACCCTGCCCATATTAAATGTGGCACTGAGTTTGGAGGTGATGGGAAGCATTTTTCTATAATTACTAATAGTGGATGTAAAGACATTTTGGTAATAATTCAAGTTTTGTATTAATAGAATAATTCCATCACCCAATTACAAAAGTCTGAATACAAACATCTCTCCCAAACTCCAGCTACTAGGATACATCTGTTGGTATCTAATATAGAGATACATCATTTCACATTGCTAGTGTTTAAGATAAGTTTTTTTTTTTTTTTTTTTTTTTTGAGATGGAGTCTTGCTCTGTCGCCCAGGCTGGAGTGCAGTGGTGCAATCTTGGCTCATTGCAACCTCTGCCTCCTGGGTTCAAGCGATTCTCCTGCCTTAGCCTCCTGAGTAGCTGGGATTACAGGCACACACCACCACACCCAGCTAATTTTTGTGTTTTTAGTAGAGACAAGGCTTCACCATGTTGGCCAGGCTGGTCTCGAACTCCTCACCTCAAGTGATCCACCCACCTCGGCCTCCCAAAGTGCTGGGCTTACAGGTGCGAGTCACCACACCCGGCCCTAAGACAAGTGGTTCTTCTGCCATATCTTAGAATCCTATATTTTTACTTCATATATTTTAAATTGACTCACTTTTTAACTTTTACATATTTATTTTTGAGATAATTGTATATTATCACCTTAAGCAGAAAAAATAACAGTCTAGATGTGCTAATTATATTTTTCTCATATGCATTAAAATAAATTCATAGCAGGCAAAAATTAAAAGTACATCCTGGAATTACCAAGATCAGTGAGTTTGCATAATATACCCAAGGCAACAGTGCTGCAGAAACAAGTGTTTCTCATCCCTGCTTGCATAGTAGAATCACCTGGGGAGCTTTTAAAAAATATTCTGATTACTCTAATTTAACTGGTCTGGAAGGAAGAAAAAAATCATATATATATTTTAAAATATATAACAATTTTATATATAATACCCAGGGATTATAATGTATAGCCAGAATTGAGAACAATTGCTATAGACCAGTGGGTTCTCAAAATTTAGCCAGCATGAAACTCACCTGCAGAGCTTGTTCGACTACAGATTGCTGGACCCCATCCTCAGCACTTCCAATTCAATAGGGGTTGCTTAAGAACTTGCATTTCCTAGTTCCTAGGTGATGCCGAGCTGTGTGGCCTGAGGACCACACTTTGTGATCCACTGCTCTAAATGAAACAGGGTGATCATCTTAGTCACATTTGCTGTTGACCAAAGAAAGCTCCAACTCATTGTGAAGAACAACAAAGTAGTGCTGATAAGTAGGCAGGGTTCTTAGATTCTTCCATGTGAATTCCAAATTCCAAATTCTCCCACCAAAATAGATTTTAAAAGGTAAAGAGCGAGAATATAGTCTAAGGAGACACTCTGTAATAGTAAACAAAGATCTTGTGATGTATATCTGGGATTGTCCAAAAATTCTGGAATGAAAGTTGCATCACACTTCATGAAACCTCCTGAGGCTGGGCTACTTGGAAGTGACTTTGACCTTGGATAGAAAGGTACGTGTAGACCACGAGAAGCAAAGTTTGGTCCTTCCATTACTGGTCCTAATTCCACATCTCTGCCTGGGCTCCTGGCTGGCCTCCTTTGTTGAGTTAAACAGAGGAAGTTTTCATTTAACAAGGAAAAGAATGTTTAAGGCCTCGGACCAGCTAGAAGTGCAGCTTCCAGATCCTCTGAAAGTCCAGAGTAACCAGGCCATTGCTTTTGGTTCAGGGAGGGTTGAATTCTCTACTCAGTTACTCTCGGGCGGTGACATCTCTGCTTTTCCTGTCCAGGTATGTCATCACCAACCCCCCCTATGAGTTTGAGCTCGTGCCGACGGACCTGATCTTCTGCTTAATGCAGTTTGACCACAACGCCGGCCAGTCCCGGGCCAGCCTGTCCCATTCCTCCCACTCGTCGCAGTCCTCCAGCAAGAAGAGCTCCTCTGTTCACTCCATCCCATCCACGGCAAACCGACAGAACCGGCCCAAGTCCAGGGAGTCCCGGGACAAACAGAAGTACGTGCAGGAAGAGCGGCTTTGATATGTGTATCCACCGCCACTGTGTGAAACTGTATCTGCCACTCATTTCCCCAGTTGGTGTTTCCAACAAAGTAACTTTCCCTGTTTTCCCTTGTAGTCCCCCCCTTCTTTTTTTTACACATATTTGCATATGTATGATAGTGTGCATGTGGTTGTCATTTTTATTTCACCACCATAAAACCCTTGAGCACAACAGCAAATAAGCAGACGGACCAAAAGTTATTTATGATTCTAGGGGAAAAATAACCCAAAGGCATGCTCCAGACATAAATAGCTCACTGCAGGAACGAGTTCACAGATTAGAAGGGAGCCCTTGTGATCAATGTCAGTTAGGCAGAGCAAGTTTATTTAATGTAAAAGAAAAGTTGATTCTGATTTATCAGGATTATCAGGGTGCTTTGGGTTTTGATTTTGTTGTTGTTGTTGTTGTTCCTTTCTTTCTTTTTTTATACACACAATAAGTTAGCACATGTTTATTTGAAATAAGCAACCAGACAGCAATGAAAACATATCGATTGTTTCCAGTCTCTGGGCCGAAGTATTGCGAAGCATTTGAAAAGCTTTCACAATTTGTGTAGATGATTTTGAAGGACTTGCTTGTTGCAAGAGAACATCAGAGATTTTTTTAGTTACTCACCAAGGCCTTTTGTCCCAGAGTCAGTTCCCTCTGGGAGTTCTTATGAACATTTCTCACCTTAATGTGGAGGAAAGAATAGTATTCCAATCATGGATGTATCAAATTCTAGTCATTTAGTTTAAGTGAAAAGAGGTTTGATTGCATATTAAATTGTTATTCTGTCTCCTTATGTTGCCATATGAATAGTTAGTTTTTTTCTTTCACTTTTGACATTTGGGATGAAAAGCCATATGTATCATAAATATCAGATGTAAGTCATTAAAAACTGCCTTCCTGGGACTTTCACATCTTTTAAAAGGTGAATTACTTACCTTATGTACAGAATAAATAATGCTCAGGAAAGAGCAAGTATTTTTCCATGTATCCTCAGGGGATCCTTTTACTCCCCTTTGTTTGATTAGTTAGGGCCCCAATGCCAGGTAGGAGGAAGGGCTGGGGCAGAGTGAGAGGAAGACAAACCCAGCTGCAGATCATGTTTTTCTAGGAGCCGACATGCTAAATAAATTAGAATGTAGGAGGATCAGCCACAGTTGACTCAACAAAGACAAAAGACAGCCACCACCTTCAACTGTTGGCACAGCTGCACGGTGCTGGCTGTCCCAATGCAGAAAGCTGGTGGGAAAGAATTCCTCATCATCACTTTAGTTAATGTAGCCAATTTAGGCAGGGTAATGACGACAATAGAGAGCTGCTCTTTGTCATTATGAGACGTGGGATGAGAAGAGTGCAACAGTGAGCCAAACATGTTTTGGTATAGTTATTTTTTCTTTTGTTTTTGTTCTTTCTTTTTTAACACTTAGTAAGCATGAGAGGAGAGGTAGAAAAATACCCTTTTTTCAACATATAGTTGTCAGATGCTTTGTGCATGCAAATTATGCTTTAGGCAGTGCGGTAGTTCTTAAAAATTGGCCAATTCACCATAACCAATTTCTCTTATGGATGGACTAGGCTGGTATATACATATTTGAACAGTTTGCTTTAAAGAATTCCATCAAATAGAATAGGGGTAAAAGGGAGGAGGAAAACATGTCACAGCTGTACCATCTCTAAAAAGGTGTTTTTATGGTGAATGTTTTGGATCTAGATTTTGGATCCCTCGTCCCCTCAAGCATGATAGTTTTGGAGATTTGCTTGCTGTGTGAATTGACAAGCACTTTTACTGACAAATGGTGAGGCTCTGTCAGAACCTCCACCCTCCCCCGCACCAAAGACAGGGGCAGCGTAGTATTCAAACCAGTATTGTGATGGGGAATAATTGTATACATGTAAATTAACAAGCCCTATGAGTGGAAGAGTTTTTTCAAATTATTTTTGTCTTTCTATATATTGATTTATATTATGTATAACTATCTCTTATATAAAACTATATATATAACTATATATATATAACTATATATATATATAACTATATATATGTATCCCCTAGTATTGGATCATGAAGAGCTCTTCATGCATTCTTTGCAAAGGAGGTTATAAAGTTACGCCCTCAGAACATTTATAACTATAAGAATGTGCCAGTTAAAGTGCTCAACAGGAAATATGACAGTTTAAAAGCATTGTAAAACTCACATAGCTTACTTCTCTCTCTAAAGTGCAACAAGGATGAATAGAATGGGCCAAGGTATGACAATTAATGGTTCTGCATGACCTAGCCACTGCTGGGGGTTTTCTTCTATAACGTTGTCCTTGTGAAAACTTTTGTGAAATTAAAAAAAAAGGAGTTACAAATTTTATTCTGTTATTGGTTTGTTTATTTTTATTTATATTGTTCTGTTTGTGGTTTTATTTATTTTGTTTTGCTTCCCCCCCCCATCCTTTCCCTCTCCTTTTCCCTTCCTTCTTGTCTTCCTTCCTTCTTCCACTTTCTAAATTGCTCAGCGCAATGAGGCTGTGCTGCTGCTATTGCTAGATTCCTTAGAGTTTGTTTTGGTGTTCTTGGGTGTGGGGTTGGGTAATTTGGGGGGAACTTCTCTTCATCTGGCTTGCCTTTTAATCTGCACGTGGCCTCCCTGCCCACCCTGGTACCTTGCTCCAAGTCCGAAAGCATTTTCCCATCAAGAAACCCAGCTTCCTTCACTTCCCCCATTGCCACCCCCCAACCCCAGTCCCCACATCGGTCTGTTCACATCTCTGTGTTCATCTTGGCAAGACCAACTCAATCAAGTGATGATACCAGTTGATAAACTTTTCTGGAAAACATTTACAGCTATTCCATTTGGCAAACCTGCTTCTCTGTCAATATTTCATCCTCCTTTTATTTAAACCAGGAGGGTTATTAATGGCAAAAGCATTGGTCTTCTTTATGCTTGATCAGTATGACTCAAATTAAAAGTGTTCTGCTGTGTATATCAACTCAACAGCCCACACCCAGTTATCTGGGAGCTGATGGTTCAGTCACTGTATTACCCAAATCTCTCCTGCCACCTGCCTTTCAGACATTTGTTAAATCCCAACCAGAGATTGGGCAGATAGAGAGAAGTAAATCCAAAGTGCATTTTATACACAATCTGTTAGCAACTCCAATGAGATGATATTGTGATGGGAATGGAATGGGAACAGACTATGATATGAGATGGAATTTTGAGGTTTTCCTAGACTTTGGGCACACAGTCATGCCCCAGGGGTAGATAATTGAGAATTGACCATATTTGACTGGTGTTAAATTTGATGATGGAGAAGGATCATTATTACTTCAATTTTATTTGCCAAAATTACTATATTATACTTTCCTTAATAGAGTGAAGAGTCTCCTCCATTGTTTTCTATTTGACTCAAAACTTCCCCTTCTTCTTTCAGTAGAACATACGCTTACCTAGGAAGTGGGCATACAAGTTTCTTATTATTATATCTCTTCCTGTTCACTGCCCCCTGCCCCTCACCACAAAAAAAAAAAAAAAGAAAGAAAGAAAAGAAACAAGGAGGTAAGGGTAGAAAGTGAGAGTTCTTTGAAAAGAAAGTACATACATGTAAAAAGTTAGGAACTCTGTTATCTGCATCATTCTAGAGGAGAAGAAATTTGTAAGCCATTTAGTCCAACTTGCTTTGGGCTTTGAAAGGGGTGAACAATAAGTAGGCTGGTAAACCAGAAGGCACGGTGAAGCCTTCTCAGTCTCAACACTCGGGTGATCATGGCATCATCACTGTCCCTAAAGTCTGCTACTCAGGGTTCTTTCCAAGGCCAGTTCAAATGGATAGAGAAAGCTAGACCCTTATACATGCAGTTAAACTTCTGCCACAATTGGGAGAGGTTTCAAATTCTGTTCTGAATATTAAAGATTATGACCCAGATCCTTACCGTAGGTGCTCAATAAATATTTGATATAAATTGACTTTACATATTTTATACCTTTAACCATTTTCTATATTACTCTTGTCCCCTTGTTTATTTTTTAAAAAAATATGAGTGCCTCTACATGCCTCATGATGCTGCTGTGCCGGTGCCACTTTCTCAAGCTGGTCACACGGCTTCCGAGAATGGGGAATAGCCCTGTAAGCTCAATGAGTAGAGAGACCGACTATGCCTCTTGGCAGCATTGTCAAGATCCCAGATGACCAGAAAAACCTTTTGCCTGGCTCTTCTGCAGCATGGGAAAAGCCTAAAGGTGTCTGCATCCCGATAGAGACAATTAAATCAACCTGCCAGGTTCCTATAGCAACAGGCTCCTTGAAGGAGAAAGAGGAGAGTACAGAAACTCCAGGGCCTGTGGAAGTAAAGACAGGGTAAAAATCAATTTCTCAATCAGCGTCTTTCAGCCCATCCCTGCTTTGTCACAATATGATAAAGAAGTAGCTGTGGGCACCTGTCACTACACTGGCTGACTGTCTCCCATGCAAGATTGCATGCCCATTGCAACCACTGGAGGTGAGAGGGATTATCCCCTGCCACCCGAAAGGGATTAGTGAAGAATCTGTCCTCAGGGTGTTGGCTGGACCAAGGGCCACAGAGGAGGGCTGGAAGAGCTGTTTGCTCAAAGAATGGCAGAATCAGACTTTCAGAAAAGAGACAGAGTCATGGTAGCCAATTGCAAAGAAGTGAGAAGGTTTTTCATAAACGGTAACTGCTTTTGTTCTGGTACAAATAATTTGTATCTCTATGAAATAGGCATACTTTGCTCACAGACAGGAGAGGAGGTAGTATGTGTGGGTGGGGATAGTGGTGGCATCAGGGTTTGCTGGGCAGAGGAAGTGTGCCAGGCTGCCTATCACAAATGCAGGACAGGAAACCACACAGCATTACCCTTGAAGGTCGAAGCTTCTTGTTAGCCCTTACTGTTCTCCATAGTTGTCTCTCTCCAAACAGAATCTTTTCTTTTTGAGCCTTTTCTCTCTCAACCTCAGCTTGTGGTGTAGTGAGAAGAGGGCCAATTATTCCAAATGCTTTTGCTGTATCATTGTCTCCCCTTTTCTGCAATCTTCTCTAGGGAGTAGTTCTGTGAAAAGGCTAAAGCCCATGGCACTGACAACCCACAGAGCCAACAGAGAAGCTCAGTTCTCACAGTGCAGCCTGTTTCTTCCTCTGCTGGTGGCAGCTCAGTCAGCCTAGCTCTGGGGCCCTTCCCTGCAAGAGCCCAGTCCTCCAGGGTGACCTGCAGCCCTGTGGCAGGAGGAGGTTTTGACCCTTTAAACCCTGTGGTCTCAGTGATGAAACTCGAAATGCAAGAAACCGATGGCTTGCAGATGGGATAGGAGGCCTGGTGAATCAAATGCAGTATTTCAAAGGCATAGAGGCACCCTGGGAGGGGAGAAACCCTAAGCTCCCCAGAAATAACACCAGGTTACCTATTCCTCTCCTTTACCTTCAAAATGAAGATGACCAACCAAATCCCCCTCTGTCACCTCTGCTGCCACATCTGTGTTCTTCAGGATACATCCCGATATACACACCCCTACTCAACATCTCTGCTGAAGGGCATCATTTGTAATCACATTCAAGAGGTGCCACCCATCCTTTAGTACCGATAGTACTCAGGCTAGTATTAAACTTACTGTAAAAGCTAACGCTTCACAACTGCCTTGGGCCAGGCACTCTCCTGAGCACTCTTCGGTTACCTATACAAACTCAATCTTCACAACAGCTTCAGATGGAGATGCTGTGTCTCCCTTTGAAAGATGCAGAATCTGAGAGACACTAGAGTATGTGAAGTTAGCCACTGCGATATAATGCCCGCTAATATTATTAATAATACTCATAACCTTAACAACTCACATTTACTTACCATGTATCTGGACCTGTATAAGTGCTTCAAGGTGCTAGCTCCATTTATCTTAACAACACTATTAGGAAATTTGTATCATCAGCCCTATTTTACAGAAAAGGAATGAAGCTAAGATAAATTTGCTAATGACTTGTTCAGAGTCACACAACCGGTATGTTAGCCAGATCTGCTTAACTTTCACCTCCTGCCCTGTGCTGTCTCCTTAGCCCACATCTCCTTGCTTCTTCACGGTGGACAGCTCATAGCATGGCTGGTCTTGATAGGGGACATGTCCCAGTGGCAGTGGCAATTGCTTTACCAGCATCTCTCTGCAGTTGTTTTCCAGATTTTTATCTTGGCCCACTAGCCCCCCGCCCCAGCCACAAACTGAAATGCCTCTTCTTTCCTAACTCCACGAACTCCTGGCATGTCACACATTGTACTCAGAGCACTGACAACAGGCATCTCATCCTTAAGAAGCTTATTAAGAAATGAGGCTATTTTTCTCTGGCAGTGAGAAAGCCCTCCCACCCCGATCAATTGCCCTTCTCATCTTAGAGATGAAAATAAAGCCCCTGGAAATCTTTCTGGCGTGTGAGATGAAACAGGGAGCAGAGATAAACTCAGGGATTTGGATTTATCCTTGACCATGGCAGCATTCATTAGGGCTGCTTCCCTGAGTCCTCTTCCTGGTGGTCAATTTTGTAGCCACCCATTGGCGTTGTTTCTTCTTCAGAAGGCAAGACTCAATACATCAAATTGTCATTGTCCTACTTGCACTCTCCATGGATGCCGAATGGCTGGCGATCATTGAAATGTGTGTTCCTTGGAAGCATGTTGGGAGAATCTCTTTGTAAAATACTGTTGCCACCAGACATTTTAGTAAAACACCCACAGCATTCATATAGTTCCATTTCCTGACCATCCTATATAACCAAGTCTCCAAAAACACACACATTTATATCTTAGGAGGCACCCAAATTAAACAGCTGTTTCTCAGGCATAAGGAAGACCTCAACTCCTCACCGCAATGTGTTTTAACACAACTCATTCCTTGTGTTGAGACAGCATGGCCAAAACAAGGTCTACTCTGCTTAGATTCTGTTTAATGGCAAGAAATGTAAAAGGAAAGAGAGAAGCTTAAATGAGGAAATAATGCTCTCTTTCTTTCAGACAGCAGAAGGAAATTGATATTCTCTCTGCCGTGAAAGGTCAAAATGCCAACTTTGAATTGAACTGCAAAGACTAAATTCTGAACAATTATTCTCTGCAGCAGTTGTAAAAATTTCAGCAAATCGCAGCTGTCTTAGGTCTTTCACCCAAAAGACCTGCTCATTTCCATCAGCTGAGTTCACTCTTCCAACCTGGCATGTCCAACCTAGCACTAAATCCCTTTGCAAAATCAGTCTGCATAACAGCATGGCCAAAAACCGAGGGCAGCTCAGGCAACCTGAGCATAAACACCAGGCTCAACCTCTCTGAAAATCATCTTTACACATAAACTGCTGGAAAAAGGCATAGTTTGAAATTGTTTCAGCGGCCTGGCAATGCTTTTAAAACATGATAACCATCACACTTTACTCCTCTCTGAAAGGTTAGTTTAATCGTAGATCACAAAAAATTGGTTTCCACAAATGCATAATGGTTCATCTATGTCACACTTGAACTAAATGGTTTTTTAAATGGAGCTGAAATTATTTTGATGTGTACACAGTCTTGGATTTCTATACAACCTTTTTTAACCAGCCCATCAGGAACCTTGCCTCTAAAGCCTCATTAATAATTCAGATGTGCTGATGACTTTAAAAGATCTATGGAATTGAAGCTTAGGGAAAAAAAAAAAAAAAACTCTGCTTGACAAAAAGATAAATGAATGTAGAAAGAAGCTGTAGGAGTCTGGCAAGCTGTAGATCATCTCAGAACAGATTGTAACTTTATCATTCTGTCAGGGGGAATAATTTAAAGCACTTAATCAGTTAGCTTCACTGTGAGGATGTAGCATTATGAATTCCTATCGTCCAATCTGTTCAAATCAAAGTGAACTTAATTATAATAGGTGAGCGAGCCAGAGCAGGAGGGGGATGGGGAGAATGAGGCAAGAGGTAGCAAGTTTCCTGTGGGGTAAACTGAGCTGCTGCATAAAAGTGGGGCGAGGCTTTGACTCAGGCACATCCCTGCTCCAGTGACAGCCCTCCTTGACATTGACAGCTCAGGGCCCTTGAAATAGCAGAAGTAAGAACTGAGGAGAAACAAGCAGAGTGGTCACAAGCTGATCATAGATACTTAATTTATAAATCATTAGCCAAACACGCACATACCCTCCCACCCCCAACGTCCCCTATCAAACCAGGTGAGCAGTTTTCACTATAGTGTCCATCCAGGACCACTGACAAGGCAGTTACAAATTGTTCTGGTAAGCAGAAAAAGCAGCTAGAGAGGCCATTGTCTCTATAGCAGTGGACATGCTTGATAGCTTTTACCCTTTTGCTTTCCTTTCCCTAAGCCACTAAAGTGAGGCATATGATTCCCAAGTTAGAATGTCCTATTTGCCCAGTCCTTTCCTATCTATGCACATGGCCAATTTCCCAGAAAATTTCAATCCTAGAAAGAGGCGGGGATGAGGGTTGAGTCTTGTAAAATAGCTTTGCATTGCGAAGAGGATGCTAGACCATTTTCATTCTCACCCCAGTCCCCGAACACCCTGACTCAGCATTCTCTCTCAGCCATTTCTGTATTTAGGGTGGAAATGAAATGCCAAGACTTCAATGAGCTCCCTTGTCGACAGCTTGGGTTATTATAGTCAGTTAAGATATTGCCACTTGGAACTCTATTCATAACTTTATACCAACACAGAGTTTTCTTTCTTGAAATAAAAGCCACCTCAAAATCCTCTTTAAAACACTGGTCGCTATTCTGATTTGCATAGATTTTTGGCCAGCAAAATCTATGGGTTTAGTTTAGACCCCCCAAAGTGGCTACAAATGAAACAGGAGAGTGGTAAAGTTGAGACATGACTTTATGTGTATGTGTTATAAGCAAAGCCAAGGAAAGGCTGGGAGGTGGTGATTCTGTATAAGAGTCTAGATCACTCGCTCTGCAGCAAGTGTGGTGGTGCCCTTCTGTTCCACTCAAATCAATAGATGCACAGGCACAATGTCTGTACCCAATGGCTGATATACGCAACATCCCTTCCCCACCAAACCTTTTCTGGCCACGAAATTAACTCCAAGGAATATTGCCAGAGTCCATTCTCCAACCCCTCCTTAGCCTCTGAGGTCCACTCATGGGGCCTCTGAGTCCCAGTGACACATTTTATTCATCACTTGCTACAGGAAGCAGAGGTATGTTTCAGGTTCTGGGGTCCTCCCTACACTGCACTGTCTCTCTTAGCAATTAACTCACTGTCGGCTTCTATAGATTACCTTTTTGCGTTTTTCAAAGAACTTTCCAAAGGCTTTGCCTTAGGACTAATTAAACTTCTAATTTCTCCTTCTTGTTCTCTATTCATTTTGCCCTTTAGCAGAAAAGAAATGGTTTACAGATGAACCGGATAATGCCTATCCCAGAAACATTCAAATCAAGCCCATGAGTACCCACATGGCTAACCAGATCAACCAATATAAATCCACAAGCAGCTTGATTCCACCAATCAGAGAAGTTGAAGATGAATGTTGACTCCCAGGAGACCAGAACTATTTTTTTAAAGCCTGACAAACTTCATCAATGGTGACGTGACTTTTCTTCTTACATGCTGAATCACTGGTGGAAACGTTAGGATAAGCAAGAATTGCCAGAAAATAAAGTAGACAGATCTTTCTCTTTGTCTGCCTTGAATATTGCTTCCATGTATTTTGGAAAAGAAAATGATTTCATTTATAAATGAACATACTAAAATAGTCA
The DNA here is from genome assembly GCF_009764315.1 of Trachypithecus francoisi. Lineage (NCBI taxonomy): Eukaryota > Metazoa > Chordata > Mammalia > Primates > Cercopithecidae > Trachypithecus > Trachypithecus francoisi. The sequence continues at coordinate 41,140,810 of NW_022681474.1, read as the reverse complement.
TGTATAGCCTCTAGCATTTTAAATTATTTTTATTTATTAGAAAGAAAATATATTTTTCTTTTCTTTCCATTGTCAAATATCTTCCCTATATCTAAACAATGCAAACTCTAAATGAATAAGTGGCCAGACTCCTTAATGCATTTTTCTCTTCTTTCTCTCTTTTTCTTTTGAGGAGAATGATGGTCACCACCACAATTAATTGTAATTAATTTTAATGAATTATTAAAATAATTTTAAAATGGCCAATGATGTATACATGTATTTTAGTCAATCCAAAAAAAGAAGACGAAGGGGACAGGTGAATACCTGCTCCTCGCCTGGATGGGTGTGTATTTTGATCTGCATTGACACCAGCTCTTAATAAATGGAAACTTATTTATTTTCACAGTTGAAAGTCATATTTTTGTAGTTTTAGTTTTCATTCTGTAGTTCTCACCCCTTTGTTCATATTTTTAAAGGAAAGACCTTCTTGCTGCTTTTCTACAATTGGCAGATCAGGTTTGTCTGGCCAACTAAGGACACCAGGAGGGTTGTGGGCAAGCCTGGGATGCGGAAGCTGAGGACCAGATGTGCACAAGGCATTGCTCTGTTTGCTGTTCTAGTGGTGGGGACTCCTACATGCTGTATGCTTCTCATTTTGTATTTCCAAACCACCTGAGCGAGTAATGTCAACTTCGGGAGGGTCTGGTGGACTTCCTCCCCACTCCCCAAGTCTCAGAGCTTTTAGCCTAGAAGTTTGTAAAACTGATCAGTAGTTTTACTTTACCATAGGCTATGAGAGGGCATTCATTCTTCTGAGTTTTTGTTTAAAAACCAGGAAATTTCTACAATCATGGAGACAGATTTTAATTTGCATGCTCTCCTTTATTTAGTTGCTGGGGCCAAACACGTGAACTTGTTACAACAATTTAAAAAATAATAATAACAAAAGGAAAGCAATGAATGCACTTCATATAGACTGTTAGAAAAGGCCTTTGAAAATTACCAGCAGTGAAATCAAATATATCAGCCACTTTAAACTGCGGTCAAAAGATTTTTCTAACCATCAGATGCAATTACGATGTCTCAGAGCTCTGCTGTCACTTGCATGCTAGGTGTACAGTCTCCCGGCAACTGTTTTGTTCCAATCAACTTAGCAAGTCTTTCAACTTTAAAATTATCAGTCTTTGATATGATCATCAAGGTCTCTGGAGAAGCATGGATGTGATAGTGATTTCTATTTTCTTAAAAAAATGTAAACTGTGGACACTTAAAGGAACCAAGCTAACCAAAGTATCTCCCCAAAATTTCATGGTATCTAGTCCATTAACTCTTTGGACCATGACCTGTGGTACCTAGTTATGGTAGTGCAAATCAGATCAGAGCAAAGCAATGAGATCATCATGAAGACATATGTCCACTAAGTACTCCAATTACCAATGTAGGCAAAATGAGCTTCCACCTCTGTCCACTCCCTGCAGAGCCAATATAGTCGTGCTTCCACCTCGTAGGCATTGTCCTGCAGTGACTTGTCGGACTGTGGTTACTCTGTCGTCACATTTTGTAGAATTAGTTCTATAAAAGTATTGTGAATATAATGTATGTCCAATTGGATTGTTTAAAAACTACTTATAATTAATCACTAGCCTACTCAGCAGACTAAAATGACGTCAACAGTCTATATTCAGGCTTATAAACATTTCTTGGTTTCCAACAGAAGTCAAATGTGTTTGTGGGGAGAACCTTTTGCTAGGATTTTGACAACTTTCCTGAAAGCTAGGCCTTCTTTTACATAATGATTTTGCACTGGGGTCACCTTAGTACATTCACGTCAATCCACGCTCTTCTTTCCTTCGTGAACCATAGTGGGCTCTTCACTCCTGCTCCTAATAACCACCTCCGAATTTGTTAGAGCCATTTGGTCTCCTCTGGCAGGCTGTGGTGGCCACATAAAGGATCTTCCATTAGAGGGATACAGGACACAAAGCTCCACTTCCACTACCCTCTCTTCCCTGTGTCTCCCCTACCAAGGCAATCTGGAAGCAGAAATGCAAACTCCAACCCCACGACACATCCATTGATGCATTTGTGGCTAGACATTTGAATCTAAACTTAAAAAAAAAAAATCATAATAGGATCGCCTCCTACAGCAAAGGGGTCCTTGATTCATAAGCACCATCCCCCCACAAAAAACAAAACAAACTGGTAGAAATTCATTTTCTTAAGTAGAGCAATAAGTTCATACTATGTTGCCTTTGTAATAATGAATTGTTCTGGCCTAGAAAACAAAATGAGGCGTTTTGTTAAGGAGGTAGGAAAATGGCTGGCTGTTGGGCCCTTTGGCAAAAGCTGGTGCCTGGTAAGTAGAAAGCGAAATGGAAGCAAGTAAGATTTGTGAAATCACTGGAGGGCTCAAGCAAATGCCAGAGCTTCTCCCTGGCTTGTTCCTACTCGTTGAGCGCTTTGGCCCTGAGTCCCATTCATCTCTGCTGAGACAGTCTGTCTTTCTGCCTACATCTGCCTGAGACCAAGGAGGGTCTTCTTTAGCACAGTCCACATTATGAGGCTCTGATTTCCCATCCCAGTTTAGGGCTCCAGAAAAGCCCTTCTCCCAAACCAATGATTCTTGGGTGCTGTGGGAATCAAAGACTCACCAACAGGCTGTTCACAAAGCAGAAAATATCATCACCATCATCACCTTTCTCCTTGAGAAAACTTTTATTTTTTTCTCATCAATTTTATATTTTAGAATATCATCTTGAACCGTTACAAAACACCTTAAATAAAAGTGACTGTGACTAAGGCACATTGAAGAACATTCCAAAACTCTTTCTTCCCAAGGGTTCTGGCACCTTATGATGTACTTTGTAAAACATTGATTGAAGATTTTAAATAAACAGGAAATTGGAAGTGTTTGTTAGGGTTGGATAAAGGAAAAGTGAAAAAGCGTAAGAAACCTGGGACATTTTCATGTTGAAAGGAGAAAAAGCACAAATTCCCTAGTTACCATGTAATATGAGGGTGCAAGAGCCGCATTTACAAACAACTAGCTATGATCTTTGAAAATGTTTTTAAAACTCTCTGTGTCTCAGTGACTTCATTTGTAAATGAGAGTGATTCATCTAGATGACTCTAAGGTCCCTTTCAGGTCCCAGGGGACATGATCTAAGTTAGGAGTGGGAACATGGGAGCGGCTGCCTCTTCTTGGCTAAACTTTTGGAGACTATTGTGTCCAGGGCTGGAATAATGGTCCTTTTTGCTGCATCACCCAGGCAACACTCCCAGCCTTACTCATGAGTAGTGAACATTTGCTGCTCTGGACGTAGAATAGGTAGGTTCATTCCTGTGCTTTTCACCTTAGAGTCTTTTTAGGTTCTAGATGCAAATTCCTCATTTCAGAGAAATGATAGTCACCATCACAATTAATTGTAATTAAGGGAAATGAATTATTATAACAATTTAAAAATGGCCAGCACCTGAATCATGTTGGTCAAATTTCACTGCCTGTTCCAGGGTTTTCTTCTCGATTTCATCCTTCCCTTCCCCTTTGTTTTTGTTTTTTTTGTTTTTTTGTTTTTTTTTTTGGTTCAAGGCCCAGCTTCAGTTAATCCCTTCATCTCTATTCCATGTCTCCAATTCTTAGTATGTAACTAGAGGTTCAAGAGACCCCAAATTTCTGCCATTTTCCCCACTTATGTTTCCCCATGTGGATCTTTAGGAAGTAACCAGTCTTCCTTCTCACTTCATTTCCTATCCTCTGTTTATTTGGTTGTTTTCTTTCATTAATAAACTAACCATCTCTTAGCTACTTACATTCATAAATGTAATTTTAATCTATTGTTGTATTGTCAAAGGGAACCTCATTGAAGGAAGGAAATGTGAAATTGAGGAATAAAAGTAGGAAGGGAGAGAAACAAAGACTATCCAACCATTTGACTGAGATGTGAGCTGCCTTGACTCCTAGGAGACTAAGTATATCCGTTCAGCTTGAACACTGAGTTCCAGGGCAGAATCTATCCATTTTCTATTTTATTCTTACTTGCTGCTTTTGGAATGGTGGTAAAGCCACCAATCGCCATGACCCTTGAAAGAATCTTCACTAATTAGGACTGACCCACCCTCCTTAAAAAGCAAAAGAAACAGAATTTACTTACAATCTTCTGTCAAATTACCTTTCTGCCCCTCTCCTCATTCCCAAAAGGCATTTTATTTTAATCCAGCAGAGATGATTTAGCATATAAATCCCACGGTCATTTGAGGAGGTGATGATACTATTTGGATTTATTTATGAGAGAGTAGTAATGAGAAATGATTCCTAGACAGTTTGTACTAGTTTGGTCATATTGGTTGTTGAAGTGCAGTCTCTTCCAATTGGTTGTTTCCAATAAAGTATCAGTTGTTAATAATTTCAAGATTTCCATAAAAATAAGGAAACTTGGAAAACATTTTAAATTTTACTTCTTAAGAGACCACAGAGCCTAATTTTCAATTTTTATGGTAAGCTTGCTTAAAACATGTATAGAAAGAAGCCTATGTGCTCAAAGACAGAGGCACCTTTAGCCCTACAATGGTTGGAAGCTCCATGATGTCATAGCCCCACATGGATAGACTGGAGAAAGAATTCTGACTTAGACCACCTGTAGCAGACTTTCCTCTTTTGACATATATATATTTTTTAATCACAGAAAGGACCTGAGACTCCTTATCTAAAGATAAGACAAACTTGGGGTATAGATTAAGAATCCAGGAAGACAGAAAAAAAGAAAAAGATATAATAAGCAGTATTTTAAAATACCATCAGTTATGGGCATGCATCTGGTACAAAGAGTAGTTCTTTGGGTTGGAAGAAAGAAGAGTTTGCATTGAACTGCATGGGCTGGTAAGAATGCAGAGGCATATAATGCTTGATGGGCTTTGGAGGCATTTCAATAGTAATTGGGTGACAGGACTGGAAAGATATGTAATATGAGGGTTTTCCAGGGAGATGGGACTAAATGGGCCATGATGTATTTGTAGGAATGTGATTTCAATAGATTGACTATTTTGTCTACTGTGATAAGTTTGTGTAGGGGAACTGAGGAAAACTGAGATGCGACTTCATGGAAGGGGCTACAAAGTACAGTCTAAAGGCCTAGATAAAAGTTTGAAACTTGATTTAGAAAGTCATGAAAAGCCACTAAGAGTTTTAAGCAAAGAGTGATGGGGCAGCAATGGCTGTGTATTTTTCAGGTTGAAAGTAGTGAGATGTCAGTTCTTCCTGGGAATTATCATGAGAAGGCACACAAAACTGAACATATTCTCAGCAGCAAGGAGTGCTAAAGGGTGCCCACTCCAAGTCAACAATTCACCGTGTGCAACACCCCCCTTCCTCACACATTTGGCTTTGCTTTCTGTCACAGGACCATCAGACGTAGAACGTCCTGACTCTCCTGAATTACTAGAATGTCAGCAACAAACTCACGAAGTAGATTAGAGGGTAGGAATGGACACATAAATTTTTAAAAATCGGCCAATCATACTATTTTCTAGACCGTAATATAATAAGAACATGAGGCAGGACATCCACAAATTGTAAAGAATAATTAATAGTCCAGAACTGCCAAATAGGAATTTCCATTTTAAAAACATCCTTGCAGCTAATCAGGTAACCCTTGCTTAGCAACCTGTTAGCACCCGCTAAATATTTGTAAAAGGAGCGGGTGGGAGAGAAATGAGCACAATATAGATACTGCCATCAATCAGCTTATAATACAACTAAAGAAAGAAAACATGCTCAAAGCGCCATTAGAGAAAGGGTGAGCCCTAATGACACAGTTTCACATTCAATATGGTAGGAGATGAAACAAGGGAGAAATGGTGTGGTTTGAAGTGGTTCAGCAAGGTAGGATTTCTAGAGAAAGGGGGGTTTAGGAGTTAGATTAGTAGAGGGTCAGCATTCCAGGTATGAAGGCAGGATTATCTGGCATGTGGCAGGGTGGGTGATGTTCATCAGTAACTGCTAATTGATATTTACTGAGCAGCCGTTGTGTCCTCATGACTGTAAGGCTATTAGAGGAGGATAGCCCGCCTGCCTAACTGGGAACACAAGGCACACGTATATTGGAAAGATCACATTGCACAAAACAGGTGTTCAATAAATAATTTTTTAATAAATGTGAACACTTAATAACAAAGAAATGTTATGGATTGTAACAGTTGTAGAAGATTGGTTGGGATTGTAGCGACTGGATATGGGGCAATGGCTGTGGGTCTAGAGTATATTCATTGTGCAGTGAACACACACCTAATCTGTCCTCAAGGACAGAACCATGTGGAGGAATAGGAAAACAAGAGAAGCAGGCAGGAAGGGGAGGCCATGAGTACAACAGTTAAGAAATGTTATATTGGGTTCATCCAGAGCAGGAAAAGCTGAGAGCGGTCCATGAGAGAAGGCCCCACAGGCAAGGGGAGTGGGACAGGGGAGTGAAGGAGTGGGCTACAACAGGCCCTGCAGATGTAGAAGCCAGATCCACAGGGGCACTTAGAAAGTGAGGATCATGGGTGAATTATTTTACGGAGAAAGTATAGGTTTAGATCAGCTGGCAGATGTGTTTGTAGGCTAAAGTCATGTTTTTCAGGAGTAAAAAGGAGCAAAATAAGTAGACCTTCTTGGGACAGGAGATCTAGGGTACTCCGGAACCAGGAAAATGAGAAATAAGAGGGGAATTTTAAGAAAGAGAGGGCAGATCATCTATGAGGCTGGAGATGAAAGGTGTTGGAGATGGTGATGCAGAAGTCAAAGGACTCACTCAAAGGACTCACTCTGCGTATTTGTCCACATTCCCAGAGCTTGTCACGAGGTCTGGCCCAGGTGGGCAGTCACTCAGCCACTATGTGTCACTGTGGCTGCCATGGTGGATGGAGGCTGGACAGGTAGTGTGGTGATTGGCAGTCTTTCTGGAGGACTCACAAGGGAGGGGTTTCAAGGTGGGCATCTCCTTTCATGTTCCTGTCCATGTCTGCACTGTTCTTCTTCCTTCCCTGAAGAGCACACACCCTGCACCCTTAGTTTCGGGGGTATGAAAACAAATGCTATAACCACATTGCTTTGGTGGCTTTTCTGAACAGGCAGTGTGAGAAGAGATGTTCTGGCCAGGTGAAAGTGGACTTTATCTTTAGGTAGATTTTTCAGTTTAGAAAGGTTTCCTTTGCTTATCCCTTGAGGACTTCTGTGCTGCTGCTTCTCCTTCGTCTTGCTAGCTAACAGAACAGGGGCAGAAGTGACACCAATGCTTTTGGCCTTGCCTGCCTTGGGAAGCACTACCGGGCCCCAGTGTTTAGAATCTTAGATGGAAATGTACACAAGGCACTGGCACACGCCTGCCAGAGTGACCCAGTGCTTCTCTCCCATGGGACTCAGGGTCAGCATGGGAAGGCTGCTGGCAGGGACAGGAGCCCCACCCGCAAGGTAGACTGAGCCTCACTTCCACACAAAACCAGAATCCCATCCTCCCCAGAGCACTAGCTCTCCTCCCCTTCCTTCCGCTTAATACGGTCTGACATGCCTTTGACCAGAACTGCAAAATTTCAAACATAAACCCAGATCTGTTGGGAAATCCTAATTAAAAAAGTTCCATTCCCAAGTGGCACAATCACATCCTGCCTAAAACTTCTGGCCCACATCCCACCACCCAGATGTTGAAAAGAAACCTTTCTCTGCGTAACACCAAAACCTGCACTTCAAGGTTTCATTAGGGGACAAAGAAAAAAAAAGTACACACATGCAGAGTTCAGCCTACATGTTCATTAAGGAAAAAGAGCGTGGCTTATTCATCTTTTGATCTTTGTTGGCATTATGATTATGATTATGATTAATTACTCTGACCTGACAGGAATTGAAGAAGAGAATATATGCTGGTGCTCTGAAATGATCTACCCAACTCTGTCATCTGTAACAACCAGTGATAACTCTCTTGTCTTGTAAAAAGGGTTTGTACATAACTTGTACATGGTTTCATTTTGTATTTTTCGCAGATTAAAAATTTATGTATTTGTGTTCTAAAACAAGGAGTGTTTCTTGTGTCTTTGCAGCAGTTACATGCCATGGGGGTGAGAGGTGGGCTGGGGGTGGCGAGGTCCCTGAATTCTAATCAGTCTGCTTTTGTCTCCTCCCTTCATGCTCCTCCATGAAGGCAAAGTTGTGGATTGATTGAAATCATGAGCTTCCCTTTGCAGCTTCAAGTGCAAATAGACCTCCCCACCTCCATGGTCTTCAATGAGCCAATCAGTGGGTGCTGCTTAAGACTGCAATAGGCATGGTGGAGAGGAAGAGCTGCTGTCATTCAACGTAGTGCCTGAGAGCCCTACATAGCCACACTGGGGCCAATGGGACAGGTGCTCCTGCAGAAGGCTCCAGCAAGCAGGGCACTAAAGAAATGCACATCTTTCAATAGGTCCTTGAAAAGCTAAAGCATTTCTCCCCTCAGCCACCCACTCTCAAACTAGTTACCATTTCCTGCCATTTGCATAGACAAATGGTGTTCTTTCCCCTGCATTTAGCTTTTTTTTTTTTTTTTTTCAGTTTATTCCTGGTAGATCTATTTTTTGTTGTTGTTTTTTTTTCTTTTTTTTTTTTTTGTTTTTTTTTTTTTTTTTTTTTTATTATACTTTAAGTTCTAGGGTACATGTGCATGACGTTTATATCATGTATAACTCCCCAATGCAATCCCTCCTCCTCCCCCCTCCCCATGATAGGCCCCAGTGTGTGATGTTCCCCTTCCCGAGTCCAAGTGATCTCATTGTTCAGTTCCCACCTATGAGTGAGAACATGCGGTGTTTGGTTTTCTCTTCTTGTGATAGTTTGCTAAGAATGATGGTTCCAGCTGCATCCATGTCCCTACAAAGGACGCAACTCATCCTTTTTGATGGCTGCATAGTATTCCATGGTGTATATGTGCCACATTTTCTTAATCCAGTCTGTCACAGATGGACATTTGGGTTGATTCCAAGTCTTTGCTATTGTGAATAGTGCCGCAATAAACAAACGTGTGCATGTGTCTTTGTAGTAGAGTAATTTATAATCCTTTGGGTATATACCCAGTAGTGGGATGGCTGGGTCATATGGTACATCTAGTTCTAGATCCTTGAGGAATCGCCATACTGTTTTCCATAATGGTTGAACTAGTTTACAATCCCACCAACAGTGTAAAAGTGTTCCTATTTCTCCACATCCTCTCCAACACCTGTTGTTTCCTGACTTCTTAATGATTGCCATTCTAACTGGTGTGAGATGGTATCTCATTGTGGTTTTGATTTGCATTTCTCTGATGGCCAGTGATGATGAGCATTTTTTCATGTGTCTGTTGGCTGTATGGATGTCTTCTTTTGAGAAATGTCTGTTCATATCCTTTCCCCACTTTTTGATGGGGTTGTTTGCTTTTTTCTTGTATATTTGTTTGAGTTCTTTGTAGATTCTGGATATTAGCCCTTTGTCAGATGAGTAGGTTGCAAAAATTTTTTCCATTCTGTAGGTTGCCTGTTCACTCTGATGGTAGTTTCTTTGGCTGTGCAAAAGCTCTTTAGTTTAATTAGATCCCATGTGTCAATTTTTGCTTTTGCTGCCGTTGCTTTTGGTGTTTTAGACATGAAGTCCTTGCCCATGCCTATGTCCTGAATGGTACTACCTAGATTTTCTTCTAGGGTTTTTATGGTATTAGGTCTAACATTTAAGTCTCTGATCCATCTTGAATTAATTTCGTATAAGGGGTAAGGAAAGGATCCAGTTTCAGCTTTCTACTTATGGCTAGCCAATTTTCCCAGCACCATTTATTAAATAGGGAATCCTTTCCCCATTTCTTGTTTCTCTCAGGTTTGTCAAAGATCAGATGGCTGTAGATGTGTGGTATTATTTCTGAGGACTCTGTTCTGTTCCATTGGTCTATATCTCTGTTGTGGTACCAGTACCATGCTGTTTTGGTTACTGTAGCCTTGTAGTATAGTTTGAAGTCAGGTAGCGTGACGCCTCCAGCTTTGTCCTTTGACTTAGGATTGTCTTGGCAATGCGGGCTCTTTTTTGGTTCCATATGAACTTTAAAGCCGTTTTTTCCAATTCTGTGAAGAAAGTCATTGGTAGCTTGATGGGGATGGCATTGAATCTATAAATCACCTTGGGCAGTATGGCCATTTTCACGATATTGATTCTTCCTATCCATGAGCATGGTATGTTCTTCCATTTGTTTGTGTCCTCTTTGATTCACTGAGCAGTGGTTTGTAGTTCTCCTTGAAGAGGTCCTTTACATCCCTTGTAAGCTGGATTCCTAGGTATTTGATTATCTTTGAAGCAATTGTGAATGGAAGTTGATTCCTGATTTGGCTCTCTGCTTGTCTGTTACTGGTGTATAAGAATGCTTGTGATTTTTGCACATTAATTTTGTATCCTGAGACTTGCTGAAGTTGCTTATCAGCTTAAGCAGATTTTGGGCTGAGACAATGGGGTTTTCTAATATACAATCATGTCATCTGCAAACAGGGACAATTTGACTTCTTCTTTTCCTAACTGGATACCCTTGATTTCTTTCTCTTGCCTGATTGCCCTAGCCAGAACTTCCAACACTATGTTGAATAGGAGTGGTGAGAGAGGGCATCCCTGTCTTGTGCCAGTTTTCAAAGGGAATTTTTCCAGTTTTTGCCCATTCAGTATGATATTAGCTGTGGGTTTGTCATAAATAGCTCTTATATTTTGAGGTACGTTCCATCAATACCAAATTTATTGAGCGTTTTTAGCATAAAGGGCTGTTGAATTTTGTCAAAAGCCTTTTCTGCATCTATTGAGATAATCATGTGGTTCTTGTCTTTGGTTCTGTTTATATGCTGGATTACGTTTATGATTTGCGAATGTTGAACCAGCCTTGCATCCCAGGGATGAAGCCCACTTGATCATGGTGGATAAGCTTTTTGATGTGCTGCTGAATCCGGTTTGCCAGTATTTTATGAGGATTTTTGCATCGATGTTCATCAGGATATTGGTCTAAATTCTCTCTTTTTGTTGTCTTATCAAAACTCAGGACAATCTGCTAAAGGTTTGACTCATCCTACTCCACACTCATCCCCAACAGGGCAACAGATGGACATTTTAAAAGCAGAAAAAAAAAAAAGAAAGAAAGAAAAAGCCCTTAAAAACGAATCCTGCCATGTTGGGCCATGCTCTAAACCTTCTTCAGAACCTTCAGAGTTTGCACTCTTTTCAGGGGCCTGGACTCCCAAGGGCAAAGCTGGTCCAGCCTACAGAAAGGGAAGGACCTGGAGAATGGGAAAAAGCCATCCAAGGTATATAGTTGTGATGTATAGAATGTGTTGGGATTTAATGTAGTCTAGAGATGGTTTCATTTGCTCATTAGCCAAATATTTACTGAATAGCTATTATGTTAACAGTCCTCTACTGGGAGCTGGGAAAACAACAGTGAGGAATTCTATGATTCCAGTTCTCCAGTCTTGGGGAGGGTTGGGATCAACAAATAAACAGGTGATAGCCATGTATTAAAAATTGATCTCTAAGGGAAAGCACAGTTTGCCATTGGGAACACATCAGAGGGGCACTTAGCTATTTGAAGAGGAGTATACCAATTGATAGAAATTTTAAAAAACAAATCCCCCTTCTACCTAAGCCAATATAAGCCCCAACTGGAACTTATTCCCAGTGGTCAGCAAATGCAGGTTTACCTGTCAGAATGTGCCAGTTCCTGATAGTCCTTCGCACTCCAGTTTCTCAACTTGCCTTCTCCAATATTTGCTAACAAATCTGAATGTTGTTGGGGAATGTAATTGCAGAGCATATGGTCCCCATTAGTTAGGCAAACTCCACTGCCAAATTCAGCTCCAAGGAAGGAGTCTGCATAAAGGATGAAGTATTAGGAAAACATTGACAGTGACAGAGAAGGCAAATAAAAGAGATGAGACAGTGAGTTACAAAATAGCAGGCTCGGCAAACCCAGCACAATGAATGTGGAACATAATTTTCCATTTGTTGAGAAAACAATATATGTGAATTTGTACTAAAATCTCCCTGTAGCAAAAATCAAAGTAGACCATTCACCAGAATCAATGTTAACTGCTTTGCAATGTCAGATAAGATAGATTCTGCTTGGGAGAAAAACATGGGTGGAACAGAATAGACAGTCTGCTAAGGAAATAAAGCATGAGTGACATCAAAATGTAAATATAGACTTAACGCTATTTTAAATGTTACTGGACCAGCCTTTGAGAGGAGAAACAGAATCTTATGCTTAATAACCTCTCACATTCAGAGAGTATAAAAACATAAGCTAAATATAGTCAGACATGAGGTCCCCTCAGATCCAGGAAAGAAGATATGACAAGATGAGAGCCTGGGGCTTCATCGGGCAGAAGGCAGATTCCCCAGACCAGTCAAGCTTCTGAAAATCAAAGAGGGACCAGGGCTGAACCTGAACCCAGACTCAGCCTGGCTGCTTGGCCTCCTCTCCCAAGCAGCTGATGCTATGGGTCCTTCACCCCAAAGCCTACCACAAGCTCGCTGGTTTTTAGTCTATTGTAATTAACTCACCCTAATTCAACATTTTTTTTTTTTGTGAAAAAGCACTTTAATTAGGTGTTTTCAAAAATAATTAACTTCAGTTTTTTCTGGAGTCAACAATCTCTTTCCTTCACTTCCATTTCTCTGGTTAACATACTGTTTAATTCAATTGCATACTACGGTAACAAGTAGAGATGTTTAAACAAGCTCGGGACTGCTGGTCAGTTCACCTGGTGAAATCCCAAGGACACAGGTGAAGTAAGGAGTTCTGTGCAAGGCACACAATTTCAATACACCACAGAAAGCCCTTAACTTGTTCACAGGAGAAAGGAGACAGACATCAGCTAATCCAGCTAGTGGATAACTGGTGCTTATTTAAGAGCGCTTCTAAGGGAAATGACTTTTAATATCTACATATGGGTGACTATTGAAGTGAATTTGTTCACCCATTCCATGCAGTGCCAGTAAAAAGATGAGTTAGGCCGGGCGCGGTGGCTCAAGCCTGTAATCCCAGCACTTTGGGAGGCCGAGACTGGCGGATCACGAGGTCAGGAGATCAAGACCATCCTGGCTAACACGGTGAAATCCCGTCTCTACTAAAAAAAAAAAAAAAAAAAAAAATACAAAAAACTAGCTGGGTGTGGTGGCGGGTGCCTGTAGTCCCAGCTACTCGGGAGGCTGAGGCGGGAGAATGGCGTAAACCCGAGAGGCGGAGCTTGCAGTGAGCCAAGATCGCCACTGCACTCCAGCCTGGGCGACAGAGCAAGACGCCATCTCAAAACAAAAAAAAAAGATTGAGTTAGACTTAATTATTACATATTAGGGGTTGGTGAACTACGTCTTGAAGGAAAATGCAGCCTGCCACTTGCTTGTTTTCTAAATAAAGTTTTATTGAAACACAGCTATGCCCATTCATTTACAAATCATCTATAGCTGAGTTTCTGATACAACAGCAGAGTTCAGTATCTGGGATAAAGGATAAGGTTCATAAAGCCTAAATATTTACCATCTTACTTCTCACAAAAAAAAATTGTGCTGACTCTTGGTCTATATTGCTTACAGGGAGAAAATAAAATGTATAGTAGAATCCCATTTGTGTTAAACAATTAGGTTTATTTATTCATCATTAAAATTGGGGAGGAAATAAGGTCAAGTCATAAGCAGTGATTATCAGAGTAGTAGGAAGCAAAGGGGAAAAATTAAGAGACAGGAAGGAGTTTTGCTTTTCACTTTACACATTTCCGTTTTATTTAGGTTTATGTAGATCAAACATGCATAATTTTTACTATTGGAAAAATGTTAAAAATAATTCTTTTAGGAAAATTAATAAGTAAGTTTAGCTAGCTAACAAAATAAATTTATAATAAATAAGAGCCTATGGTTACGCTGCGTTTAAGTGGCATTACCAGGATGGGAATACAATTCTTTTGACTCCAAAGACCATTCCAGAGCTCTACATCTCGTAGCTGCCAGTTTCCAAGTGGCCTGTATAAAGGAGGAAAGTGTGAGACATAGTGACAGTTTATCCAGTACTCTGAGTTTGCTGCTTTGCCACAGTTGTTGAGCTCTGGACCTGCCAGGCTAGCAAGCAGGAGTCTCATTCCCCAACAAACTGTTCTTCCTGTAATTGCATCCCCAGCACCAACGCAGCAGCAGGAGAACTCTACCTGCCCACAGAAGGAGGCTGCAGGCCTGAGCTACCTAACTCCAAGGCTCTGCCTACATTCATCCTCAGCGCTCAACTCAACAGCACCGCACTGGGTCCTGACCTCATTCTATTTTGTGCAGTCCTTTTTACATCAAGGCATCTTCCCAAAAAAGAATACGCCCTCCAAGAATCTTTTATCTATTAATTAATTAAAATAAAATTAATTGAGCACAATCGATTATGCATGCAATTGGCACACATTTTAAAGATACAGAATAAACAGTGAAAATAAATCTCCCTCCCATTTCTGTCTTAGACATCCAGCTCCCCTCCCTAAGACAACCATGGTTAATATTTTCTTCTTCATCCTTCCAGAAAGTCTTTGCATATATAATCATAATCCAAACATAGCATGCTATATACTTTAAAACACTTTAAATACACTCTATACATCTTTTAAAAACAATTTAATGTGTAGATTTTTTGGTCCATCCATCAATCTTCCTAAGGGCTGCACAGTATTCCATATAAAAATCATCTATTTAACCTTTCCCCTATTGATGATTATTAGGTTGTGTTTATTCTTTGGCTATTTCACCCACAAATGTAAGCATAGCAGTAGGTTAAATTCCCAGAAATGGAATTGCCTTGTCATTAAAAAAAGAAAAAGTTTTAAGTGCAGTTGTAGTTGATTTGCCAAACTATCCCCCACTCTCCTCAAGCACGAGGAAGTAGTTTCTTTTGGAGTCATGAGCTGTGCAGCCTGGGTTCAGGGATGGGTGGCACAAGGACTATTTTAGCCACTCTGGCTGATGTCTTAGTAGGTCACACGTCTCTCAAGGCCACTGGTTCTGAGCCCAGCTCAGCACTAGGGCTTTCCTAGAAGTTGCAGTACTTGTGACCTAAACTGCCTTTCAAGTTTATTTAGAGTCCCAGAGCACACCAGCCTGCAGTGGTGAGGCTTGCTGGAACTCAAGTTCCAACTGCTGGGATGGGGAATTCTCCTCGGGCTAGGGCCAGTCCAGATGCTCCCTCCATAGGTAGGCATCAGTTAAGTACAGACCAGTCTGCTTTCTGCTGTGTCAGGGCAGCACTGAGTTCAATGCAATCATTGAACGCGATTGCATTCTGCCTTGCTAAATGCACAGATTCTCTGTGCCACACAGCAGCTGCCAGGAGGAGGGGGTGACATCGGCAATTCAAGACTGTTTTTCATGACCTTTCCAGTACTTCTTTCAGTAATATGAAGTTAAAACCAGGTACTCATCAGTTAAAACCAGCGAGTGCTCATCTGATTTTTGGTTCTTATAAAGGTGCTTTTTTGTGTGTGTAAATATTTGTTAAGTTTGGAGTTCCTCCTGAGGGGATGAAAGATGCAGCCTGCTATTCCACCTTCTTGCTCCACCCCGCTTCTGTGGCTCTTAAGTTAAAATTGTAATAAAAAATAAAACACGAAAATTGGTTTAAGAAATAAGAGGAAAGTCAAATAGAGATCAAAGAATTAATTGGTAGACTGTCTGGTGAACCTATCCAAGTTTAGAGTTTTCTTTGTATCTACCTTTGAGGAATAAATTATTTCAGTATAATGCAAGTTATTCCAGAGTATAAAAAAAGGAGAATGACCTTGGAAAATGAGAGAGAAAAATTACATGCTGTTAATATTCACTAACATACAACATGCAAAAGCCCTAAACAGAGTACAAGCAGACTAAATTTAGTAATGTATTATTTAAAAGGATGATACATGAAAACCAAGTTGGATTTAACACAAGCATGCAAGTATGGTTTTCATTTAAAAAATTATTGTAAAATTTAATAAATTATTTTTTCAAAGGAAAAGCTTACATATGATAATGGAAACAGATGCAAAGTCTGTTAAAAAGTCATCATTCCATTACATTAAAAAAATCTTAGCAAACTAAGAAAAGTAAGAAATTTCCATAAACTGACTAATGGCATCTAAAAAAATTGGCAGCAAACAGGTTACTTCATTGTTGAAATTTGACATTATTTACTTTTAGAATGGGAATAAAAGAAGAGTTTGCACTATTACTATCTCTACTATATTAATCTGGAAGTCTTAACCAATACAGTAAAGATATAGAAGCAGGAAAAAAGGGGAAAGAGGAGGGACAGAAAAGGAAGGAAGGAAGGAGGGAAGGAGGGAAGGGAGGGAGGGAGGGAAGGAAGGAAAGAGGAAGGGAGGAAGGAGGGAAGGAAAGAGGAAGGGATGAAGGGAGGAGGGAAGGAAAGAGAGAGGGAAGGAAGGAAGGAGGAAAGGAGGAAGGAAGGAGGGAAGGAAGGAGGGAAAGAAGGAAGGAGGGAGGGAAGGAAGGAAGGAGGAAGGGAGGAAGGAAGGAGGGAAGGAAGGAGGAAGGAAGAAGGGAGGTGAGAGAGGGAGGAAGGAAAGAAGGAAGGAGGGAGTGAGGGAGGAAGGAGGGAGTGAGGGAGGAAGGAAGGAAGGAGTGAGGGAGGAAGGAAGGAAGGAGTGAGGGAGGAAGGAAGGAAGGAGGGAGGGAGGAAGGAAGGAGGGAGGAAGGAAGGAAGAAACAAAGGAAGGAAGGAAGAAGGAGGGAGGAGGAAGGAAGGAGGAAGGAAGGAAGGAGGGAGGGAGGAAGGAGAGAGGGAGGGAGGGTGGAAGGAAGGAGTGAAGGAAGGCAGGAGGAAGGAAGGAGGGAGGAAGGAAGGAGGAATGAAGGAGGGAGGGAGGAAGGAAGGAAGGAGGGAGTGAGGGAGGAAGGACAGAGGGAGGGAGGGAAGGAGGGAAGGAGGAAGGAAGGAGGGGAGGAAGGAAGGAAGGAGGAAAGAAGGAGGGAGGAAGGAGGAAGAAAGAAAGGAGGAAGGAAGGAGGGAGGGAAGGAAGGAAGGAGGGAGGAAGGAAGGATGGAGGAAGGAAGGAGGAAGGAAGGAGGGGAGGAAAGAAAGAAGGAGGAAGGAAGGAGGGAGGAAGAAAGGAGGAAGGAAGGAAGGAGGGGAGGAAGGAAGGAGGAAGGAAGGAGGGAGGAGGGAAGGAAGGAAGGAGGAAGGAAGGAAGGAGGGAGGGAGGAGGGAAGGAGGGAGAGAGGGAATGAAGGAAGCCTGTGGCTTAGGAAAAGACAAACCATATATTTTTCTTTTCTTTTTTCTTTTCCTTTCTTTTTTTTTTTTTTTTGAGATGGAATTTTGCTCTTGTTGCCCAAGCTGGAGTGCAATGGTGTCATCTTGGCTCCCTGCAACCTCTGCCTCCCGAGTTAAAGTGATTCTCCTACTTCAGCTTCCCGGGTAGCTGGGATTACAGGTGCACACCACCACACCTGGCTAATTTTTTGTATTTTTAGTAGGAACTAGGTTTCACCATGTTAGCCAGGCTGGTCTTGAATTCCTGACCTCAGGTGATCTGCCTGCCTTGGCCTCCCAAAGTGCTGGGATTACAGGCATGAGCCACCAAGCCCAGACTTCATATCTTAGATTATTTCATTTTTTTGTTGTTGAATTGTGAGAGTTCTTTATGTGTTCTGGATACTCTCCTTATCAGATACATATAATTTGAGCTTGCCTTTTCACTCTGTTGATTGTGTCAACTGTTTTTTTTTTTTTTTTTTTGAAGGTTGAAGGTACACTCATGTTGTAGCAAAGATCAATGCGTTATTCCTTTTCATAGTTAAATAGTATTCCATTATGTGGATGTACCACATTCATTAATCAACTACAAATTTTGATTGTTTTATACTTTTTGGCAATTACAAATAGTACCACTGTGAACATTCATGTGAACGTTCTTTGTGGGCAATTATCTTCATTTCTCCTGGGGAAATGCCTAGTAGTGGAATTTCTAGGTCATACGATAACTCTATATTAACCGTTTGAGTAGCTACCAATTTGTTTTCCAAAGGGGCTGCACCATTTTACATTTCCACCAGCAATGCATGAGGGTTTCAAATTCTCCACATACTCATCAGCACTTGTTACTATTTTTGTTTTAATGTATATGTGGCCATCCTACTGGATGTGAAGTGATGTCACCTTGTGGTTTTTATTTGTGTTTCCGTGATAATTAATGATGTGGAGCATCTTTTCATGTGCTTATTGGCCATTTGTTTATCTTCTTTGGAGTAATGTATATTGAGATTCCTTTACTATTTTTAACTGGATTTTTATTATTGAGAAGTAATAGTTTCTTATACATTATAGTTGTAAGTTCTAAGTTGTAAGACAATTAATAACTGATTTGCAATTTTTTCTCATATTATGAATTGTCTTTTCACTCTCTAAATAATATTTTTGATGTAAATGTTTTTAAAATTGATAAACTTAATTTATCTATTATTTATTTGCTTCCTTGTGATTTTGGTTTCATTCCTAAGACGACTGACCAATTCAGAGCCATGAAGACTTACTTAGTCCTGTATTTTCTTCTATGGATTTAATAGTTTTAGCTCTTACTTTGAATCCTTGATCTATTTGAATTAATTTTTGAATGTTTCATTTTCTACCTTTTACTTTTCGTTTCATATATGTCTCATGTCTTTTTTATCTATAGCTCCTTTATGCTTTCCTTTGCATTCATTGAACACATAACATATTAATTTTTCAGTATTTTTACTGTATTTTTTAAAGTTATTTTCTTAGTGGTTGTTCTTTGGCTTGTAATACATATCTCACCAGAATCTGCTTCTAACTTAATCCTAATGAGATATATAGTTATATTCTCTCTTTATCTTTTTGTTATTACTTTTCATATCTTATATCTATATATGATAGAAACCCAATAATACATTGTTATAATTACTACTTAATATATTGTATGTTTCTTAAAAAAGCAGAAAGATGAAAGGAGAACAAGTATATATTTATATAGTTTTAAAACAGTAACCTTCACATTTATCATTTCTGGTTTCTTCATTTGCTTTTGTGGATTTTAGGTATTATCTATTGTAATTTCTCTATTCCAATATAGCTTTGTTCCAGATTGCCTCTTTTGTGCTATTCTCAAATATATTCTATTTCTGTGTTATGTGCTCACAAATACAATGATATGCATACACATTTATATAGTCACTTTTAAAATCAGGAGAAAATATAATAAATATTTATACCATATTTTATAATTGCATAATTACTTTTACTGGACTCAATTTTTCATTTGGATTTGAATTACTGTGTTGGATCACTTGCCCTCAGCCCAAAGATGTTCCTTAAGTATGTCTTGTAAGGTGGGTCTGATCTGACAGCAACAAATTTTCTAAATTTTGTCTATCTGGTAATACCTTCATTTTTTCTTTATTTTTTGAAAGAGAGTGTTGCTGGATGAACGATTCTTGTTTGCCTTTTTTTTTTCTTTCAATACACAATTCTATTGCCCTCTGGCCTCCATAATTTCTGATATGAAGTAAGTTGTTTATCTTAATAAGGATCACTGTATGTGAAGAACTGTTTTTTCTCTTGCTGCTTTCTCTTTGTCTTACATCATTTCTACTGTGATGTGTATGAGAGTGAATCTTTTTTGTTTATTTTTCTTGAAGTCCATTAAGCTTCCTGAATGTGTAGAGTAAGGATTTTCATCAAATTTGGAAAATCCCAGGCCATTATTTCTTTAAATATTTTTTCCTGTTCCACTCTCTCCTCTCTCTTGTATCCTCAATGGTGTCCCACATCTGTTTATTCTACTTTCTGGTTAGACTCTGATTATTTTTATTTATTCTGCTTTTCTCTCCTTTGTACCTTTGTATTGTATTGCATTTTTTTTTTGACAGAGTCTTGCTTTGTTGCCAGACTGGAGTGGTGTGATCTTGGCTCACTATAACCTCTACCTCCCGGGTTCAAGTGATTCTCCTGCCTCAGCCTCCCAATAGCTGGGACTACAGGCATGCGCCATCATGCATATTCTTTATCAGTCTGTCTTCAAGTTAGCTGTTTCTTCTGACAACTGAAATCTACTACTGAGTCTTTCTAGTGCATTTTTTATTTTTGTATTGTGCTATTTCACTAAACATTTCCATTTTGTTCTTCTTTAAAAAAATAAAACTTCTTTATACTTATTGACACATTCTCTATTTGTTATGACATTGTCATCATACCCTCCTTCACTTCTTTAAGCATGGTATTTTAGCTCTTAGAACTTATTTGTAATAACTGTTTTGAAAGCTTTGTCTGCTAAGTCCTACATCTCAGCCCTCTTTCAGTAGTTCCTGTTGCCATCTAATGATCTTGTGTGTAGTGTACTCTTTCCCCTCCCTTTGCATGTCTCGTATTTTTTGTAAAAAACTGGATATTTAAAATACTATATTGTAGCAACTCTGGATACTGATTTTTCTTCCAAATTATACTTTGTTGTAATTATTACTTTATATGACTTTATGTCTTACGAAGAAACCAAGAGAAGAAAGGAGAACAGCTATACATTATAGAGTTTTTTAAAATACTAACTTTATTAGTATAGTTTCTTAGGTAGCTTTTCATTGTTGGTTTGCTTGTTGATTTGTTTACTCACTTACTCAAACTCATTTAATAAATTATGTTTCTCCCTGCAGCGCGACACCTTTGATGTTGCTCCTGAGAAGGTACAGCCTAGGGATGGAGAGGGTCACCCTGGGATTTACAGTGGTTTTGGTGGGACTTTCTGGCAGTCTCTTTATGGGTTTCCAAGTTAAGTTGCTTGCCTCTCTTGGTATCACACCCAGCCTGTTGGAGTAGGCTAAATTGTAGGCTGATTGCTCTATTGTTTTTGACAATGCCATGTCATCTAATAATGTAAGAGTCCCTCCTAGGGGTATTTTTTGAAGCAAGTCACTGAAATTTGTTTTGACTGCAAGAGGGCTCTTCTTGGCTTTTTTCCTGTTTTTTTTTTTCCTAGTAACTAGCTGACCTACAGTTTAACTGATGCTTTCGTGGATCGACCAACATCCTTTTAATTGCTTACATCTGCAATCTCCATTGTTTTTGAGAGTGCACTTAGGCTTGAACTTTTCTACAGTTTGTCCCAAATGAAGTCAGTTCCCCTGGGGAGAGCATTGGATCTTTCTGTTCTTATGGGCTGATTTTTCTCCTGAGCAAAAATTTTAGGCCACTTCTCCAGAGGTAGGGGTGGGGACAGCGGCATGCTACTCTTGAGTGACATCCTTGATTTATGGGCAGAGTGCTGGGTGGAGGCAGCAGCCTCTGGTCTTTTCTTGCCTCCCCAGGCATGAAAACTTCACCTTACAAGGGTAATCAGGACTCCAGTATTCTTAGTCTTCTACACCTGAGCTAGAGCCTTTACAAGAAGCAGGTGGGTAAAGGGAGGGAGCTCCTGACCTCTTACCCACATTCACCTGGAATTTAGCCTCTGCTACATGGAAGTAAACGGTATAAGAAATGCTGGTAGCCTGCCTCAGCAAGAGAGATACAGTAGCACGTACATGGGAACTGGATGTAGAGACCATCTTATTGACCAAGCTCAATCAGAAAGGCACTTCCACCACACTGAGCTGGAAAAGGGGAGAGAGGGATTAGGTCATGGTTCAAGTGCCACAGATACTCACTGTTCTTACCCAGCTTTAATAGATTTTGTTAAATATTCCCAGAGACTTTAAATGGCTGTTCATTTTATAATTTTAACAATTATAATTATTTCACTCAGGAGAGGATTTGCATGGCTCCTCCTGATACCATTCATGATGTTGTCTTCTTTGGGAAATTATTTTGCAAGATAGGAAAAAGCACAACCCACAGAACCAAAGTACATTTAACTGCATTCAACTTAAGAAATTATCTCATTAAAAAATAGTGTAGCAGCAGTAAAAAAAAAAAGGGCACAGGTTAGGAGCAATTTTTTGAAACAAATATAGCCAATAAAGAACAGGTATATAAAATATCTAAAGAACCCTCCACACTCAATAAAAAAGACAATCAAATGGAATAAAATTAATGATAGATGTGAATTGACAACTTGGAACATAAACTGACATAATCAGAATACTCCTACAAACACTCAACCTAGGTGATTATCTAAGCAATGTAAATTAAAACCACAGTGAGTTACTATTACATACCTATCAGATTAACAAGCATTAAATTATTTCATCAACATCTTGCAGTGCCCAGATTGTAAATGCCAAATGCCATTCCCACTGAAACACACACACACGCGCGCACACGCGCGCACACATACCAAGATCCTTGGAGAAGTGGATAATTTCAGACCTGGGCCAGGATAAATATAAATGAGCATGCAATATCCTATTACAGAAAACAATAAGAAGGGTATCAAAACTGTCCAAGTGACTCAAGGTCTAACTCAACGAGGCTCCATCAGACAAAGTTGAAAAATCGCAGTATCAGAAAGAACAAGAACTGAGATGGATTGAACCCCATCAATTATATTTAAATTCATGAGCTTTTATACTTTATCATTTTGAATTTGAAATAATACAAAAAATAAATTTATTAGTCATCATTGAAGAGTGGTTGTAAACCAACTCATTTTTTCAAGAACAGATAAATATTATAAAACAAATAATTTTGTTTCATCTTTACTGTATGAACTCGACTACTAAGTAACTCAGCAGTAGAAGGCAAAGTTTCTCTTTATAGAAGTATTGCAGCTATTCAGTTAAGAAGGGGTGAGAAAATTAGAATTAAACACTTTGCAGCACCAAACAAATTACAAATATAGAGATTGAGTACCAACTGCTAAAATCACAAGGAATCACAGATAACCAGGCATTACAATGGAAAAATACAATACCAACCCTGTAGCCTATAGTCCTAAGTAGCAACTTACTGGTCATATCAAACAACATCATGGAGATGCAATCAGCAAAATCCAGTCCCTGGGAAATTCTACAAGACAAAACATTTAATTTCTTTAACCAGTAAAGGAAGTGGGGAAACAGAAAATAGGAAAAGGAATCTGCAGGCCAAAAAAATACATGAGACATTAATCATTTCCAATATGTGAATTTTATTTGATACTGATTAAAACTGTTAGAAATGCTTATGATGATACTGACACTATTGAATATTTGTTGGTAACAATTTTTTTTTGGAGATATGGTAATGGCATTGTGGTCATTTCTTAATAAAAAAACTTAACGTTGTAATACAATACAATATTTACAAATTAAATGATAACGATATTTATTTATTTATTTGAAACAGAGTTTCCCTCTTGTTGCCCAGGCTGGAGTGCAATGGTGTGATCTCGGGTCACTGCAACCTCCTCTTCCTGGGTTCGAGTGATTCTCCTGCCTCAGACTCCTGAGTAGCTGGGATTACAGGCATGTGCCACCACACCTGGCTAATTTTGTATTTTTAGTACAGACGGGGTTTCTCTATGTTGGTCAGACTGGTCTTGAACATTATAGGCGTGAGCCACCGCGCCCAGCCAATAATGATTTTTATGCCTGTGGTTTGCTAAAAAATGACATGTGATAAGGGAAGTGGATATCAGCACACATGAAACAATATTGACTATGATATGATAATTCTTGAAACTGGGTAACGGATACTTAGGACCCATTATGTTTTTTTTTTATGTTGGAAAATCTCCATTAAAAGCTTAAAAGTTTTTAACAATACCATATTTTAGTAGCCATTTGGAGCAATGAGTACTCTTATACACTGCAGAGAAGAAGGGGAATGGGTTCACTTACGGGGCAGAAGTAAAGTAATCATTAGCATACTTTAAGATGTACATCAGGGGCCGGGTGCGGTGGCTCACGCCTGTAATCCCAGCACTTTGGAAGGCCGAGGGGGGAGGATCACGGGTTCAAGAGATCGAGACCATCCTGGCTAACATGGTGAAACCCTGTCTCTACTAAAAAATCAAAAAAAAAAAAAAAAAAAAAAATTAGCCGGGCGTGGCGGCAGGCGCCTGTAGTCCCAGTTACTTAAGAGGCTGAGGCAGGAGAATGGTGCGAACCCAGGAGGCGCAGCTTGCAATGAGCCGAGATCGCTCCACTGCACTCCTGCCTGGGCGACAGAACAAGACTCCGTCTCAAAAAAAAGAAAGAAAGAAAAAAAAAAAAGATGTACATCACCCACAACCAAGCAATTCTGCCCCTGCGTATATGATAGCTACGGAGGTGTTCTCCCAGATGTGCACAAGGTGGCAGGCAAAATACTTTCAGTGCAGCACATATATATTTGTGCCAAAAATTGGAAGCAGCCTTGATGTTCGTCAACAGAATAGACAGAGTGTGGTGTATTCATCAAATGCGTTTCAATAGAGCAGTAAGAATTAATGAATTGTAGCTACATAAATCAACTTTGATGACTCTCACACAGACGCAATGCTAAGGTGAAAAAAAGAAAAAGCAAAAGAAAGTAAATTTTAGGGAAATTCATTTATTTTTATAAAGCTTTAAACATATAACAACGTTATGCTCACACATATAGGAATAACTGGAGATGCTATACAATTATAATGATATGAAAAGAAGGATAGGTACCAAATCACGGGTGGAGAGTACCTGTCTAACAGAGAGAAAAATGTGTTTCAGGAAAGGCACAAAATAGGATTCAAATGTATGGGTCATCTATTAACTGTCATGCTCAGTTGTACACATATTACACAAGTGTTTACTTTAGTATTTTATAGCATTTTATATGCCTGAAGTTTCACAATTTTAAAATGTCAGAATGAATGAAGGAACTGAGTAAAGGTTATGAGTCTAGAAATGTAAAGCATGGCAGAGAGGACATAGGACCCAACCTATGCAGTCTCAGGAAGGGCCATTGGAAGGAGATATTAGTGCTGATTCTTGAAGAGTAACAATGAAATGAGCAAATACTTTCTTCTAAGAACAGAAAAAGAAAGAATGCTCAAAATAAGATAAGCCATTTTTTTGTAGGGCCAGCAGGTCAAATATATGAGGCTGATTTTTTTTTTTAATAGCAAGGGAGCTAAGAATGGTTTTTACCTTTCAAAATTGTTGCATTTAAAATAGTGTGTTATGTTAGCCTGTTTGTGCTGCTTTAACAGCATACATGTGGCCGGGCGCGGTGGCTCAAGCCTGTAATCCCAGCACTTTGGGAGGCCGAGACGGGCGGATCACGAGGTCAGGAGATCGAGACCATCCTGGCTAACACGGTGAAACCCCGTCTCTACTAAAAACTACAAAAAAAAAAACTAGCCGGGCGAGGTGGCGGGCGCCTGTAGTCCCAGCTACTCGGGAGGCTGAGGCAGGAGAATGGCGTAAACCCGGGAGGCAGAGCTTGCAGTGAGCTGAGATCCGGCCACTGCACTCCAGCCTGGGCGACAGAGTGAGACTCCGTCTCAAAAAAAAAAAAAAAAAAAAAAAAAACAGCATACATGTGATTGGGTAATTTATAAACAATACACATTTGTTTCTCACATTTCTGGAGGTTGAGAAGTCCAAGGTCAAGGCATCGGCAGGACTGGCAACTGGTGAGGGCTGCTGTCTGCTTCCAAGATGGCGCCTTTTTGCTGAATCCTCCAGAGTGGAGGAACGGTGTGTCCTCACATGATGGAAAGTATGGAAGGACAAGAGAGCTCTCCCTTCAGCCTTGAGCTCTTTCATAAGGGTGTTAATTCCATTTGTGAGGCCAGAACTTTCAGGACTTAATCATCTCCCAAAAGCAACACCTCTTAATACTGTTGCATTAGGAAATAAGTTTCAACATGAATTTTGGAGGGGACATTATCATTCGAACTATTGCAGATGGCTATATAAGTATCTATATAGTGTCCTGAGTTTTGCCTCTTGGTCCACAAAGTCTAAAATTTTACTATTTGGCACTTTAAGAAAAAGTTTGCCCAGCACTAGAGCTTTAAATATTTGTTTCCCAGTACTTATGTATGTATCTTCCTGGTGCTGATACAGAAACAAAAAAATACCCTTAGTTATAAAACATCTTATGAGCTTAAGGGAGTAAGTGCAATTTTGTATTAGTCAGTGGCAAAGGATGGAAATAGAATTAAAACTGCCTTAAACAAAAAAAGTGGATTATTTGCTTATGTGTTTAAAAGTTCAGTATCACAGCTTTAGGCCAGCATGGCGAGCTCAGTGTGCTCAGTGATATCATGTGTTGTCTTTTTGTTTCTAGAGTCTGCCTTCTTCTGCACTGAGTTCATTCTCAAGCAAGCTCTCCTGTTTTTGTTTTTATTTATTTCTTTTTGATAACAATATTACTTTAATACCAAAAACAAGATAAAGTCATTACAACAAAGTAAAATAGAGACCAGTATCCTCCAGTGTCTTCAACAAAATATTAGCAAAAAATATTCCCCAAAAAATTAGCTAATAAAATTCAACCATGTATAAATTACACACAATGGTCAAGTAGGATTTATTCAAAGTATGCAAGGCTGTTTCAACATTCTAAATCCAATCAATGTAATCCACCACATCTATAGATGAAAGAAGAAAAATTATATGGTTATATCAATTGCTGATAAAAATCTTCAGCAAAATAAAACTGGGGGCACTTCCTCAATTAGATAAAGAACATCTACAAAACAAACAAACCTCCAGATAACATCATCCTCAGTGGGGAAAAATGGGTGCTTTCTCCTTAAGACTGAGAACAAAGCAAGAGTGGCTCTTCTCCCCGTTCTTTTTTACACCATACTTGAAGCCCCTAGTGTAATAGAATGAAAAGCTAAAATAAAAGGCATACAGTTGGGTAAGAAAGAAACCAAATTGTCTGTAGATAATGTGATTGTCTATGTAGAAAATACCAAATAATTTTTAAACCCTTCTGTAACAAATAAGTAAGTATAACAAAGTTGCAGGATAAAAAGTTAATATACAAAGGTCAACTGTTTTTGTTTTGTTTTTTTTTTGTTTTTTTTTGAGACAGAGTCTCACTCTGTTGCCCAGGCTGGAGTGCAGTGGCGTGATCTTGGCTCATCGCAAGCTCCACCTCCCAGGTTCACGCCATTCTGCTGCCTTAGCCTCTCAAGTAGCTGGGACTACAGGAGCCCACCACCAACCCTGGCTATTTTTTAATATTTTTTTAGTAGAGATGGGGTTACATCACGTTACCTAGCATGGTTTTGATCTCCCGACCTCATGATCTGCCTGCCTCGACCTCCCAAAGTGCTAGGATTACAGGCATGAGCCACTGCACCCAGGCAGTTGACTGTTTTTCTTTCTTTCTTTTCTTTTTTTAAACTATAGTTTAAGTTCTAGGGTACACGTGCACAACATGCAGATTTGTTACATAGGTATACATGTCCCACGTTGGTTTGCTGCATCCATTAAGTCGTCATTTACATTAAGTATTTCTCCTAATGCTATCCCTCCTCCTGCCTCCTACCCCATGACAGGCCCTGGGGTGTGATGTTTCCCACCCTGTGTCCAGGTGTTCTCATTGTTCAATTCTCAGCTATGAGTGAGAACATGTGGTGTTTGGTTTTCTGTCCTTGTGATAGTTTGCTGAGAATGATGGTTTCCAGCTTCATCCATGTCACTGCAAAGGACATGAACTCATCCTTTTTTGTGGCTGCATAGTATTCTATGGTGTATATGTGCCACATTTTCTTAATCCAGTCTATCATTGATGGACATTTGGGTTGGTTCCAAGTCTTTGTTATTGTGAATAGTGCTGCATTAAACATACATGTGCATGTGTCTTTATAGCAGCATGATTTACAATTCTTTGGGTATATACCCAGTAATGGGATCACTGGGTCAAACAGTGTTTCTAGTTCTAGGTCCTTGAGGAATCGCCACACTGTCTTCCACAATGGTTGAACTAGTTTACACTCCCACCAACAGTGTAAAAACGTTCCTATTTCTCCACATCCTCTCCAGCATCTGTTGTTTCCTGACTTTTCAATGATCACCATTTTAACTGGTGTGAGGTGGTATCTCACAGTGGTTTTGATTTGCATTTCTCTGATGACCAGTGATGATGAGCATTTTTTCATGTGTCTGTTGGCTGCATAAGTCTCTTATTTTCAGAAGTGTCTGCTGTATCCTTTGCCCACTTTTTGATGGGGTTGTTTGTTTTTTTCTTGTAAATTTGTTTAAGTTCTTTGTAGATTCTGGATATTAGCCCTTTGTCAGATGAGTAGATTGCAAGAATTTTCTCCCATCTGTAGGTTGCCTGTTCACTCTGATGGTAGTTTCTTTTGCTGTGCAGAAGCTCTTTAGTTTAATGAGATCCTATCTGTCTATTTTGGCTTTTGTTGCCGTTGCTTTTGGTGTTTTAGTCATGAAGTCCTTGCCCATGCCTATGTCCTGAATGGCATTGCCTAGGTTTTCTTCTAGGGTTTTTATGGTTTTAGGTCTAATATTTAAGTCTTTAGTCCATCTTGTATTAATTTTTGTATAAGGTGTAATGAAGGGATACAGTTTCAGCTATGTACCTATGGCTAACCAGTTTTCCCAGCATCATTTGTTAAATAGGGAATCCTTTCCCCATTTCTTGTTTTTGTCAGGTTTGTCAAAGATCAAATGGTTTTGTTTCTAGAGTCTGCTTTGTTCTGCACTGACTTCATTCTCAAGCAAGGTTTCCTGGTTTTGTTTGTTTGTTTGAGAAATGTTGTATTTAATGGTAAAGCTTAGCACACCCCAGCACCAGGAATGACATGGAGTTGCAACAGCAGGGACAAGCACGTGACCGTCAGGGAGGGCAAAGAGGATGAGGAAGGCAGCCATCAAACAGAAGAGCCCCAAGGCCACACAGGCAAAGCCCAGAATGACATAGGAGAAGAACTGCCACTTGAGAGACGGGTTTCTGGCATAGCCAATGAACAAGCTGCCAAACACTGTTCCAATGCCAGCCCCTGAACCAGCAACACTTCCTGTGGCTGCCTCAGCACCAATAGACTTGGCTGCTGTGTCAATGTCCTGTGAGACAGCACTGGTCTAGAACTCCTATCTGGCCACCTGGAGTAGGGAGCTACTATACGAAGGCTGTTTGGATGAGTTCTCTGGGCTATTCAAGAAGGAGGCAGACACAAGCCTGATTAGACCCCTGGTACAGCAGCACATCAGAGCTGGATAAATGAGTAGTGCTGTGGTCTGCATATTTTCAGTCTGCACTCCCACTGCACTGCAACCCCTGCTCAGCACACAGCACTCACCTAGCTCAACATGACTGACTCACCTCCCAACTTTAGCCTTTGGCAATGGCAGCTCCAGGTTTATAACATCCTATTAATTGTTAGTCCAGGAAACTTCCAAGGGGACATATTCCTTAACCTGACTTGGATTAAGTGCCCATCCCTGGATCTGGGGGTGGGTATTATACCTCCTTGAACACACAGCCAGAAAATATAGCAGACAATTTTCTAGAGGAAAATGACAGAACTGTTCCATAAGAAGAAAGAGTAGATATAGGATAGGCAAAAACCTTCACACATTCCCTTTAAACTCTGTGCAGACAATATTTTTTGTTTACTGGAAAGTTATTTCCCCTCTGCTCCCACCCCTGCCAAAACTGATGATAAACTGACTCTCCCCAACTCTTTGGGTAATATAAAGTTTTCTATAGTTCCTAGGATGCTCACTTTTTGGTGGACCAATGTATGGATTTGTCTGCTTTGGTTTCAGTATGTAGTTTTTGTTTTTGAAACGGAGTCTCACTCTGTCGTCCAGGCTGGAGTATAGTGGCACGATCTGGGCTCACTGCAAGCTCCACCTCCCAGGTTCGCACCATTCTCCTGCCTCAGCCTCCCGAGTAGCTGGGACTACAGGAACCCGCCACCATGCTTGGCTAATTTTTTGTATTTTTAGTAGAGACGGAGTTTCACCGTGTTAGCCAGGATGGTCTCGATCTCCTGACCTCGTGATCTGCCCACCTTGGCCTCCCAAAGTGCTGGGATTACAGGCCACCACGTCTGGCCTGCAGTATGTAGCTTTAATTTACATTTGCTACATCCTTGTAACTTAATGACTTTTTTTTTTTTGCTTTGGTTTCCAAATAATGCTTGTGAAAATGAAATTCTCTAGTCCGCATTATAAATTGATGGGAATGCATCTATTTGACACATGAAACAGTTACTGCCTGCTACTATGGTTTCCACTACAGATGCAAGAAAAGAGTATCTTCTTGCTTTCATGGGATTGCTGCTGCCATGATTGAATGAGGAATACAGGAGGAATAAAGGAATACAGGGAAAAATAGAGATAGATCTTTTGCAACTCAGAAATAACCTTGCAAACAGTGAAAAGCCTGAACCCGTTTTACTCCAAAGAAGGATCTAAAATTTAAGTTTACATGAGAGTTGTTCGAAAATTATTTCCCATATGCCCTAACCTTCTGGTTGACTTCACCTTTAAAAGCTTGAAAGTTAAAACTAAAAAAAAAAAAAAAAAAAAAAAAAGGGACTACTGGGAATTATGGCACATTGGGAACACCTACAAGGCGCACCTTTGCTTTACTATATTTTCAGCACAATTCAAATGTTTTTGGTGATAATCTACCTCTTTAGTCAGTTTTAGCCAAAGCACAATTCCTAAGAGTAGGAATGGGGAAAGGAGAAAAGGAGATGAAGAGGTAACAATATTCTGCCATATGTATGGTGAAAAGCCATCTAAGACGAACTTTCTCAGTCCTCCTCTAATTAGGAGAGCGAAGTTCTCAGCCTTAGTAATTGCCACCAATGTGCCATCTGAATAAACCACACCCTCTTTAAGTCACTCCAGGAAATCAAGCATGGACAGAACTTTCAGGCTCTGATAGTCCGCTTAAAGCTGAAAGTCTACCCAAATCATGTTTTATGGGGGGGAAAAAAAGAAAAATGCACACATATATGGACTACCCAGACAAGTAGTTCCTCTGACATAATATTTGGAGACAGAGAGGTAAAGATTTCAGAAAACATTCTCCTTTGGCTGAGCTACATTCAAGCTGTGGCTACAGAATCAACAATTAGACAGCCAACCCCCAAGAATATCTGCCAGTAACTCTCTCTTGCCAGCTTCTGTCTTGGG
Organism: Trachypithecus francoisi; assembly: GCF_009764315.1. Classification (NCBI taxonomy): domain Eukaryota; kingdom Metazoa; phylum Chordata; class Mammalia; order Primates; family Cercopithecidae; genus Trachypithecus; species Trachypithecus francoisi. Next base: position 41,109,786 of record NW_022681474.1, on the reverse strand, counting down.
TCCCAAACCCACTCTATGCCATCCTGACCCTCACTCCATATCCCCCACATCCACGAGCGTCTCTTAGTGAATTGGCTGGTTTAGATGTAGGCCCTTACTCCATCCCTGGCACTGGAACTAACCCTGTATCAATGGATACATCTAGCCTCTCCCTTGTTGCAATTTTCTAACCAGAAACTAGTTATCCCATTTCCGACTCCCAGTGCTGATGCCTGACCACATCCCTCCCATAAGCACACACAGCCAGGAAGGCAGCCAGGTAATCTCTGTAGCCAAATTGCCTGTTTGAATCCTGTTGTGTTAAACATTAGCTGTGCAGCCTCTGTTTCACCCCTGTTCCTCAGTTTCCCTGTTTGAAAAAAAATGGGGCTGATAATAATGTCACCTACCATCATTATTATGAAGATCGGGTGAGTTAATAGTGGTTACTATGCTTAAGACAATACCTTGCACATAGTGCTGGGTGTGTTGATCAAAACAAGAGTCCATCCAACGCTGTCTTCTTGAGACATGGCTATTCAGTTTCTAATCTGCATTCCCAAAACCAGAAAAGGAAAACTGTCAAGGATAATGACAGGCTGGGGAGGAACTGAGCAAAAAGGAAACCTGGAAAGGACGAATGAAAAGGCTACTACATAGCTCATCCCAGGAAACAGTCAGCATCAAACCCGTGCAAGGTCCCATAAAGCCAGCATCTAAAACCTCGACTCGACTTACAACAATGGAGACAATGGAGAGGGAGGCAGAGGCTTCCAGTGAGAGAAATAACAAGCTTCTGTCCATTTAAGAAAAAGAAATCAGACAGAAGTCTGGTTGTAGCTACCAAGACGCTTCCTGGAGGAAGGTGGCTGACTTTTTGTCTGATGTGTCACTTGGTGAAATAATTGCTGGCAATAATGGTGCAATAGCAGCCTGCTCGGGGTACTATTTATCCACGTCTGTTCTTTCAACTTCAAAGTACCCACTGCCTCACGGAGCACATCAAAATGACACCACTGTTGTTAATGACAGTGGCCTAATGCAACACACAGAAGTCAAGTGATTTCTCTAGATAGGCAAAATTAAACACACACACACAACTCATGGAGAAGTGAGGTTTGTGTGCAGATCCTGACACTCCACTTTAATTCACAAGTTGGGAGATGGACGTGGATTGTAGATTTAGTCACCTTCAGCAAATAGTAGAATCTGAGATGGGCACGGGTGCAGGAGGTGGGATACAGAAGTATAAAGCCAATAAAGAGATTACAGAAATGGAATTCTCTTTCTGGTTTCTGTAATTTGTTCCCATATTGGGAGTGACCAGGTCTCTTAATGAAATCAGAAAAGATATGAATTCAATTGTGATTAAGAAGGCAAGAGGCTTCTACTGTCTCTCACCCTCATCCCACTTCAGGAAATGACTTGTACCATGACATCTTTACCCGACCCTCTCAACCTCCACCTCTCCTGTTATTTGCTGCAAGAAATTGACACTTAGATATCATTGTATCCTTAAGTCTCTTAGCCTCAGATAAGGCTCTTCATCACCTCCCTCCATTCTGGGATCATTTCCATGCTATGCCTGTGTAGTTAATGTGGTTTAATCAAATCAAGGACACTCTCTTAGTAGTTGCTTCTTAAACTCCTCATTTTCATCTTCTTCTTGACCTTTTGCTCACGTGTCCTGCTGATTTCATGAAACTTAGATCAACACACCCCTCACTTCTCTTAGCATCCATCCCCAAGCTTGTTACCAAGAGCTCACATTGAGAATCCTATGGCCACGATGATGAGCTATTTTGCATGCTAATAATTTCCAACTTCACCTGGACCCATAATTCTCCATAATCCATTTCCTCATCTCTGGTCAATTGCTTTTCATATCTCTATAGCATCGCTTCAGCAAGTTTAACGTGCATAATGGCCAATTGAGGAGCTTATTAAAACACATATTTCTGGGCCCCATTTCAAGAGATTCTGATTCTGTAGGTCTGGAATGGAGCCTAAGAATTCATAGACAAGAATTTGTAACAAGTTTCCAAGTGATATTAACCATATTGTTCCATGGGCCACACTTTCAGTAGTACTAATATTAAGTTCCTGGCATATAGTAAATTTTTATTAAATAATTAGTTTTAAAATACCTCAATTCTTTCCTTTCCCCACTTCAACAGACCTCTTTTACTCGGCAATGAGAAAAAAATGCTTTAAAATATAAACTTTTAAAATATACTTTCTTTCCTCCTTCAACTTATGTTTTTATCCATCCCTAAATTTTCTCTTCATATGTCAGAAGAAGTAGGGACTGGATTGCTACTTCTTAAAAGAATAGATGTGTGTTATTTTGTTCTGCTTTGCTATAAAGAAACACTTAAGGCTGGGTAATTTCTTTAAAATAGGGATTTGTTTGGTTTATGCTTCTGCAAGATGTACAGGCATGGTACCAGCATCTGCTCAGCTTCCAGTGAGGCCTCAGGAAACTTACAGTCATGGCAGAAGGTGAAGAGGGGCTTGACGTATCACACAGCAAGAGAGGAAGCAAGAGAGAGAAAGGAGAGGTCCTAGACTCTTTCAAACAAACAGATCTCACATGAATGAGTGGAGCAAGAACTCACTCATCAACAAGGAGATGGCACTAAGCCGTTCATGAGGGATCCATGCCTATGATCCAATACCTCTCACTAGACCCCATCTCCAACATTGAAGATTGCATTTCAACATGAGGTTTGGAGGTGACACACATCCAAACCACATCAAGATGGGAGCAATTGGAGTTTCTAGAGGAAGGCTTGGGTCAGGTCTTCGCCTGATTTACTCTGTCATCTGCCCTTAGCACTGCAGAGAAACAGAAGCAGGAAAGATTAGGAACACCGTCCTGGCCAGACCCATCAGCCTGACATAGCTGACCACTTTCCCCTTGACTCTAGAAAACAGGAATGTGCAATCCAAATGGAGTGGCAACATGAGCAAAGATTCTTGACCCAGGAAGACCTAAGCTTATATACAAGCTCCCTGATTGCTCAGCTGCATGGCCTTTGGAAATCCACTTAACTGCCTCCCCTAGATGCAGTTTTACTGATGATTGCAAGCACAAATCTTTGACTGTAAATTTAGCAGTGCAAAAAATAGAATTTCCCTTTTTAAAAAAATATTTTTAGCTCCCGTTCTATTGGCAGGCAGATACACAACCTTAATCTTTTCAGGGTTCTCCCACTGCCCCACCAAGGCTCTTCCTTTGTTCTCAGGGACTCAAATAGTTCAGTTTTGGGTTGAGGATTTCTCATCTGGGGTTAGTCAGGATCCCCCCACACTGACATCTGCTGAGATGCCTATTCCCATCTGGTCTTTTGTTGTGAGTCCATGAAGGTTGCTTTAGAGCCATCTCTCATTCCTGAAACCAAGGCATCCTCAGGCTTACCCTTATCTGAGCTAGCTCATGCCTTTCTTGAGTGTATAAGAGGCAGTCCACTGCTACACAGCTTTATAGGGCAGTAAGAAGCTCAGTGGGGTTTTAAAGACCTTCCTTACTCCCACGCCACTTTTGCCTTGAATCTTTCTCCTCCTGTACCTTGCTGGGACATGAGGAGTCCTGTGAGGCTGCCTGTGACCCATCAGCCTGGGACACACCATGGTCCCAGGCCTTTCTAATTCCCAGAACACTGAGAACCAGAGACACAAATCTCCCTCCTTTCAAATTTCCTAGAGCTATTTATTTTTGAACATTAAAAGTCTAGGCTCTTTAAATCAAAAGTCTGTTTCTCCTACTTTCTCTTGTAACATCTGTTCTATGAGCCAATGGATGCCACATGGGAAAAGGCCTATGGGTACAAAGAAATTGCAGGGAAATGTCAGTTAATATTTTGAAACCTTCCAATCACATGTATAAAGTGGAATAAAATCATTTTTAAGCTCACTGTGGGGATTAAATGGCATAACGCAGGTTAAGTTCTTTGTAGCATTTGATTTAAAATAAATACTAGGTAAATATAATTTCCCGTTCTTTAGTTTCTCCTACCTTTCTGACCATTTTGTCTTTTACTCAATGACTTTTCTTTCCTTACCCTTTCCCCCCCTTCTCTTTAAATCTAGTGGTTCCTTAAGTGTGAAGCATTTGTCTCTGAAAACATTTTTACAATCCTCCTGAACACCTCACAGACATCTCACACTTATCATGGCAAGAACTGCATCCAGCCAGTCATGGTGGCTCACGCCTGTAATCCCAACACTTTGGGAGGCTGAGGCAGGTGGATCACAAGGTCAAGAGATAGAGACCATCCTGGTTAATATAGTGAAACCCCGTCTCTCTACTAAAAATACAAAAAATTAGCCGGGCATGGTGGCGTGCCCCTGTATTCCCAGTTACTAGGGAGACTGAGGCAGGAGAACGGTGTGAATCCAGGAGGCGGAGCTTGCAGTGAGCCGAGATCGCACCACTGCACTCCAGCCTGGGCGACAGCATGAGACTCCATCTCAAAAAAAAAAAAAAAAAAAAAAAAGAACTGCATCCATGCAATTCCCCAAATCTATCCCTCTTTCAGGATTTTCTGTGTCAGAAATAACACAACATTCACAACTCTGCTTAAGAGAGAAGCATCAACATCACTCTTGATATCCTACATCCACGCCATCACCTTCCACAGTGAATGAGTCCTCAGTGAATATTTCTCCAATCTGACCCCTCCTGTTTATTTTCACAACCACCGGTGTAGCTGTTTCTCAGCACATCATACTTCCTACCTTATCCTCCTAACTAATCCCTTTTCTTTCTCTTTCTGGCCATTCTCTAGTCACCTACTAACAGTATTCTTTTTCTAAAACTTAGACACGGTTATGTTGTCCTCCCAAATTAAGTGTTTACTGTGTTTCTTCATTCCCTACAGGTAATGGCATTCAAAGACCCAGACTTTCTAGTGCAAATCTTCCCATCCATCCCTATTTCTTTATTCCTCTCCTCCTCCTCTGTCCTTCACCCACATCCCAAGGCAGTGCACAGCAGTAGTATTATAAAAATAAACTTGAGGGCATGGCCAACTGTGATATGATACAAGAACTTTGTTACTACTACAAAATTAGAGGTTTGGACATGCGTATGCTTATAAAGTGAGCTCCTTTAATAATGTCACTTTCATAGGGGAAAGAAAACACAAGAAAAGGAGAGAGGAAATAAAGAAAAGTGAAGTTTCAATACCCTAATCACGTCATCATAAGGTTTTTTGTGTAGTCTAGTGTTTCGGACATAGAAGATTCCTAAAAACAGTCTCTGAGTAAATGAATGTACCCTTGGAGATTTTACTGCTGTATCCTCTCCACCTTCCTAGGACACTCCTGTTGGGTGATGAATACATGCTGCCATGCTCTTAGGCACAACACTGTTGGGAAGACCCTTTTGACACACAAGCCTCTATGTTTTCCACCTGGCACAACTACACTCACTTTTCTTTTTTTTTTTTTTTATTATACTTTAAGTTCTAGGGTACATGTGCATAACGTGCAGGTTTGTTACATATGTATACTTGTGCCATGTTGGTGTGCTGCACCCATCAATTCGTCGTTTATATCAGGTATAACTCCCAATGCAATCCCTCCCCCCTCCCCCCTCCCCATGATAGGCCCCGATGTGTGATGTTCCCCTTTCCGAGTCCAAGTGATGTCATTGTTCAGTTCCCACCTATGAGTGAGAACATGTGGTGTTTGGTTTTCTCTTCTTGTGATAGTTTGCTAAGAATGAGGAAGAAATATGCCTGGGTCTTATTTTTAAGCAGAAACATGAGGATTGGCCTTTCCAGGATGGTAGAATCGTCTTTACCTAATAAATACTTTATTTCTTCTGTTTGTTAATTTGTCCTAATCCCAGGGAAAATCTAGGTCTTTGTTGTCCAGGGGTTTCTCAGGGGACAGAAGACCATAAATCCATGGATTTCTTGCCTCTCAAACTTCCAACACTCCAGTGAACAAGCACGCATAGAAGACCCTCTGTCCAAACCAGAGCCATGATGTACAGCAAGTAGCAAAAGTGTGGGAGATTAGTCATGCAAGGCCAAGGAAACCTTGTCCTCCTGGCACACACAGTTTCATTCAGAACACAGTGGGATGCCCATTCTGTAGCTCTTTTCAAGTGTACCCATTTGGTTACGGTACACCAGTTCTTGAAACATAATGCCTGCTCTTTCTCCCAATGAAAGTTGAAACATATGATCCAGTTTTTGAAGGTAAATACATGTCCCCAACTGTATTCTGCAAAGGCAAAACCAAACACTTCTCACTGGAAAATTTCCTGCCTCTAACTAGAGGTCACCCATTGCTTCACTGTAAACCTCTGGTTTCAATTATGTCCCTCCAGGGGAAAAAAACGACACTGGAAATTTTAGAAACCACTTTCTCAAGTTATTTGTTCTGAGGGACTAATCTGAAAAGTTGTACTATCCCCAAGGTGCCTCAGTCCCCAAAAGGGTGCTATTCACAGTCCAGCTGGTCTCAGCTGCCATATATAGAAGCTAATTATTAAGGCCATATCCTTCTTGATTGAAGATCTTCTAATGGACAGCTAGAAGCTTGGCCATTACTTTCCACCTGCCATAGTGTCAATCAGTTGGGGGAGAAAACCATTTTTATGTCAATCAAGAAATCCATGGGGATGTTGTAACCTGTTATGATGCATTACCCTTTGACCACTGTAACTTGAAGGCTCTGGCATTAAAGAGCACGTGCTAGAAATAATTCGAAGTTACTCTTAATTGTATTCACATATAAATGAAGCATTTAGCACTGGAGCATTTATACTGTCTGGAGAATAAGCCTGGGAAGTCCATATTCCTTGGTGCCACCATTAACATCACTATTAATCAAATGTAGTAGGTTGAGATTCAAAGCTATTGCCCTAACACTGTAAATATTTAGTGCCAATGTGATTACTATTATCCTGTATTAATGTCCTGCCACAAGTATTAACAAGACCAGTATAGCAAACTGACTAATTTTCAATGCCCCTAACACCCTGTGGTGAAAGAGATGGATTTTCCAGGAAACAGTCATTGTGGAAAACAGCAATATATAGGGCTGAGACTGGCCTTACACATTTTAGTGGTTACAAAAATGTCTTCCCCCACCCCTGGTGAGTTACAGCTCTCGGAGGTATGACACTGAATCACCTTATCTCTCCCAGTAACTGCTCTGTTGTGCCTGGCTCAGGGGCATTCATCTGAATGACACTGACCTCAAAATCGGAATTTGGGCTCTAAATCTTGAGCATGGGATATTTTTCTTTATGGGCCAGATTTCAGAGAGTCCAAAAGAAGAGCGAGAGAGAGAGAATCACCAACACACACCTGGCTTGCACTTGTTCACAATTCATCTCGGCCATTGCAACATCCTGTCCTTAGAATGACCTTACAGAAAAGGAGAGCTAAAGGGAATAGCTACAAAAATGAGAATGGCTGAGGAGCAAATAAAACAACAGGAAGGCAGACGGGAGCCACAATGCCTAGACTGAACCAGAATAAAACAAATTCATTATACTGTAAATTGCTCACACTATATGGGAGCCTATTATGGGGAGTTCGTGAGAACTGGGAAGAGGGGCAGTAGATTCTTACTATAGCCAGAGCCCATCAATCACTCCAAAATCCCCAGGGCCAAAGATCTAAGTCATGATGGATTGCTCATGGTTGTAGAGGGTGAGTGGAGAGTAGGTAAATTAAACCCCCAGATTGCCCTGTCCATGGTGTGAAGTATATTACAGGTCTTTCTTCTGTATTTCTGTTATGAATGCTTGAGTGTAATTCGCCATCCTGAGGGCCCAATACAGGGCCAGCCAGAGGGTCTAGTACTCAGTATATTTCTGTTGACTTCAAGAGGATTGTCCTGAAGTGTTAAAGCACTTAGCATATAGCCTAGCAAAGATAAACATCAACAATTCTGTAGCTGCATAATCACTTCCTCCATGTAAGCTTCCCCCCTCCACCATGGAAATATAATCCACAAGATATATAAGCCCTCTCATTCTCAAATTACTGCTTCATTCATTCTTTCATTCATTCATTTTAGCAAATATTGATCAAGCAGTTGCTGTGTGCTAGGCACTACATCAATCGGTGGCTTGGAGTCTGGTAAAAGCTTTGGCATCGAATGGGTCTAAGTCCAAATTCTGGCTCTGTAATACTGATGTTATTGCAGTTCCTGCTCTGCAAAATGAACATAATCATAATGCCTACCTTGAGTTAATGTGAAGACTAAGAGGGCTTGAATAGTGCATACTTAGCACAGAACTCTGCATGTGGTGAGCTTCATAAATGTGGTGGCTTCAAGACACTGCCTAAATCCAGGGCTCGCTGTGAAGCCTACCTTGGCTTCCACAGCCCTAGTGAATTGCTTTCCCCTGAGCCCAAAGAGTATTTGTTATTTGTTCTTTAGGTTTAGTTCCTGACTTTTTGCTTCATTTGGTAGGCTTTCTTTCCTGGCCTATTATTCCATGAATAAACATTTGGACAAAGCTTTGGTCTTTCCCATGGAAAAACACAATTGCTAAGAAGCCCAGGTTAGGAGCAAGTTAGGAGCAGGGTACTGAGTCAAGATGAGGATCAAGGCAGGAAAAAGCTCACCTTCTCAGAGGTAGAGTGAGGCTTAAGGGAGGATGGATAGAGTCTCTGTGGGGAAAAGTTGGATAGGGCTAAGAAAGGGGAACAATGGGTAAGTACCTAGTGGTCATCCCAAAGAGAGTGGGGCATATTCTGTCATGTGAGAAGTCCCCTAGAGCACAGGGGGAAGTTGTTGAGGTTTGGAGATGTCGAGTGCTCCAAAATCCATCTGGGAAATCTTCTGTTCCTTCATCCAGGTTCACAGCGCCTGGATGAAGGAACAGAGGATTTCCCAGGTGGATTTTGGAGCACTCGACATCATTCAGGGACCAACAACAGCTGTGTTTACTCTAATTCTTTATCTCTACTCTTTAATTATTCTTGGCTGTAAGCAACTTTAGTTTCATAGAAGAGAGTTTCCCATAGTGACTTTACCTCTGTGTCTCCTGAGCCCCTTCGGATATCTGGATGTCCAGTCACAGGCTGGGATTCAAGAAGAAAATTCTGAAGAATGAAATGAAAAGTAGCAGAGAAGTGAGAAAGAGCCAGTTATGGCCCCTGGATTTCAATGTTCTTGTTCATAAAGTGGAGTTCTTAACACTATGAAATTGCGAGTAAAGTTTTATGTATGTGTGCACATGAAATTTTTTCCTAAGATAATTAGTAGATTTCATCATATTCTGAAAGAGAGCTGAAAATTGTCCCTGTTGTGCTTGGCTGAGAGGACTGTCATGGGACGGTCTATGGTCCCTAGATAACTGCTGAACATTTTTAGGGGCTTCCACAGTGGGTAGTAGAACAGGAAAGCAAAGAATATAGGGTCAGGAACTCCATCTCACTTAAGTAACAGCAATCATTTTTTAAAAAATCGTTTATTTATTTATTTATTTATTTAGTTATTATTATTATTATTTATTATGCTTTAAGTACTGGAATACCTATGCAGAACTTGCAGGTTTGTTACATAGCTATACATGTGCCACGGTGGTTTGCTGAACCCATCACGCATCATCTAGGTATTAGGTATTTGTATAATCGGGTATTTATCCTAATGCTATCCCTCCCCTAGCCCCCTAGCCCCTGACAGGCCCTGTTGTGTGATATTCCCCCTCCCTGTGTCCATGTGTTCTCATTGTTCAGCTCTCACTTATGAGTGAGAACATGCAGTGTTTGGTTTTCTGTTCCTGTGTTAGTTTGCTGAGAATGATGGTTTCCAGCTTCATCCATGTCCCTGCAAAGGACATGAACTCATCCTTTCTTATGGCTGCATAGTATTCCATGGTGTATATGTACCACATTTTCTTTGTCCAGTCTAACATTGATGGGCATTTGGGTTGGTTCCAAGTCTTTGCTATTGTGAATAGTGCCACAATAAACATACATGTGCATTTGTCTTTATAGTAGAATGATTTACAATCCTTTGGGTATGTACCCAGTAATGGGATTGTTGGGTCAAATGGTATTTCTGGTTCTAGATCTGAGAAAAAACAACCTCATCAAAAAGTGGGCAAGAGATATTAAAAGACACTTCTCAAAAGAAGACATTTATGTGGCCAACAAACATGAAAAAAGCTCATCATCACTGGTCATTAGAGAAATGCAAATCAAAAAACCACAATGAGATACTATCTCATGCCAATTAGAATGGTGATCATTAAAAAGTCTGGAAACAACAGATGCTGGAGAGGATATGAAGAAATAGGAACACCATTTGTTTTTATATTCAAAGGGGTTTTTACTCTTTTAAAAAGTTAGAAAACGATCAGGAAAAAATAAAGAGGAGAGTTACCTAGCCAATATGGCTCCTTTTAGCTCTTGTATCCACCTCCACCCTAGCAGCCAGGCATCTTATAGCAGGCCACCAATTGTCTACTTGGTGTCAGTGGCCTCAGCCCCTGACTGCAACCACATGACATACTTCATATTTTCTGGATTTTCCAGTTATGACTTCATTTCTCATTTTCTTATTTTCATTCTTGCTATGCCCATATAATTTTATAAATTTCTGAAAACGACCTTGGCTCTTTTAAAAGGTGATTCTGTTTCTCCACACTAGCTTTGGTGCCCCATAGACAACACTTTTCCAATTCAGTCCAGCCCCCAATCTCTCCAGCATATAGGTGGAATGTCTACTGAGCTCTCTTGGGGCCTGGATCCTATAGGGAAGATGTGGGTATCCTCCATGCTTTAGAATATATGACCACTGCATAGATGCCTTCCAAGACTTTCAAGCTCCAAACTCATTCATCATGTCTTCTGAAACCAGAGGGCATTCAAATCAGTGTCCAACCCCAATGGCAGCCCATCACAGTGCACACCTAGCTGTAACTTTCAATCCCTCAAATTTGAATGATACAGAAGATGAAAAAAACACCATATTCACAATAATAGGAAAAGAGTAAGAAAGACATATTATAGTATATCCATTCAATGTAATCACCTGTGGACAGTCTAAATTGATACTTACAAAGAATACTTAATGATGTATGAAAATTTGTATGATTAAATCTTATGTAAAAAAAGTAAACTCAATTATACAATAGCTTCCTGAGAAGTAATGAATAAGAGGCAAATTTTTTCAGATGCTGCAAACCTTTATGATTGTCTTGGCTATCTCCAGTGAATACAAGATGGTTGCTGCAGTTCTAGCCATCAGGTGTGCATTCCAGCAGGAACAAAGAAGGAAAAATAAGGAGAGAAGAATATTGCCTTAATGAGGAAAGCAAAAGCTTTCTCTGGAATTTCTTCAGAAATTCCACAGACAATTATGTTTATGTCCCATTGACCAACACTATGACACATCATCAGGCCTGGATGGAAAGTAGATAGGGATAAGGAGGTTGGGAACAGGGACTGGATCAGCCAGTCAACACTGAGTACCCCTGGTGGTAACTGAAAAGTCACCCTGAACGTAATCTAGTAATGTCCCTGCTAGACCACAAAATTATTCAAACAAGCCAATCATACCTTCCTAAGTGAACGAAGGGTCACCCCACCCCTGTGTCACTACGAAGTCTGCCTGCTACAACTCCTTCCAGTTCTCTCTGCTCCCAAGCAATTCTCGTGTAGTTCTGCAGGCCTGTGGTGTTCTCCCACTCTGGGCTGTGTGTATATACGGCTAAGAAGCCTGCTATTTGTCTCAGTTGTATGGTGTCAGACGTGTGTTCAGCCATCTCATATTATTTAGGGCAGAGGGTCCCTCCCACAACAAGGAGGTGAATAGAAAGTGATCAGACTACTCTCCCATCTCCCTCTCTCCCTCCCTTCTTTACTTTATTACTTCCTTGGCTTCTTTCTTGCTTGCTTTCTTCCTTCCTTCTTTCCTTCTAATACTACATGCCAGATACTTCTCTGGGCACTGGCATTACAACAGTGGACAAGATACACTCAAGCCCCGCCTTCAGGTAGCTTACCACCTAGTCAGAAAGATATCAGCTTTTATTGTGTATTTTCTGGGGACACATGTCCCCAGAAAGTACTGGGGACACATGAGAGGAGCAACAAATCTAGAGCAGTATATATGTATGTGTGTGTGTGTGTTTGTGTGTATATACACACATCAGAAAAAATTGAGGTATGTGAGAGGGAAATAGCCAAGCAGAGGGGTTAGAATGGTGAGAGAGGGGATTTTAAAATTCAGGGTGGCTGAAGCTGAGAGTTTAAGGAGCTTGAGAACATTGTAGTGAGGTGCCTCTACAAAAGAATTGGCTGGGGGAGAAGGTAGAGAGAAATGTAGAGGCCAAATCTTAGAAAGTCTTCCCAGCAGAGAGAAGGCTCTCATGGAGGAGCACTGGAATGGTGGAGAATAAGGATAATATCTGCTTCTAGGAAAACCTCAAGGGCTGCAGGGTGGAGAATGACTGGGAGGATACCACAGTGGAGAAGAAGATAACTAGGGAGGCTGAGGCAGTAGTTGGGGCAGGAGAATATCATGCACTGAGCCAGCAGAGTGGCAAAGCTACAGGGAGAAATAAAGGGAGTGTCTATGAAGTCACATTTTTTTTTTTTAACCTAGTGGGAGAGTGACACACATGGGCTCTAAATGATTTTATACTTAAGAGTTTTTCTTTCTGCTATCCTTATAAAGGTCAGAGAAGTAAAATTTATCTGTTCACTTACAGAAGAAGGGTCCAGTTGTCAATCACACACCTCATTTTCTGCAATTTCACATCAGTTAGAATTTTCTGCATATGCACTAGAAAATGCAACTACAGTGGCTACAGAAATAGAGACTTTTTCATACAGAATGAAAGGCAGTTGGGTCAAAGATATCAGAGCAGATACTACTCTTGGAGTTTTCCTCCTTCTTACAAGATGGCTGCTGCAGCTCCATCCCTCATGCTTTCAAGGCAGTAGAAAGAGTAAGTGGGAAAGGCTGCATTAGCATTGTGTGTCCTTATATCAGGAAAGAGAAATACTTTACAAAAATCCTCTTCCTGAAGGCTTTTGCTTCTTCCTCATGGACTCTGGTCACCCTTAGATGCATAGGAAGCTGAGATAGCAAGTACTGGTTTCCTGAATTCTATAGAAGGAAACAGAAAGGGGGAAGGGGTTGGGAATGATAACAGTGTTTGCCACAAGTGCCTTACAAGCCTGGGTTATATTTGAGAGTGGAAGAGAAAGTCGTGGTGGCAAGCATGTAGCAGAGGTCAGCCACAGTTACGAATTTTTTGAAAGGTTTGCTGGGAAACTACATTTAAGAAAATATATATAGTGACTATGATTCCCTCGACAGCACGACTGAGTGATTTGCAATGTACTTGCATTTCATGGCCCTCGTTCCAAATACTGTCGCTCGCTTTCATGTCAGACACTTGAGTTGTTTCAAAATCACCAGGCTGGCCCACTATTAAATTACACACACACACACACACATACACACACACACACACACTTTAGAAGCCTCTCGTATATGGTAAGAAGTGTGCTTGCTCTTCTGATGGCTACAGCATCGACTTATTGGTTTGTTTGGGAAAATACGCTTTTTGAAAGACTGGAACTAAAGGAAGATTACAACTGCCCTCTGCCCCAGATCTTGCCAAAAATCTGGAATCTAAATTCCATTAAAGCAGTTTTGCATCCATGGTATCATTTGATTCTCATGGGAATCTTGCAAAGCAGGTTTTGCTCATCCTTTTAGAAGAGAAAACTGATAAGGCTGGATTCGACTTTTAGCTATGATGAAGAAATGTACTGAACTAGGCCTTCCATTATTAATAAATAGAAAAACACAAAAGTTTATCAAGCATTAGACAGCAGGGAGCACAGGTCTGTGGTCCCTGAAGAAGAGAAACTGAAGGAGTGGACCCCACTCCATAATGATTGTCCTGGATCTCTGCTGAGAGATAACTTTCGGATCATGGTGCAGGAAGCTGAAGTGCTAGCAGAGTTCAGCACTCTTGCTGAACTGAGAAGGCAGAGATCTGAGTGTGGGGCAGCTAAGAGTCTGGAATCTGAGGATGGGGCATGAGAAAGGAAGAAGCTGTGCAAAGAGGAGATTCAGAAGCACATGTGGAAGATATGAAACGATTTGCTTAAGATCACTTAGTAGAGTGAGGGGGTCAGAAACACTTCTTGAGTTCAAATCTCAGATCCTTCAAATGCCGGATAGCTCAAAAGACTGTGGGCGTAGCAGCAAAGCAAGGGAACTGGGAAATGAAGTTCAGCACTGATAAGTTTAACTATAACTGTATTTTAGGAAAATCTGGAAAAAAGCTGTAATGTGCTAACAGTGCACCCCAAAACTTAATTGTATAAAATATCAACTGTTTTATTATGCTTATGGGTTCTGTGGTTCAGAAACTCAGACACATCACAGTGGGGAGGATGGTTTGTCTGCTCCGTGATATCTGGGGCTTCAACTGGGAAGATTAAAAAGGGTGTGGGCTACTGGCTGGGGGCTGGAATCATCTGAAGACTTTCACTCACATGTCTGACTCCTGGGCTTGGATGACTCCAAGTCTGGGCTCCGATGGGACCCTTGACATAAGCACCCATGCATGGACTTTCCACATGGCTTGGGCTTTCTCACAACATAGCGACCTCAGGCTAATTGGACCTTTTACATGGCTGCCCAGAATTCTAAGAGAATGGATTCCAGCAAAGAAAGCAAAACTGAACGACCCTTTATGGTCTAGCCTTGGCAGTCCCAGAGTGCCTCTTTTACCATACCCTGTTGGGTGAAGCAGTCTCCAATCCACCCAGATTCAAGAGGAGTGGATCCCTCTCACTAGGAGGAGTACCAAACGATTTGCAGCCATGTTTTAAAACCCATGCAGGGGCCCATCTATGTTGGTTACCTTTATCTTGAATGGACATGCGATATGAAAAATGTATTCTGTTGTCTTTCCAGAGAGTATCTGTAAATGCATTTATCTGGCCCTAATACTATCACTTACTAGGCATACAACAATAGGAATCATGCCTAGTTTCCCTAAGTCAAAATGTACATGTCTTCGAAATGGGGATAATACTAATATCTCACAGAAGCACTGAGCTTCCTTGAGGGAAGGAAATGAGGTGTGAAGTGCCTAGCAAGGGCCCTTTCGATATTTATTTAACACATACATCTGACACTTACTATGTGTTAAACTCTGCTCTAAGCATTTCTCAAAAATTGTCTCATTTAATCCTCATTTATCCTTATGACATAGATACTGCTATTACCCCTATTTTAGGGATGAAGAAACTGAAATGCAGAGAGGATAGTTAATTGTCTATGGTAACAAAGCACATAAGTGACAGACCAGGACTTGAACTGAGCAATATGGTGCTAGAGTCCATACTCTGCTTTGCAGTACACAGTGTAGATGTAAATGTATACTTGCTTATATGGTTTCTTGAGCATGCATAAGTGGCAGCATGAGCCCAGGGTTTCATTTTTTGCAGAGACTGTTCATCTAGACCAGAGATCCACAAACTATGACTGTGGTCAAAATGTGGCCACTCCCATTCATTATATATTATCCAGGACTGCTTTCATGCTGCAATAGCAGAGTTAAATACTCATGACAGAGACCATACGGCCTACAAAGCTGAAAATATTTATTATCTGGTCCCTTGCAGAAAAGGTGTGCCTATCCCTTTCCTAGACCTTACCCGCGACAACCCTTTATCCTGTGTTTCTTGTAATTCAAACACGTTATATCTTTGTTCTGATTAATTCCTTCATTTAACATGTGCTTATTGTGTTCATAATATGTGGCAGCCATAGTTCTAGACCCAAAAGCTACCTGGCAAGTAAGAGACAAAATCTTTGTCTTCATAGAGTGTATGTTTCTGGTTGAGGAAAACAAAAAATATATAAAGCAATAAGCAAAACCCAGAATGATTATAGAGTGTAATGATTGCTGTGAATGAAATAAACAGGATAACTGAGGTTACAGAGGGGACTTCTTATACATAGAAGCCATTTTAGTTGAAAACTCTATAACTGCAGCTAAAAGCATTCTAATGAGAAAGTATGTGGGAAGGAGAAATAAATTGTGATCTCTGAGAGAGAAATAGAAAGCTTCCTGAAAGTGTAGGAGGATGGCTGCTTAGGGTGAGTGCCACATGCGATGTGATACTGAGTTGTACATGAAGCTGGTCAGCCTGATTGCATGATTTTTCTTCTCTTCAATGTGAAGCAATGTGGATGCAGACATGCAGAAAATATGGAGTTCAATAAAAGTTGAGATTTTAGAAGATAATAATGAAAGGAAATAAGGTGAGAGGTGATAAGAAAAATTTAGTCTGGAGACAGATTTTGTTTGGGTCATTTATTGCATTAAAACTATGCATTTGAATGCCTTTAGATGGAGCGCAATCAATTTGGTTCATCCCATCTGGACAAGTTCTTGCTGTGTTTTCTCTTGCTGGTTTTACTGGTTTATGTTGCCTGCCTGGCCCCGTAAGCTTGTGAGATTGCAAGAACTGAATTGTGATAATAGATGATGGACTCTTACCTGCATGAGGGGGAAATGGAAAGACAGGGAAAAGTAAAGGCTTATAAGAGAGTGGTTGGGTTAATTAATAGGACTGAAGTTTTGATGAGGCCAGGAAAAGTTCAAAAAAGTTTTTCTAGCTATGTGATGCAGTCATTAGGAAAGTCTAAATGCAGCTCACTCAAGGGCAAGCCTGGGCTAGCATGCAGGGAATCCTTTTCCTGACAAAACAACTTCTCTTTTTTCTCTATATCTGTCTATATTTATACATATTCAAAAGCCACATCCTCCGAATAAATAGAACACACAAAATACCCAAATTTCAAAGTAACTATAATTTTAAAAAGATAAAATATCAAATTCCAGTGAGCAAATTTTCACACTCCCACATTTGAGGTCAGCTGGGGCAGTTCAATAAAACCTCAAGAGAAGAATTAGCTCATTGTATAGGCAGTGGTTAGAAGTTAACGGGTACTATGAAAAACTGACAGGTCAGATGGCAAAAGGTTACATAAGGAAACACTGGACTAGGGTATTCAATAAAGTATAAGTGCAAAGGTAACCAACAAAACAATAATATAAACCTTCCAAAATGGAAGAAATAAAAGGAGAAAAAAAAAAGAAGAAAAAAATTAAACATACACATCAAATGAAAAATAGCAAATAGAATGCAATTAAAAATTATTTTGCCAGAGTTGGAACTAAACATATAGTCACATTGATAAATTAGAATGGATGTTATCCACTTAGTAAAAGAAAAACATTTGAAATATTCACAAAATAAGACTAAAGGATATCTTGTATATAAGAGAAATACCTAAATTAAAATGATTTGAAATGTTTGGAAAAAGGTATGGGTGGATAAGGGTATACTAAGTAACTAAGGTAATTGGAATTAAAAATAAAGTAAGTAAAGGGAACATATCCTTATAGTAGACAAAAGAGAATTCAAACAAAAAAATTACATTAAATGCAGAAAATTTTTAAAGGCTAAAAGCCATGATTCACAATAAAGATATATTATAGATATCTATGCACCAAATAATGTAGCAATCACTTTTAATAAGCAAAACCCATAGGAGATTCAAGGATACACTTTAACAACAGAGAATTTTAACATACCAGTCCCAGTTCTTGTAAAGAGCTATCAAGTGAACAAAAATGCATAAGAATGTAGAAGACCTAAAAATACATAAGCAAAATGTAGATCTTACGAATATATATTGAATTTTATACATTATTATAAGTTGAATTATGTCTCCCAAAACGACAAACTGAAGTCCTAACCCCTTGTGCCTTAGCATGTGACCTTATTTGTAAATAAGATTGTTGCAGATGTAATTAGTTCAGATGAAGTTACACTGGAGTAGAGTGAGACCTTAATCAATTGTGACTGGTGTCTTTATAAGAAAAAGAGAAGAGACAGAGACACGCAGGAGAAGATAGTCATGTGACAATGAAGGCAGAGATTGGGTTGATGTACCTACCAGCCCAGGACTACCAACAATTGTCAGCAAACACCAGAGCTAGAAGAGACAAGGAAGGAGTCCCCCCTACAGGCCTCAGAGAGAGCATGGCCATGGCTTGATCTTGGACTTCTCCTCTCTGGGACTGTGAAACGATATATTTCTACTGTTTTAAGCCTCCCAGTCTGTGGTTCTTTGTTATGCCAGCACTAGAAAATGAATACACACTCTACTCATAGAGAATACAGTTTTTCAAAGGCTCATATACCCAATCCCCTACCCCCCCACACATCAAAAGGAAACATCAGTGAATCCCATATGTTAGCAGTATTACATGCACATGCAACAGTCTCTGATCAAAATACAGTTAAATGAGAAAGTGTCACTATAGTAACAAAAAAAGAAAGAAGAAAAAAACCATGTTAATACAATTCAAACAAAAGAAAAAAGGGTTAATAAAGTACCTAGAAAGTATAAAAAAGTAAACCCTCCATTATAAAAACTCTTGGTTGAAAGAGGAATTATGGGGAAAAATGAACACAAATGAATTAAATTCTAAACTCAAAAAAGAAAAGAAAACCAAAGTATGAAAAAATAATTTCAAGGTAGGAACTAAAAAATTAACATTAAGAACAGAAAAATGGTAAAACTAATTAACAGATAAAATCCTGTTTTTTGAAAAATCAACAAAATAGACAAACCACTAGCTAACTTAATCAAGAAAGGAAAAGGAAGAGAGATCTCTAAACAAATAATTTTGAAAATATAGGTGAAATGGAAAATTTCCTAGGGAAATAAAGTTAATAAAATTGACACCATTAGGGACAGAACACTTAAGCCAATTTTCCTAAGAGAAATAGAGACAAAGTTATCAAGAAACTATCCGGCAAGACAGAATCTGACCCAGGTGGTATCATAGATATTAATAGTGTGACAGATGCTATCACAGGCAAACTTCATAAAACCTTCAAAGACTGGGTAGCTCCAATGCTCCATATATTGTTCCAGAGCATTAAAAATGAAGAAAAATTTGTTAATTACTTTTTTGATGCAAGTGTAACATTGATATGTAAACATGATAAAGAGAGTACAAGAAAACTATAGACCACTACCACTTTTAAATACATTACCTTAACAAAATGACTGAAGTTAATATTGCCAATAATGGGACAAATTTGCCAATAAAAACGGGCAAGGAAGAGGTAAAACTTCCGAATTACGCACCGAGAAAGACATAGTATCACTTTTGTTATATTCTTAATAAAAAATGTAAAACACCAGTTTAGTCATAAAGAAATATCAGACAAACTCCAATTGAGGGACATTCTATAAATAGCTGGCCAGTACTCTTTTAATTTGTCAAGTCATGACAGACAAAGACTGAGGAACTGTTTCACATTAATGGTTATTAAGAATGTTACTGAAATCCCAGGTATTTTTTCCCCCATTCCCAATTTAATAATGAAATAAACACTTTTCTTAACTGGAGAATCTTTTTTAAAAAAATAGTAAACTCATTGTTGTTCATTAGAAAAAATTAGTAAGGGCTCAAGATATCACCAAAAGGTTTTCTTTGAGGGATGTGTGTGTGTGTTTTTGTGTGAATTGACCAAGGCAAATACATAGCTCCCTTCAAAAGTGTTATTCAGGTACCTGGGAAATTCCTGTTGACCCCTTTATCTGGGCAAATGGAATAGTCATAATTAACAAAACGCATATGGTCAGCAAATGTTTCTTCTTGGATGCAGGGTGTTACTGTTTTTCTTGCAAGGGATAAACGGATAGCAGCTCATGGGCTGGATTGGAAATTGCAAAATGTGTTTAAAGAAAGTCTCATTTTTGTACAATGCCTGAGCCCTTCTGAGCACTCACATTACTCCTCCTTAAATGATCCACACTAGCACTTTCTAGCCCATCACCACGGTTTGATTAATAGTCGTGCTGCATATGAAGTTATGTCTTACAGGATGTCAATATTAACCTTTCAAGTGTGCATCTTTCATGATTTGTCCATCAATAGCACTACTAAATATGTTTTATATGCTGCAAGCACTTATTTCCACCAGGCAGGGAAACTGACATTTCAAAGCTAACTACCTTCCATCAGGACACTCTGCCTCTTGAAATCAGGGAGGCATCTCACCTGACTGAGCTGGAACTGACCAACCCTGTGCTTATCATGGAAACTGCAAGGCAACACCTCTATACCCTCTGCAAGGGCAAATCTTTTTAGCCCAACACAGCACCTAAGATTGTCTTGAACACTGAGTAAATGCTCAGTAAACATTTACCAGTTGGTTTCACCATGAATCGACACCATTCCTTTTTTGATGACTACACTTTTTCAATCACTTATTACATGGTAGGTACTGAATAAAGGGTTTGCCAATTTTAAGTGATTTCATTTAACCCTCAGACAAATCTCAAAGGTAGATAATATTATCCCATTTTATAGATAAACAAGTAAAAATAGGTAGGGTAACTTCCCCAAAGTCACTTAGCTGTAATAATACAAATGGGAGAGCCAGTATTTACAGCTGTGAATGACATGAAAGTGATATTGAATCATTATTGAATGTATCAGCATCACCCATGGGGAACAGACCTTAGGAGCCCTCCCTAGTATTTCAAGTCTGTCCTATAGTTAGGGGCATTATGTGCTATTACCCCAGTTATTAAAATAACTCCATTATCTAAGAATATTTTGTGACAAGGTTACTAGAAACAAAATTTAAAATTTTGCCTGAGGCACCATGATGCCTATAGTAGTTTCCTGTTACTATGATAACAAATTGCCACAAAACGTGTGGCCTACAACATCACACATTTATTATGGTACAGTTTTGGAGATGAGAGATTCACAGTCCACCTCACTGGGCTGCAGTGAAGGTGCTGACAGGGCTGACAACCCTGCCAACAGGTGGCCCCAGGAGAGAATCTGTTTCCTTGCCTTTTTCAGTTTCCAGAGGCCACCTGCATTGTTTGGCTCATGACCCCATCCTCACATCACTCCAGTGTCTTGCTTCTATCGTCACATCTCCTACTCCTGTCTCTGATCATTCTGCCTCCTTCTTGTAAGGACCCTGGTGGTTACATTTGCTGCACCCAGATAATCCAGGATCATCTCCCCATCTCAAGATCGTTAATCTCATTGGCAGAGGCCCTTTTATCATATGAGGTCATGTATGTAAAAATTCCTGGAATTAAGATGTGGACATATTTGCAGCACAATATTCAGCCAGCCCCAATACCACAGGTGTAAAATTTCCAAGCGAGTTGACACACCAGAACGGAAATTTTCAAAGTAAATAGCTAAGCCCAATTTCTTGACTCTTGAAATCCCTCACCCACAGTGAGGGCATAACATGATCAAGAGTGGATTTTGAGAGGAGGAATTCTTCGGTGAAAACTGGGCTATGAGCGCTTCCCCAGGGGAAAGGAGAGGAAGTACCAATCACCTCACTTTATGTCTTTCAGGGAACCCCTCGGGGAGCTGATGTATGTCCCCTGGAGTTTGGCCACAATGGGGACCATATCTGAGGACTCTCAGAGCAAAGGGCTGTGGCTGCTGGCATCAGCATCAGGGCCAAAGGAAGAGGATTGCACTTGAAAATAACATTAGGTATTCCCTATGTCCCCAAGCTAGACCATACAGGAAAAAGAAAGTGACCCCTGGGCCAGTTAAGAAGTCTACCATTGAGGACCACCTGGAGGGGCAATAGGACTGCAACAGAGAGACACCTGTGAGGGGCAGTCCTCCAACAAATTAGGTCCCAAGAGAGGCCTGAAGGAAGAATTGCACTTCTCATATCACAGGACTACAGTTGGAGGAACCCAACAAAACACCTCAAACATTTTAATTACCACTTTAAACACTAGCGGGATGGATACGACATATATTATAATAGTGCTCTTCGAACAACAGCTCTCTCTTTTCCCCTTCCTGCTTCAATCTGGGATGCAACTAGTGAGTAGGAGAGGAAGTAAGCAGAAAAGAGTGAACATGTCAACCACAACTCCCTTCCCAGTGAGTTTTCTGCCCTCTGACTGCCCAGGGAGGCTGAGGAGGTTGAATCATCTAATTGAGACTGTATTTGAAACCTACAGTGACCATACATTCTTCGATGACCTAAAAGTCGGCAGAGAAGGCTGTTGTAGTTTTATCCAGTGGCAGGGAAAATTTTGCCTCATTTAATAAATTAAAGAAAATGGCAGCTGACTTTACATTGGGAGTGGTGAGGAGGAGGAGGGAAGACATTTAGCAATGCAGCTCAGGGCAGGAGCCTGAGAAACCAGTGCAAATACTAGGGCAAAGCTGAGCAGAGGAACACTGGAGGGACGGAGAAAACAGCAGGGCTTTGGACAAGGAAATAGATTAGGTAGAGGGGAAGACAGGGAGTTTCAGGACCTCATTTGGTTTCCCTTCAGGACATTTGCTGAATCTTGGAGCTGCGCAGGATAGAGGCTAAAAGCCTAAGTGACAACTCTTTGAAAGGGAGAAGAGAATTCTTAGCACTGTTGTGAGACAATAATCAGAGTTCAGGATATGCCAGTGGGAAGAACCTAGGCTCTTGGTTGAAAACCATGAAACCTCAAGGGCAAACCAGATATAGTCTGTGTCTTGCCAGGGCTTTGACCCATCTTAGACTCAGGACATGGATTGGATCAAGGGGATCAGCCTTTACTCTATTTTCCCTGCAAAGGGAAACTTCTTCTGCAGAAGAAGTTGGCATAAAGTTGCATCTCTATGTTTTTAGTATGTATTTATATGTTTAACATATATGTTATTATATACTTAATATATTTATAAATTGTTATAAAATTATATGATTATAAAATAAATATATTGTTAAAAACAGAGAATGTATATATAGGTACTCGCTGTTCTTTATCATCAGAGAGATCCAAAATAAAACCATCATGAGATATTGCGAATGGCTGAAATTTTTTTAAAAGCTGACATTATCAGGTGTTGGAGAAGATGTAAAACGACTGAAATATCTTATATCTAGGGATTCCCTGAAAGTCTTTCACTAAGGGTTGGGCTATGCTTGCACAGGACAAGATTATTTGAGGATTTCCAAAAAAGTAGGTTCTATGGAAAGGAAAAATATTTGAAAAAATATTTGGAAATATTTACTATAACTAAGTATACGTATATACTATAAGCCAATAATTCTACTCTTTGATATATACCCATATAAATGAAAGCTTATATCTATGAAAATTCATGTACAAAAATGATTA
Organism: Trachypithecus francoisi; assembly: GCF_009764315.1. Classification (NCBI taxonomy): domain Eukaryota; kingdom Metazoa; phylum Chordata; class Mammalia; order Primates; family Cercopithecidae; genus Trachypithecus; species Trachypithecus francoisi. Next base: position 41,086,593 of record NW_022681474.1, on the reverse strand, counting down.
TAGCAGCTATATTGATAATACCTTCAAACTGGAAGCAATTTCTGTGTACATAAAAAGTAGAATAGTAAGTAAAATGCAGTAAATTCAGACAATGGAATAATACACACAATGGAAAAAACATTCCCACAGATTACCAATACACAGGACAACATGGATGTTTTTAAAGACATTGTAAAACGAATGAAGTTAGACACAAAATATTATTTCATTTACATGAAGTTTAAAAACATCTGGGCCGGGCGCGGTGGCTCAAGCCTGTAATCCCAGCACTTTGGGAGGCCGAGACGGGCGGATCACGAGGTCAGGAGATCGAGACCATCCTGGCGAACACAGTGAAACCCCGTCTCTACTAAAAATACAAAAAACTAGCCGGGCGAGGTGGCGGGCGCCTGTAGTCCCAGCTTCTCGGGAGGCTGAGGCAGGAGAATGGCGTAAACCCGGGAGGCGGAGCTTGCAGTGAGCTGAGATCCGGCCACTGCACTCCAGCCTGGGCGACAGAGCGAGACTCCGTCTCAACAACAACAAAAAAAAAAAAAAAAAAAAAAAAATCTGTAGAGATAGATAATTCAAATAGGTTATCCCTAGGGGTCTAGTGACTGGGTAGGACTGGAAGCAAGATTGCTGGGATTCTGAAATATTCTGTATTTTTGATCTAGGAGGTTGTCACACAGTTATCACACATATGTTATAATTCATCAGATTGTAAACTTAAGATGTTTGCATTTCATTGTATGTGTTATAGCTTGATTTTAAAAATACTAGTCACACAAGAAGACAGGACTGTGCAGCCAAAAACTAAGATTAAAATAACACAGAAAATAGATATATTATGATTTGGCTGACAAAGGCTTTAAGATAAATGTGATTAATTTGGTCAGGACAATAGAGTTAAAGATAGACAAAGTAAGAGATAATTTCACTAGACAAACAGAATATGTTTTGAAAATCAAATATAACTTCTAGAATTAAATAATGCAGTATCTGGATTCAACTTTTAGCTATGATGAAGAAATGTACTGAACTAGGCCTTCCATTATTAATAAATAGAAAAACACAAAAGTTTATCAAGCATTAGACAGCAGGGAGCACAGGTCTGTGGTCCCTGAAGAAGAGAAACTGAAGGAATGGACCCCACTCCATAATGATTGTCCCAGATCTCTGCTGAGAGATAACTTTCAGATCATGGTGCAGGAAGCTGAAGTGCTAGCAGAGTTCAGCACTCTTGCTGAACTGAGAAGTCAGAGAGATCTGAGTGTGGGGCAGCCAAGAGTCTGGAATCTGAGGACGGGGCATGAGAAAGGAAGAAGCTGTGCAAAGAGGAGATTCAGAAGCACATGTGGAAGTACATGAGGTCACAATTCTCTGGAAGTCTGTGACTACAGGCTGGGCGTTACTTGCACAGGACAGGATCATCTGAGATTTCCAAAGAGCAGGTTCTATAGATATGAGCAGAACAGAGAAACTAGAGGTCAAGCAGTGATAGAGAACAGTGGAAGTCTAGCCCAGCTGTAGTGAAGGAGGTTGTAGTGAAGACGTTCCAATAACTCCTTATTGCCATCCTAAGCATCCAGATAAGATACTAGAAAGGCTATATCTTAAGAATAAGGACCTACCCTAGAAAGTCTATTCTAGAACCTCCCTAATACAGTCTAAAACCAAAATCTGGCAAAATTCATAGAAAGGACAGTTTAGAAAAGAAGTCTTTCCAAGTTAAAAAAAAAAGTTCAGGAAAAAGTTCAGAATTTTCACAGATCTGGTCCAAGAATGGAAAACTAAGCCTATATAAATTAAAGTTGATCAGTCCACAATTGAACCACTTACCTGAACAAAAATAAACTATCCTCAGAAGAATATAATAAAATCTACAGTCTCTACAATGTATCATCAACTATTTAGTAGAAAATAAAAACCCATTAGAATTGGAAAAAAGTAAAAACAACTGTGACCCATAATCAAGGAAAAAGAAATAGTCAATGGAAACAGACCCACATTGCTCCAGATGTCAGATTTAACATGCAGAAACTATAAAGCAGTTATTAAAATAAATTCAAATATCTAAAATAATACATGTTCAAGGAAATAAAATATAAAAATATACTCTTCACAAATGAACAGATAAGAAAACTATTCAGAGAAAAGGAAGCCATAGAGAAAAAAAAACAAAAATTTTAGATCTGGGCCTGGCACAGTGACTCACAGCTGTAATCCCAGCACTTTGGGAGGCCAAGGCAGGCAGATCATGGGGTCAGGAGATCGAGACCATCCTGGCTAACATGGTGAAACCCCGTCTCTACTAAAAATACAAAAAAAAAAAAAAAAAAATAGCTGGGTGTGGTGGTGGTCGCCTGTAGTCCCAGCTACTCAGGAGGCTGAGGCAGGAGAATGGCGTGAACCCACCAGGTGGAGCTTGCAGTGAGCAGAGATCCCACCACTCCACTCCAGGCTGGGCAACAGAGCGAGACTCCGTCTCAAAAAAGTCTGAAAAAGAATAGTGAAATGGAAAGAAAAATAGATGTGTTTGGCAGTAAAAGGGAGATTACAGAAGAAAGTGACAATGCATATAGATAAATAGAAATTATCTAAATTTAAAAATAGAGAAAAAAATGGGGAACTGTAAGCAGTGCATCAGGTACCTGTGGGACAATATTAAAGAGCCTCAAATAGGTATAATACAAATCTCAGGAGTAGGAAAGGGTGATGGTAAGACAGTAAAAAGTAAGGAAGAGTTCATAGCCCAAATGTCCCAAATTAGATTTTTTTTAAAAACCACATGTTTACAGATTCAAGAAACCTGAGAAACCCAAAGCAGGATAAACACACATAAATCCCTAGCCACAATGCAGTAAGATAGCTGAAAACGAAAGCTTTTCAAGAGAAAGCATTGAAAGCATCCAAAGAAAAACACACTTTATATACAGGAGAAAAATAATATTAACTTCTATGAAGACCAGAAGACAATAGAATGAAGTATATATCTAATGAAAATACACTTTAAATTGAGGATTAAACTGTTGGTTAAACAAAATCTGAAAGAATTTGTCAGTAGCCGATCTTCACTGTAAGAAATGCTAAGGGATATTCTTCAGACTAAAGTAAAGTGTTACCAGACAGAATCTCATACTTACAGGGATCTATAGGAAATAACTAATTTTTATTTAAAATTCTTGTTTTAAATTTTAAAATTAGTACAATATGTGTATCTATTGTGGTGCTCTTTGCAAAAGCAAAACATTGGAAACATGCTAAATGCCCACCTGCTTTGTCATTTAATTTTATATACATCTATTCAAGATAAAAACTACAAAGACATTAAATATAAAATTGAAGATCTAAATGACATAAGAGGATGTTCATGGGACCTTGCATTTTTTATTTCCTTTAAAAAGCATTATTTTCTTTTTTTTAAACATACATAATTAGGGTTCAATTTATTTGGAATCTCATATGCACATGGGCCCTGGGTGTTGTCTATTACATGCAAGCCTGCCTATGTCTGAACTACAAGCCTTAAAAAAGATCAGTCAGTAACAGATGGAGACCTGACGTGACAATAGCTCATAGAGACAACCTCTAATGCCCTGAGTCCAGGCCTCTTCCCCCAGCCCCTGTTGCTGAAGACACATTAGGGTGGTTAGCCCTTGAGCTCACTTCTGGATCTGAAAGGGTCATTTTTATAAATAGAGTCTTCAGAGATAGACAACCTGCTTCCTGATGTATCAGAGAAGAGGCGGAACAACCTGTCCATGTTCCCTGTGGGGATCTAGTCCTGGCATGGAGGCTCGTCTACAGCCTGATTTGGTGTGCATGAGCGTCTCAGCAATTATGTTAACATTTCCATACATAGTGTATTACTTTCCCATTCCTGCTGTAACAAATTACCACAAATTTAATAGCTTAAAACAACACAGATTTGTTATCTTGCTGTTCTGGAGGTCAGAGGTTTGAAATGGGTCTCGGTGGGTCAAAATCAAGTCGTCAGCAGGGCTGCGTTTGTTTCTGGAGGCTCTAGGGAAACTTGATTTTCTTGCTTTTCCCAGCTTCTAGAGGTCGCCGGTGTTCTTGGCTTGTGGCTCCTTCCTCCATTTTCAAAGCCAGCAGTCGTGGGTCAAGTTCTTACTGCATCTTATGGCTTTAACGCTCCCTTCCCAACCTTCAATTTCCCTCTTTCTACATTAACCCTACTGCAAGGATAAATTCTATCATAAGGTGAATTTATTACCATCTCTTATCCTGCTGCCTTGATTCCCTTTTGCTGTATAATGTAACATATTTACAGAGTTCTGGGATTAGAAACGTGGTGGGAGAGGGCATTATTCTGCCTGTCCCACAGAGGCCTGTCTTCCCTCCTGCATCTCCTTGTCCTCAGTCAAGCCCCAGACACTGGTCTTCAATGAAAAGGGGTAAAGTGGAGGCAGGTTTGGGAACAGGTGCACACAGGAGCCTGGAAGAACTTTGATTGGCTTAAAAAGCAATAATTTGATTATTTCTGAGAAAAGTGTGTAAAATCTATCCCTATGATTGTGTGTGTGTTGTTGTAGTTGGATACATATGAGTTCATGATTTTCATACGTTCTTGATAAAATTCTGCTTTTATCTGCAGTCCTTTATATTTCTATCTGTAATTTTTGTGTCAAGTTTTATGTCATTGATATTGACAATGTCACACTAGTTTCCTTCTGATAATATTTGCCTGTTTTTTTCCCAAAAATTGTTATATTTAACTTTTCTGCATCTTTTTTTGTGTCACTAGCTTATAACTCGATTAGGTCCCCCCTGCATTCAGTTAGATAGTACCTGTTTTTAGTAAGTATATTTAATCTGTTCCTACTTATTTTGACTCCTGAGGTGTTAGTACTTTTCTGCCATCTTATTTTGCCTTTCCTTTTCCAATCTTTCTTTCTTTTGTCTTGTTTACATTGTTCCCTGCCTCTGTCAGTCCCTCTTTCCTTACTGAAAATAATGTACTATTGAAAAATCATCATTAAGTGTATTTGTTAATATTTTAGGAACGGAAATACAATTCTAAAATTATTTTTATATTATTTCCTGAACATAGAAATTAATTATCATGCTTTAACTACCCATTAACACATTATTTACCTAACCACCTCCTTTCAAGCTCTCAGTTTGATCTAATAGAACTTAAAACACACAAAAGAAAACCCGAAAGACTTAAAATTATTTGTTAATATATTACGCAGACAAACTTTACTAACAACAGTAAAATAAAATTAGAAATAAATATAAGAGACAGTAAAGAACAAATATAAATTTGGAAATCGGCAATCAGGCCTTTAACCCTTGGATTAGAGGAAAAGCTACAATAAAGTATATACACAAGTAGAACAGAATTACAATGGCAATATTGTAAAAGCTTCTAAGATGCAGTTAATGTATTACTCAAGGTAAACTTATGTCCAATTTATCTTTTTTTAAAGATATTTATAATAAAAAGACAACTGAAAACAGAAGAGTTATTCCTACAATGATGTAAGGAAAGACAAAACAAAATAAAGGTATACTTTGAAGTAAGTTAAATGAAGGGCAAAATAAAGCCAGAAGCAGAAAATGAAAACAAACAAACAAAAAACAAATGGAAAAATAAAAGAATGACAATGCACATAATAAACTGAAATTTTAAGGGAAAAAAGATCAATAAAATAGATTTTTATCCTATATTGTATAGATCAGGAAGACAGAAATTAAATAAACAATATTGGCAATGGAAAAGAAGGCTAATGTATAGACACTGCAAATAAAAAATTGCTTAAAATGCTATGGATAATTAAGATCATAAATTTGGAAAAATTAGATGAAGTGGACAATGGTTTAGAAAATTACTGATGGCTTAGAAAACAACTTGAATATTTGGATAAACAATAACCATTAAAAATCAATTTTAAAAGTCTCTCTTTTCCAAACAACAACAAAATAATTTTATAGGAAAGTTTGTTATGCTTCAAGAAATATACATGTTATAAATTGTTTAGGATAGAAGATGGAACACTGTCCACCTCACTCTCTTAAATTAATATAACTTTCACAGTATACTCTGACAAATAAATAAAATTATAGACCACTTTCACCTGTAAACATAAATTCAAGAATCCTATATATAATATGATTAATTGTAGGTCAGTACTGTATTAAGTACATATAATATAAAATAGCAAATGAAGTAGTATGAATGTATCTTTATAAAGAAAATATATATATATATAGCTGTATATGGTTTATATGCTTATTTACTTGTGAAAACTATGCAAGCATAGTTTATTATGAAACAAAACTATGCATTTCATGTATGGTAATATGGTAACATTATATTACTGTGAAATACATTAAATAAATGTTATATTTATGGATTACATATTTAATATGTATTTTAATATATTTATTAAATGATACCTATAAAGATGTTAAATATTAAAATGTTTATTAATATATATTTATTCTATATGTGTATTAAACCAAGTAAGGATGATTTAATATCAGAAAATCCACTTATATGAGCCATGAGACTAAAAGAGTAAAGAGAAGGAAATATGATCATTTTAATAAACATAGAAAAGGAATTTAACGCAATGTAACACTCATTGTGGAATTCACAAAAGATAAAGATCTTATCAAAGATCTTTGCAAAATGAAGGAGTTTGGCTCAGTGGCTCAGGCCTGTAATCCAACACTTTGGGAAACTGAGGTGGGAGGATCGCTTGAGGCCAAGAGTTCTAGACTAGCCTAAGCAACACAGTGTGACCTCACCTGTATACATGAATAAATAAATAAATAAATAAAAATAGCTGTGCATGTTGTCATGTACCTGTAGTCCCAGCTCCTCACTAGGCTGAGGTGAGATAATCACTTGAGTCCAGGAGTTCAAGTTTATAGTGAGACATAATCGTACCACTGCACTCCAGCCTGGGCAAAGACACTGTCTCTAAAACAAAATAAAATAAAATGAAAAGCAAAATGAAGGAACCCTTCCTTAACCTGATAAAATATTATTTCTCAAAAACTGATTGAAAACAACATACTTAGTGGTGAAACTTTAGAAACCTTTAAAACCTTTAAAGTTTGATGCACAATGAATATTCCTGCTATTATTGCTTCTATTTAACATTTTATTAGAGCTCCTCACCAATGGAATAAGAGAAGAAAATGAAGAACTGCAAGTGTTGGAAAGAAAGGAGGCAAACTCTTTTGCAAGAATCTTATTTTCTATATTAAGAAATCTAAGAGAATCTACAAAGTATTAGAAACAGTAAGATTACTAGATAGAAGACCAACATACAAAAATTTATAATATTTGTATATGCTAGCAATAACCAATTAAATTGCAATTTAAAAAATACAATTTCCCACTACAATAGAGGTCTTAGAACATCATAGATAAAATACATTTTAGTGGTAAACTTAAAAAATATCTAAATAAGTAGAGAGATGTAACATGCATATTGGTGAAAAGTTTCAATATCCCTAAATTTTTCTTTTTCTCCAAATTTATGTATCCATTAAATGCAGTTTCCTTCAACAAGTGTGAGGGAAAATAACTCCAATTAATTCTAGAAAACAGATAACAAATAAAATAATCAGGAATGCTTGCTGTAAATGTAATACAAATGCCAAAATAGGCTAGAGTCTACAAATACTTTTCTGGAAGTCGAATTTTGATGACATGTGATAATGTTACCATGAAGCAATGGGCTTGCTTCCCAATGTGCATAGAAGCCAAAACTATGGCACTATTTTGTTTTGTTTGTTTGTTTTATAGAAAACAAAGGCTTTATTGTGAGGCCCACCGGTAAGGAGACTGGAGGCAATGTCCAAATCTGTCTTCCTGATTTGGGGTTTGGGCAAATTTTATGGGTTAGGGAGAACAGGTTGGTATGTGGAAGCATTGATAGGACAGGCTTTGGTTGGAAGAACTTCAAACAAGACAATTTGTGGAAAGGCATGGAAAGCGGTCTTATCACCGGACATTCCTAGACAATGGACCCCTCTCTTTCAAAAGTATTCCAGGGTTCACATTCTGGCCATATCTCAATCTTTTGGTTTCATGGGGGTGGGGGCTGAGACTCATACAGATATCAGACAAAACACACCGATAGTGTAATCTCCAGGGAGGGAATAATTGAGACTAGGACTCGGGTCAGGTACTGAAGTGGTTTCAGATGTACGTGTGATATTTTATTCCTTTTTTTTTTTTTTTTAAAGTTTAAAGCAAAAATAGCAAAATGTTCAGATTTGCTGGACCTTAACATATAGATAGTAGGTACATACATGTTCATTATATTTTAGTTTTCTAAATGAGTGAAATTTTCATAATAATAAAAATATTAAAAGCAAAAGTTAATTGCAAAACTTCATACTCTGAGTCAATTTTGTTTAAATTGTGTGTGTGTGTGTGTGTGTGTGTGTGTTACTTTGCTAGGATTGCCATAAGAAATACCACAGGCTGGGTAGCTTAAGTGAAGAATTTTCTTTTCATACTTTTGGAAGCTAGAAGTCTGAGATCAAGATCAACAGGGTTGTTTCTTCTAAAGCTTCTCGTTGGCTTATAGATGGCCATCTGCTCCCTATGTAATCATAGGGTCTTTCCTCTGTTTGCATCTGTGACTTAATCTCTTCTTATAAAGAAACTAGCCATACTGGATTAGGCCCCACCCTAGTGACTTCATTTTACCTTGATTACCTCTCAAATGCCCTATCTCCAAATATAGTCACTTTCTGAGGTACTGTGGACCAAAATTCCAGCACATAACAGTGTGCATAAGAGTATATGTGTGCTCTACAAAGAGAATAAAGTACCTAGAAATATAGTTAAGAAGGGAAGCAAAGGCCCTCTTTGGGAAGAACTACAAATCACTGCTCAAGGAAATCAGAGAAGACATAAACAAATGGAAAAACATTCCGTGCTCATGGATACGAAAAATCAATATAGTAAAAATAGCCATACTGCCTAAAGCAATTTATAGATTTAATGTTATTCCTATTAAACTACCATTGACATTCTTCACAGAACTAGAAAAAACTATTTAAAATTCACGTGGAACCAAAAAAGAGCCCGAATAGCCAAGACAATCCTGAGCAAAAAAGAACAAAGCTGGAGGCATCACGCTACCCAACTTCAAACTACACTACAAGGCTATAGTAACCAAAATAGAATGGTACTGGTACAAAAACAGACACATAGACCAAGGGAACATAATAGAGAACTTAGAAATAAGACGGCACAACTACAACCACCTGATCTTCAACAAACCTGACAAAAACAAGCAATGGGAAAAGATTCCAAATTTAATAAATGGTGCTGTGATAACTGGCTAGCCATATGCAGAAAATTGAAACTGGACCCTTTCTTTATATCTTATACAAAAATCGACTCAAGATGGATTAAAGACTTAAATATAAAACTCCAAACTATAAAAATTGTAGAAAAAGATCTAGGCAATAATATTTAGGACATAGACATGGGCAAAGATTTCATGACAAAAACACCAAAAGCAGTTGCAACAAAAGCAAAAATTGACAAATGACATCTAGTTAAACTAAAGAGCTTCTACACAGCAAAAGAAATTAACATTAGAGTGAACAGACAGCCTACAGAATGAGAAAAAATTTTAGCAATCTATCCATCTGACAAAGGTCTAATATCCAGAGTCTACAAGGAACTTAAACTAATTTACAAGAAAAAAAACCATTAAAAAGTGGGCAAAGGACATGAACAGACACTTCTCAAAAGAAGACATTTATGCAGCCAACAAACATGAAAAAAAGCTCAGTATCAATGATCATTAAAGAAATGCAAATCAAAACCACAATGAGATATCATCTCATGTCAGTCAGAATGACGATTAAAAAGTCAAGAAACAACAGATGCCAGTGAGGTTGTGGAAAAAAAGGAACACTTTTACACTGTGTGTGAGTTCAACCATTGTGGAAGACAGTGTGGTGATTTCTCAAGGCTCTAGAACCAGAAATACCATTTGATTCAGTAATCCCGTTACTGGGTATATGCCCAAAGAAACATAAATCATTCTATTACAAAGATACACACTCGTGTATGTTCATTGCAGCACTACTCAAAATAGCAAAGACATGGAATCAACCCAAATGCCCATCAATGATAGAGTGGATAAGGAAAATCTGGTACACCATGGAATACTATGCAGTCATAAAAAGGAACGAGATCATGTCCTTTGCAGGGACATGGATGGAGCTGGAAGCTGTTATCCTCAGCAAACTAACACAGGAATGGAAAATAAACACCACATGTTCTCACTTGTAAGTGCAAGCTGAACAATGAGAACACATAGACACATGGGGGGAAACAACACACATTGGGGCCTGTTGGCCGGGGGTTGGGGGGAAGGAGAGCATCAGGGAGAATAGCTAATATAGCCTGGGCTTAATACCTTAACACCTTGGTATTAATACCTTAATACCTAGGTGAGGGGTTGATCTGTGCAGGAAACCACCAAGGTGCACGTTTACCTGTATAACCTGCACGTCCTGCACATGTACCCCAGAACTTAAAATAAAAGTTGAAGAAAAAATTGAAAAGTGTGTGTGTGTGTGTGTGTGTGTGTACACAGAGTATTTTTTCATCTTCTCATCTTCTCCTTTCCCGTACAGGGTCTCAGTCTTGATGCAAATTTATCAGCTCAAGCTTGTCTTGCGTCTTTCTCCTGGAAAGTTAAATCACATATACATGGGCATCCCCTGTGAGCATCTGATTCCTTTCTCCACTGTGCTACTCCAAACACTCCTGTCCTATGAGAGGGTACCCGCTAGGAATTTGAGAACACTTTTCCCTTGAAACATCAATTGTATATCACTTCAAATTGAGCCCCACAAAAACAACTATGCCACGTGTACTATGGATTATACTGTTGGCTTACTCCATGTTTTCTCTCTTATGAGGTTCTTCTTGTTAGGTTTTCTTTTGTCACAGTATTTCTGTCTTTAAAAAGCAAACAAATAATCATTAGTGTGCATGACGTAGGAATCTATATGGACAAGTGTTTTTAAAAGAATCAAATTAAAAATGATCTCATTCTCAGCAAACTAACACAAGAAAAGAAAACCAAACACCACATGTTCTCACTCATAAGTGGGAGTTAAACAATGAGAACACATGGACGCAGGGAAGTGAACATCACACACCAGGGCTGTCAGGGGGTGGGGGACTAGGGGAGGGATAGCATTAGGAGAAATATCATATCTAATGTAGATGACGGGTTGATGGGTGCAGCAAATCACCATGGCACGTGTATACCTATGTAACAAACCTCCACATGCTGCTCATGTACCTCGGAACTTAAAGTATAAAAAAAAAAAGATCTCATCGTACCTAAAATGCTATAAAAAAGAAAATCTTCCTTTGTACCTAACTGTAAATTCTCTATTCTACTTTGATTTAGTGTTTTTCTTTCCCATTGATCATCTCCTCTCCTCCTTATAGGTAATTAAAAAAACTAATTCATGTCTTGTGACCTGAAGGAGTACAGACTCATTTAAAGAAAGAGCACATTATTAGAGGTGAGAACTGAAGCCGTCTCCAAAATGTGGTTTAAAAACTATTTACTTTATCTGTGGTGTCTGTGTCTAAACTCAAATGGATACATTAGAGGTGAACCCACTTTTTGCAAGAATTATGATTGTACAGATCTAGAGAAAACTCAGCTTAAATTATGATCCTTGACACTGAACCACTGAGTACAAACTAAAGGAATAAAAAAGTCCTAATCTTCAGGAAGAAATTGGAGAGGAAGGATTTTAGTAATTTTAAAATTTGTAATCCCATCTATTGAAAATCCACATCATCAACAATTATTTTCTGAGCATAGATTGGGTGCACATTTTCCCACTTCGTACTTGAGTTACATCTAGTGACCTAAGGAAGTCCAGAACAAAATGTAATACGCATTCATGCAAGCCCCCTCAGCTGTCTTCCAGGATTATTAAGTACCCAGCACTGTAAACACCTACTTGTTTCTTTAAAATTGTTAAAGCAGAAATGCCAGCATGTCAATAGCTAAGCAATATCCAGATCATATATTATTTCTTTCAAGAGGCTGGCAAAAAGCACCGTGCATGCCCCAATGAGGACAAGACTAATCACAGAGCCAGTGCCAAGCTGTGGAGATTTCCCCGGAGATCTCATCTTTTCATCACATGTCACAGCTTCTCTCAGTCAACATGCTCTCCAGAGCAGCTTCCCTTCCATCAATAGGCATCACCATTCTGGGGAAGGAGCACCGTAACAAAATCTACCTAGCAGAAGACTGTCCTGGTACAACAGTCCACAGCAGCAGCACACTAAGAAAACAGAGAGAGACATATCAGCATGTAGACCAACAATTGGGAATTCACGGTGACTACCTGCCTTGAGTACTTGGGCAAAACAATGTGGGCTGCCAACAGCCCACGTGTCACTGCTTCTTATACTGTTTGTTGTCTTCTTCATCCATCCACACATAGAGCTATGCCAGGCTTTGGAAGCATGAGTGTGCTCCCACAGATGTGTGCATACACCAATACCAACACACACACACACACACACGGACACATATTTAGAAGGAAGAGTGTCAATACAGTTTGTCAATCTGCTTTTGAAATTCCTGCTTAGCCGGATCCAGATACATAATCCTTATCATCATAGAAGGCTGCAAAATTTTGCATTATCGCCTTTCTCATAGACTGTTCAGATGAGGTTAACTCTGTCATTCCCATATCATCTGTAAAACAAAATCTCTTCTCAGCTTTGCTCATTTGCTCATTTCTGGAAGTCCAGATAAATGCGTTCATTTATCCATTCAGAATCGGTTTAACTGACCCTCGTGATGGTGGAGAACACTGAGCAGTGATGGCACGCAGTGTCAAGAAATCACGGCAGCACATGGGTTGACTTGGCCCAAGGTCACCAGAAATCAAGAGCTGCCTATAGTGACAGAGGCCTCAGGCAGATCAAACAATGATGGATGGACCACAGATAGAGCACAATGCTGGCCACAGGGTCAAAGAATCTTAGGGTCCTCTAGGGTTCCTGAGGGGTGGATGAACTCTTTCCGGCTCTAAAATTTCATGGTTGTTGGCTCAGAGTTGCCTCCGTCTTGCCAGCCACAAAAAAAGCGAAATGTTCACTGAAGTGGCATTGAATTGACCCAGCCAGGGATGAAATGTTCTTTCTTTTCTTGTTTGTCCCCAAGCTGTACTGCATTCCCCTAGCCACACTTCTGGGAGAGCCAAGATGGATGATGAAGCATTGTTAAAATATTTCGCTGACAGTGAATAGAAATGAAGAGATTGTCAGCAAGGACTTCTGTAAAGGTGGCAGGGATGACGGGAGAGGGCAATTGTTTTTTGAAGTACAGTTGTCACTCTGTGTTAATAACTGCACATGACTTTTCCATGACAAAGGTTCTTTGCTGAATTCCACAGTGAGTGGCCAGAATGATTTAAAATGTGAGCCTTGACGACAGGGGGACAGTGCATTTGAGTGAGCAAAGCCCTGCACTTTGTTTTCTCCAAAGCCTTTGCTTGTCATGGAAGCTCTGTGGAAGGGGAAAAAGAAGGGAAGGGTGAAAAATATCACAAGCACCACTCCCCAGAGCACGCTATGCTTGGTAACTGAAGAGTTTCATGCTTAAAACTGCAATTCCAGTTTGTTTTAAAGATCAACGAAGGCTCCATTTCTTCCTTTTGCCCTCAGGGATAAATGACTCAAAATAACTCATAAATATTTGTGAATCTCTCTTTACCACTAGACCTACCCTAGCCTCCCAAGTTAGACTCCTCTTTCATTAAAATTGATTTCCCAATTCAACCCCCACTCTTCCCTTGATGTCTTTGTCCAATGCTTGTTTTGTATTCCTCCTGCCAGCTTTCCCAGAGCTTCATGTGCACTGATAGCCACTATACCGTGAGCTGCCAGCACCAATCCCAAGCTCTCTGGAGAGCTTTATGCTATATTATCCTCAGCTGTTGTTTGGCTAGGATCTTCTCTTCTACTTCTGCGTGAACCCATCAAGCCTGCCTTGTCTCTAAGAGCAATAGAAATTCAATAGAAAGATGCTGATTTAATATGGAGACCTATTAGTCAAAGTCTAATAGGTTCCAGGGAATAGCGGGAAGGGTCAACTGTGAGCTTCCCTCCCAAGACACTTTCAGTCCAGCAGCACAGAGGAAGCCAGAGGGGAGCTCAGGGAGGAGGCTAAGAAGACACCTTCCAAACGGAGGTGTCTCCCATTGCAGGGTGCTCCCATTGCAGGAGCATGGGACCTAAGAGCAACGTAGTCCTAAAGGCAAGATGTCTTAACTTTGCATCGGCCAGTCTGAGGCCCAAAAGGTGAAACGATTTGCTATTAGCAGAGATCAGCAGAGTTGGGAAGGTGTAATACTAGCAGCAACTAATAATAATGTTCACAACATTTCATGAATGTGTGCTAAGAGTCAGGACCTGTGCAGAGAGCTTTACATTCAGTCTTTCATGTCATCCTCACTTTAAACTGAGAGGTTGGTTCATTATTATATAAGAGTAACTCTTATAATTTCCACTTATAAAGTAGAAATTAAGAGATTAAATTACTTTCCAAGGTCACAGAGTCAGAGAGTCAGAGAGTTAGGCTGAATCCAGGGTTCTGCCAGCACAGTCTGTGTACCTTTGGCCTTCTACCATTTATGTAACTTCCTTCAAATAAAAAGAAAACAATAAACTACAATCAACTGAAAATGCCTTACCTGTGTGCCTGATTTCCTTCCTCATTGTGATTGCCGAGCCTGGCCTTTTCTGTGTCGGGACTCCAGGTGTCATTAAAAGCATCCATCACAGAAGAGATCTTTCCCTAAAGGGGCTTGGTTCCCTCACTTGTAAAATGAGAGGGTCGGACCAGGTAATCTCAGAGGTACTTTCTGGTTCTTACATACTATGATTCCAAACAAGGATAGCCGTCCTTGAAGACTGTAAATTCCAACCCTTTTTACAAGCCCTAAAGAGGAGGGAGAGGAAAGAAAAATTGATCACATGCTTGTGCAAATTTAATAGAGAATAGAGATGCTACCCTTGTGAATTCCTGGGTGATATGCATGACTTGGAAAAAGAAGAAAAGTATTTCATGTAATACCATAGGGCACTTTTAGCTCAGCCTTTCTTCCTGAAATAAAAATACAACCAAGGTTTTCAAGTTAGTTGGTGGATGGATCACCCCGTTCTCCCTCATCATTCTCCTATGATTCAACAAACATTAGAGAGAAATTTTTCTGCTTAAGTTCCTTCCTACAACAGAAGTAAATATCTTACTTTTATAAAAATACATTTCTTAAAGATAAAATACAATTCTACAATGCTGTTTCAGATAGATTTGCCATAACTCAGATACCCTCGTTCAAATAATGGACTATGAACATCATCCATCTTGGGGAGTCACGAAGTACAGAACTTGGTCTTATTAAGGTGCTCTGTTATGAGGCCCAGTCACTGATACAATGAATTGTTTTTCAACAGCACTGTGGCTGCCACCATAAGTCTTCAGCTTGAATGAAAAGGCAATTAAGAAAGGAACTTGGAACAAGAAACCCAAACTAAATACTCTTCTTTTTCCAGTTCTAACATAATTAAAATGGTGTATAACTGCCAGCTGGCTAAAACTAAATAAAAATGTGCAATTAAGGGACACCAGTGAGACCAGCTATATCTCAAAAAACTCTCTTTCCTGCTAGTGCCACTTGATTCTTACTTTACTTTCTTGCAGGAGTTTCTGCTAAGCTGTAGTAAACCCTGGACGTAGGCAATGGAAAGGTTGTATATCCTGATTTCCCATTTCACAACCCTCAGCTGCTCTAGAGGTGGTTGGCCCTGAGGGATTTAATACACTTCCTGCTGCTTTGCACAGAGCCCATTGGCCTGAAAGTGTTCAAAACCCATAGCCCATGTTACCTTCTTATGTAACCATGATAAGAAAGCCTTAGTCTTCCAAGAAAGCAAAAAATCATACTCCATCAAGGATTGTAATAGCAATATATCATTGCATTAAAAAAAACTATAAAACTTAGTGACTTAAAGAAAATTATATATAATTATTATCTCATTTTGGGTCAGGAATCTGGTCATGGCTTAGCTGGACCATTGACTTGAGGGTCTCTCACAAGGCTGCCATCAAGGTTCAACTGAAGTAGGATTTGCTTCCCAGCTCATGCAGCTGATGTCAAACTTTAGTGCCGGGGGTCCAGTAGCACTAAGCTTCAGATTCTTGCTGGCTGCTGGCTGGAGGCCACCCTCATTTCCTTGCCATGCAGTTTCTTTAACACAGCAGTTTCTTTCATCAAGGTCAACAAGACAGAGAGTCTTGCTAGCAATCTTTTATAACCTAATCATAGAATTGGCATCACATCACCTTATATATTCTCTTGATTTGAAGTAAGTTACTAGTTCAGTCAACCAATGGCACTCAGCAGGAGCAGATTACACAAGGATGTGAACACCAGGAGGTAGGGATTATTGGGGGTTGTCTTAGAAGTCATCTACCACAAGAACAAATAAGGTTCCAAGACATGACCATCCCCAAGTGATAGAAGCCAAGATCTAATCAATTAGATTAGCCTCCTGCCCAATTTTTACAGCAATATTAACATTCTAGGAAAAATACAATCTTCAGTTACAGGTACCCTCCTACTTCCAATATGACCTACTCATGTGTGATCATCACAGATACTACTTGGAAATAGAATCTTTTCTTTTATAGTAGCTAAGCCTAGAATGCTATATTATTTCTCACATAATTTACAAGGGTAACTCTTACAGTTTAGTTGCTGTTGATGTGACCTACACATACACAACTGTTTTAAATTTACCAGTAAATCCTTGTGGCAACTTGGGCAAGTTACTTTTCTGTTTTGGACATAAATTTCCTTTCCTGAATGGTATTTCCCAGATTGTCTTCCAGGGTTTTTATAGTTTTGGGTTTTACATTAAAGTCTTTAATCCATCTTGAGTTTATTTTTGTATACGGTGTAAGGAAAGGATCTAATTTCAATCTTCTGCATATGGCTAGTGACTTATCTCAGTACCATTTATTGAATAGGGAATCCTTTCCCCATTGTTTGTTTTTTTCAGGTTTGTTGACAATCAGATAGTTGTAGGTCTGCAGCCTTATTTCTGGGTTTTCTGTTCCGTTCCATTGGTCTACATGTCTGTTTCTGTACCAGTACCACTGCTGTTTTGGTTATGGTAGCCCTGTAGTATAGTTTTAAATTGGGTAGCATGATGCCTCCAGCTTTGTTCTTTTTGCTTAGGATTGCGTTGGCTATTCAGACTCTTTTTGGTTCCATATGAATTTTAAAATAGTTTTTTCTTGTTCTGTGAAGAATGTCAATGGTAGTTTAACAGGAATAGTACTGAATCTATAAATTGCTTTGGGCAGTATGGTCATTTTAATGATATTGATTCTTCCTATCCATGAGCATGGGATATTTTTCCATTTGCTTGTGTCATCTCTGATTTCTTTGAGCAGTGCTGTGTAGTTCTCCTTGTAGAGATCTTTACCTCCCTAGTTAGCTGTATTCCTAGGCATTTTATTATCTTTGTGGCCATTGTGAATGGGAGTTTGTTCGTGATTTGGCTCTTGGCTTGAGTGTTGTCAGTGTATAGGAATGCTAGCGATTTTTGCACATTGGTTTTGTATCCTGAGACTTTGCTGTTCTTGCTTATCAGCTTAAGAAACTTTGGGGCTGAAACGGTGGGGTCAACTTGTAACGGGGAGCTGTGTGTCAAAAATTCCCACACAATGAATATCATGGGGAACTTTCTATGTGATACTGAATCCTGATATTCTAGAGCATTTAAAAAATATAACTCCAACAGAGTTCCTTTTGAACTTTCTTTGGTTGAACACCATAAAATGTATTTCTTTTGCTTTTAGTGGCCATGATGTATAAAAATGTGTATCTTTAAACATTCTATGACGGGTCTCAGGAACTGAGGAACTGAACAGATAGACTCATCTGCCCTACTTTGTGCTTCTTCCGGGACATACCCTCACACCTATGTTGCCTTTTTGAAAAGTACAAGATCCCTAAAGACATTCACACTGTTGGACCTAGTACAGCTACAAGTTGGAAATTATCATAGGAAAACAACCAGAGATATACAGGGATGTATACTCCAGTGTTATTTTTAATATCAAAATTCAAAGCAATTAAAATGTAAAATAGCTGCCAAAAGGTTAAATAAGCACTTTAGATATATATAATTAAATTGTCCACAGCTTTAAAACTCTTGCTTATTGGTAGTAAAATGTTACCATGCCCATTTTACCAGTGAGGAAGCTAAAATCAGAGAAATTCAGTTCCTTGTACAATGTTAAAGTGTTATAACCTCTAAGCTGGAAAAGCAACTTCTGGCCATTTAGTCCAACTCTAATTTAATGTGAGAGCCTTCTCCATATTGCCCTAAGTCATTTTCCAATATGCCTGCTACTTCCAGTGGATGGTATGATAGACAGAATAAGGGACCCCAAAGATATCTTCATCCTAATCCTGGGGAGCAGTAAATGTGTTATTTTATATGGCAAAGGTGAATTAAGTCTGTGGATGAAATTAAGGTTGCTAATCAACCGACCTTAAAAGACAGATTTTCTTGGGTTATCTGCATGGACCCAGTGTAATCATAGGGGTCATTAAAAGTGAAAAGAAGAAGCAGGAGGCCAGAGGAAATTGTGACTATGGAAAAATGGGTGATTGCAGGCTACCTATGGAAGCTGGAAAAGTTGAGGGAACCTTCTCCTGTAGAGCCTCTGAAGGAATGCAGCCCTAATTGATTTTTGCCCAGTCAGGCCCATTTTGAACTTCTGAACTTCAGGCATGTAAAATAATACATTTGCATTAATCTACTAAGTTTGTGGCAATTTTTTAGAGTACCCATAGGAAACTAATACCCAGATAGCTCTTCACTTCCCCAAATGGCTTCCACATTTGAGATCTTGCAAGGCAATGTAGAAGATTGAACTAAATATTTATTGACTAGGATAAATCTGAAAGATACACTTTGCAATGAAAGATAGACTTCATAATACTCTTCTGATGTCTCATTCAAATCTGAATGCAAAAGCACATTTTAATCCATGGGAATTATGTTCTATAACAGATCTCACCACGTTATCTTGCAATTACATTCTACATTGGTTGCAGAGGCTACCTCCCAAATGTGGCAGTACATGGTATCTTGAGATCCCCTGGTTTCTTAAGAATTCTTAGACATAGATATGGTGATTAATTAAAGGTCTCATTCAGTGAACAGATTGTAATAACTGATGAAATTGAAGGCTTATTTAAATGCTATTCATAACCTATATCCTGGACATTTTCAGTAGGGATTTAATAAAGAGTGTTTTACAATTTACCAGACTTAAATTGTTAGAGAGGAAATAAAAGTCATCACCTTATATATTAATCATTAGATTTCATAGTTGGTCATAGTTATTTTATTTATTATTGTTATCTGCATAAAATACAATATTCAAATGCATATAGACAGTCACATGTATTCAGGGGCTTATAATCTAGGAAAAGGAAGCTTGGTTTCTCTGTGTGCCCTTTGTTTACTTTCATGAACTCAAAAATGCATTTCTAATTATGTGAGGACATCACCCAATAATGCAACTGCTGTTGAAAGATCACAAATTAAACGGCAAGAACCAAAGGCAACCTGGAGTTTTTCGAGAGCAATCTTAGAGCTTGGAGAATTCATAAACCAAGTAAACCTTCTGACATAACTATAAAATGTGGTATAAACCCTAGAAAAAAATGGTCATCTTGAAAGGGTAACAGCACTTTTATGAGAATTCCAACTGCACCATGGCAACATCAACCCGTCAAAGCAAATGAAGGGTAGTAAAAGTAAAATTAAACATGATGAAGGGGACACCAGCTTGCTAACAGCTTTCCAAGCAGTAAAGCTTTCAAATGTTATCTCTTCATTGGTCTGTTCAATCACACATGCCTGCTACCAAGCTTTATCATATTATGTATCTTTCTCATCACTGCAGCCTGCCACAGCTTTGATGGACTTGTCTGTGTATTCACAAAGGAGGGGAAGAGAGCGCTCCCCATCCCCCACTGCACCCCTCCTCGTGCGCCCTCATTTCTCTTCTGTAATTCTTCTCTCCCACCGTCCTCTCTTGCCCTTGTTCGGATGTCCAACATGAGTCTCTCTGGCATCCACAAAGGTTGTTGTGCAGCTCTGAGCTTTGGGGACTAAATATAGATCAAAGTCCCATCCTATACGCAGTCATCCAAGAAACAGGTTCCAATGTGCGTCTGACTTTGTCCTCTTTTTGCTTTCAGAAATCATTATCCTTTCTTCCTCATGGTTCTTTCTCCTCCTTATAATCCCTCTTCCTTACCCCTTCTACAACCTCCTACCGGGAAAATTGTGAGGGCATTTTCATGTGTTAACTAACGGACTCGTTAATCCCCTGGTCTGAATACTTTTCCCTGTTTGCACGGACCCAGAAATCTCAAGGTTACGTTTATTCCCTGACCTATTCAACCACCAGGGAGTCAGGACAAAATTCTGGCCCTTTCTTTCAGTGCTGTAAACCTCTCTTAACTCTATTTCCCAGTTCGAAACAAATAAGGTTCCCATTCATTGTGTGTGTGGTGTTTGCATATGCCAAATTCCTCAGCCTTTAGACCATATGAGTTATTCAACTGTATGAGAAGAAAAAAAGAAACACAAATGACTAAACAGCCAACTTAGGCCTCCCATCGCCCACACAGTGATGAGGATATAGGAGAGAAAATAAAAAGCCCGGATGCCACGCTGTGGTGCTTACAAATAGTCAATAGGGGGTGGAAAGGGAAAGGAGAAACCAAGAAAAGAAAAGCGAAGTTGCTGCAGCCAAGTGTCTCATAAAATTGCCATGTTTCAGCCTGAGTTTATTGTCTGTTATTGTTGGTAATTGAATTGCTTTCTCCACTATGAGCTAGTATGGGAACCCACCTCCCTTTTCTATGATCAACATTGAAGTGTGTTCCCAGTTAAATCCACCTCTTTGATTCATTCATCCATTCAACAAACACGGAGACTCCACTATTTGCAGAGTAGGACTCAGAATGCATTTGAAGTCTGAGAAAGGGCAGCAGAGAACCTATGCATGGGTACTTAGAGAAGATTCCTACCAGCACATTGAGGGCTCCTCAATAATACTTGACACTCTTCTCTGCATGTCTGCCTCATGAGTCCAGTCTCAGGTATTTGGTTGTCCTAGCTGTAGCCTCCAGCTGGGAACCCAGGTGTCTGTTTTTGCTATTTTTCCATCTCTAATTCTGTCACTAAAGAATTACTGTATAGTTCTGCACCTCCTATCTACAGTTGCTGCTTAAAGCACAGGTATTTATTTGGGGGATACACTAAAAATATGAATGAGATTGTGGTTCCAGAAAGAACCATGACATTGTGCGTATGCATAAACACACACATGCATGTACATGTTCACACATGTGCACTGACACACACACACGTTACTTTAGTTGTATTATTCTTTACTTCAGTTGATCCTAATATAATTAAGGCAATTAATATCTCTTCCCAAAGTGTAAGAATTTGGTTACGTGGTGCAGTTTACAATGTCAAAGGCAACACATTGTACTTCTTGGACGGTTGTCATGTAAAAAAGGCTGCATCACAGAAATTTAGGGTAGAGAGCAGGATTGAGGTCTCAATATGTAGAGAGCTGTTATTCTAATCACAGCCTTTTGCCAACTTGCTCTGCGACCTTGGACTAGTCACTTTTATTTTAAAATATAAACAGACACATAAATAAAATTACAAATAGGTTTCTATCTATAACTTTAACAACAACTATATGTGAAAACCAGAAGTTTTAGTTTGCTAGGGCTACCATAACGAAATATTACAGACTGGGTGGCTTAAACGACAGACATATATTTTCTCCCAGTTCTGGAGGCTGAAAGTCCACCATCAAGGTATCTTTGGGTTTGATTTCTTCTGAGGCTCCTCTCCTTGGCTTGTTGATGGCCACCTTCGCACTGTACCATGACGATGGCCATCTTTTCTCTGTAAATACGTGTCTTGGATATCTCTTCATCTTCTGATAATGGATTTAGTTTAACTTGATCACTTCTTTGAAGACCTTATCTCCACATACAGTTCTATTCTGAGTACTGGGGTTAGGACTTTAACATACGAATTTTAAATGGACACAGTTCAGCCCATAACATTAGGTGTTAGGGCTACAAACTAAATGGGTCAAAAGGCAGTCATTGAGACAGCAATAAAGTTCATTATACTGCAGTGTAAGAAGTGCAGCAATAGAGGCAGCCACTGACTGGGTAGAGTGAGGGTACAGAAGCGAAATCAGCAAGTAAGTTTGACAGGGTCTAAGAAAATATCAAAAAGGAGACAGTTTTTGCCCTGGGTCTTGCAGTCATAGTAGGAATTTTCCAGGGGAAGACTAAGAAAATGGAAGGGAAAACATGAGGAAGTGGCAGGGCATTTTATAAGGGTAGATATTTAAGGTCAACCCAATGGCCTGTGTAGGCCAGTGCTATCTCACAGTAAGAACCTATTGTGATACTTGGGAGGAGAGAAATGTTTCCCACACATCCTCAGTCAATTAGACCCTTAACTGGTCTAAATCTCACTTGAGCCTATTTGAGCCATGGTGAATTTTGTAGGTCTGTACTCTGTGTGCAGTGCTGTCTGAGGGTACCTGGAGGATAGAAGAGACATGAACCCTGTCTCTTCACAATCTAGATAGGAAGATCAAACAGTTGAAATAACTGGGATAACATTACAAATCAACAAATGGATAATTCCTAAAACTACTCATTTCCTCAACTTAAGGTATGTTTTCTCCTGGATAAAAAGATGAATTTTAGACTGAATATTCTCTAGGCTCTGCTAAATGATCAAATGGGCTATGACAGGGTTTCTCGAACTTGAGTAATATCCTAAAAATAAAAACAACACAGATCTTCTCCATGTTGGCTTAAATTATTGACATTACTTAAGAGCATAGACTCAGGAGCCACACTGCCTGGGTTTGAATGTCATATCCGCCATTTACTAGCTCTAAGACATTGGTCAAATCATTAAACCTCTCTTTGCCTCAGTCTCCTCATCTGTAAAATGGGGATAATAACAACACTTATATTCATAATATTGTTATGAAAATTAAATGTGTTAATATTTGCAAGGCACTTAAAAAAGGTTCCTGGTATGTTATAGGTGTTATGTACATGTTAAATAAAATTTTCTATAAATGTATAAGGTAAAAGTAGGAATGAAATCTTTATGCATATAGCTTTTGGGTGTAAAAACAATCTGAAAACTACTCAGCTATAAGGTAAAATAATTTGAAAATTAAGACAAAATAAAACTAGGAAGCAAATGAAATTCAAATTTACAATATTAATTCAATGTGACAAATCATGTTTTTGTTTAAACAAAATCATGGAAGTTGTCATTAATTACATAAAAATTTAGACTCAGATCTAGTTCTACAGTGATTTTGCTTCTGTATTTTGACTCTAGTAATCATGCAGAGGAAGTCTGTGTGCATGCATAGTAAGATTTTCCGAATGCTATGAATACCTTTAAGGCTTTGTTTGCTAATTCAGAATAATCAGACCTCATTCTTTATCAGCACTCAATTAGTGAGCAGTCCTGGAATGCCAATTTTAATTAAATGTCATCATTACGTTATTAGCAAACCCTGCATGAAATTGTTCTCTAAATCAAAAAGTTGCTCAAGTCAGAAAATCAGAGGCCATTCATGATTTCAACCTCTTTATTCTCATCCTTGAACTGAGCAAATCTTGACAAGTATTTTTTGACTCTGTCTTTCTCTTATCTACCTTGCCAACGAAAGTGGCAACCATTTTTCTGGGTTTCTGCCAAGCCTCCTGACTACTCTCCCCCTCTACTCTTATGCTCCCAGTTTTTCTCCTTACAGAAGTTTACAGAAACTTTAACAATATAAATATTATCCTGTCACTCTGCTGACCAAACTCAACTCTGATCAGCTCCAGGGCCCAGCATTGTTGGCAACGTCCCATCTCTCCAACCTGTCTGAAGCCATCTCCCCTCATACACTACCCCAGCCATGCTAGCTTGCATTAATTTCCTTCTCATGTAGTTAAGACTTTGCAGGCCTTGTAACCTTTGCCCATGATCCATGATCCATGATCCTTGTCTCTGTGGAATGTTCATTCCACATGGCTGGGTTTTTCTCCTCCTTCAGATGTCTGTGTAAAAGCTATCTCCTCAGAGAGGCCTTCACAAGCCTTTCTAATGACATTATTCCTGATCCCAGTTCATTATTCTTTATCACATGACATCCATTTCCTTTATAGCATGTGTCACAATTTATAGTCATAGTGATAGGGACAGGAGGCAGGGAAATTCCGGGCAGATGAGGGAGGGTCCTTGGCCAGGGCACTGGCCTAATACCACCGGCAAAAGTGAGAACTTACATTCTTGTTTTCCCACTCAAATGTTGCCTTTTCCAAAACCACCCATGACCCCACCCTGTGCCACCCTCCATCCTGTGCCCATAAAAACCCCAGGCTCAGCCAGCAGAGAGAGGAGAAGCAGCTGGACATTGGAAACTATGGTTGGATGTCAGAGAGAAGTGGTCAGGGATGGACTCCAGGGGAAGATTACCTTCCCGCTCTGTCCTCTTTTCATCTCCCCTTCCCACCAAGAGCCACTTTCATCAGCAATAAAATCACCTGCATTTACCATCTTCAATTTGTTCATGTTACTTCATTCCTCTGAGAGACTGGACAAGAACTTGGGTGCCACAAGTGTCGGTGCAAAAGGCTGTTACACACTGACCCTCCACTGAGCTATTAACACTTAAGCCATCTGCATACAGCAAAGCTAAAAGGGCACTGTAACACTTCCTCTGGGCTTCAGTTGCAGGCACCCTCCCCTAGATGCTGTTGAGGGACTAGTACAGAGTTCACCCTTGCTGGTGCCCAAAAGCACTCACCCCAGCTCCTGCATTTACTTATCTCTACTCTCCCTCCCACAAAGGGTGGAGCAGTGAGTGCTTGCCCCTGCCAGCCCCACATACACTCCAGTTCCTGCCCTCGAAGGGGTCAGGAAAATATCCTGCTTCAATAGGCTTATTTATTTGCTTACTTACTTTTCATTCCCTTTGTGAGAATGTCAGCAACTTAAGCCCAGGCATCGAGGTGGATTCATTTACCTATGAGTACCCAATATATAGCACAGTATCTGGCACATAGTAGGCACTTCAAAATACTTCATGAAGAAATGTTTACTCTAAATCCATTATTGGTGGAATTCAGATCAGAAGAATTCATTGTGTGTTTACTACATTAACTCCAAAATGTACTTCTTCAAGTGGTCCATATAGATAGGGTTTCAGTAATACATCTTTTTGAAATGTGAATACAAGGCTGGGTGCAGTGGCTCACGCCTGTAATCCCAGCACTTTGGGAGGCCAAGATGGGCGGATCACAAAGTCAAGAGAGACCATCCTGGCTAACATGGTGAAACCCCGTCTCTACTAAAAGTACAAAAAATTAGCCAGACATGGTGGTGGGTGCCTGTAGTCCCAGCTACTCGGGAGGTTGAGGCAGGAGAATGGCATGAACCCAGGAGGCAGAGTTTGTAGTGAGCCGAGATCATGCCACTGCACTCCATCCAGCCTAGGGGACAGAGTGAGACTCTGTCTCAAAAAAAAAAGAAAGGAGGGAAGGAAGGAAGAAAGGAAGGAAGGAAGGAAGAAAGAAAAAGAAAGAAAGAAAGAAAGAAAGAGAAAGAAACAAAAAGAAAGAAAGAAAGAAAGAAAGAAACAAAAAGAAAGAAAGAAAGAAAGAAAGAAAGAAAAAAGAAGAAAGAAAGAAAGAAAGAAATGTGAATACAGAATCTTGGGCCATGGTGCCAGTTTTTTGTTTTTGACACATTGTATTAGTTTTATGTGGTTGCTGTATCAAATCACCACAAAGTTAGCAGTTTACAACAACCCAACTTTATTCTCCTACAGTTCTGTCATTCATAAATCTGACATGAATTTCATAGAGGTAAAATCAAGATGTCAGTAGGGCTGCAATGTTTTCTGGAGGCTCTAGGGAAAATCAATTTCCTTGACTTTTTAGCTTCTAGAGGCTGCCCACAATCCTTGGCTAATGTCCCCACCCCTCCACCTTCCAAGCCAGCAATGATGAGTTGAATCCCTCTTACATTGCCTCTCTCTCACCCTTATTTGGTCATGTATCTCTTTCTGACTTCAGCCAAGAAGGATTCTTCACTTTTTTGAGACGAAGTTTCACTCTTGTTGCCCAATTCTCCACTTTTAAGGAGCTTGCATGATTAAATCATGCCCACTAGAATAAATCCAGGATAATATCTCTTTCTCAAGGCCTGTGACTTCAATCTTATCTGTAAAGTCCCTCTGTCATGTAAGTAACATTCCCAGATTCTGGGGATAACTCAACTGTCAGCATTATTTTCTACTTAAGTGATTATAAAACCTTCAGTCCTCAGGTATGCTATAATATTTTCATTATCCTGAAATTATCATAAACACACAGCATAAAATGGACCCTAAAAGCAAGTGGATATCCTTACCATGTGGTCATCCAGATGGCATGGGATAGCTGTATACAAATATATGGGTGTGTAATCAAACCACAATGTTTAAAAATTTTTCTTCCTCTACAACAGGAATAGACCTTGAGAACATTATGCCAGGTGAAATAAGCCAGTTGCAAAACAAATACTGTATGATTCCACTCAGATGAGCTAACTAAAGTAGTCAAAATCATAGAAATATAAAGTTAGAATGGTGGTCTCCATGAACTGGGGAGAAGGCGGCACAGGGAGTTATTGTTTCATGGGTATGGAGTTTCAGTTGGGCAATATAGAAAAATTCTGAAGATAAATGGTGATAATGACATATATACACATATAGCACTACACAGCAATGAGAATGTTCTCAATGTCACCGACTTGTGCACTTAAAAATTGTTAAAATAGTTAATTTTATATTATGTATATTTTATCTTAATAAAAATATTCCCCTCGCAAATGTATGAACTCCTGAGAACATATATATTCAGACCCATGGGGTTAGAGTCCCTAGTTTGAGTAACATGGTGTATCATACATGCTTATAATCATTGAGAAGACAAAATAAGAGGGTTGTTGCATGGTAGGGCTGCTTACAGAAGTGTGGGGCTACCACACTTCCTACCTTATTTTCAGGTACTCATTCATACATGCACCTCTTTTTATATTTCTGTTGAACAGAACCTAGAATTACCTGTTGATAGGATAAAGTTCCTCAAAAGTGGAGATTTCGCCCCAATTATCCTATGGCTTTTTGAGTTCCAAACTTGATGTTCGAGTCAAGTACAACCTGGAAGCTTCTTTCTTAAGGCATCTGTTATGATATGGCCCTGGCTCCTCAATGGTCCAAATCAATGTATTTCACCATTAGTGAGATAAGCATCTTAATAAAGTGCTTCGCATATGGGCTCTGGATTTAGGGTCATCCTTACCTCCACAACAGAAATGCCTGCTATGTTGACCTTAATTGAGTTGTGCAGACTCTGTACCTAAAGCACAACTCATGGAACACAAGCATATTATGAGAAATGACCAAATTCAACCTCCTTGTTTTACATGTCGAAAAACCATGCACACGTATGTTTATTGTGGCACTATTCACAATAGCAAAGACTTGGAATCAATCCAAATATCCATCAGTGACAGACTGGATTAAGAAAATGTGACACATATACACCATGGAACACTATGCAGCCATAACACAGATGAGTTTGTGTCCTTTGTAGGGACATGGATGCAGCTGGAAATCATCATTCTCAGCAAACTATCGCAATAACAGAAAACCAAATACCGCATGTTCTCACTCATAGGTGGGAATTGAACAATGAGAACACTTGGACACATGAAGGGGAACATCACACACAGCAGCCTGTCGTGGGGTGGGGGGAAGGGGAAGGGATGGCATTAGGAGATATACCTAGTGTAAATGACGAGTTGATGGGTGCTGACGAGTTGATGGGTGCAGCACACCAACATGGCACATGTATACATACGTAACAAACCTGCACGTTGTGCACATGTACCCTAGAACTTAAAGTATAATAAAAAGATAATAATAATAATTAAAAAAAGACAAACCAATGCTGAGCTTCCCAAAGAGAACAAGAACCTGAGGACATCACCCTTCTTGGAGCATCTCTGTTGAGTGGAAAGGGTAAACATGGAAAGTCTGTCTCTTCTTGCTAGGAGCACTGCAGTTTAGTTCAAAACACTCTGCGATGATCCCAGGACATCCTCCCTTTTGCTCCATGACCGTGGCTCAAAGGTGGGAGCCTTTCTTGACCCCTTGGTTAATGCAGAGGCAGATCAGACCCTTCTATCCTCTCTGCTCCCGGGCTGTTCAGCCCACCAAGCTGTCTCAGCCTTTATCACAGGTCAGTGCATGTGTTTATATGTCCATTTCCTTCTACTGAAGATTTCCCAAATGATATAAATAAATGTCTTTCCAACAAAGAGAGTCTGTGGTCAAATTGTTGTTGAAATGCAGAGTCAACAAGGTCTCTCTGGGACTTCTTAGTGCTTTGAACCTATGTGCATTGTGGATCTCCATCAGGGTAATAGGTGGGAGGTAGAAATTCACACATTTGTGACCCGCAAAGTTCTATTGTTATGGCATAGCAGGTGGCCCCTTGAAAAATACTGCTTTATCTCGGTTTGAATGCCCTGTACCCAGTTATCATGTGTTAGTCTTCTTTGTGCCCAAAACATATAGCACTACACTGAGTACATGACAAGTTAGAAAACATATTTAATGAAAGAAAAAGTCAGGTTAGGTATTTTTTCAAATTCTCAATTCGCTCATCTTAGACCTAAGATTAAATGTTATTTCACTTGGTGGTTTTAAAGTGCTGGAAAGGAGGAGTATTTGAATGAACATAAATCGATAAACTGGAAAACACTTGGTGTAGTTTGTGTTGCCATCAATATCACTACTACCACTACCATTCTATCACTACTAATAAGTGATTCATGGAGAATTATTTCTTCCTCTGTAAGTATTATATATAGCTCCTAAGTTTTCTTATGAATATATACATATATATGTAGTTTTAGACTGGCATATGTTCTAAGAAATGTGATGTTAGGCCATCTCATGGTGGTGCAAACATCTTAGAGTGCACTTACACAAACCAGGAGAGTATCGCCTACTACACACCTAGGCTATATGGTATGGTCTATTGCTCCTACACTACAGACCTCTACAGTACATCACTGTACTGAATGCTGTAGGCAATGATAGCACAATGTTATTTGTGTATCTAAAGGCAGAAAAGGAAGAGTAAAAATACAGCATAAAAGATAGAAAATGGTACACCTGTACAGGGAGCTTACCATGAATGGAACTTGCAGGACTGGAAATTGCTCTGGGTGAGGCTATGAGTGAATGTGAAGGCCTAGGACATTACTCTACACTACTGTAGCCTTTATAAACAAGTATACTGAGGTTATATTAAATTTACAAAAATATTTTCCTTTTTGTATAATAAAGTAATGTTAACTTACTGTAACTTTTTAACTTCATAAACTTTTAATTTTTTTAAAACTTTGTGACCCTTGTGTGGTAACACCTCAAAACAGAAATACATCTCACAGCTGTGCAAAGGTATTTTCTTTCTTCATATCCTTATTTGATCAGCTTTTTCTATTAAGTTTTTTAAAGCTTCTTACATATTTATTTTAAAAACTAAGATGCAAACACACACATTAGACTAGGCCTCCACAGAGTTAGATCATCAATATCACTGTCTTCCACCTCCATGTCTTGTCACACTGAAAGGTCTTTGGGGTCAATAACACACATGGAGCTGTCATCTCCTATGATACCAATGCCTTCTTGTGATACCTCCTGAAGAGCCTGTCTTAGGCTGTTAGGAAGTTAAATTTTTTTAAAAAGTAATAAAAGGAGTATACTCTAATATAAGAATAAAAAGTATAGTATAGTAAATACATAAACCAGTAACATGCTGGTTTATTATCATCATCAAGTATTATGAGACAGGTGCAGTGGCTCAAGCCTATAATCCCAGCACTTTGGGAGGCCAAAATGGGTAGATCTCTTGAGCTCAGTGTCTACTAAAAATACAGAAAAATTAGCCAGGAATGGTGGTGCAAGCCTGTGGTCCCAGCTACTTGTAGGGGCTGAGGTGGGAGGATCACTGGACCCCGGAGGCAGGGGTTGCAGTGAGCCAAGATTGCACCACTGCACTCCAGCCTGGGTGACAGAGTGAGACCTTCTCTCAAAAAAAATTTTTTTATGTCCTATACATAATTGTATGTGCTATACATTTATACTACTTGCAGTGCAGTAGGTTTGTTTATATCAGAGTCACCACAATTACACGAGTAATGCATTGTTTTATGTTATCACTGTTCCATCATTAGGCCACAGGAATTTTTCAGCTCCACTATAATCTTATGGAATCATCATTGCACATATGGTCTGATATTGACTGAAATGTCATTACGCAGTGCATGACTATAGAATCAGATAGAAAACACAGTTGAATGGATCATTTGCTGAATTCTTGCTTTCCGAGTAGCCTATGCCTAAAAAAAAATAGTACCCAAGTATCTAAATAAATATTTAATTGGAACCCTCATTCATCTGGTTGCAGTTTTGGTTGTAGTAATAATTGTTATTACTATAATCATATATATGATCATTATTACTACAACTGTGTGTGTATATGTGTGTTGTATATTTATGTGTATTTGTATACACACATATAATGACATATGTCATTTATTGAGCAACTATTATGCACTGTTTGTGGTGACCAGTGCTTTACAATATTATTCTCATCCTCATAGTAACCTGCAAAACTGGCATTTTAAGAAGAAATCAAGCCTAGAGATGTTACATAACCACCCAGAAGTGTAGGGACCCTGTGCTTTAATTCTCTGAAAGAAGCCTGGAAATATCTGCTCAGGTTAAAACAGACTTGGTCATACCTTGCATTTATCCTGCTTACTGTGATGAGTTATAGCCTATGCCTAGAACAAGAAAATTCAAACTGAATAAAGGGCAGAGAGTAGCCAAGCAACAGAGAGTAATATTTGGAGCCTAACACTGTATTACTGTAACTCAAGACCATCCAAGGCCCAGAGAAGGGCAGTTTGCCTAAAGTCATAATGAACATTTCCATAATGTTGATCATATGCCCAGCATTATTTTCAGCTTTTTACTTCATTCAGCCCATGCTCACAGCATCCATATGAGGGTTACAATTATTTAAATCATTTTACAGATAAGGTAAAACAGAGGCCTAGAGAGTTGGAGTAATTTGCCCATTGTCACAGGTAGTAAGTGGCCGGCTGGGATTTGGACTCAGGCAAACTAGATTTAGCAATCCGAGTGCTTAACTCCTGCACCAGTACTAGTAATTTCAGCACAATCTAATGCCTCTTTAAGTCATGTTCCTCCTCAGTTGCCAAGTCCCAATAAATCCAAGGTTTCTTCTAACCACGTTATGTCGTAACCATTATTACCTTGTGATGTCTCATTACCGTAACTGTTTCCCAAGTGGCTTTAAGCTGGTTCTCCCATCTGTGCCTCCACAAACCCCCACTGTAGTCGATGGGCCATAGGCATTCAGCTGCTCCCCCTTGCAGTCCAATTTTATTCCTCCCCACTGCTCAAGCAACTCCCAGAGTTTTGCTTTCTGATGCAAGGTTTACAAGGACATCATAATCACACAATTACCCTCCAACAGGCCATGCTGACAATGCAATCATCTGTCAGGAAACGACCTAAGTGGCTCCTGCATGGGACTGTCTGGACTATACTAGGCAAAATCAGGTTGGTGCCATCATTCCTTCTAATCAAAGGAGGACAATAGAGCTCTCCATTACCCAGAATGGGAGCAGAGTTTTCTCAGCCTTTCCTGTTCACATACTGAGATTCAGAGAGAAGCCACAAATGGAGGGAAAAAACATCTCAAGACAAAATGCCTTTGTCCCATTTCTTTAACTAAAGAGAGTCGAGCATGTCTTGTTGAAGGCTCTTGGAAACCAATTAAAATGTTCTCTGCACATCTTTTCACCGAGGAGTGTAGTCCTAGTGTTATCTGGCAAGTTTATATTCTGCAAAGCCAAAATGTAGTCATTTCATCTAGTCAATGAATAAGGGAAAAGATTGATTTAGACACCCATAGGACCTTTAGGGAACAAAGCCCCTGTGTCCTACTGATGCTGAGTAGGTAAGGAAAGACCATTCATCTCATTGCATTATGAAAAATTCCTCCCTCACATTGTAATATGAAAAATTGCCAATATACAAAAAAGTTGAAAGGATTTTACAGAGAACATCCATATTCAACCCCACCCTACTTAAGTTTTATTATACTTGCTTTATGTCATATCTATCCATCTGTCCATCCCACTGTCTCATCTCATTTTAAAATGCATTTTAAAATAAATTCCAGCTGGGTGGAGTGGCTCATATCTATAATTCCAGCACTTTGGGAGGCAGAGGTGGGAGGATCGCTTGTGTCCAGGAGTTCAAGACCAGCCTGAGCAACATAGTGAGACCCTGTTTCTATAAGAAGTCCAAAATTAGCCAGATGTGGTGAGGCATGCCTCTAGTCCTTGCTACTTGGGAAGCAGAGGCAGGAGGATCGCATGGGCCTGGGAGGCAGAAGTTGCAGTGAGCTGAGATCTCACCACAGTCTGGTTAACAGAGCAAGACCCTGTCTCAGAATAAAAATAAATAAATAAATAAATTAATTAAAATACATTGCAGACTTTGATACTTTTCCCCAAACACAGACTATTAATTAAATTCAATATTTATTTGAATTTAAAAGTACTTCTTTCTAACCTTTCAGTTTGGAGACAAAAATTGCTTACAGTATAAGGTAGAAATGTTAAGTGGAATCTTCACTGAGTTTGAACACATGCATACGTCTTTGTAATCCAAACCCCTCTCAAGACATAGAACACAACCATCAGTCTAGTAAATTCCCAATCTGTCCTCAATCCCACCTCTCTAGGGTCAACTACTATTCCATCCCCACCTCCTGTCCCATAGATTAGTTTTGTTTGCTCTAGAGTGTCATGCAAGTGGAATCATAGAGTTGGTACTCTTGTCTGTGAAGTTTCTTCCCTCAGTGCAATGATTTTGAGATTTATCCAAGCCATTGTGTGTATCGGTCTTTGATCCCTTTTTATTGCTGGATAGTATCTTCTTGTGTGGATATACCGCAACTTTTCTATCCATTACCTGTTGATGAACGCCTGGGCTGCTTCCACATTTTGGATATTGTGAATAGAGCTATTATGAATATTCACATACAAGTAATTTCCTTTGGGTAAATACATACTTAAGAGCAGAATTACTAATGATAGGGTAGGTTCATGTTTAGTTTATAAGAAATTTCGAGACCTTTTTGTCAAAGTGGTCATATCATTTTACACAATGTTTGAAAGTTCAGTTTGCTACACATCCTCATGGCCCTCGGATGTTCAATCTTTTTAATAATTCTGGTGGTAGTGTAGGAACCTCATGGAGGTGTTAATTTGCATTTCCAAGATTACTAATGATGTTGAGCACTTTTTCATGTGTTGATGGCCATCCATATGTTTTCTTTTGTAAAGTTTCTGTTCAAATATTTTGCCCTGTCCCTCATCCCACCTTTTTTTTAATGTGAGGGCTGGGTCAAACCTTGGCTGTCTGTCTGGGGAGATAGATTCAGGAGAGTACGTGCATGTGCAGGCGTTAGGAAGCTCTGATTCATCCCCACATCTCCACCACCTGCCCAGACTCCAAAGAACCAGAAGAGATAATTTTTGAATAAATGTTGGTTGCACTCCTCATTTGCTGGGCTCTGCCAACAGGCAGCAGGAATTGACGGCTTGTTAGTAAAGCCTGGCCCCTTTGTGAGATGTTTTCAGAATGATTGATTTACAATAAAGTGGTTCCTGGTGGGTGCATGCAGGTGGAACTGATGCGGATCGATTCCAGTGGCGCTAACTAATCAGCTGTTTAAACTGGCAGGGAGAGTGCTCAGTGACAGACACAGCGCAACCATCATTTTCCCCCTAAGATTACAAATTAACTTGTTCAGGTTTGCTGGGGTGTGTGACAACTTGGGGCCAGCCTCAGAGGCGGGGAGGATGGCTGTGGCTTCATGAGGCCTCTCTGGGATCTGCCTTTCCTATCAGGCTAGACCTGAGCAAACAGCTCTCTGGCTGGAGCAAGAGCTCTCATGGAAGATACTGGGATTTTCCCTCACTGAAATCCACCCTGCACCAAGTGAGGGGGTCAGCTGAATTTCAAAGGGTCCACCCCTCTGTTACTCTTTTCCTTTTTCTCTTAGCCTTTTGCTTGATCCCGCAGCAGACCTTTTCCTTCCTCCCTTCCTTTCTTCACATAGGATGAACATGGAGGGAACCAACCTCTTTTTTCTTCCCTCTGCTCTTGAAGATAATTCAATATCACCAAATCCGGCTGGGCGCAGTGGCCGAAACCTACAATCCCAGCACTTTGGGCGGCCGAGGCAGGTGGATCACTTGAGGTCAGGAGTTCAAGACTAGCCTGGCCAACATGATGAAACCCCACTCTCTACTAAAAATACAAAAATTAGCCGGGCATGGTGGCGGACACCTGTAATCCTAGCTACTCGGGAGGCTGAGGTGGGAGAATCACTTGAACTCCTGGGAGATGGAGTTTGCAGTGAGCCAAGA
This sequence comes from Trachypithecus francoisi, assembly GCF_009764315.1. NCBI lineage: Eukaryota > Metazoa > Chordata > Mammalia > Primates > Cercopithecidae > Trachypithecus > Trachypithecus francoisi. Next base: position 41,051,786 of record NW_022681474.1, on the reverse strand, counting down.
TCATGCCACTGCACTCCAGCCTGGGTGACAGAGTGAAACTCCGTCTCAACAACAACAACAAAATCACCAAATCCAAGCTCTTCCCAGTTGAGGAGGGCTATTATTGTGTTTCATTTTGTTTTGCTTGTAAGGCTCTTCCTTTTGTAACAGGATTAAGTTGTGGAACCGTTTCAGCATTCAAATCTTTGCTTTTATAATAGTAACTGCAAAACTTGAACCTGAAAACTATGAGGTTGTAGGCTGAAGAGGTCAGATTCAGTGTGGAGAGCAAGGAAGGTAACCTTGGAGGAGCTGGTGTGACCTCGGCCCAGTCGTGGCCACCAGTAGGAAGACTTGGTCTGGCTGTAGACTCTGAACAAATTCTGGCCTCTTGCATCCAGTTGATATGTCCTAACTCACAAAGGTTTGTAAAACATTATCTTATCCTCACCATAGCTCAATGAGAGGCACAGGGACTGCCATGTTATATATGAAAAAGTACAAATTACAGGACACCCTCACACAGATTCTAAAAACCATGAAACTTGACCTCCAGTGCAGGTCTTTGGATGTTAGTATTTCCAATTACTGCTCTAGAAGATTGAATTAGCAGGCCAGATATTATATATATGCTTTATGAATTGTCCAGAAAGGTGTTTCAGTATTAGAAGGTGAATCTGTTACACTCCACATTTCTACTTCAGAAGGACTTGTTTCTTTAGAACTTGATACCATTATTCTTAGGTGCTTCCTTAAGAGGAGCCAGGTAAGAGCTGGGACAGGCTGCATCCAGTTATTAAAACTTAGTGTAAAGCTCCAATAATTAAATCACTGTGGCCCCAGGGATAAACAAGCAGACAAATGAAGTAGAATAGGTGATGGCTTTGTAACAAACTACAGGATTAGAGAAAACAAAATATGATAAAGGAGGCATGAAAAACCTGCGGAGAGAGGATGGGAAAGATTAATCAACAAATGGCTCTGGGGCAACTGGATAATTCTTAAGGCAGAAAAAGTATATTTAGATAGTATGTTAGATACTATCTAACACCATTAGATAGTATGTTAAGGAACAGATGACACATTCCTTGTAGTATAGTTTGAAGTCAGGTAGCGTGATGCCTCCGGCTTTGTTCTTTTGACTTAGGATTGTCTTGGCAATGCGGGCTCTTTTTTGGTTCCATATGAACTTTAAAGCAGTTTTTTCCAATTCTGTGAAGAAACTCATTGGTAGCTTGATGGGGATGGCATTGAATCTATAAATGACCTTGGGCAGTATGGCCATTTTCACGATATTGATTCTTCCTATCCATGAGCATGGAATGCTCTTCCATTTGTTTGTGTCCTCTTTTATTTCACTGAGCAGTGGTTTGTAGTTCTCCTTGAAGAGGTCCTTTACATCCCTTGTAAGTTGGATTCCTAGGTATTTTATTCTCTTTGAAGCAATTGTGAATGGAAGTTCATTCCTGATTTGGCTCTCTGTTTGTCTGTTACTGGTGTATAAGAATGCTTGTAATTTTTGCACATTAATTTTGTATCCTGAGACTTTGCTGAAGTTGCTTATCAGCTTAAGGAGATTTTGGGCTGAGACAATGGGGTTTTCTAAATATACAATCATGTCATCTGCAAACAGGGACAATTTGACTTCTTCTTTTCCTAACTGGATACCCTTGATTTCTTTCTCTTGCCTGATTGCCCTATCCAGAACTTCCAACACTATGTTGAAGAGGAGTGGTGAGCGAGGGCATCCCTGTCTTGTGCCAGTTTTCAAAGGGAATTTTTCCAGTTTTTGCCCATTCAGTATGATATTGGCTGTGGGTTTGTCATAAATAGCTCTTATTATTTTGAGGTATGTTCCATCAATACCGAATTTATTGAGCGTTTTTAGCATGAAGGGCTGTTGAATTTTGTCAAAGGCCTTTTCTGCATCTATTGAGACAATCATGTGGTTCTTGTCTTTGGTTCTGTTTATATGTTGGATTATGTTTATTGATTTGCAAATGTTGAACCAGCCTTGCATCCCAGGGATGAAGCCCACTTGATCGTGGTGGATAAGCTTTTTGATGTGCTGCTGAATCCGGTTTGCCAGTATTTTATTGAGGATTTTTGCATCAATGTTCATGAGGGATATTGGTCTAAAATTCTCTTTTTTTGTTGTGTCTCTGCCAGGCTTTGGTATCAGGATGATGTTGGCCTCATAAAATGAGTTAGGGAGGATTCCCTCTTTTTCTATTGATTGGAATAGTTTCAGAAGGAATGGTACCAGCACCTCCTTGTACCTCTGGTAGAATTCAGCTGTGAATCCATCTGGCTACAGTAACCAAAACAGCATGGTACTGGTACCAAAACAGAGATATAGACCAACGGAACAGAACAGAGTCCTCAGAAATAATACCACACATCTACAGACATCTGATCTTTGACAAACCTGAGAGAAACAAGAAATGGGGAAAGGATTCCCTATTTAATAAATGGTGCTGGGAAATTGGCTAGCCATAAGTAGAAAGCTGAAACTGGATCCTTTCCTTACTCCTTATACGAAAATTAATTCAAGATGGATTAGAGACTTAAATATTAGACCTAATACCATAAAAACCCTAGAAGAAAACCTAGGTTGTACCATTCAGGACATAGGCATGGGCAAGGACTTCATGTCTAAAACACCAAAAGCAACGGCAGCAAAAGCCAAAATTGACAAATGGGATCTAATTAAACTAAAGAGCTTCTGCACAGCAAAAGAAACTACCATCAGAGTGAATAGGCAACCTACAGAATGGGAGAAAATTTTTGCAATCTACTCATCTGACAAAGGGCTAATATCCAGAACCTACAAAGAACTCAAACAAATTTAAAAGAAAAAAAAACAAACAACCCCATCAAAAAGTGGGCAAAAGATATGAACAGACATTTCTCAAAAGAAGACATTCATACAGCCAACAGACACATGAAAAAATGCTCATCATCACTCGCCATCAGAGAAATGCAAATCAAAACCACAATGAGATACCACCTCACACCAGTTAGAATGGCAATCATTAAAAAGTCAGGAAACAATAGGTGCTGGAGAGGATGTGGAGAAATAGGAACACTTTTACACTGTTGGTGGGATTGTAAACTAGTTCAACCATTATGGAAAACAGTATGGCGATTCCTCAAGGATCTAGAACTAGATGTACCATATGACCCAGCCATCCCATTACTGGGTATATACCCAAAGGATCATAAATCATGCTGCTATAAAGACACATGCACACGTATGTTTATTGCGGCACTATTCACAACAGCAAAGACTTGGAATCAACCCAAATGTCCATCAGTGACAGACTGGATTAAGAAAATGTGGCACATATACACCATGGAATACTATGCAGCCATAAAAAAGGATGAGTTTGTGTCCTTTGTAGGGACATGGATGCAGCTGGAAACCATCATTCTTAGCAAACTATCACAAGAACAGAAAACCAAACACCGCATGTTCTCACTCATAGGTGGGAACTGAACAATGAGACCACTTGGACTTGGGAAGGGGAACATCACACACTGGGGCCTATCATGGGGAGGGGGAAGGGGGAAGGGATTGCATTGGGAGTTATACCTGATGTAAATGACGAGTTGATGGGTGCTGACGAGTTGATGGGTGCAGCACACCAACATGGCACAAGTATACATATGTAACAAACCTACACGTTATGCACATGTACCCTAGAACTTAAAGTATAATAATAATAATAAAATAAAAAAATTTAAAAAAAGGAACAGATGCCACATTCCAAGATAAACACCAAATATTTCAAGATTTAAGTGTAGAAATCCAAATTATAAAAGCTTTTAAGGATGGGCATGGAGCCTTATACCTGTAATCCCAGCACTTTGGGAGGCTGAGTGGGTGGATCACAGGAGGTCAGGAGTTCAAGACCAGCCTGACCAACATGGTGAAACCCCATCTCTACTAAAAATACAAAAATTAGCTCGGTGTGGTGGCTCATGGTGAAACCCCATCTCTACTAAAAATACAAAAATTAGCTGGGTGTGGTGGCTCATGTCTGTAATCCCAGCTACTTGAGAGGCTGAGGCATGAGAATTGCTTGAATCCCGGAGGTGGAGGTTGCAGTGAGTTGAGATTGTGCCACTACACTCTAGTCTGGGTGACAAGAGCAAAACTCTGTCTCAAAAAAAAAAAAAGTTTTCGAAACATTTAGGTCATTATTTAGGTCTTGGAATTAGCAAAGATTCTAAGAAGAAAAGCAAAGAAAAATGGATATTCATGAATTTATGTTAAAAAAGACCTGTATATGTACAAAACAATACAAAGATTAAAAACAAACCACAGACTAGAAGGAATATTTGCAACAAAGATGCTTAAGGGTTAATCTAACTTAATATATAAAATCTTGTTAAAATAGATAAGAAGAACAGGAGGTTAATGGATAAATTGAAGCCAAGGATAGGAAGAGATAAGTTATAATGGAAGAAATAAAAATGTTAAATTATCTTTTCTTTGTAAGTTCACCAGTAAACAAAGGACTAAAAATTGAGATAATGGGATGCCATTTTTTTAATCTGCCAAATTAGCGAAGATGAACATACGATAATGCTTAATGTTAGCAATTATATGATAAAACAGACACTCCCATACACTTATGGATGAAGGTTAAATTGTACAACTTTTCTGGCCTATATGTCATGTTGCTACAGTTTTCTCTGGTCTTATCTCAAATTGCTTTCTCCTTTGCTCTCTGTTCCAGGGTAAGGAAATATTTTTTAAGTTGGTGTCATATAGATTTTCCATATTCCTCAAAAACTCTCAGACTTCCCCATCTGCTCTCCCTCTGACTTTATCCTCCTCCTTTTCATTTTTCTCCTCTTTCCCTTCTCTTCCTCCCTTTTGCCTCTCTCCTCCTCCTCCTTCTCTAATTTCCTTGCTCCTTCCTTTCTTCCATGTTTATACCTCTTCTCCCCTTCTGTTCTTCCTCCTCCTCTCCCTTTTCCTCTATGTCATCTCCTGCATGCCACTTAGTTAAACCTTACTCATCCCTGAAATCGCAAATCAAACATCACCTAATCAATATAGTCTCCTTACTCTAAAAGGGTCGCATTATCTGGTTATTTACTCTCGTAACACCTTGTAACTTTTCCTTGGAACACGAATCACAATCGGATCTTATATATTTACAGTTATTTGATTAAAATTTTCTCCCTCATAGGATTACATGAACTATGTCATTTTTAGCCATCACTGAATCCCCAGTGTCTAGCAAGGCGCCAGGAAGTAAGTTGATATATGTTTGTTGATGTCTTGACAGCTGACTGTCCAAAAAGCCACCGGAATAAAGCTAAGCTTACTAAACCTACTGCAGTAATGGAGAATGCCAACTTAACAGAGTCTTAGTCAAGTCTCAGAGAGAATGGTCATGGGTAGAAATCTTTAGGGTTTAGAGATCTGGGCTCCGGTGATTTAAGGGAGGTATTTCAATATAAGGATTTCACCGGAGTGACTAAATCTTATGATGTAATGGTTGAAAATAGGTGATAATAAATAAAACAGTGGGACAAGGATCTTTAAGCAAGTCTTGGCAAGTAAAAGCAGTTTGATTCACGAGCTATTTGCACACACAGGCAATCTATTGTTTTGACAAGGGATCTGTTTGTCCATATGTACAAATTAATTATTTATATTACTTAGTTCTTAGAAATTTTCTGAAGCTACACGTGAAATTATTTATTGGTTTACCACCTTATCTTCATGGGCAATAATTTCCTGGAAGAAAGAGTAAATTCATATTGATATAGCCGGCTTCAGTTCTCAGTCCTGAGAATTCAGCTTTGTGGCAGCAGGAGGTCTCAGTTTTCAGATGAATAAATAGAATGCCATTTTGGTAGTATATAGTGAAGTGCTTAAAAATGTTTTTACAATATTTCCTAGTAGTTCCTTCCTAAGAGTCTATAATAAAAAAATCAGATATACAAAGTTTCATGTGCAATGGTTGGAAGTGTCTCTGTGGGAAATTAGGGTGACCATTGAGAAGCAAGATGATTCAGTCTTTGGGAGAAAAGAAGGGCTTCTCCTTGGGAGTGCTTAAGGAGGGTGAAGCGGAGGTGAAATGAAAAAGTTGTGAATAAATTCTCAATTTTGCTTTTGATACACTTGTCGAAACCATGTTCAAAATCTGTTGAGGGTTTCTCCTCTTCTCTGCTCAAACCTGGTCACATGTTTCTAAGAAACACACGCAGATAACTCAAGCTCCAGAAAAGCATACAATTAAAGCTGTGACTACAGTCAGTAAATGAATGGTAGACGTGTTGATCTCACCTCATGTCAGAATAACAATCTCCTGGTGAGACTCCAGGGTGGGGAAAATGCTGCAAATTCCATGTAGTGCCAAGGCTAAGGTTTTTTCTGAATATCTAGAGCTCTTTCTCTGACTCTTCTTTATCATAACAATGCATATAATGTGCAAAATACACTCACTTCCTTTTTTCTTTTTTGTAAAAAGGATTTTTTTTTTTTTTTGGACTGAAGTCTGTGGCACTGAGTATGTGGGAAGTGAGACCCTAGATGGTTGGCAAGATTGTAAGAGTGTGAGTTGTGGTTCTATCAGTGAATAGCTCCTTAATGGCTGGGTTTATATCCCAAGATATTTTCCAAATAAAATTCCTAAGATTAGGCAAATTGCCAGATGATAATAGAAGAGGGCAATGTTTGTTTTTCGAAAAGGGAAAAGTATGGCAAACTATATATCTGAGATTTTTTTTTGATTAGTGTTACAGTATGAAATAATACAAGCTGGTTTATGAGTACTGAGGAGGAAAAGCAAGTCCCACCAGGACCCAAGATAGGGTCATTAGGAAAAAACAAAAATGACTGACAAACCGTATTTACTGTTCTTGGTATTGTTTGTAGATTAAGAATTTGTAGATATTGTACCTGGATTTTCCCATGGCATTTGACCAAGTTTTCAAAATCTCTTTGTGGACAAGTATCGAGTAGGGACACTCCTTCAGTAAGATGACAAGTACCTAGATGAAGGATTGTACTCAAAGGTACGGATTAATGTGTTAGTTTCAGTCTGCAAGAAGATTTCTACTTATGCATATTCAGAGTAACTCTGAACCACCAAGGACTATTCATAATGAGATATAATCTTATATTAAGTAGTGCTAACATCCCAATAAACGAAGGTTATATTTGGGGTCGATTAAAATATTGTATGTCCTGCAATAGAAAATTACTAAATGTCTCCTGTCTCACAATCTTTTCAAAACTCATGAGACTTGCTGTCTTAATGATGATAGATTTGACATTTTAATGATGATGCTGTGAATAATGCTGATGATACTTTCATTTGGGCTACCTGAGTAAACAGTTTCTGGATCAAAATGTACAGTTTTGTTGAGTTATTTAAACAGAGCATACAGGTTCTTATTCTCATATTACATATCGGTTTCAAATATACTTTAACCAATGATTGTTAACTTCAACCAATGGAAAAACAAGACTCAATATTAAAGAACTGTTCAGTAATTGAAGAAAGTAGATAAGCTGAAGCTAATTCTAATAGAATTAGTCAAAGTATATGAAAATAGGAAAAATATAAATATTATATTGCTGCATCTCATTAAAAGAGTCATTTGCCTAGCACATATAATTGTGATCTATCATTCCAGTCACCACCTGGACCATGTTAGAGAGTCTGGCTATTAATGAGTAGATGATAATTCATAAATAATAAGGTTATAGATATCAATTCCTTAGTACTTACAAATATATAAATCTCATAATGCATGTGGTAGCCAGATAAAAAATAGAATGTCCTGTGCAATACCACAGCATCATGTGTTCTACAAAAGTTATGGGAAAATATATTTTGTAATTATTTATTCAGTGGGTATTTATATATTCTCTTGTGTGGTCCCAACATTCATCTAGGTACCAGGGATATAGTAGAGAACAAGACACATGAAAAAAAGGAAATGAATGGGGAACAACAGATTGAATAAATGAAATAAAGCAGAGTGATGTGTGAGAGATTGCATGGTGGTGGTGAAGGGATACTTTACTTTGAGTAAATGAAGAGGTGCCCCATAACTTGATTCCTGAATCATCTGGCAAAATGAGCCAGCCATGTGGTGATGAGGGCAGAAACTTCCGGGCACAGAAAGGGAGAGGAAAAGCCCAGGAGTGAGAATGAGCAAGGTGTGTTCTACGAATCAAAGAAGACTTTCATAGTTGGAGTGTTATGAAAGGGTTAGAATGAACCTGATTGACATTGAGAGGTGGAAAGGGGCCAGCTCACCTGGTGACTGCAGCCCAAGGACGAGATGTTGTTCTTTAGCCTAAGCAAAATGACAAGTCATTGGAAAGTTTTAGGTGAAGAAGCAATATTACCTCATTTGTTTTTAAAAGGGTACTTATTGGGTGTTGAAGGTATCATGGAGTGTATATGAGTAAGCATGGAATCAGGGATGTGAGTTAGAAAACTACTGCATTAGTCCAGGCAAGAATGAGGTTGACTTGCACTAGGGAGGAAGCTAAAAGACAAAGAGGGTTCTTTCAGGATATATTTTGAAGGTAGAGCTAAGAAAACTCGATAAGCTATGGATGAAGTGAAGTATCATGAAAGTTGAGGAAATCCAACCTGGCCAACATGGTGAAACCCTGTCTCTACTAAAAGTACAAAAAAAAAAAAAAAAAATTAGCTGGGTGTGATGGTGCACGCCTGTAATCCCAGCTACTTGGGAGGCTGAGGCTGGAGAATTGCTTGAACCCGGGAGGCAGAGGTTGCAGTGAGCCAAGATGGCGCCACTGCACATCAGCCTGGGCAATGGAGTGAGATTCTGTCTGAAAGAAAGAAAGAGAGAGAGAGAGGGAGGGAGGGAGGGAGGGAGGAAGGAAGGAAGGAAGGAAGGAAGGAAGGAAGGAAGGAAGGAAGGAAATGGAGGAAACAAGGATGGCTTCTAATTTTGGAGGTTGAGTGAAGTTAGTGGATGGTGGTGCTGTTAAATATCTATTAAAAATATATACTGATGCTAAAGATATGTAACTTACGCGGGCTATTTGGTCAGGCACCTGGTCAGTACTTGTGTTCAGAACAGCACCAAGCAGAGATAAACAGAATCAAAAACCATGACAACATTACTTGAAAACTTTAATCTGGCTGTGTCTAAACCCAGAGACATGTTGGACTTTCTAGTTATGTGAGTCAGTAAACTACCTTTTTGCTTAAGCTAGTTTGAGTTGAGATTTGATCAATTGCAAACAAAAATTACAGACAAAAATATTGTCTCATTGAATTTGGAAGGGGAAGACAATTAACATTTGAATTCCTTGAGGTTGCCAAGAGTAATAATACAGTCTCAATTAAAGTTAAAATAACTTTATGTTTAAGGTTGAGAGATCTGGGGCTCAGAGATAAGAGACTTGCCTGAAGTTGCATACATTTTCAGTAGAGTTATGATTTGACCACTGACGTATCTGACTTCAAAGACCATGCAATTTATATTACACCATGCAGTAAGAAAACAGAAACTAGATTTAAAAATAATAAAATATACTTTTTCATTCTTCTATTTCTTTTAGTTTCTTCTAGAGTTCCAAAACTGAGAGAGAATAAAGATGATCCTTGGAGCATCAGAGAAATAGTTGAATCTCCAAGAAGTTTCTTTAGTAGATGTAGTGTAGTGTATGAGCTGTTAAGCAATCAATCATGGGTGGATTTCAAACCTGCTTAGAATCTTAAAGTGGAATATTTCTAGCCTAATTGTCCATAGGCTAAGGCTGGAAAATGTTGTCTTTTTTTCCCCTTGCTCAGGGAGACCAGATTTCATATGTATGCAGGAAATGTGGAGCCAAGCTAACCATTCATTTCCATATTTCCAAGCAGGCTGGGTGAGATTGACGAGGAAGGGCAGTCAGGGATATGAAATCACCATCACAGATTCATGCTGGGGAAACTCTTCTTGAGAGCTGTACAGAGACAGGAATACAAGAGGGGGTTCTTCCTAGGTGGAGAGAGGTGATAATTAAACATAATTTGTAGAAGAAAATTAATAGTGATGGACTTGAATCCTTTATAGCAAATGCAAAATTCAAAGCAATTTTGTGTGGAGAAGTAAAAAGCTGTAATATATGTCTGAGTGGTATATGCTGACAGTAATGGTCCTCTTGTGTGGTGAGTTATTAAAGACTTTCATCTCGTGGTTTTCAATAATGAAAAGGGAAGCAGTTTGGGAACATTTTCTGAGATATGTCCCTTATGTTGATTTAGCTTGTATGATCAGTAGGTTATCTCAACAGCTGTATGGAAAAGGTTAAATTTGCTAAAGAGGTAAAAGACTAAAATGTGAGAAGCATGTTACTTTGGAACCATGTATTATTTCCTCTCTGATACTAACAAACTATGAGGCTTCGTCTCCACACCTTGTCCAAACATCTCGTCCATCGCTTTTTCCAACTCCAATTATCTCTGATTCCTTTCTTTGATACAAATATCTTCTTGAGAATGAGCTTTTCTTCCCCTCTTTAAGGAGCTTACCCTGAAGAAATCTCAGGGACATTTTGCTTAGGTAATTTTCTCTCTGTTTGAGAAATTTTCTTCCTTATATTTGAAATGGATTCAAGAATCGGCTCTAGGACTAGATCTCCTTCATTGAACAAGGTACACAGATACTGAAGGATTAAAGCCATACTGCAAAGCCTGTTGCTCAAGACTTCACAAAGGTCTGCAGAAGAAATTTGTCTAGAAACCAACAGTTCTGCTTAACTAGGTCACAATAGAAATAACTGTGGTTTGGAAAGTTCTTGAATGTTCCTGGCTCTGAGGATTATACCACAAGGAAATCAGAGATAGGACTCTGAAATAAGGAAGTAGTCATATTTTTTGATAATTTAATATATATATTAAATATCAGAGGGGTTAAAAATCAGACTTCAAGTTAATAGATTTTATGGACCTTAATAAATAATGTATGTTCTAGAGCAGAGATAAGCAGAGCCATCTTAAATTAGTACAGTATACTTGTCAAAACTAGTTAATTAACACTGATTTGCTATTGTTAACTAAAGTCTACACTTTATTTTGATTTAATCAGTATTTGCCTAATGTTCTTTTTCTGTTGCAAGATTCCACATGAAAAGAAATGTTACATTTGGTCATCATGACCATATTTTTTGATTTATATCTTAGTATTTCATTTTTTATGATATTATAAATGTTATTTGTAAAATTTTAAATTTCAATTGTTCATTTGCAGATATAAAGGAAAACAGCTTATTTTTCTATGTTGAACTTGTATCCTGTGACCTTGCTTTACTCATTAATTAGTTCCAAGAGGTTTTTTCGTTGTTGTTTGTGTGTGTGTGTGTGTGTGTGTGTGTCTGTTTTTCTGTAGAATCTTTAGGATTTTCTACGTAGACATCACGTCATCTGTGAGTTTCTTCATTTCCAATATGTATAACTTTTCTACTCTTGCCTTATTTTACTCTCTAGGATTTCCATTGTAATGTTGGAAAAAATAGAGAGAGAAAGAATATCCTTGCTATGTTTCCAGACCTGTGGAGAAAGTATTCAGTTTCTTTAGCTACAAGGTTTATATACATATATATCTTTTACTAGGTTAAGGAAGTTCTCTTTATTCCAGTTTTTTTGTAAATCATAAATTAATGGTAAATTTGTTAAATTTTATGTATTTCTTCACCTATTGATATGAAAATGTTATTTTTCTTATTCAGTCTGTTAGCGCAGTGAATTACATTGATTGATGATATTGAACCAGCCTTGACTTCCTGGAGTGAATTCCACTTGGTAGTGATGTATTATTTTTTTCATGTATGTCTGAAGTTAATTGACGAGCATTTTGGTAAAAAAAATTTTGTTTCACTTATGAGATACATTAACTTATAGTTTTCCTTCTTATTATGTCTTTATCTGATTTTTATATTAGGGTTGTACTGGCTTGATAAAATGAGTTGGGAAGTGTTCTTTTTTCTTTTATTTTCTTAAAGAGGTTGTGGAGAAATTGTATAATTTATTGTATAATTGGTAGAATTCACCAGTAAAGCTACCTGGATCTAGTGGTTTATTTTTGGAAGGTTGTAAATTATGAACTCAATTTTGTTACTAGTTATGGTACTAGTCAGATGATCTGTTTCTTCTTGAGTGAGTCATCATAGTTTATGTCATTTGAGACACTGGTCCATTTCATCTATATAAAATTAGTGGGCATAGGGTTGTTCACAGTATTTCCTTGTTATCCTTTTAATGTCATTAGGAGCAGCAGTTATGACCCCTTTCTCACTCCTGACATTGGTAATTTGAATCTTCTTTTTCCTTTTCAGGTTTAGCCTGTCTAAAGACTTACCAATTTTTATTGATCTTTTCAAATAAGCACTTTTTGGTTTTATTTTCTCTGTTGTTTTTCTGATTTAGCTCTTGTTGATTTCTGCTCCCATTCTTTTAAAATAATTTCCTTTCTTCTACTTGTTTAATTTGTTCTTCTTCCTACAGTTTCCTTAGTTGAGTGACTCTAGATCTTTTCTTTTTAAATAAGTGTATTTAAAGCTACAACTTTCCCTCTAACCGCTGCTTTTGCTACATCCCATACATTTTGATAAGTTTTATTTTCACTTAGTTTAAAGTATTTTAACATTTCTTTTGATATTTCTTTTTTATCCAGCCATTATTTAGAAGCATGTTGCTTAATCTCCAAATATTTGGGCATTTACCAGCTATCTTTTTGTTACTGATTTCTAGTTTAGTTTTGTTGTAGTCTGACAGCATATTTTATATGATTTACATTATTTTTCAAAATGTATGGCATATTTTATGGCCCCGTGTATTATCTATCTTCATGGATATTCCATGTGCCCTTGAGAAGAATATGTATTCTGCTATCCTTTGATGGGGTATTCTATACAATGCCAACTTGATCAAACTGATTGATAGTGCTGTTCATGTCACATATCTTTACTGATTTCAGCCTGCTTGATCTGTCAATTACTGATAGAGATGTATTGCTGTCTCCAAATATAATAGGAGATTTGTCCATTTCTCAATTCTTTCTATTAGTTATTGTCTCATGTATTTTGAAGCTCTGTTGTCAGGTACATACAGGATTGCAAGTGTTAGGATTTCTTGGAAAACTGACCTATTTTTATGTAATGTCTCTGTTTCTGTTTGAAACATTTTCCAGTTTTGAAGTATGATTTGTCTGAAATTAATATAGATACTCAAGCTTTTTTTGATCCTTTTCCATCTCTTTACTTGTAGCTAAAATTTTTGTATTTAAAGCAGATTTCTTCTAGACAGTGTATAATTATGCTTGTTTCTCCAATATGACATCTCTGATCTTTAACTGTGGTATTTAGACCATTTACATTTAAAGTGATTATTTATACAGTTATATTAAAATTTACTATCTTTGTAACTGTTTCCTAAGTATTATGTTTGTCCTTTGTTTCTTTTTATCCCCTGTTTCTCTATCTTCTCTGGCTTTAAGTGAGTATTTTATAATTCTCTTTTATCTCCTCTCTTACTGCATCATTTATACTTACTGTAAAAATGCTCTTAGCCACTGCTTTAGGGCTTATTTTACATGTTCATATAATTATATATATTATTTTTACATATAAATATATATTATAATAAAATAATATAATATACACTATTATGTATAATATATACTATTATATAGAGAGATGTATATTCATATACACATAAAATATCTAATCCTACTTTCAAATAACACTATACTATTTCAAATATAGTATAGGGACCTTATAACAGAGTATTTCCAATTTCTTCAACATCTTTTATAAAATTTTACTAATATATTTCACTTGTATTGTTACTGTTATAGCTGTGATAACACAATTTTCTTTTAGATGAATTGGGAGTAATAAAATACAACATTTTATTTTTACCTTCATTTATTTCTTCTCTGACACTCTTTCTTTCTTTATGTAGTTGCAAATTTCTGGCCTGTGTAATTTTCCATCTGTCTGAAGAACTCGTTTCAGTATCTTTTTGTAGTGCTGTTCTGTTGGCAGTAAATTTCCTGTTTTTGTTTGTCTGAGAAAGTCTTTATTTCCTCTACTTTTGAAGAATAATTTTGCTGAATGTAGAAGTCTATGTTGACAGTTTTTTTCTTTCAACACTTTAAATATTGCACTGCACTCTCTTCTTGCTTCCATGGATTCTAATGAGAAGTCTGCTTTGTTCTTATCCTTGTTCCTATATAGGGAAGGTTTTTCTCCCATCTCTGATTTGTGTCCAGATTTTCTCTTCATCTTTGGTTTTCTACAGTTGTGTTTGGATACTTGTCTTTCTTGGTATTCTCTGAGCCTCTGGACACTGTGGTTGAGTATCTGTCATCAATTTCAGTAACATCTCAGTCATTATTAATTAAAACATTTCTTCTTCTGTCCCACTCTCTCCTCTCTTTCTGCTATTTCAATTATGCATATCTCCCCACAGTTCTTGAATATTATGTTATGTTTTTTTTCTGTTTGTGTTTTAGTGTGAGAAGTTGTTATTGACCAATTTTCAAGTTAACTGATTTCTTCTTTGGCTGTGTTGAGTGTTCTTACGGAGCCCATGGGGGGAATTCTATTTCTATCATTGTGCTTTTGATTTTTAATTGTTTTTCTTTTTTGTAGTTTAATCTTTCTGCTGAAATTACCCATTTGATCTTACATGCTGTTGATTTTTTCACTAGAAGCCTTAACATATTATTCATAGCCACATTGAATTCCTTATCTGTGAATTTCTACTTCTGTGTCATATCTGAACGTGACTCTGATGATTGCTTCCGGCTTTTCTTGACTTAGGCTATGATTTATAATTTTTGGTTAAAAGTCAACATGTTGGAGGGGGCGGAGCAAGATGGCCGAATAGGAGCAGCTCCAGTCTCCAACTCCCAGCGCGAGCGACACAGAAGACCGGTGATTTCTGCGTTTTCAACTGAGGTACTGGGGTCATCTCGCTAGGGAGTGCCGGACAATCGGTGCTGGTCAGCTGCTGCAGCCTGACCAGCGTGAGCTGAAGCAGGGCGAGGCATCGCCTCACCTGGAAGCGCAAGGGGAAAGGAATCCCTTTTTCCTAGCCAGGGGAACTGAGACACACAACACCTGGAAAATCGGGTAACTCCCACCCCAATACTGCGCTTTAAGGAAACAGGCACACCAGGAGAATATATCCCACACCTGGCCGGGAGGGTCCCACGCCCACGGAGCCTCCCTCACTGCTAACACAGCCGTCTGCGGTGATCTATCCGCAAGGCAGCAGCGAGGCTGGGGGAGGGGCGCCCGCCATTGCTGAGGCTTAAGTAGGTAAACAAAGCCGCTGGGAAGCTCGAACTGGGTGGAGCTCACAGCAGCTCAAGGAAGCCTGCCTGTCTCTGTAGACTCTACCTCTGCGGACAGCGCACAGCTGCAGCCCATTAGGGAAAGAGCGGGGGCGGTGCAGACGCGAACGACTCTGTCTGACAGCTTTGGGGAGAGCCGTGGATCTCCTAACGCGGAGGTTGAGATCCGAGAACGGACAGACTGCCTGCTCAGGTGGGTCCCTGACCCCTGAGTAGCCTAGCTGGGAGACATCCCCCACTAGGGGCAGTCTGACACCCCACACCTCACAGGGTGGCGTCACCCCTGAGAGGAAACTTCCAAAGAAAGAATCAGACAGGTACACTCGCTGTTCAGCAATATTCTATCTTCGGCAACCTCTGCTGCTGATACCCAGGCAAACAGGGTCTGGAGTGGACCTCAAGCAATCTCCAACAGACCAACAGACAGTCCTTCTGACTGTCAGACGGAAAACTATCAAACAGGAAGGACACCTATACCAAAACCCCATCCGTACGTCACCATCATCAAAGTCCAGAGACAGATAAAACCACAAAGATGGGGAAGAAGCAGGGCAGAAAAGCTGGAAATTCAAAAAATAAGAGCGCATCTCCCCCTGCAAAGGAGCGCAGCCCATCGCCAGCAACGGATCAAAGCTGGTCAGAGAATGACTTTGACGAGATGAGAGAAGAAGGCTTCACTCCATCAAACCTCTCAGAGCTAAAGGAGGAATTACGTACCCAGCGCAAAGAAACTAAAAATCTTGAAAAAAAAGTGGAAGAATTGACAGCTAGATTAATTAATGCAGAGAAGATCATAAACGAAATGACAGAGATGAAAACCATGACACGAGAAATACGTGACAAATGCACAAGCTTCAGTAACCGACTCGATCAACTGGAAGAAAGAGTATCAGCGATTGAGGATCAAATGAATGAAATGAAGCGAGAAGAGAAACCAAAAAAAAAAAAGAAGAAAAAGAAATGAACAAAGCCTGCAAGAAGTATGGGATTATGTAAAAAGACCAAATCTACGTCTGATTGGGGTGCCTGAAAGTGAGGGGGAAAATGGAACCAAGTTGGAAAACACTCTTCAGGATATCATCCAGGAGAACTTCCCCAACCTAGTAGGGCAGGCCAACATTCAAATTCAGGAAATACAGAGAACGCCACAAAGATACTCCTCCAGAAGAGCAACTCCAAGACACATAATTGCCAGATTCACCAAAGTTGAAATGAAGGAAAAAATCTTAAGGGCAGCCAGAGAGAAAGGTCGGGTTACCCACAAAGGGAAGCCCATCAGAATAACAGCAGACCTCTCGGCAGAAACTCTACAAGCCAGAAGAGAGTGGGGGCCAATATTCAACGTTCTTAAAGAAAAGAATTTTCAACCCAGAATTTCATATCCAGCCAAACTAAGCTTCATCAGTGAAGGAGAAATAAAATCCTTTACAGATAAGCAAATGCTTAGAGATTTTGTCACCACCAGGCCTGCCTTACAAGAGACCCTGAAGGAAGCCCTAAACATGGAAAGGAACAACGGTACCAGCCATTGCAAAAACATGCCAAAATGTAAAGACCATCGAGGCTAGGAAGAAACTGCATCAACTAACGAGCAAAATAACCAGTTAATATCATAATGACAGGATCAAGTTCACACATAACAATATTAACCTTAAATGTCAATGGACTAAATGCTCCAATTAAAAGACACAGACTGGCAAACTGGATCAAGAGTCAAGACCATCAGTCTGCTGTATTCAGGAGACCCATCTCACATGCAGAGACATACATAGGCTCAAAATAAAGGGATGGAGGAAGATCTACCAAGCAAATGGAGAACAAAAAAAAGCAGGGGTTGCAATCCTAGTCTCTGATAAAACAGACTTTAAACCATCAAAGATCAAAAGAGACAAAGAAGGCCATTACATCATGGTAAAGGGATCAATTCAACAGGAAGAGCTAACTCTCCTAAATATATATGCACCCAATACAGGAGCACCCAGATTCATAAAGCAAGTCCTTAGAGACCTACAAAGAGACTTAGACTCCCATACAATAATAATGGGAGACTTCAACACTCCACTGTCAACATTAGACAGATCAACGAGACAGAAAGTTAACAAGGATATCCAGGAATTGAACTCATCTCTGCACCAAGCGGACCTAATAGACATCTATAGAACTCTCCACCCCAAATCAACAGAATATACATTCTTCTCAGCACCACATCGCACTTATTCCAAAATTGACCACATAATTGGAAGTAAAGCACTCCTCAGCAAATGTACAAGAACAGAAATTATAACAAACTGTCTCTCAGACCACAGTGCAATCAAACTAGAACTCAGGACTAAGAAACTCAATCCAAACCGCTCAACTACATGGAAACTGAACAACCTGCTCCTGAATGACTACTGGGTACATAACGAAATGAAAGCAGAAATAAAGATGTTCTTTGAAACCAATGAGAACAAAGATACAACATACCAGAATCTCTGGGACACATTTAAAGCAGTGTGTAGAGGGAAATTTATAGCACTAAATGCCCACAAGAGAAAGCAGGAGAGATCTAAAATTGACACTCTAACATCACAATTAAAAGAACTAGAGAGGCAAGAGCAAACACATTCAAAAGCTAGCAGAAGGCAAGAAATAACTAAGATCAGAGCAGAACTGAAGGAGATAGAGACACAAAAAACCCTCCAAAAAATCAATGAATCCAGGAGTTGGTTTTTGAAAAGATCAACAAAATTGACAGACCGCTAGCTAGACTAATAAAGAAGAAAAGAGAGAAGAATCAAATAGACGCAATAAAAAATGATAAAGGGGATATCACCACCGACCCCACAGAAATACAAACTACCATCAGAGAATACTATAAACACCTCTACGCAAATCAACTAGAAAATCTAGAAGAAATGGATAATTTCCTGGACACTTACACTCTCCCAAGACTAAACCAGGAAGAAGTTGAATCCCTGAATAGACCAATAGCAGGCTCTGAAATTGAGGCAACAATTAATAGCCTACCCACCAAAAAAGTCCAGGACCAGATGGATTCACAGCTGAATTCTACCAGAGGTACAAGGAGAGCTGGTACCATTCCTTCTGAAACTATTTCAATCAATAGAAAAAGAGGGAATCCTCCCTAACTCTTTTTATGAGGCCAACATCATCCTGATACCAAAGCCTGGCAGAGACACAACAAAAGAGAGAATTTTAGACCAATATCCCTGATGAACATCGATGCAAAAATCCTCAATAAAATACTGGCAAACCGGATTCAGCAGCACATCAAAAAGCTTATCCACCATGATCAAGTGGGCTTCATCCCTGGGATGCAAGGCTGGTTCAACATTCGCAAATCAATAAACGTAATCCAGCATATAAACAGAACCAAAGACAAGAACCACATGATTATCTCAATAGATGCAGAAAAGGCTTTTGACAAAATTCAACAGCCCTTTATGCTAAAAACGCTCAATAAATTTGGTATTGATGGAACGTACCTCAAAATAATAAGAGCTATTTATGACAAACCCACAGCTAATATCATACTGAATGGGCAAAAACTGGAAAAATTCCCTTTGAAAACTGGCACAAGACAGGGATGCCCTCTCTCACCACTCCTATTCAACATAGTGTTGGAAGTTCTGGCTAGGGCAATCAGGCAAGAGAAAGAAATCAAGGGTATCCAGTTAGGAAAAGAAGAAGTCAAATTGTCCCTGTTTGCAGATGACATGATTGTATATTTAGAAAACCCCATTGTCTCAGCCCAAAATCTGCTTAAGCTGATAAGCAACTTCAGCAAAGTCTCAGGATACAAAATTAATGTGCAAAAATCACAAGCATTCTTATACACCAGTAACAGACAAGCAGAGAGCCAAATCAGGAATCAACTTCCATTCACAATTGCTTCAAAGAGAATCAAATACCTAGGAATCCACTTACAAGGGATGTAAAGGACCTCTTCAAGGAGAACTACAAACCACTGCTCAGTGAAATCAAAGAGGACACAAACAAATGGAAGAACATACCATGCTCATGGATAGGAAGAATCAATATCGTGAAAATGGCCATACTGCCCAAGGTGATTTATAGATTCAATGCCATCCCCATCAAGCTACCAATGACTTTCTTCACAGAATTGGAAAAAACGGCTTTAAAGTTCATATGGAACCAAAAAAGAGCCCGCATTGCCAAGACAATCCTAAGTCAAAAGGACAAAGCTGGAGGCGTCACGCTACCTGACTTCAAACTATACTACAAGGCTACAGTAACCAAAACAGCATGGTACTGGTACCACAACAGAGATATAGACCAATGGAACAGAACAGAGTCCTCAGAAATAATACCACACATCTACAGCCATCTGATCTTTGACAAACCTGAGAGAAACAAGAAATGGGGAAAGGATTCCCTATTTAATAAATGGTGCTGGGAAAATTGGCTAGCCATAAGTAGAAAGCTGAAACTGGATCCTTTCCTTACCCCTTATACGAAATTAATTCAAGATGGATTAGAGACTTAAATGTTAGACCTAATACCATAAAAACCCTAGAAGAAAATCTAGGTAGTACCATTCAGGACATAGGCATGGGCAAGGACTTCATGTCTAAAACACCAAAAGCAACGGCAGCAAAAGCAAAAATTGACACATGGGATCTAATTAAACTAAAGAGCTTTTGCACAGCCAAAGAAACTACCATCAGAGTGAACAGGCAACCTACAGAATGGGAAAAATTTTTGCAACCTACTCATCTGACAAAGGGCTAATATCCAGAATCTACCAAGAACTCAAACAAATATACAAGAAAAAAGCAAACAACCCCATCAAAAAGTGGGGAAAGGATATGAACAGACATTTCTCAAAAGAAGACATCCATACAGCCAACAGACACATGAAAAAATGCTCATCATCACTGGCCATCAGAGAAATGCAAATCAAAACCACAATGAGATACCATCTCACACCAGTTAGAATGGCAATCATTAAGAAGTCAGGAAACAACAGGTGTTGGAGAGGATGTGGAGAAATAGGAACACTTTTACACTGTTGGTGGGATTGTAAACTAGTTCAACCATTATGGAAAACAGTATGGCGATTCCTCAAGGATCTAGAACTAGATGTACCATATGACCCAGCCATCCCACTACTGGGTATATACCCAAAGGATTATAAATTACTCTACTACAAAGACACATGCACACGTTGTTTATTGCGGCACTATTCACAATAGCAAAGACTTGGAATCAACCCAAATGTCCATCTGTGACAGACTGGATTAAGAAAATGTGGCACATATACACCATGGAATACTATGCAGCCATCAAAAAGGATGAGTTTGCGTCCTTTGTAGGGACATGGATGCAGCTGGAAACCATCATTCTTAGCAAACTATCACAAGAAGAGAAAACCAAACACCGCATGTTCTCACTCATAGGTGGGAACTGAACAATGAGATCACTTGGACTCGGGAAGGGGAACATCACACACTGGGGCCTATCATGGGGAGGGGGAGGAGGGAGGGATTGCATTGGGGAATTATACATGATATAAACGTCATGCACATGTACCCTAGAACTTAAAGTATAATAAAAAAAAAAAAAAGTCAACATGTTGTATCAGTAACGGCTACTCAGGTAAGTAGGTTTTTTTAGGGGGGTCGGGTTATGTTATTCTGGCTCAAGTTGGGCTGTGTTTCATGTTTGTTGTAGCTTTAGGGACCAGACACTCTAAATTCCTGTAGTGCCATTCCTTTTTTGTTTCCTCTCTTGGCTTTGAGGCTTCTGTTAACACTTCTCCTGAGAGGAGTCTGTATCTTACAGATTTTCAGTTATAATCCTGTTATACCGAAGGTTTGTTGGTGTGGTGAGTTGAGAGGGGAGGAAAGGAAGACACTGTCTTTCAGTGAAGTTCTGTCTCAGAGTGCAGCCTTTGCAAATGTTTTCCTCCTTTCCCCCAGGAATATAGCTCTCCCACCTTCCCTGGCTACCAAGTTCCCAACAATATATTGAAATAAATAAATAAATAAATATTTGAAACTCTGTCCTCTGTTAACTTTTTTTCTTTTTGTTGTTATTCCCTTTTTTGTGTGTTACCTTAGGTAAAACATAAGACTAGAAAAGACTTCAGTGGGAAGGAAATTCATTACCCTAGTTTCAGTAAGTTTTAGCTGTTGTTCTATGGCAAAATATTTCTCCTTGGAGAACAATCCTTTGTTACAGGAAAGGAAATGGGAGGGTTACACTTACTGCTTTTCCCTTCCCCTTGTCAGAGACACAAGAGTTTTTTTTTGGTGGAGGGGGGGGAAGGGGATCCTCACTGTGAAAACCTGGTGGGGTTCCTGGATGGAAAACTGGAGAAAGTGTGGGGGTTCTCCTTTGATTGCAGCCCCAGGAATCTCTCGCAATCAAGCTAGTTAGCACTCAGCCTACAGCAATTTGTTGAAATTGCTAGAAAAATTAGTTGTTCTACAACCTTTGGCTTCCACTGGCTTCTGCTTCAGGTAAGCAAATGTCTAGTGCTGCGTCTCTCTGGGTCACTTGTCTCAGAGTTTGGAGTAGCAGTATACCCTGTGACCTCAGATATCTGATGGGTTCAAGAACAGTTGTTAATTTTCAGTTTGCCCAGCTTTTTATTGTAATAACAGGAGTGATGACTTCCAAGCTTCTTTCTTATCACAGCTAAAATAGGAAAAGCAATGTCTATCAATTTTAATGGAAAAAGTTAGATGTGCTCCACTTCAAACTTAGAGACATGCACACTTTGCACAAGTAGAAATATAAATTGAACAACTAAATTGTGTAAGACATAAGCAACAATTTAAAAACCAACAAATACACAATACAGGTTTTCTGTACTCACCAAAGGATGAAGAGAAACTTGAAGAGTGGAGTTGGTGGAGAAGAGATGCAAGGTGGAGACTCTTGAGAAAGTGCATTCATTATTTTGCACCTCTTTCTTGTTTAACACTTTGTAGCTTGCACTCAAACTCATTTTATTTTATTTTAGATTCAGGGGATATATATGCATGTTTGTTCCATGAGTATATTGTGTACTGGTGGGGACTGGGCTTGTAGTGTACCCATTACCCAAATGGTAAGCCTTGTACCCAATAGGTTATTTTTCAACCCTCAGCTCGCTCCCACCCTCTCCATTTTTGGAGTCTCTAGTGTCCATTATTTCCATCTTTATGTCCACGTGTACCCATTGTTTAGCTCTCACTTATAAGTGAGAACGTGTGGTACTTGGGTTTTTGCTTCTGAGTTAGTTCACTTAGGATAATGACCTCCAGCTCCATCTATGTTGCTGCAAAGGACATGATTTCACTGTTTTTTTATAAGTACATAGTATTCCATGGTGTATATGTAACACACTTTCTTTATCTAGTCAATTGTTCATGGATACTTAGGTTGATCTCATGACTTTGCTATTCTGAATAGTTCTGCAATGAACATACAGGTGCAGGTGTCTTTTTAATATAATGATATATATTTCTTTGGATGGATACTCAGTAGTGAGATTGCTGGGTTGAATGGTAGTTCTACTTTTAGTTCTTTGACAAATTTTCATAATGTTTTCCATAAAGGTTGAACTAATTGACCTTAACACCAACAGTGTCTAAGCGCTTCCCTTTCTCCACATGTTCGCCAACATCTGTTGTTTTTGACTTTTTAATAATACCCATTCTGACTGGTGTAAAATGATATCTCATTGTGGTTTGAATTTGGATTTCTCTGATTATTAGTGATGTTGAGAATTTTCTCATGTGTTTGTTGGTTAAACTCTTACAAATAAAATCAAAGAAGAGAAAAATATATATTTAAGGGAATTAGTGCTAATTCCAAAAGCACTTTGAAAACACAAAGTAAAAGAGTAGACACTACAGGCTGAAGAGCTGAAGAAGCAACTCCTCTTAATCCTTCTCACTTGGCACATTTTCACAAATAAGATGTTTTGGTTCATGGAACTATAACCTGGATTTAAAGTTGTTCCATGTGGTATTCACTGACTAGAAAGTGTGTTTAGAAAATTGGCGAATGTATTCTTGCTTGAAACTGTAATGCTGAAATACCACATCTTAGAGTACACTAACTTAGTGTGCTTTTAGGTGAAAAAGTCATTATACCAAAAAAGAAAAGTAGTTGTGTCCAGAAAATGGTATGTTTTTTCAAGAGCTCTTATGGCAAAACATCATTAATTAAGCAATGCCTACATGAGTTAATTCTGTCATTAGTTATAGTTTTTATTTCTTTTAAAGTCTGGAATCTGTTAATTAGTAACTATATTTCCTCCAGAGCAATGGAAAAATAACAACACATTTTCCTTTTTCTCAGCTTTGCCCTTAGCCTCCACCAATGCCCCTGGAGCAACTGCCTAAAAATTTAGCTCTTATTATTGTTATTTTTTTTCTTTTCATCATAAATACTTATTTAGGTCTAACAACAAGTAGTTCTCAATTCTTTGCTATTTCTTCACACATACTCCTGCTTCTTTCTGGACTCATTTTCTTTCCCAAATATAGTTCATCCTCAGATTTGTAGTTATTTTCAGACACAGTCTATAATTTATAGAAGTTCTGAGTCCAAGATCACCTTTAAATGACAATATTTGTGGGGTTAGAATTCTAGAATCAAAGTATTGTCTTCAGCATTTTCAAGGTATTATTGTGTTTTATTTTAGATTCAGGGGATGTATATGCATGTTTGTTACATGAGTATATTGTGTACTGGTGGGGACTGGGCTTGTAGTGTACCCATTACCCAAATGGTAAGCCTTGTACCCAATAGGTTATTTTTCAACCCTCAGCTCGCTCCCAGCCTCTCCATTTTTGGAGTCTATTACCTTCTTGTATCCAATATTGATGATGACGAATCTAGTGCTATCTGAATTCCTGAAGCAGTTTCTGAGGCAAAGAAAATAATTTATTTGGGAGGTGATCCCAGGAAACCCTAATAGGAAATCAAGACAGGAAAGGAAGGGGAGGAGGCTCAAGAAGGTGTGAATGATCAAGCTGGTTACCACTGGGGCAAATGGGACTTGTTCAGGAGAATAAGTCTTCTGACAAGTTTACAAAGCAGTGTAGAATCTTTGCCTCAGCATTATCCCACTCTAAACGTAAGGAAGCTGAAGTGTTTACATTCCAACTCTTTTTCACCCATTGGTTTAGGATTTCTTCTAGGGAGGCATCAATTCTTGTTTTCTAATCATTGCATTTAAGGCTACCAGATATGGCAGAGAATTGATGGTGATTGCTATAGTAGATTGCCTTTTTCCCTCTTGGTATGTGTTACAGTTTTCTGTTTATGGTTGATATCCTGATGTGTATCTATAATATGTCACTATAGCATTGATGGTGTTAGTGTTGTGTGTATTTTAGTCCTACTCTGTCATTTCTTGCCATTTAAGGATGTGTGGCTTTCTTTAGTACTTAGAATTCTCAGTCTTTCTTTTTTTGGAATATTACTTTTTCTTCATCCTCTCTATTTTCTCTTTCAAAATTTTGTTACCTACATGTTGGGACTTCCATTCTATCCTCATAATAGTTCGTGCATATTTAAAATTGAGGGCTTTTTTCTTATGAAATATTTGTTATATTGATATACACAAGTCATTTATTAGATATGTTATTTGCAAATATATTCTCCCAGTCTGTGGCTTGTTTCTTCATTGTTTTAACAGCATTATTTATTTTTAGTATTTTTTAATTTAAGAAAATTATTCAAAGAGAAGAAGTTCTTAATTGTGATAGAGTCCAATTTAGCAATTTCTAAATGGTTTCTCCCCTCAGTGTTGTATCAAAGAAAGCCTTTCTCTTACAATTTTATTGAGAAATTTTATAGTTTGGGTATTATATTCAGGACTATAATTCACTTTGAGTTAATTTTTGAAAGCTATGAATCAAAACTCATTCTTAACATGTTGATATTAACTTCTTTCTAGCACCATTTGTTGAAGTTGTTTTCAGCACCATTTGTTGAAGTGACTGTGTATCCCCCACAAAGTGGATTTTTCTTCTTTTGAAAGTCACCTAATTATATATGTAGGAGTCCATTCCTTGTTTCTTTATTCTGTTTCATTAATCATCTATCTTAACTCTAAGGTCAAACTTTTTTGATTTCTGTAGCTTTATAATAAATCTTGAAGTCAAGTAGCATAGTTTTTTCAACTTTGTTATTTTTCAAAGTTGTTTTAGCAGTTCTAGGTCCTTTGCATTTCTATAAGAATTTGAGAAACATCCTTTCCATTCTACCAAAAAGACTTCTGGAAATTTGATTGGAATTACATTGAATCTATAGTTAAATTTAGGGAGCATTGGCATCCAAATGATACTGAGTCTTCAGATCCATGAGTACAGTATACCTTTCCATTTATTTCTGTCTTTAAGTGTCTCTCAAATTTAGGAAGGAAAATTCCTCAACATG
Source organism: Trachypithecus francoisi (assembly GCF_009764315.1). NCBI lineage: Eukaryota > Metazoa > Chordata > Mammalia > Primates > Cercopithecidae > Trachypithecus > Trachypithecus francoisi. The sequence continues at coordinate 41,026,040 of NW_022681474.1, read as the reverse complement.
ATGAAAAACCTAAAGCTGACTTCATCCACAATGGTGAAAGACTGAATGCATGGATGTTTGCTTTTGCCATTTTTAACATTGTGGGAGACATCTTAACTAATGTGATAAAGTGAGAAGAAGTAGTAGTGAACAGATTGAAAAGTAATAAGAAAGACTGGATTTATTTACAGACAACATAATCATCTAAGTGGAAAATCCAAGAAATCTACAAAAAGCTAACATGAACTAATTATTGATTTTGATAAGATGGCAGAAAATGATCTCAATATACAAAATCAATTGCACTGGCAAGGTGCTGTGGCTCACACCTGTAATCCCAGCACTCTGGGAGGCTGAAGCAGGCAGATTGTTTGAGGCCAGGAGTTGGAGACCAGCCTGGCCAACATGGCGAGAACCTGTCTCTACAAAAATTACAAAAATTAGCCTTGAGTGGTGGTACATGCCTGTAATCCCAGCTACTCAGGAGGCCGAGGCACGAGAATTGCTTGAACCCAGGAGGCGGAGGTTGCAGTGAGCCGAGATCATGCCACTGCATTCCAGTCTGGGCAACAGAGTGAGACTCTGTCTCAGAAATAAATAAATAAGTAAATATACCACTTGTAATATCATAAATACGAATTATTTGTCAGTAAGTGCAAGACAATTTGTATAAGAGCTGTGCATTGAAAACTACATAGACATATAGTTTAATGTGGTAGAATAGAAAGTCCAGATATAGTCTCACATCCACATGATTAACTGATTTTCCAAGTGTGACAAGGTAAGTCAACAAAGGAAAGAAAATCCTTTTCAACAAATGGTGCTGGAGCAACTGGACATCCATATGGAAAAAATGAACCTCAATCCTTATCTCACACTATATGTAATAAATAAATCATCACAGATAATAGAAACAAAATTACAAGCTGAAACAGTAAAACTTCTGGAAAAATTTAATGGAGATGATTTTTGTGACCTTGATATCTTTGTGTGTCACCAAACGTTCTTTTTTTTTTTTTTCTTTCTGAGAGGGAGTCTTGCTCTGTTGCCCAAGCTGGAGTACAGTGGCGCCATCACGGCTCATTGCAACCTCTGCCTCCCGGGTTCACACCATTCTCCTGCCTCAGCCTCCAGAGTAGCTGGGGCTACAGGCGCCCACCACCACGCTCGGCTAATTTTTTTGTATTTTTAGTAGAGACGGGGTTTCACTGTGGTAGCCAGGATGGTCTCGATCTCCTGACTTCGTGATCTGCCTGCCTCGGCCTCTCAAAGTGTTGGGATTACAGGCATGAGCCACTGCACTGGCCCAAGCTTTCTTTATAGCACGTAAAAAAGCATGAATCATACAAAGAAATAAATGATGAAGTAGACTTCATAAAAAATAAGAATAGAGTGTTTTTAAAATGAAAAGCAAATCATACCCTCGGAAGGAATTTGTAAAACGTATCAGATAAAGGACTTGTATTCAGAATAAAGGACTCTTAAAATAAAATTTTAAGTAAAAATGCTTTTTTTAAAGGGTAAATTATTTGAACAGATAATTCACCAAAGACAGTTTATGGCTAGATAAGAACGTGAAAAGATGCTAAACATTTCTACAAAATAGAAATGCAAATTAAAACCAGAGTAAAATACGATTACATACATAGAACATCTAAAATAAAAAGACCAAGAATCTAAGCGTTGGCAAGGATGTGAAGTTGCCAGACCTCTCACACAATTGCTGGTATGAACAACAAGTTATGCAATCTCTTTAAGAAACACACGACAGTTTCTAATAAAGTGAAGCATACTTTTACTGTCCACCCAGCATTCCCACTTCTGGGTATTCAAGGGAAGTGAAAACATATCTGTCAAAAGATTTGTACCCAAATGTTCACATCCTATTTATTACAATAGCTAAAAACTGGAAAAAACAGACCTATCAGTTGGTTAATTTATAAACATATCGTGCATATCCATTCAAGTGATACTACTCAGCAATATGAAAGCCCAAACTGTTGAAGTAATCCATGACACGATGAATTTTGAAAGCATTGTGCAAAGTAAAAGAAGCTTAATGCAAAAGATTACATACTGTGTGATTCCATTGAAATAATATTTCAGAAAAGGCAAAACTATAATGGCAGCAAGCAATTCAGTGGTTGCTCATGGCTGGAATGGGCTGGGGAGGGTGGAGTTAACTGCAAAGGAATAAAGGGCCAGTTTTTGGAGGAAAAAGCTGAAAATAATAAATCAATTCAAATAATTTTGTTACCTTAAAATCAGAAGTCACTCTACTAGGAGACTCTTCTGAATAGTCTAGCTGTGTTCTTTGCTTCAGACCAAAGTACTCATTTATTTTCTGGTTTCTTTTGTTGCTGTTTTCTTGAGATTAAAAATTAATTTTTTGGCCAGGTGCAGTGGTTCATCCCTGTAATCCCAACGTTTTGGGAGGCCAAGGCAGAAGGATCACTTGAAGCCAGGAGTTGTAGTGGGCCTGGGAAACATAGCGAGACCTCATCTCAAAAAAAAGTAAAAAAAAAAATAGCTGGGCTTGGTGGTGCATGCCTATAGTCTCAGCTACAGAGGAGACTGAAGGGGAAGGACTGCTTGAGCCCAGCAGTTTGAGGCTGCAGTGAGTTAGGATTGTATCACTGCATTCCAGCCTGGGCAATGTAGCAAGACTCTGTCTCAAAAAAAAAAATTATTTACTGGCAAAGGATCTTTAAAATCTCAGTTATGTGGGTGCAATTTGTGGTTGAGGTGGTAAAGTCCTTCCCCTTCCCCCCACCACTCAGCTGCCTGCTACCTGGGGGCTCCAGGACTGACTATAGATCCATCCTCCTGACTGAGTTTAGACATGAACCCATAGAATGAAGGGCTTTTTGAATCTTCCCCGACTTGCCTTCACAGCTTGCTTAGACCTGAAATCTGTCTAGCTATAAAAGATTTGTAACACAACAGGAATTGTGGACTCAAGATATTTCTAACTATTATAGTGCCAGGATGGAGAAGCAGAGGTGAAGGTAGTCATTTTCAGTCATTCATGTTAGCTCATCATGCATGTCTCAATGGCTTCATTAGCAACACAAGCACACAGAAGTATTTAAAAAGTTTACTTCTATTGGAACATCGTTATCCCACACCTTTTATTTTATTTTATTTTATTTTTACCTTCTATAACTGTCATTTTCAGCATTTGCAGGCCATCTCAAGAGAGAGGGAGAAAAATATGCTGCATATATCATATATGATGACTGAACCCTGTTGTTATCATCACTCATGGGTGAGATGCGGAATCACAAGGCATGAGTTATCCCTCACCTCCTCATTCACAGAGATAAAAACATAGAAATGCCATCCCAACATTTAAGCAAGATATACATACCAAGAATGGTGAAGAACAATAAATTACCCCAGTAACTCCTATATTCTTTCTACAATAAAATGGTAGACTTAAGGAAAGCAACACAAGCCTTTGGAATAAAATCACCATTCTACCAACTTTAATCTTTATATTTATTTGTACAAAAAAGTTTCCCAGTGTGTTAGGTGTTCCAAGAGCCTTAGAGAGCACAGAGAGAGTCTCCAAACACATGTACCTGCACGTGGAATGGGCCAATTCAAGCAGTGGTTCCCTGGCTCAAGAGCTGAATTTGCTTGAGAAATTTAGGGAAGTGTAAGACATTGCAAACTTGCTGAGCAACAGCTCTGTAAAAGAGCTTTGGCTTTGTGACTGTGAGCTCACATTCTTCATATTAGCGCAAATTCTGTGGCACCACTCAAGTTATTGTATATGTACAATGGCTTGTTTCTGGATTTGAGTATAGGACCCTCAATCAAATGTTTTCTCATATTGCAATGCTGTATATCTGAGCCTCTGAAGATCATGACAACAGATTCTGGTCCATGTTTAAGATAAGAGCTATCCCACCAAAGTTTACCCCCCAAGTTATAATTTCAAGGGAATTTGTGAAGCTGTGATGTTAAAATCCCATTAGACACATGTTAGAGTAACCCAACGATATTTACTCCAAAAAATATTTTTTTTTCCTTCAGGAATAGGCAGCTCTTTATGTTCCTAAAATATTAAACGTATTTCACATTGTCTTGCATGCATCAGCCCTGTCATATCTGCGCAAAGCCACAGGGGAATTGAAAATATAATAATCAAAAGACCATTCCAGGAAGTTTTTACATATGGACTCTTGTTTGTGGCAAAATCATCTTTCATCCTCAGTGAGACAATTAGAACTACATGAGAACTTTAAGGACTGCTAAGATGATTAAGAGCCAATTTAAGAGTTGCCCCAGTAGCAGCTTGACAAACATTTTAATTTTATCTCTCTCAAGTAAGCCCATAAAACAGCATGATCTAAAAATTTTTAACAAATATATTAATAAAACTTTAAACGTGCATGGATTACTTATGCTGTTTTGAGTTAATTACATAATAATATTGCCTTGTATTCACCTTAATTAGATTAAATATTGATCAGTACACTCTCCATTGGTATTTCATTAACACACAATAACTATCTTGTTATATCTACATGTAACTTTACATTAATTAAAAAGTCCTGTTGGAAATGAGAAGTTATGGAAAGATATACAAAGCTGGCCCTTTTAAACATAAAAAGGACTAGAAAACTCACACCTATGAATTGAAGCAGAAAATAAAAATAAAACTCTCCCTACTTTAAGGGTTTAAAGTAATTAGAAGAACAATGATTCATTTTGTTCCCATAGGATGTCAGTTGTGATATCAGCCACACTAAGTTCATCTATCACTCTGTGTTAAGGAAGAGGTTATGAAATATTACACTTATTCCTGAGGATTAGGGCCTTTGTTTATTTTTAAGAGAACCTCGCTTTTAAACAGCATCATAGATTTCTTAGCATGTGATTAAGGCTGTTTATTTTCATGCTGATGAGCTAAGAGCTGTTTCAATGAAGAGGTGCTGTAATTTTTCCCATGATCTGAAAAATAATTCATGGCATTTTTATGTTGTCATTAACTGTCACATCTCTTGAGTTAAATATGAGCCCTGTCATTTGGAAGTCAGAAAGCGGCTCCTAAATTTCTCAATTTCATTAGCAATTGATTCAAATCATTTCCCGAAAATAGTCTGAATTGACATATGAATTGTAGTGGTTCCTCAGCTTGGTGATTAATTAATCAAGCCACCAGGTTCACATTAAACTGTTTATCAATCTTACGATTTCCTGCTTTTCAGAAAAAATTAAAAAGCACTCTAATCATATTTTATGAGTTTTGAGAAAAATTAAAACAGGACCAGAGAAAGTAATCTGTGCTTCCTAATTCAGAAACTCCACAATATCAATTTCTGCAACTGAAGACACTAAAAAGAGGAGATGAGGTTCAAATCTATATCCCAGGAAAGACACTAGAGTCAGTTCTGCAGGCTTCAGTTTCTTCATCTGTAAAATAAGAAAACTGAATTAATAATTGAACTAAATAATCTTGTTTTTTTCCTCATCTTAAAAATTGTTAGTCCATGAAAAACAGTAATATGTTATTGTTACTTTTATTAGTTTGATGTGTGCCCAATTGTCTTTACATTAAAGCAACCAAACTCCTGGTTATTGATAGAGCCTCACAGACTCCATATTAAAATTGCAATTGACATCTTTAGACCAGCATTAACCACTATTCTGTAATTTGTGTTTGAAATACTTCTTTCTGGTAAAGGCCACATCAGTCTGGGTCTCTTCTATTGTGCTATTATAACAAGAAACCACAGTCAATTGCTTCAGCCCAGAATGACAGGATCAACCGTTCCAAGATTGGGCCACACCAAAAGCCATTTGTTGGCTAAGAAAATTGCTGGCAAAACATCAAGTTGTTTGCCTATTTAATTTCACTCACACTTTGCTGAGTTTAGTTAATAGCCAGTTCTTTTCAAAACAAATAACTAGCCAACCAAATGTAGCCTCTTTTCTTTCAAATTTGCTTTGTGTATACCCACAAAATGAATGTCTCATTCGGCACAAATCCCTCTGTTGTTTTTAATAGAAAACAGAGCTTTCTCTCGTAAAGTTAACTGCATTTTCAGTGCCTGGCTTCCTCTGGTGCTCTAGAAAGGAGAGTGTAAGTCATACAGAAACGAACCCACATGTGCAATTAGAGTGGGCATCCATAAGGCATTGGTAAATCCTGTCCTTCCCACCCCTGCTCGCAGTTCCTGGAGAAACGTCAAGGGTCCTGGCGTCTAAAATGACAGAGGCAGTTTCAGGGTTTCATCTCTTTAGCTATCCTTTCTCAGGAAGCTCAGGAGAATGAAAAGAAATGAACTGTGCTTTCCTCCCATTTCTTCTCATCTTCAGGTTGAGTTGTGTTTGGTTCACCCCCCATAGCACAAACTACTAATGTATAAATAGTTGTATACATTTATGGGGTATGGTGTGATGTTTTGATACATGCATACATTGTGGAATGATTAAATCAAGATAATTAACATATTCATCACCTCACATACTTATCATTTTTTTAACTTAAAAAAAATCTTATGTAGACAGCTATGGCCTATAGGGAAATAGGTGAAAATGGGAAAACAGAAAGGGTATTCAACACACAAACCCACAAAGGACCTCGCATGTAGACTTCAACTTTATCTTTGAATGAGGTTATTCACACGATTGCTCAGATGTGTGACAGACTTGGGGGAAAAGTAAAGTTAATCACGCAGCCCGAAACTGGTGTTCCACTATGGAAAAATACTGTCCACAATCCCTATTTTAGCAATTCTGTGATTATCTTATGCACAGCACATTGATAGCACATTTTTTAAAGAGTTAATTTGTTCAGTGTAACTGTTTTAAAAATAACACAATTTTTATAACACAGTTTTAATATTTCTTCTCCTTTTTTTCTATATACCAGGAGCCTCAAGATAATGGAGAAGCCCAGGCCCCTTCCATCCTCTCTGAGGCCTTGCACATTTGTACCATACATCCTTCATTTTAATCTCTACAATGCCAGAGTTCCACCCTGCAGGAAGACAAAGCCTTGTAGTAAAAGGAAAATAACCTATGGGAGAGGAATAAGACAAGTACCAAAGGAGCAACCTAAGCCCTCTAACAGCCTTGGTACATTGCCAAAAGACACCTCCATTATATTACTAAAGAGAAAGAAAAATTCTCTCCTTTAGATCATAGCCTACTCCCCCTCCTTGGTTGTAATGCACTTGTAATGCATAGCTATCCCAAACCCTTTCTGGACTATGCCATACTTTCAGGCTCCTGGGCTAGCACCATGAGGATGGAAAGGAATTGCATTTGCAAATGTCAGCCTACCTCATCCATCTCCCCTCATTCAAACAATACACATTCGAGGTTCAGCAATCGGAGTTATATATTTTTCCTTAATGTTGTTGTAAGGTAATGGTTCTCTTATCTGAAATTCATCAGCCTGCTATAAATTTAAACTCCATTACTGCCAATAGAGAAAAGCTAAGCACCAAACCACTTTCAATAAATTTACACTTATGCAATTGAACTGATACGGCCTCAGAGGAAAAGGTGAAACTCATCTTGAGATATTTAAGTTAGTCTGAGTCACTGCTTCGTCTGGTGTTAAATTGGATCCATCGAGAAATGTAGGGCAGCACTCATCAGCCCTGAGTTATAAGAAGAGATTTCAGGCTGAAAAAAAAAAAAATCTGTCTCCAGCATTCATTATTACATGGTGTAATTCTAAGAAACCACTGACTGGCTCTGTTATTTGGCACAACTAAATGCTACAAATGGAAACCCTGATGGATGAATATTTTTATGAACAACATTAATCAGACTCAGAGCAGCCCAAGTCCTGGGGCTTTGTCATGTCCAGTCATGAAGCTGTAAGTGAGGATGTCTATACACTGAGAGCATAGAGGGTAATTCCTAACATTTGCTTGGGGCTTCATCATGTATAGAAAATATTGCTTTTAGTTTATGCACCCACTCCAGGTGCCACAATTGTTGTTTACTATCTTCTGTTTCTGATGAGAAAACTGAGGCTTAGAGATGTGAAATGACCTCCCTTCCTGGGTGTGTCGTGACTTGAAATCAGGTCTTCCTGGCTCTGTGGTTTTGGTAGTGGAAGATGAACACACCCAATTTAGCAGCCTCAAAAGGCCTGTGTGGCTCTGTTGGTAAAGAAGAGTATCTCAATCAAAAGCCCAAAGAAGCAAATGAACTATGCACAGAGTCGCCACTGTAGCTCTCTTGGAGAGGAGGGCTCCAGAGGCTTCCTTTCTGAAACAATCCAGCATTCTGGAAAGTGGGGGAGGTGGGTACCTGCTAGCCAATTAGACCTGATGGTTTGGCAACAGATGGTAGGGTGATCAGCAAGAGCTCCAGGCTATTAAGGAACAGATTTGGAGATTTAGAAATTTAAAATAAATTTTATTTACAGTTGCAAAGACTTACAAGTCTCTGCAGACTCAAGAATGGGAAGTTTAACTCCCAGGAGGTAATGAGCATGCTACAGGTTGTGGGAGCTTAGCTGTCAGATACACACATGCACATACACACAACTCTCCCTAACCCCTCCTTCTACCCCCAGCCTCTGCCCATTCTAAGGCCAGAGCAGGCATTACATATCAGTTGCAAGAACTGAACAGCATTTGTGCTTAATTGGAAGATATACATTATTCATGAGCCTTGAGTCTGTGATGACTTTGGCATTCATTAGGGGGGAAAAAGGGCATTAGTTTTCTTGGTACAAAACGTTTTCGTATTAAACTTCATTTGCAACCCACTTTTCAATGTGAGGAATTAGAAATGCTTTTAAGCAAAGTTAGGAACCAAGAAGCAGCTGGGAAACAAGCAGCAGCAACTTCTAAAGATGGAAAAGAAAATAGTAAGACCTGGGAATTCTCAAGCTCTGAGTATAGGAGAGGAAGAGTCAGCCTCAAATTCAAACAGGTTAATAACAATAACAATCATAGTAATGAGAAATGTTTGTATGACTATACATATGCTTACATTTGTATATACTAGATACCCTATATGAATATGTATATTACACATGAATATATATTTTATATATGGAGATACATACAGCCTCACAATTTATTTCAAAGAACTGCATGAGTTGTGAAGTTTTTCTTCTTATCTTCATTCTTCCAAAATAAAAGACAGTATCCCTACATGCACACGTATGTTTATTGTGGCACTATTCACAATAGCAAAGACTTGGAATCAACCCAAATGTCCATCTGTGACAGACTGGAATAAGAAAATGTGGCACATATACACCATGGAATATTATGCAGCCATGAAAAAGGATGAGTTTGCATCCTTTGTAGGGACATGGATGCAGCTGGAAACCATCATTCTTAGCAAACTATCACAAGAACAGAAAACCAAACACCGCATGTTCTCACTCATAGGTGGGAACTGAACAATGACATCACTTGGACTCGGGAAGGGGAACATTACACATCGGGGCCTATCATGGGGAGGGGGGAGGGGGGAGGGATTGCATTGGGAGTTATACCTGATATAAATGATGAATTGATGGGTGCTGACGAGTTGATGGGTGCAGCACACCAACATGGCACAAGTATACATATGTAACAAACCTGCACGTTATGCACATGTACCCTAGAACTTAAAGTATAATAAAAAAAATTAAAAAAAAAAACATGATTTCACAAACATTTGTATATTACTGAAAAAAAAAAAAGACAGCATCCCCTAAGAGATAAAGTTATGCCTAATTTAGGGTTGTATGGTGCCCTTCTTCATTTTATTTAGAACAGATTTTTAAAACCTACTGGAAGCTTTTGCAGACTTAAGGTTGAATCTTCCTAGCTTCCTTTTTTACAAGTATATCCAGAATTAAGATGATCTAAATAAATTTCTTTATTTTGCAGTTGAAGAAACTGTGGCACAATGAGGCATCTGACATGGTTAGTGTGTCAATGGATTAGAGGCGAAGAAAAGTGGGTATCTTTCATAAACACCCTTTCCCACACATGGTTACCAGTCGCTGGGAAAACCCTGTAGCCACGGGCTTTGAAGTCAAACAAATATGGGTCCAAAAACTACAGGATGAGGTGGACGGCAAACTTCTTTACCTCATTAAGCCTCAATTCTTCAATTATAATTTGAAGATAATTTCTTTATTGTTTAACTTCTTCATTTATAAAATGAAGACACATTGTATACATTTTTCACAGGGTTTAGAGGAGATAAATATATGTTATCTCAGAATAGTGCCTGGCATATTCTAGACCTCCATAAAAGAGTGCTATGGTTGTCTTCTTAATTATACCATCTGAACACACAACCCACCAGGCTATTCTTGCTATTGCTTTCTTGGTGTGGCACACTGGGGACATTTGAATAACTTCTCCATTAGATATTGACTTCCTCAGATCAGGGTCATCTTTTAGTCCTACTTTGTGTTCTCCAGCACCTGGCCCTAATTCAACTAGTAGGTACTCAGTTAGGATTCAAATTGTGTTTTACATGGTGAGCCATTTATGATGTGCAGTCTTTTCACGTGCCCTTACTGATGATGATGTACCTGCCTTGGGAAACCGGTGAGGACTTGTGATTTAATATCGCAGGGAAATCCTGTTTGTAAGAATGTTGACAAGCAAAAGTCCCCACTTTATTTCAGTTGATGCTCATATAAACTCACCGGACCCAGGAAGACAGGTACCACCATCTCCAGTTAATAGAGGAGGACAGTGTCTGAGGAAATGAAGTGATGGTCTTGAAGTCACTGGCAATGAATTGAGACTGGAAGATAATCTCAGGGCATCCATCTTAGGTGTAGCATGTATTCCATTCGACATTCTTTTGCTCAATGTAGACTCATTGTTTACTGTTTTAGGTCAAACTCCACAAAGCAGGTCACTATTTAAGGATAGTGCTTTCAAAAAAATGGGATGAATAGGTTGGTTGGTTGGTGAGTATTTCATTTGAAGGGTCTCAGACCAGGAATGAAGTAATTGCCTGACAGTGAAGGGGTGAAACATAATAACTCCAAGAGGCTCATCACAAGAGTGAAATTTCTTTGTAGTTTCCCATTAAAATTCATGTCCATTTACACTCAATGCCAAGGCATATGCATGCTTATTTTAATGCAAATTTACTCTTTAAATCTGGAAATAAAATAGGTATGCCAAGAAACTACCATGTTTATTCTATAGTTCAGGATATCCATGGCCCATAACTGTGCAGTTCAGACAAGGAAAAATGGTAAGTGGGACTCTCTTTCTCTATGGTACTCCCCAAACCTCAGCTCAAGCCCAAGTGTGTGATGACCACCAGTCTATTACCATTAGGGCACAGCTAATGGGCCTCCACCAGGGCATGCCAACAGATGGCAACCTGGCTTACCCATCCATCAAATTTTCTTAAGGAACTGCTGAGGATGCTTGCCTTCCCACTAAAGCCCTCAGAGCAGCAAGCAGCTGAACTCATTTCTCTTCTGTCCATGTGTATTAATTCTTCTTTCTGTAATGAGATACAGAAGAGAAAAAGAAGAAGAGGACTGATGTAGAGTCAGATTGGACCTGATGAGTTATGGAGCCTGCCTTCTCATCAGCGATGTAAAACAGCCCCGGCTCTATTTACTGCTGCTGTCAGCAGGATCAATAAATAACATTTTCAGTGACATGAAGAGGGAAAGCGTGAGCTCAATGAAATGAAGGGGAACCAGAGGTAGAAGCAGATAATGCCCTTTTTTCTCTGCCTGCCCTGGTAGGAGCCACCTATTTGGCTGGCAGGAGATGGGGACAATTTGTTTTGGCTTTTAAGAAAGAAGGAAGAGGCTGGGTGCGGTGGCTCATGCCTGTAATCCCAGCACTTTGGGAGGCTGAGACGGGCAGATTGCCTGAGCTCAGGAGTTTGCAACCAGCCTGGACAATACAGTGAAACCCCGTCTCTACTAAAATACAAAAAATTAGCTGGGCGTGGTGGTGGGTGCCTGCAGTCCCAGCTGCTCAGGAGGCTGAGGCAGGAGGATCACTAGAACCCAGAAGTGGAGGTTGCAGTGAGCTGAGATTGTGCCACTGCACTCCAGCCTGGATGACAGAGCGAGACTCTGTCTCAAAAAAAAAAAAAAAAAGAGAGACACAAAAAAGCAAAGAAGGAAGATACATTCCTGAGAGTGGCAGAGGGGTCCTCTGGTGGGAGGAGAGGCAAAGAAGGGCATGATTCATTGCCACCATAAGTTCCCTTTTCCCTCCTCTTTAGCACGACACCCCCATCTGTGCCTGTAAGCTGCCATCACCTGGCTCAGGTGGGTCATGGATCCATCTTCTTGGCTACCTCTGAGGGAGGTATTTGCTTATTGTTTATACTTTAGAAATAGTCCAGGGCTAAAGTGAAACCCAAAGGAGGTATTTTTTGGTTTGCCAGATGGCTGAGAGGGTGATGACCATTAAGCAAGAACCCCATGGTCATAGGTGCTGGGTAGGGGTAAGGAGGTCACCTAGTGCACAGCAAAATTCCAGTCCCTCTAACAAGAGTTTTGGAGTCAAGTAACATAATCACAGAATGTCCACTTTGAGGGAATCTCTGAAGTCATCTTGTCCAACCTCCCACCAAACATCAAATCATCTCTTTAGCACATGAGGAGGTTGTCCCTGCATCTAGGCACAGCCATATTCTTCAATACAATCCCTGTCTCCGAAGGCAGCTCTTTCCAGCAGAGACCGCTCCTTGCTGCCTAGGTGGATGATGAAAGTGACATGAGTCAGGAACCCAGTTAACCGCAGTATGTCCACTTTGCATGCCCTGTGAGATGGGCATTCCACCCACTCTGACCACAAGTGGCCCCTCCTCCTGCCTTCACTTTATGGACAGCTGTGTAAAAAGATGCCTCAGCCAAAAGACCATCAAGGAAACTCAGTTTTAGGTTTGGTGAACAAAATAACTTTTAGGGCTTCATTTGCATTAATGTTCCTTTCCTTGACATTTTCCTAGCCTGTTCATTTGGGCTAAAAACTGTGGGTGGTTGAGAGTGATTTATAACTCTTGGATATCTCAGACTCTCTGTGGCATTTAAAAGTTTTGGCAGAAATCAGGCCGGGTGCGGTGGCTCAAGCCTGTAATCCCAGCACTTTGGGAGGCCGAGACGGGCGGATCACGAGGTCAGGAGATCGAGACCATCCTGGCTAACACAGTGAAACCCCGTCTCTACTAAAAAAAAATACAAAAAACTAGCCGGGCGAGGTGGCGGGCGCCTGTAGTCCCAGCTACTCGGGAGGCTGAGGCAGGAGAATGGCGTAAACCTGGGAGGCGGAGCTTGCAGTGAGCTGAGATCCGGCCACTGTGCTCCAGCCTGGGTGACAGAGCGAGACTCCGTCTCAGAAAAAAAAAAAAAAAAAAAAAAAAAAAAAAGTTTTGGCAGAAACCAACTATAATAGCTCCATAGGTATCTGGGGGAGAGAGAGGCAGAAAAGCTAGGAAGTCGTTAGGGCAGGAGTGGAGAATAATGGTGAGCACTGAGAAGAGATAAATAGAAAGACAAAAGGAAAGAAAAGAAGGAGGAAAATGGGAAATGAAGAGAGAGAGGAAAAAGAAGGGGGCTGGGAGGAAAGAAAGGTGAGAAGGGGAGGAGTGAGAGACTGTTTAGAAAAGTCCCTACTCTCATCAACTCTGCTTCCAATTTATAAACGCTGTTGATTGGGTGGAAAACATCACCAAAAGAAGCTCTTCTTTAAAGCTGTTGAAAAGTGCCAAGAAATAAAATATGGACATATATGTATGTATATGTATTCCAGATTCAGATTCCAAGTATTACTTGGGGAAATCCAGTGAAATCCCTCTGAAACAAAGGGATGTTCATGTCAGAATTAAAGCTTTTTTTCTATACTATTAATATTGGGTGCTTACCAGAGTCTGTGCATTGTTTGAAGTACTTTACCAATATGAAGGTATCAAATCCACAGGACAAGCCTACATTACCAGCTGGACATTACCATCTGTTTTACCAGGAAGCATAGAGGCTCAATGACTGTCCAGGGCCACATAATCAGGAGCATAAGAGTGTCCATTCTCATGCTGCTATAAGGACATACCCAAGAGCAGATAATTTATAAAGGAAAGAGGTTTAATTGACTCACAGTTCTGCATGGCTGGGGAGGCCTCAGGAATCTTACAGTCATGGCAAAGGGAAAGTGAACATGTCCTTCTTCACATGGCAGCAGGAGAGAGAAGAACGAGAACTGAGCAAAGGGGGAAACCCCTTATAAAACCATAAGATCTCATGAGAACTTACTATCATGGGAATAGCATGGGGGAAATTGCCCCCATGATTCAATTACATCCCACTGGGTACCTCCCACCACACATGGGGATTATGGGAACTACAATTCAAGTTGAGATTTGAGTAGGGACACAGCCAAACCATATCAAGGAGCTAGGATTTGATCCCAGGCAGTCTGGCTCCATAGCCTGGGTGCTTAATCACCATACAATTCTGCCTCTCATTCCGTTTGGAATCATTCATTCAGTTAATTGATATTTATTGCGGCCCCACTATGTGTCAGTCAGGGTTGAAGCTTCCCATAGTAACACTATCTGGGCACAAAGGATGCAAGCAAGCAGGAACAAGCACACTGTCTGCTCTGGACAACTGTTATGATGGGTGAGACATCACAATGGATGGTAATTCCTTGGTTACTTGTCTCCATGTTCTGAAAGGGGTAAGCAAGCCAAGGGTATAAGGATCTGCATTTCTAACAAGCTCACAAATGATCTCAATGTTGCTGGTCTGAGGATGATTGTTTTGACGATTGCTGTGTTAGAGATATTGCTCTAAGCAAAAAGAACAGAAAGTGACACAGACTATGATTGAGAAGTTTCCAGGTGAAAAGGCAGGAGAAAAGGATGTCTCCAGGCCTGGAGGGGACAGAACGATGGCACTTTGGGAAATGGAGGTAATGCTGAGAGGCTGGAACACAAAGTTTAAAGCTAATGAGTGAAAGGATATGGTGCTGAATAGGCCACTTAAGGGCTGATAAAATGAACAGAGCTCTCACCTCATCCAGGAGAGGGTCACCCCTCTCTTGAAACCTTTCTGAGGTACTACACAGGGTTTGTTGTTCCCAAATTGTGCAGTCGTCTTTCGATATGAAAGTCAAGTCAGATTTCTAATCACTTGTCTCTCCTTCCCCCAACTTCTCTTGGAAAATCTGTTCCAGGCTAGACTGATTTCATGTTTCTGTTGCTGAATGAGGCTATTAAACAAACAAGTAGATGGCATGGTTTTGTCTGTAAGTCAGCTCTTTGTGGAGATCACATACATGGCTGTCTCTGCAGAGCATTTTGAGAACTGGATCATTCCACTGCCTGTCCAAGAGATCACAGTTTTCACTATTGAAGGCATTCATTTACTGTAAGCTAGTGAATCACTATAGGACTCCTATTAATATGCAAATGTGTAATGGGATAGGTAATTTATTACTACTGTAATCCTCACAAATACAGTTTTAGGATTTTATCAGATTGTCCACGGCCTGGGCTATGGTTGGGGGAGTAGAGAACCTGTCTCAGCATTTACTGATGGACGGCTCCACTCACATAGAGGCTACTGGCCTTTAGACCACTAAACAGTGACAGGACTAAACAGACCACTGAACAGTTTCCAGGACCATCCGCACACACATCCAATTTTATATCCATTGTCCAGTTCATTCCAGTTCATGTGATAGTTACCTGGGAGTTTGGATAGACAGATATGTGCATTCCCTCCGGAATTGTTTTATGACTCCAATCACTAATGAACAACAAATTTTTAAGAAATGTGTCTTAGCGGTAGAATGTGAAAATGGATATCCAAATGGATGGTCAGTAGGAATAAGTAAATATACAGAATGAGGATAAAGGGAGGGGTGCAGTATACGTCAAGTGAAATCAGATAAAGAGGGATAGAGAAAAGAATAAATGCAGAATAATACTGGAGTACTAAACACAAAACCCCTTCCCACCAGTCTCATGGTTGTTCCAAGATTATGTGGGGAAGGGGTGGGCTGGATCTATATGGATCTGCACGCTTGGTCATGGACCCAGCAGAGGCATGATCTGATCTACTCTCTAAATGAGCTACCATTCTGTGTTGGAATGGTGTCATAGCACAAATTTTTCATCAAGATAGAAACTAAAAACCAAATAAAAATATTAAGGAAAAAATCATTTTTAAGCACTGAAATATGACTTAGAGTTTGATTTTTTCCTTTTCTTCTGCCAAGAGGATGCTTCTTTGAGTACCTTAAGGTATCTGGCAATTAATCTGGAATTACATAATGGGAGGGGCATAAGGAAAGATGGGGAGAAAGGGTTCCAATGATCTCGACAATTGCAACAATTGCTAGTACAAAAAGAGACCTGTCTTTTAAGGTTTGGGCTAGCAAGACCCAATGAACTTCGTTTTACCCTCGTCAGATGTTGATAGGAGGACCGTTAATGTTTTCTCTCTCTCTCAAAACCTGATACATGTCAGGCCCCCAGCTTGTTAACTGCTGATTTGGCCATCATTAGTCCCTGCTTCAGCTGACTGCCCCATTTATCTTGGCTTAATTCATCACCATGCCAACATATGAGCATATATAGGTATTCTTCTATTATGCTCAAGTAGCACATTGAAGCATGCTTCAATTTAAAGTGACACACAAATCTAACTTTTCTCATCATTTAATTTGACTCAGTGGCAACAGAATATGGGAATAACAGACAATGTACAGTCTATTAGCAATTTTACCGTGAATCACTGTTAGAGTCTGTCATCGTAGTATTTATTCAACTGAGTCTCATGTGGTCTAGTTGAGCATCACATACATGCCTCTATTTTGCTTCCTGACATCCTTGTACACATCTAGCATAGCATATGAAACATGAATGCATCCACTGCATCAAAATATTTATAAATATGTGATGTTAATCGTCAAAAAATTGAACAAGGATAACACAACTGATTCTGTTCCAATACCCATAGTTATTGCATTTTTTTTTTTTTAAGACAGTCTCACTCTGTCTCCCAGGCTGGAGTGCAGTGGCACTGTCTCAGCTCACTGCAACCTCCGCCTCCCAGGTTCACACCATTCTCCTGCCTCAGCCTCCACGCCCGGGTAATTTTTTTGTATTTTTAGTAGAGACGGGGTTTCACCGTGTTAGCCAGGATCGTCTCTATCTCCTGACCTCGTGATCCACCTGCCTGGGCCTCTCAAAGTGTTGGGATTACAGGCCTGAGCCACCGTGCCCGGCCTCCATAGTTACTGCATTTTTAAGGTCATTAAAGGAAACAGTCTAAGTAAGTGGCTTTAAGAATTAAAGACATTACTACATTAGTTTTTGTGTTTCTGAAGCTCTTTCTGGGAGAAAAAGATGGGGAGAATTTTCAGTTGGCTACTAGACCATGGTAGGGGAGGGGAGGGGGGACAAAAAACAACAAAAAACAAAAAACCCCACAAATTTCATTGACCTTTAAGTGATTGTGGTAGTATATATATGTTTTAATTTGGTGCTTGAGAAAATGACAAAAAGAACCTTTGAGAAAATTCAAATTTGTCCAAAAGCACTACTAAATTGATCACAACAGCACTTACATATATATGAAAAATAACTCTGTATGCATACACATGAACACATACACACATGAAATCGTGAAATAAAGTATATACATTATAAATATATATCCAGGATCATGTATACATACTGTTGATTTCTGTACACACACATACACACACACACACACACCCCATTATAGAAAGCAAACCTACATCTCATTCTCCACGTTCTTTAATCTTGGTTTTGAATTCTTGTCTTGAATTCTTCTCAATTCATTTTACACTTGTCCTTCAAATAGTCTCTATTATTCCATTCTCGCTTCACTATAAAGAAATACCTGAGACCTGGTAATTTATAAAGAGAAGAGGTTTAGGCCGGGTGTGGTGGCTCACACCTGTAGTCCCAGCACTTTGGGAGACCGAGATGAGCAGATCATGAGTTTCAGGAGATCGAAACTATCCTGGCTAACACGATGAAACTCAGTTTCTACTAAACATACAAAAAATGAACCAGGCATGGTGGCGTGAACCAGGCATGGTGGCGGGTGCCTGCAGTCCCAGCTACTTGGGAGGCTGAGGCAGGAGAATCACTTTAACCCTGGAGGCGGAGGCCGTGAGCTGACATAGCGCCACTGCACTCCAGCCTGGGTGACAGAGCAAGACTCTATCTCAGAAAAAAAAAAAAAAAAAAGAGAAGAGGTTTAACTGGCTCACGGTTCTGCAGGCTGCACAGGAAGCATGATGCTGGCCGTCTGTTCAGCTTCTGGGGAAGCCTCAGAAAACTTATCATCATGGCAGAAGGGAGAGAAAGCAGGCTCTTATTAGGTGGCTGACTGGAGCAGGAGGAATAGAGAGAGGGAGAAGGTGCTACACACTTTGAAACAACCAGATCTCCTGAGAACTTCTATTATGAGAACAGCACGAGGCTGATGGTGCTAAACCATTAGAAAACTCCCCCTTGATCCAATCACCTCCCACCAGGCCCCACCACCAACATTGGGCATTACAACTGAACATGAGATTTTGGTGGGAACACAGACCCAAACCCTATCACAGTCTTAGATAACAGCCTTGTTTACATTTCTTTGCACTTTTCGGTTGGCTGTGTCTTGGCTTTATTCAGCAATAGTGCCTTTTTCCTAGAGTATTAGAATAATTTTTACTGAAAGTGATAGAGAATGGTTACACCAGAAAATGAATTTCTTTGTTGCTGTTGTTTTCTTGCTGTTAGTTTATTTCAACCTAATTTGAATGGATGAAGAGATACACATTTTTAGGCTTTGCTGGATCCAGTTGCTCAAATGGTGTTGTCAGTACTCTGGCTATCTTGTCATCTGGAGATTCTTCCTTCCTCTGTATAATTGCATCATTCTCAGAGAAGCTCTCTCCAGGGAATGGGAAACATGGCTACTAGCATCCCCAGGCCTTCCTCTTAGTGGTTCATGATCTAAAAGGGAGAGAAACATTCCTTCTTTCAGTACCCATATGTAGAAGCTTATGGCAGGTTTCTAACCAGCCCCCTTGGGTCACACCCCTCCACCCCCAAATCATCACTGGACCTCTTTACACCTTGGGTCTACCATAAAGACTTGAGACCAGCTTAGAATCAGATGATTAAATGGGCGTCCATGAATAAAAGCCCCATCAGAACTACAGGGAATTGTGTGTGTGTTGCGGAGGTGTGGTGGGAAAAGTGCCCATAGGGAAGGGGACTAGAAGTAGAAATCACTTCTCCACTTTACCTATCCAGTTGCCGTAATGCAGATAATCAACTGTCCCTATTTTAAAGCAGAAACCTCTTCTCCACTTTACCTATCCAGGTGGCATAATGCAGATAATCATCTGTCCGTATTTTATCACACTTGGGGTCCTCCAGTCCTCTACTGGGCCACTCAAATCTCAACTCTTTTTTTGTTTGCTAAGCATCCTAAATTACAGCTGAAGTTGCTTAGGACTTTCCTAGGGAGATCATGAGTCAAGAAGAGACCAAGAAATAAAATTCTTGCATGGCCAGTAAGCCTTAGAACAGGCAGTAAAAGATCACGCATGGTGGCTCATGCCTGTAATCCCAGCACTTTGGGAGGCTGAGGCAGGCGGATCACGAGGTCAGATCGAGACCATCCTGGCTGACACAGTGAAACCCCATCTCTACCAAAACTACAAAAAATTAGCCACGCGTGGTGGCGGGCACCTGTAGTCCCAGCTGCTGGGGAGACTGAGACAGGAGAATGGCATGAACCCAGGGGGACGGAGCTTGCAGTGAGCCGAGATTGCGCCACTACACTCCAGCCTGGGCGACAGAGCGAGACTCTGTCTCACAAAAAAAAAAAAAAAAAAAAAAAAAATGGCAGTAAAAGATGAGCACATCATCGCCATTTAAGAGTTTTGAAAAAGCAGTCAGACATTCTGTACATGCTTAATAGATATCAAACAAATAACAGACACTCACGAAGATGGGTTCTGCTCATGACTGCTGGCTGCATCCCTGGAAGAAGAAGAGAAACATAACTTCAGTGGCGTTTCCTAGCCCAGTTCCTGCTTTCATCTCCAAATCATTTCATCTATAACCATTGAAAATAAGCCTTTCCTAAAATGACTTGTGGTATAGTACATGATGTTTGAATGCTAGGGTAAACTAGACTTGTGACAATGAGGGCCAGTGACCTAATCTCTGTAAACTTGCTTTATCCTTTATCTGTAGTGTAGGGTTGAGAATATTTATTTTGTGGGACAGTTGGAAGAGTCAATCCTCAGCCTCTTTAAGCTTCAATTTCATGATCTGTAAAATGGGCATACAGTAATGCCTTCCTCCTAGGGTAAGACAGAGACTGAAGTTGCCTACTCAATATTCATTATGCTCCTCTCAATAATATAGTCCTAGTTTTAGTAGCGGAAACAATGCCATGATTTTTTTTAAAGCCCAGTTTTCCTTGAAGATAGGGGTGGCTAATGAGATGCAGGTGGAAATTGTTAAGAGTGAAGTAGAGGAATCCTTTTAAAGGGGTCTGATATAGCTGAGAGCCATAGTTTTTGACCTTTATTCATCTTTATGTTTGTAATTAGGATGTGATGTCTTCAGCCTCAGCAGCTATCTTTGGTACAGGAGAAATAGACAAAGAAAATTGCTGGGACTTTGGCTGTGGCATCCTTAAACAGTTGAAACAATGCCAGCAAACTTTTCCTACTGGAATTCTTGTTATGTGAGAAAAAAAATACAGTATGTAATTGTATAAGATTTGTTAAGGATTCAAAAAAGTAATCCATATAAAGCATTTACTCCAAAATGTGCAATACTGAATCTAAAACACTTTATGTTTCCCTTTTTTTTTTTTTTTTCTCTTACTAGGAGGTGACAATGGAAGCTTTTCTCCCAGGTATGTCACAGCTGCCACCTGGCTGACAACAAATGCAAACTGGGATTGATTTATAAGATGTACCCAATTTCTGTAATGTTAGGATGGGAAAATCATTTATCTTAAAATCAATGAAATAAGGCAATAATCATAGTTAATATTTACAGAGCAATTCTTACTCACATATGTAATGGTGCCTAACTCACTACCAGTTACATGGCAGGTACTCAAAGTGTTGTGTTTTGTCTTTCATTTGTACTCCTCCTTCTAATTCTAGGGCGTGTCTGCATGGGAAGAACCAGCCTCTTTCAATAATAGATAAATGGCTATAAATTCCAGGTGCACACAGGAGGTGGCCACAGGAACAGCACTTTCTTACTACAAGGAAACCCAAACATGGATTTTGGAAATATAATGAGTTTTGTAGCAAATGTCTTTTACAGGGAACCTGACAAGGCTGGTTTCTAATTCTTGTTGGCTCTTCAGAGTAGGTCTGATTAATGGGCTGGAATTAGTACTCCTGGGACAGACCAGTTTATTGAAATATTCAGAGTCTCCCAATGTCACCCTCCACCCCTGCCTGGTGGGGAGGCGGCGTTTCCATGACAATGCAGTACATGTAGTCAGCAGCACCTTCCAAGTAAACAGTAATCCTTCAGAAAAACAAGAAGGTCATTACAGCAACTTGTCAAATCAATGCAGAGGGTGTCGAGGCCGATTAAGGCATCTTCTCTCGCAGCTGACACAGTGTCAATAGTACTGGGCCACCACTGCTCAGGAAGATGATTGAAGTGAAGTGCCCATCAGTCAGGGTGTTGAGGTGGACTAACGATTCCCCGCGCTGCCTATTACAGCTACATGACAACTCAATCCTGCTTGCTGGCAAAGAGAGAGAGAGAGAGGGAGAGAGAGAATGGAAAAAATAGTGACCTTGTTGCTTTGTTTGAAGCTGAATTAAATTGACAAGAGCAGCTAATCTTTACCTAGGGCGATTAACAGAATTAAGGACCACAACAAAGGCACCCAAGGTTTTAACATCTATGCAAGGGCTCAAAGATGTTTATGATGTAGAAAGCTCTCCTTGGGTATTCAGGTACGATCCAGATATATATTCTGAGCCAAGCCTTCTCCAAATGAAGCGTGGGTAATCCCATTAACACCCCGCTGAACCAACGTGTGAGAATGGAAGGCATTCACTGAATATGCCTCTTCCTGCATCAGTCAGGAAGTCTACTCTTCCTGGTGGCACTGGCTGATTGCTTTAGACTTACGAATCTGGGCTTGAGAAAGGCATAAATATATAGAGTTTCAATGTATTTCCCTGGAGAAACATTTTGCCTTATTTTAAATCTTCTAAGCCCACAATTCCACAGCAGTTTTATCTAAACCACCCAATGGTTTGAGAGAGAGAGAGAAAAAAGATGGGTAAAATGAGAGAGGCAAGGAGTAGGGCAGAAGACTTTGGAGGACAAAGTGGTTGGAGGAAAGACTAGAAAGCACATTAGTGCCAGCTGAAGGGTGGCCAGCCATTTGTACGGCAAGTTAAAAAATTCCTATTTGTTAGCCTATTGGCAATAAAGAGCAATTAATGACTTTATTGCAGGAGAATTATGCAATTAGATGGCTGTGTGGAGACAAGGAAAGAGATAAGGCAGAGACTACTCTAGTAGTTGCAGGCCAACAGAATAAAATCCTGGATTAGAGTTGGTCAGGGAATAGAGAGAAGGACAAAGATGCAAGAAATGTTTTATAAATAGAATCTGTCAAGTGCTTGCTCATAGGGATAGGGCAAATATAGCTGGAGGATTGCTACAGCATCTTTTCCAAGAAAACTGGTCTTGGGGGAGAGTGGGACCTTGAGAAGAATTTGTGCAGGGCTAACTAAGGCAATACAGCCAAGGGAGAAATGCAGTCTAAGAGGATAGCCAAGAATATCACCATGGGAACAGTCTCCAAGAGCCAAGCATAGAAGATGATCCAAAGGCAAAAGGGAGGTCCCAGGTCACTGAGGTGAGACACTCATGAGATTTGGTGGAGGTAAGAATGCACCGCTGGTTGGGACAAATTATTCAGGACTGAGATGAGCAGGAGATGATCCCTCACTCTGAAGTGGTGCTAGGATGGAAAGATCTGATGATATATGTGCTCATATAAACTCAGATACAAGCAGTAGCACTAGGAATTATTTCAGGAATTCTACCTGAGCAATTCTAAGCAGGGTGATTTTAACAGAAGTAGCTGAGACAGAAGATGATGTAGGCAGAGCAATAATGAGTTTACTTTTGGGCGTGATGAATGAGAAACACCTACATGCTAAGAGGACTTGTTGCATGTAAAACTGTAGAGCTTAAATTTGGAGATAAAATGTTGAGACTAGATAGTATGTAGCTTTAGTTGAAGCCACAATACTGGAAGAGAATACCTATAAAGAATGTGTCTGTGGAGAACAGTGAGAAAGATAGATTCTTGTGAAAAACACTTAAGGAGAAGGTAGAGAAAGCTGACTCACTAAAAGAGAGAAAGGTTGGTTGCAGAAGTAGGAAGAAAGTCAAGGAAGAATAATGTTTTCAGAGTGGGTAGATTGTTAAGCTCAAATGCTTACAGAGAAGTGAATTCAGAAAAAAAAATAAAACAGAAAAGGCTTTTGGCTATTTGTTGGAAATCTTGGGTTAAAAGAGTAGTGTGGATAAAACCTAGAATAAGCTGGGTTAAGGACTGAATGGAAGGCATTGTCAAGACTTTTGATAATAAAAAGAGAAGAGAGAGATTGTGTTAACTTTAGGAAAATGTATAGCAGAAGGAAGATCATTCAAGAACAAGAAATATTTAGAGATATTTGAGATCAGAATAAGTGCCAGTACAGTGTGAAAATATTAGAGAAGACATACAGGAAAGTCTAGTATAGTGTTTCCCAAATTAGCCTGAAAACAATAATTACCTGCAGGTAATTGTTAGCTACATTCTTGGACTCCAATCTAGATCTTCCAAATTAATGTTTCCACCAGAGCAGACTGGGGATCTGAACATTTAATAAGCATACCTGGTGATTCTTATAATCAAGCTGGTTTAAAAGATTGCTCTCTGAGTGTCTGAGATTAGAACAGTGGTCCACAAACTTGACGGCCCATTATAATCAACTGAGGAGCTTTAAAAACAATATCAGTGCTGGGCCGGGCACGGTGGCTCATGCCTGTAATCCCAGCACTTTGGGAGGCCGAAGCGGGTGGATCACAAGGTCAAGAGATGGAGAATATCCTGGCCAACATTATTAAACCCCATCTCTATTAGAAGTACAAAAATTAGCTGGGCATGGTGGCACGCACCTGTAGTCCCAGTTACTCGAAAGGGTGAGGCAGGAGGAACGCTTGAACCTGGGAGGCAGAGGTTGCAGTGAACTGAGATTGTGCCACTCCACTCCAGCCTGGCAACATAGCGAGACTCCAACTCAAAAAAAAACTATCTATCTATCTATATACATATATATACACACACACACATATATAGATATATACACACACATATATATATATATACCTGTACCCCATGCCCAATAGATGTTGATTTAATTGGACTGGGGCTCTGCCTGAGTGTTGGGAATCATACGATTTCCACAGGGGATTCTAATGTACAGCCAAGTTTGAAATGTAGATGTGGGAAGATGAAGATAAGTGAAAATAAGCTTGGAGGAAGAAGAGAGGAAAATACGGTGGTTTCGTCTTCCACGGTTTTTATTATGCTGGAGGTAGAGTGACATCAGTGGAGTGGTGGGTTTAGGGGAAGGAGCAAAGGGAGTGGACAGGAATATGGAGTTTAATAGCACTAAGGATGTCATGACAAAATACCCTTTTTCCAGCAGAGCATCTATCTATTCAGAAACAGAGTAGGTAGATGAATGTAGTACCAGATTAACGGGGCAAATGCAGGAGTTTGACCAGCGAGAGGAGACTTGAAGAAATGGAATAGAGTTGTACTAAAATTATTTAAGAAGACGGCTTGGTGGGAATGTAAATTGGTATAGCTGTTAATTAAAACAGTATGGAGGTTGCTCAAAAAATTAAAAATGGAACTACCATATGATCTAGCAACCCCTCATCTGGCGAAATAGTCAAAGAAATGAAATTAGCACCTCAGAGATGACTGCACTCCCACGTTCACTGCAGCATTAGTCACAATGATCAAGATATGGATACAAACTAAGTGTTCATCAGTGGATGACTGGTATATATACACAATGAAATACTACTCGGCCTTAAAAATGAAAGAAAAACCTGCCATTTATGATACTGTGGATGAAATTGGAGAGCCTTATTCTAAGGATCACTTAGAGATCCTTATTCTAGGATCACTTATTCTAAGTGTAATAAGTCAGAAACAGAAAGAAAAATACTGTACGATCTCACTTATATGTTAAAACTGAACAGAGGCTAATACGTAGAAACAGACAGTAAAATGGTAATTACCATGGGTGGGAGGAATGGGACAGAATAAGGAGATGTAGGCCAAAGGATACAAATTTATAGTTAAGTAAGATGACTAAGTCTATAGATCTAAGGTACAGCGTGAGGACTACTGTTAATTATGTTGTATTATATACAGAAAATTTGCTAAGAGTAGATTGTAGATACTTTTAGCATTTAAAAAAAATAACTGTGAGTAAGGAATAAGTTAATTTGCTTGAGTGTAGCAATTATTTCACTATGCATATGTATATCAAAACATCATGTTATACACCTTAAATACATACAATAAAAATAAACAAACGATAAAAAGGAGGCATAATTACAGGGGAACTGTTGTGATTAGTAAATCACAATTTTAGTTTATGATCTTGGAACTTCAAGTCCACAAAGCATGGCCATGGGAATGACGTGCCCAGGTGAAGTGGAGGCAAATATCTGTGGAGTAGAGTTGGTTAAATAACTGTGAGTTTGAGTTTTGGGATTTGGGATTGCTTAGTGGGGTAAAAAACCTGAACACTAGAGTTGTGGACCCTGGCTCTTTCACTTACTAGCTGTGTAACCCTGGGCAAGTTATTTAACCCATGGAAGACTCAACTACTTTATCTATAAAATAAGTGTTGTAATAATTATTAGAAAAGTTAATGAATGAGATAATAGTCTGAAATGTAAAATAAAACCCAGGAGGAAAGACCAAACAGGATGAGAAAACAAGAGAAGCTTTTGAATTGGTTAATAAGATGGCTATTGGTGATTAGTATCAACAGAGTGATGAGGCAGGAGCCAGACGACAAGGACTACAAAGGAAGGACATGAAGTGGAATTTCATGAAAAGAAAGAGCTATATTATGGTATATTTAGGCAAAGGCACAGGCATCAAAGACTTATAGGATGACAGTGATGATTATAGGACTATTGTGATGGTACATAAAGCATTCAATTGGGTAGACAGATTTGTACCCAACAAAAGCTATCTATTATTACTACTACTACTATTCACAATACCACCATTTTGCTAGTGACAATCACTTGGTTGGGAAATAGGAATATCATTTGCTTTAAGAATTTGATGACTATGTTGAATAAATGAAGAATATCTGATACGTGGCCAGGAGTGGAGAAAATATTATATTTGAAATCAGAGACATGGTAGCAAACATGATGGATACGGTAGCTATGCTAGCAACCTAAGTCTATTAGACAGTATTCTGCCTATTTTGTTGTCATGCTGTCTGCTAAAATGGAGTTTCATGACAAGTCTATTTATAATTTTTTTAAAACTTGGGGCCACTCTAAACTTGTTTGATGAATGCCTTTATATCTACATCATATTTCTATGCAGCTCATCAGTTTATATTACTGATATACTCAATCAAAGATGACAACATGCTGGCAGGAATGGGGGATGGGAGAGGAAGAGTGAAGTGAGAGAATCCGTTCCAAAATAAGAGGAAGCATGAAATAAAATCAGAAATAGAAACTTTCACTAAAGGTTCTGAGCCCTGCTGGGCACATATCTATATCCTATAACTAGACAATGCACTTTAGTATATGGAGAAGAGATTATTACCACAGGTGCTCTGCTGTGTGAAAGTCTGGACTCTTGAGAAGATGCAAAATGGGGCATTGCTGAGAGGGATCTGGTAGACTTTGCAGTCAGGGAAAAACATTCTAACCTCTATCTTAGGGACAATCAGGCAGAAAGCCAAGTTATTTCTACAGAACAGAAACAGTCTCCAAAACAATGAAGGCTTTGCAGTTTGGGAAGAAAGGTTTAATGGAACACTTGGTTTAAATAACTCTTGTGAGACTATTAGAGCACTGGGACATAGAGTTAATGTAGTGGCTTTTAGTTGATAGGACTGGAAACAATGGATGGAAGCTGAAATAGTGGATGGAAGTTGAAGGGTGGGAGATGTCAGGTCTACATAATAAAGGACATTTTTACAGCCAAAAATACTAGAGGAAAAAACATAGTCTTCTTAGGAAATAGTAATTTTTTTCTTTGTTTGCTTGTGATTACAGACCCACTAAATTAGATGAATGACCACTTCTGGGAATATTGTGGAGGGGTTTAACATCCCAAAAGGATATTAGATTCTCAAGTTTTCTTTGGATGCTGAGATATTTCTTTTGAATTTTTTTTGTTTGTTTGTTTGGCAGAGTCTCACTCTGTGGCCAAGCTGGAGTGCAGTGGCACAATCTTGGCTTACCATAACCTCTGCCTCCCGGGTTCAAGAGATTCTCCTGCCTCAGCCTCCCGAGTAGCTGGGATTAAAGGTGTGCACCACCACGCCCAGCTGATTTTTGTAATTTTAGTAGAGATGGGGTTTCACCATGTTGGCCAGGATGTTCTCCATCTCTTGACCTCATGATCCACCCTCCTCAGCCTCCCAAAGTGCTGGGATTACAGGTATGAGCCACCATACCTGGCTTTCTTTTGATGTCTTAAAAAACCTAGAGCCATATGTAATACTCACATGCTAAGATAACCTTTATTCTTCCTCGTAGTAAGCCAAGACTGGGTTGGTCAAAGCTCTAACTACATAGGCAGCAGGATATTGTGGAAAGAACTCTAAAAAAGCTTTAAGGGTACATTTTTGGAGAAGACGGGTTCCTATTTATATTTATTGAGATACATGATGTTAGAGGATATCTTTCAGACTTTTTGTAGTTTATTTCATTTAATTTTCACAAAACAGCCATGAGGTAAGCATAATCCCTATTTGTTAAATGAAGATAATGAGGGGCAAAAGTAGTTAGGTAAGTAACCCATGATAACAGCTAGAATACCAATCTTTGAAATGAGATTTATTTATCCTATGGTATGAGGTCTTAGTCACTACAGCATGTTATTCTTAGCATCTACCACTGATTAGGTGCCTGACTTGTACAAGAGTCATATAGCATAAAAATGTTTATCTTTAATACTAGCTCTTGTTCATGCTACAAAATGAGAGAGCATTGTTCTATAATGATATGTGGGGACTTCTGGGTAGCTAAAAATAATAGCAGAAATAGCAGAAATCTAAGTATATATCTTCCTAAATATTATTTTAAAACAACAGAGTACAACAAGAACAAGAACAACAACACACAACAAAAACTGCACAAACCCCACACTCTCAACATAACTAGAGGACAGAATTACCAAACTTCAAAATAACTGTAGAAAGAAAAATTGCCAAATCCCAGTGAGCCGTCATTCATGATCCCACCACAAGCTTTTCAAGATGAGTAAGGACAGCCTGAGAAAAACTAGAAGAAAAAGGGAAGATGGGAACAAAAGGTGAACATAAATTTGTCTGAAACCACGACCAGAAAGAGAGAGTCTACCATAAGTGTGAAACTGCTAGAAATTACTATTGATAGATCTAATTACCAATAACAAGAAATGATCTAAAGGTATATATGATTTGAAATGGCAATCTTTGAAAGATAGCTTCAGGAACAGAAAGAGACAATGAGGAAGGAGAAGGAGCCATTTGATAGCTGAGTGGTTATGAGGGAAACAAGTGAATAGAAAACTTTTAGAGTATCACAAGACAACAAACTAACAAACAAAAACAAAAAATAGAGGACACAAAATGTCTCCCCCCCCATATGCACACATATACACACACACTTAAAATCCACTAAAGAAATTGGACTTTTCTACACTGGCAGAAGAGGGCAGCATTGAATTAAAAATATTCTTTTTTTAAATGCCACACCATCAAGCAATAGAA
The DNA here is from genome assembly GCF_009764315.1 of Trachypithecus francoisi. Lineage (NCBI taxonomy): Eukaryota > Metazoa > Chordata > Mammalia > Primates > Cercopithecidae > Trachypithecus > Trachypithecus francoisi. The sequence continues at coordinate 40,997,007 of NW_022681474.1, read as the reverse complement.
AGACAAATATCATCAGCGAATCTTTAAAAATAAATGGAAGACAACTAAAAAGTATACTCAAAGTTATTTATAAAATCAGAAAACAAGAGTCGACACATTTCAACTGATGAAAATTCTCCCTCAAATAATAACCATGAGGCAGAAAAAAACCTGAAAGACAAAACTGTGAAGTTAATTAAATATACTGAAGCAAGAATTTGGGAATATGGAAAATCACCTTGAATTAGAGATTTAAGAACCAAAACCAGAAATAGACAAAAAGCAGAAAGAACATGAAAAGTGTTGATAGAACCAGGGAAAGAAAAGGGGAAAAAATTTAAAAATCAAAATTATTTTGGAAATGAAGACTAAATTACAAGACCATCAGGGGATAGTAGATTCAAACAAAAATTTAATAACAGGCATAGAACAACACTCTCCCATTTTATAATTAAAGTAATAACAAAAAGAATAGAAATTAGATAAAGAATGAAAACAAGTCAGAGAAAATGTGTTGATAGCAAAAAAACAGGTAGAGAAGAAAGAGCATACATATAATTGGAGATTCTGACCAAAGAAAGTAAAATAATGGAACACTTTTAATATTTAAAACTGTAATTAAATACCATTTTCCAGAAACAAAAGAAAACACGAATTTTTATATCAGAAGGACCTATGAAGTTTTTGAGAAATTAGCCCAGGACGACCAACACTGAGATATATTTTGTAAAACTCTTGGACTTCAAAACAAAAGGAAAATCCTTGAGGCTTCCATGAAAAAAACAAAAAACTAACTTACAAGTGCAAAACTGTTGACTGGCATCACGCTTCTCAAAACAATATATGAAGCCATGCAACAATAAATAAGTATTTTTTTAAATAAAGAATGATTTCATGAAGGGAAGTGTGGACCAAGTATTTTATTTCTAATGAAGCAATCATTTAAAAGTAAAAAACTCTAGAAAAACAATTTTAAACATACCAGAACTTAGTGAATTCTGTAATCATTAGCATTCTTCAGAAATCTACTAGAGGAAAATATTCATTTGACCAAGAGAAAACTTGGAAAACTTGTGAAAAAAGACTGCTGGTGACTATATGAGAGAGACAGAGAGTGTGGTTATACATATCAGATTTCAGCAAAGGTAGGATGAAGATAGAAGGTAAATGTACAAATATTATCTATAATAATAACTAAAGAAAACTATGAAAAATGAGAGGGAAATAAGAAAGTAGCATAAAACTAACTCAATTCTTCATAGACTGTAGGTGGATGCTAAAGGACTCTACTGAAAATGACAAATAAGAATGCTAAAAGATTAAATGAGAAAATTAGTGATCAAGGAAATTAAAAATGTGTAAGTGGAGAGATAATCACAGATGAAAACTAAATGCCTCTTTAAATACCAAAACTTTTTTTTTTTTAATTTTCGTGGGTTCATAGTAGGCATATGTATTTATGGGGTTCATAAGATACTTTGATATAGGAATACAATGTGTAGTGTCCACATCAGGATAAATGGGGTATCCATTACCTCAAGCATTTATTCTTTCTTTGTGTTACAGGCACAATTGACATGATATCTCATTGTAGCTTAGATTTGCATTTCTCTGATGATCAGTGACGTTGAGCATCTTTTCATATACCTGTTTTCCATTTGCATGTCTTCTTTTGAGAAAAGTCTATTCATATATTTTGTCTATTTTAAAATTGGATTATTATTTTTTTTCCTATAGAGTTATTTGAACTCCTTAAAGATTCTGGTTATTAATTCCTTGCCAGATGAGCAGTTTTCAAATATTTCTCTCATTTGGGGGTTGTCTCTTCACTTTGTTCATTGCTTACTTTGCTGTTCACAAGTTATTTTTTTAAGAAGGTCAATTATTTTTTTCTATTTTTTAAAAATTTCCTTAGGTTTTTGGGGAACAGGTGGTATTTGGTTACATGAGTAAGTTCTTTAGTGGTGATTTACGAGATTTTGGTGCACCCATCACCTGAGCAGTATACACTGAACCCAAATGTTAGTATTTTATTGCTCACCCCACTTCCATCCTTTCCCCTACAGTCCTCAAAGTCCACTGTGTCATTCTTATGCCTTTGCATCCTCACAGCTTAGTGCCCACTTATAAATGAGAACATATGATGTTTGCTTTTCCATTCCTGAGATACTTCACTTAAAATAAGAGTTTCCAATCCTATCCAAATTGCTGTGAATGCCATTAATTCATTCCTTCTTACAGCTGAGTAGTATTCTATTATATATATAATATATATTATATATTTATGTTTTATATTATATATAAATTATATATTATATATTTATAAATATATTATTATATATTATATATATGTCTCACAGTTTCTTTATACACTAGTTGATTGGTGGATATTTGGGTTGGTTCCACATTTTTGCAATTATGAAATGTGCTGCTATAAACATGTGTGTGCAAGTATCTTTTTGTATAATGACTTCTTTTCCTCTAGGTAGATAACCAGTAATGGGATTGCTGGATCAAATGGTAGTTCCACTTTTAGTTATTTAAGGAATCTCTACACTGTTTTCCATAGTGGTTGTACTAGTTTACATTCCCATCAGCAGTGTAGAAGTGTTCCCTTTTCACAACATCCATGCCAACATCTATTAGTTTTTGATTTTTTGGATTATGGCCATTCTTGTAGGAGTAAGGTGGTATTGCATTGTGGTTTTGATTTGCATTTCCCTGATAATTAGTGATGTTGAACATTTTTTCATATGTTTGTTCACCATTTCTATATCTTCTTTTGAGAATTGTCTATTCATGTCCTTAGCCCAATTTTGATCAGATTGTTTGCTTCTTTCTTGCTAATTTGCTTGAGTTCATTGTAGATTCTGGATATTAGTCCTTTATCAGATGTACAAATTGAGAAAATATTCTTCTACTCTGTGGACTGTCTGTTTACTTTACTGACTGTTCTTTTTACTGTGCAAAAGCTCTTTAGTTTAATTAAGTCTCACCTATTTATCTGTTTTTATTCCATTTGCTTTTGGGTTCTTGGTCATGAAATCCTTGCATAAGCCAATGTCTAGAAGAGTTTATCAAATGTTATCTTCTAAAATGTTTACAGTTTCAGATGTTAGATTTAAGTCCTTGATCCATCTTGAGTTGATTTTTGTGTAAGGTGAAAGATGAGGATTCAGTTTTACTCTCCTACATGTGGCTAACCACTTATCCCAGAACCGTTTGTTGAATAGAGCATCCTTTCCCCACATTATGTTTTTGTTTGCTTTGTTGAAGATCAGTTGGCTGTCGGTATTTGGGTTTATTTCTGGGTTCTCTATTCTGTTCTACTGGTCTATGTGCCTATTTTTATACCAGTACCATGATGTTTTTGTTACTATGACTTTATAGTGTAGTTTGAAATCAGATAATGTGATGCCTCCAGATTTGTTCTTTTTGCTTAGTCTTGCTTTATCTATGCTGGCTCTTTTTTGGTTTCATATGAATTTCAGGATTGTTTTTTCTAGTTCTGTGAAAAATGATGGTGATATTTTTATGGGAATGGTATTGAATTTGTAGATTGTTTTTGGCAGTATGGTTATTTTCACAATATTGATTCTACCCATCCATGAGCATGTAATGTGTTTCTATTTGTTTATATACTCTGATTTCTTTCAGCAGTGTTTTGTAGTTTTTCATCTCCTTGGTTAGGTATATTCCTAGGAATTTTATTTTTTGCAGCTATTGTAAAAGGGGTTGAGTTCTTGATTTGATTCTCAGCTTGATTGCTGTTGGTGTATAGGAGAACTACTGATTTGTGTATGTTAATTTTGTATCTGGAAACTGCTGAATTCATTTATCAATTCTAGGAGCTTTATAGAGGAGTCTTTGGGGTTTTCTAGGTATACAATCATATCATCAGCAAACAGTGACAGTCTGACTTCCTCTTTACCAATTTGGATGCCCTTTTTCTTTCTCTTGTCTGATTGTTCCAACTAGGACTTCCAGTACTACGTTAAATAGAAGTGGTGAGAGTGGGCATTCTTGTCTTGTTCCAGTTCTCAGAGGGAATGCTTTGAACTATTCCCCAGTCAATATTATGTTGACTGTGGGTTTGTCATAGATGGTTTTCATTACATTAAGGTATGTTACTTGTATGCCAATTTTGCTGAGGGTTTTAATCATAAAGAGATGCTGGATTTTGTCAAATGCTTGCTCTGTGTCTATTGAGATAATCATGTTATTTTTGTTTTTAATTCTGTTTATGTGATGCATCACATTTATTGACTTGCATATGTTAAACCATCCCTGCATCCCTGCTTTGAAACCCACTTGATCATCATGGTGGATCATCTTTTTGATATGTTGTTGGATTCGGTTAAGCTAGTATTTTATTAAGAATTTTTGCATTTATGTTCATCAAGGATATTGGCTTGTAGATTTCTTTTTTCGTTATGTCTGGTGATTCAGGCTTCATAGAATAATTTAGGGGAGATTCACTCTCTGTCTTGTGGAATAGTGTCAATAGGATTGGTATCAATTCTTCTTTGAATGTTTGGTAGAATTCACCTGTGAATCTGACTGGTCCTGGATATTTTTTGTTGGTAATATTTTTATTACTATTCCAATCTCACTGCTTGTTATTGGTCTGTTCAGGATATCTAATTCTTCCTAATTTAAGCTAGAAGGGTGGTTTCTTATTCATCTCCTCTAAGTTTTCTTGTTTATGCCTGTAAGGGTGTTCATAGCAGCTTTAAATGATGGTGTCGGCTATAATAGCTCGCATTTCATTTCTGATTAGCTTATTTGGATTTTCACTCTTCTTTTTTTGGTTAATTTTGCTAATGTTCTTTCAATTTTATTTGCCTTTTCAAAGAACCAGATTTTTGCTTCATTTATCTTTTGTATCTTTTTTGTTTCCATTTAATTTAGTTCTGCTCTGATCTTGGTTCTTTCCTTCCTTCTACTGTGTTTGGGTGTGGTTTTTTCTTGTTTCTCTAGTTCTTCGAAGTGCAAACTTAGATTGTCTGTTTGTGCTCTTTCAGACTTTCTGATGTAGGCATTTAGGAGCTATGAACTTTCCTCTTAGCACCACCTTTGTTGTATCATAGAGGTTTTGATAGATTTTGTTACTATTATTGTTCAGTTCAAAGAATTTTTAAATTTCCATCTTGATTTCATTGTTAGCCCAATGATCAATCAGGAGAAATTGATATAATTTTCATGTATTTGCATAGCACGGAGTTGATTTCCAGTTTTATTCCACTGTGGTCTAAGAGAGTACTTGATATAATTTCAATTTTCTTAAATTTACTGAGACTTGTTTTGTGGCCTCTCATATGGTCTATCTTGAAGACAGTTCCATGTGCTAATGAATAGAATGTACACTCTGCAGTTATTAGGTAGAATGTTCTGTAAATATATGTTAAGTCAGTTTGTTCAAAGGTATAGTTTAAATCCACTGTTTTTTCACTGACTTTCTGTCTTGATGACCTGTCTAGTGCTGTCAGTGAAGTATTGAAGTCCCCCGCTATTATTGTCTTGTTGTCTTTCTCATTTCTTAGGTCTAGTAGTAATTGTTTTATAAATTTTGGAGCTCCAGTGTTAGCTGCGTATATATTTAGAATTGTGATATTTTTCTGTTGGACAAGGCCTTTTATTACTATATGATGTCCCTCTTTGTCTTTTTTTTTTTTTTTTTTTTTTTTTTTTTGAGACGGAGTCTTGCTCTGTCGCCCAGGCTGGAGTGCAGTGGCCGGATCTCAGCTCACTGCAAGCTCCGCCTCCCGGGTTCACGCTATTCTCCTGCCTCAGCCTCCGGAGTAGCTGGGACTACAGGCGCCCGCCACCTCGCCCGGCTAGTTTTTTTTTTGTATTTTTTTAGTAGAGACGGGGTTTCACCGTGTTAGCCAGGAGGGTCTCGATCTCCTGACCTCGTGATCCGCCCGTCTCGGCCTCCCAAAGTGCTGGGATTACAGGCTTGAGCCACCGCGCCCGGCCCTCTTTGTCTTTTTAAACTGCTGTTGCTTCTAGGACTTTTTGTCTGATATAAGAACAGCAACTCCTGCTTGATTTTTGTGTCCATTTTCATGGAATGTCTTTTTCCACCCCTTAACTTTAAGTTTATCTGAGTCCTTACGTGTTAGGTAAGTCTCTTGAAGGCAGCAAACAGTTTGTTGGTGACTTCTTACCTATATCCATTCTGCAGTTCTATATCTTTTAAGTGGAGCATATAGGTCATTTACATTCAATGTTAGTATTGAGATGTGAGGTATTATTCCATTCATTGAGCTATTTGTTGCCTGTATACCTTTTTTTCTTTTATTGTATTGTTATGTTATAGGTCCTGTGAGATTTATGCTTTAAAGAGGTTCTGTTTTTGTGTGTTTTCAGGATTTGTCTCAAGATTTAGAGCTCCTTTTAGCAGTTCTTATAGTGCTGGCTTGGTAGTGGCAAACTCTCTCAGCATTTGCCTGAAAAAGACAGTGTCTTTCCTTTATTTATGAAGCTTAGTTGTGCCTGATACAAGATTGTTGACTGATAATTGTTTGGTTTAAGAAGGCTGAAGATATAGCCCAATCTCTTCTAGCTTGTAGGGCTTCTGCTGAGAAATCTGCTGTTAATCTGATAGGTTTTCCTTTAGAGGTTACCTGGTGCTTTTGCCTCACAGCTCTTAAGATTTTTTTCTTTGTCTTGACTTTTGATAACTTGATGACATACTGCCTAGGTGACAACTTTTTTGTGATGAATTTCCCAGTTGTTCTTTGAGCTTCTTGTATTTGGATGTCTAGGTCTGTAGCAAGGCCGGGGAAGTTTTCCTTGATTATCCTCCCCAATATGTTTTCCAAACTTTTAGATTTATCTTCCTCAGGAACATTCCTTAGGTTTGGTTGCTTAACATAATCCCAAACTTCTCAGAGGCTTTGTTCATTTTTTCTTATTCTTTTTTCTTTGTATTTGTTGGATTGCATTAATTTGAAAACCTTATCTTTGAGATCTGAAATTCTCCTGCTTGTTCAATCCTATTGATGAGACTTTCCAGAACATCTTGCATTTCTCTAAGTGCATTCTCTATATCCTGAAGTTGTGATTGCTTTTTTTATTTATGCTATCTATTTCACTGAAGATTTCTCTTCTCATTTCGTATGATTTTTTTTTCCTTAAATTGGACTTCACCTTTCTCTGGTGCCTCCTTGATTAGCTTAATAACTGACCTTCTGAATTCTTTTTCAGGTAAATCAGGAATTGCTTCTTGGTTCGGATCCACTGCTGGTAAGCTAGTTTGATTTTTGGGGAATGTTAAAGAACCTTGTTTTGTCATATTACCAGAATTGTTTTTCTAGTTTCTTCTCATTTGGGTAGGATATATCATTGGAAAGATCTAGGGCTCAAGGCTATTCAGATTCTCTTGTCCCATGGGGTGTTCCCTTGATACAGTACTCTCCCCTTTTCCTAGGGATGTCTCTTCCTGAGAGCCTAACTGTAGTGATTCTTATCTCTCTTCTGGATCTAACCACCCAGCGGTTCTACCAGGCTCTGGACTGGTGCTGGAGGTTGTCTGCAGAGTCCTGTGATAGGAGCCGTCTGCAGGTCTCTCAGCCATGGATACCAGCACTCGCTCTGATGGTGGTGGGAGGGGGTGTGAAATGGATTCTCTGAGCGTCCTTAGTTTTGGTTGTTTAATGCACTATTTTTGTCCTGCTTATCCTCCTTCCAGGAGGTGGCACTTCCACGAGAGCATCAGATGTGGTAGTATAGAGAGGATCAGGTGGTGGGTGGGACCCTAGAACTCCCAAGAGCATATGCCCTTTGTCTTCTGTTACCACAGTGAGTAGAGAAGGAGCATCAGGTGGGGGCAGGGCTAGGCATAGCTGAGCTCAGACTCTGCTTGGGCAGGGCTTGCTGTGACTGCCATGAGGGATGGGGTTGTCATTCCCAGGTCAATGGAGTTATGTTCCCAGGAGGATTATGATTCCCTCTGCTGTGTCAGGCAGGTTGTCAGGAAAATGGGAGAAAACCAGCAGTCACAGGCCTCACCGAGCTCCTTTGGAAAAGGAGTCTCCTATGAGACTATGCAAAAGGCCAGTCTCAATCCCACTGTGTCCCCCTTAACAGCACTGATTCGGTTTCCAGGCAGTGAGAAAGCAGGGCTAAGAACTTGTCCCAGGCTACCTGCCTCTCAGCTGTGAAAGCAAGCAGGGCTTTTGTGTTTTCCTGCCTGTGGAGTCTGCAAACCAGATTTATGCCCTTTCCCAAGTTCTGGCCAGGAGACTTTGCATTTGGTTGGAATTTTTACAAAGTTCAACTGGAGTTTTCCTTCTCCCTGTGGTCTTTTCCCAGTACCTCTGGCAGCTCTCTCCAAAGGACCTCTGTGAAACAAGTCCGAAATAGCTTCCCAGGGGACACAGAGCGCCCATAGATCTTTTTTCCACTGCTTCCTCCACCCTGGTATTTCACTCGACTTTCTAAATTGACTCAGTTCTAGGTGAGGTCAGATCCTTTTCTCATGATCTAGACCTTCAGGTTCCCCAGTGTGGGTATGTGTTTGTCAGTGGACAGACTCCCTTTCCCACTTTCACAGCTTGGGCACTCGTGGTATTTGGGCTGTCTCCCAGGTCCTGCAGTAGCAATCTGCTTCCTTCAAAGGGTCTGTGAGTTCTCTCCACTTTCCTGGTTTATTCCTGCAGTAGTTCTGGAGCAAAAGTTCGTGATGCGAGTCTCTACAAACTGCTCTGTCTGTCCAAGTGGGTGCCCTGCTGTGCATAACTTTTTTAACTTGATGTGCTCCCCTTTGTTCATTTCTGCTTTGGTTACCTGTGCTTGTGAGGTATTACTCAAGAAATCTACCAACTCCAATGTCCTGGAGAGATGCTCCAATGTTTTCTTTCAGTTTCATAGTTTGAGGTCTTAGATTTAAGTCTATAGTCTATTTTGATTTAATTTTTGTACATGCTGTGAGATGGGGGTCTAGTTTTATTCTTCTGCATATAGATATCCAGTTTTCTAAACACCACTTATTGAAGAGATTTCCCTTTCCCCAAAGTATGCTATTAGCAACTTTGCCAAAAATGGGTTTACTGTAGATGTATGAATTTGTTTCTGGGTTGTCTATTGTCTTACAGTGGTCTATGTGTCTCTTTTTATGCCAGAACCATGCTGTTTTGGTTACTATAGCTCTGTAGTATAATTTGAAGTCAAATAATGTGATTCCTCCAGCCTTTTTTTTCTTTTTGCTCAGGATTCTGTGTCTTTTGTGGTTCCATATGATTTTTTGAATTTTTTTTCTGTTTTCTGTGAAGATTGTCGTTGATATTTTGATAGAAAGTGCATTGAATCTGTAGATTGCTTTAGGTAATATGGAAATTTTAATAATATTGATTCTTCCAATTCATGAACATGGACTATCTTTCCATTTGTGTGTGTGTCCTCTTCTATTTCTTTCAATAATGTTTTGTAGTTTTCATTGTAGATATCTTTCACTTATTTGGTTAAATTAAATCCTAGGTATTTTATTTGTAGCTATTGTAAATGGGATTACTTTCTTGATTTCTTTTTCAGATTGTTTGCTGTTAGCATATGGATATGCTACTAATTTTTGTATGTTGACATTGTGTCCTGCAACTGTATTGAATTTGTTTAGCAGTCCTGATAGTTTTTGTGAAGTCCTTAGGTTTTTCCAAATATATAAGATCATGTCACCTGCAAAGAAGGATACTTTGACTTTGTTCCTTCCTATCTGGATACCTTTTATTTCTTTCTATTTTTTGATTGCTCTAGCTAAGATTTCCAGTACTATGTTGAATAACAATGGTGAAAGTGGGCATCCTCGTCATGTTTCAGATCTTAGAGAAAAAGCATTCAGTTTTTCTCCTCAGTCTGATATAGCTGTGGGTCTGTTGTATATGGCTGTTACTGTGTTGAGGTATAGTCTTTCTATACCCATTTTTTAAGGGTTTTTAGGACTTTTATGATGAAGGGAGATTGAATTATATCAACTGCTTTATAAACATCAATTGAAATGATCATATGGTTTTTGTCCTCCATTCTGTTGATATCATGTATCACACTGATTAATTTGCATATGTTGAGCCATCCTTGCATCCCTGGGATAAATCCTACTTTGTCATAATGAATGATCTTTTTAATGTGTTGCTGAATTTGGTTGCTAATATTTTGTTGAGAGTTTTTGCATCAATGTTCATTAGGGATACTGGCTTGTAGTTTTCTTTTCTTTTCTTTCTTTTTTTATGTGTCTTCATCTGCTTTTGATATCAGGGTAATACTGGCCTCATAGCATGAATTTGAAAGTATTTCCTTCTGCTCTTATTTTTTGGAAGTTTGAGTAGGGTTGGTATTAGTTTTTTTAATGTTTGGTAGAATTTAACAATAAAGACATTGAATCCCAGGCTTTTCTTTGCTGGGAGACATTTTATTATAGCTTTGATCTTGTTTCTTGTTATTGGTCTGTTCAGGTTTTAGATTTCTTTATGGTTCAATCTTGGCAGGGTGCATATATCTAGGAATTTATCCATTTCTTCTAGCTTTGCCAATATCATTGTATATAGTTGCTCATAGTAGCCTCTAATGATCCTTTGAATTTCTGTGGTATCAGTTGTAATGTCTCCTTCTCCATCTATGATTTTGATTATTTAGGTCTCTCTTTTTCTCTTAGTCTGGCTAAAAGTTTGTCTATTTTGCATATCTTTTCAAAAATCAACTTTTCATTTTCTTGATCTTTTGTGTTGTTTTCTTAGGTTGTGTATTTGAAGTTTTCTACTTTTTTGATGTAGCTTACAGTTTTAAACTTTCCTCCTAGTACTGCTTTCACTATATCCCATAGATTTTGGTATGTTATGTTACCATTGTCATTTGTTTCAAGAAATTTAATAATATTTTTTCTTAATGTCTTCATTGTCCCACTGGTCATTCAAGAACATAGTGTTTAATTTTAATGTGTTTGCATACTTTCCAAAATTCCACATGTTATTGATTTCTAGTCTGTTTAATTGTGATCAGAGAACATACTTGATATAATTTCATTTTTTTGAATTTTTTTATGGCTTGTTTTGTGGCCTAACACATGATCTATTCTTCAGAATAATCCATGTGCTGAGGAAAATAATGTGTATTGTGTATTCATTAGATGAAATGTTCTGTAAATATGTGTTAGCTCCCTTGGGTCTAATATTACAGATTAAGTCTGATGTTTCTTTGTTGATTTTCTCTCTAGATGATCTCTCTAGTGCTTAAAATGAGAAGTTGACATCCCCAGCTATTATTGTATTGAGGCCTAGCTCTCTCTTTAGCTCTAATTTGCTTTATATATCTCTGTGCTCCAGCATTGGGTGCATACTTATTTAAAGTTGTTATAGCCTCTTGTTGAACTGACCCTTTATTATTATAAAATGACTCTATTGTCTCCTTTTGTAGTTTCTGTTTTGAAATCTGTTGTGTTGGATATAAGCATAGCTACTTCTGCTCTTTTTCTTTTTAAACTGGCATGAAATATCTTCTTTTATTCCTTTATGTTCAGTCTATATGTGTCTTTATTGCTGAAGTGTGTTTTGGGTAGGCAACAGATCATTGGGTCTCATTGTTTTTAATCCATTCTGCCACTATGACTTTTGATTGGAGAGTTTGGTCCATTTGCATTCAATATTATTATTGGTAAGTAAGAACTTAGTCCTGCCATTTTGTTACCTGTTTTCTGTTTTTTTTGTGGTCCTCCTTCTTTTCTTCCTTCTTGTCTTCTGTTTAGTAAAGATGATTTTCTCTGGTGGTTATGTTTTAATTTCTTGCTTTTTATTTTTTGTGAATCTGATGTATGTTCTTATTTGATGTTACCATTAGGCTTGCAAATAATATTTTATAAGCCATGATTTTAAACTGATAACAACTTAACATGATTGTGTAGACTAAAACAAGAAAAGAGAAAATGAATAAAAACTCTACACTTTAAGTTTGTCCTCCTGCTTTTTAACTTTTTGTTGTTTTTCTATTTATATCTTTTTGTATTGTCTATGTGTTGAAATGTTGTTATAGTTACTATTTTGATTAGTTCATCTTCTAGTTTTTCTAGTCAAGATATAAGTAGTTTACATACCACAATTATAGTTTTATAATATTATGTGTTTTTCTGTTTACTATTACCAGTGAGTTTTACACCTTTATAAAATTTCTTATTGCTTATTAACATCATTTTCTTTTTTTTTAACTTTTCTGTTTGAGACATTTAATATTAAAGTAGCACATAGTATATATCATAACATAGAACACTCACTTTTGGACAGAACAGTGCATTCAAGAAATTCTCAAATATCTGATTCTCTCCTTTCATGCTAATTAGTAATTATTTTCCATGTAAATTTAGGTTTTTTATTATTAAATGATATATATTTTATATGTATATAATATATATGACAAGCTGAGGAACATAAAGCTAGAAAAACAAAAGCAGATAAGTTATGATCAATTTAAAGAGCTACATTTCTAGATCAATAACATAAACAGTAGGTTGCAATGATTTAACCTAGTAGTAATTGCTCCTTAACTCTTCGCAAAAGCAATCACTAGGTGTATTTTCTTTCTTAAATGTTTCTCAAATCTATCCTTTCCTTCCTATCCTTACCATCACTTCTTTATTTTTTTTTATTTTTTTATTTTTTATTATACTTTAAGTTCTAGGGTACATGTGCATAACGTGCAGGTTTGTTACATATGTATACTTGTGCCATGTTGGTGTGCTGCACCCATCAACTGGTCAACACCCATCAATTCATCATTTATATCAGGAATAACTCCCAATGCAATCCCTTCCCCCTCCCCCCTCCCCATGATAGGCCCCAGTGTGTGATGTTCCCCTTCCCGAGTCCAAGTGATGTCATTGTTCAGTTCCCACCTATGAGTGAGAACATGCGGTGTTTGGTTTTCTGTTCTTGTGATAGTTTGCTAAGAATGATGGTTTCCAGCTGCATCCATGTCCCTACAAAGGATGCAAACTCATTCTTTTTTATGGCTGCATAGTATTCCATGGTGTATATGTGCCGCATTTTCTTAATCCAGTCTGTCACTGATGGACATTTGGGTTGATTCCAAGTCTTTGCTATTGTGAATAGTAATGAAGAAAATTCCCTTTAGAATTTCTTGTAGAACAGATCTAGGGTTAATGAAATCCCTCAACTTTCATTTGTCTCAGAAAGTCTATTTCTGCTTTATGTTTAAATAATATTTTCACCAGATATACTATTCTAGGGTGATTCTTTTTTCTTCAGCACTTTAAAAATGTCATGTCACTCTCTCCTGGCCTGTAAGGTTTCCACTTAAAAGTCTAATGCCAAATGTATTGGAGCTTCACTGTGTGTGTGTGTGTGTATGTGTGTGTGTGTATTCTCTTGCTGCTTTTAGGATCTTTTCTTTATTTTTGATTTTTGAAAGTTTCATTATTAAATGTCTTGAGGTAGTCAAGGTAACCTTACTTGGATTAATTTTTCTTGTGGTTCTATAACCTTCTTGTACTTAGATATTAATATATTTCTCTGGATTTGGGGAGTTCTCTGCTATTATCCCTTTGAATAAACTTTCTATTCCTATCTCTCTCTCTCTCTATCTCCTCTTTAAGGCCAATAACTCTTAGTTTTGGCTTTTTGAGTCTATTTTCTAGATCTTGTGAATATGCCTTATTCTTTTTTTCTTCTCTCCTCTGACTGTGTATTTTCAAATAGCCTGTCTTTAAACTCACTATTTCTTCTGCTTGATCAATTCTGCTGGTAAGAAACTCTGATGCATTCTTCAGTACGTCAATCACATTCTTCAACTCCAGAATTTCTGCTTGATTATTTTAAATTATTTCAATCACTTTGTTAAATTTATCTTATATAATTCTAAATTATTTCATGTGTTTTCTTGAATTTTGTTGTGTTTCCTCAAAGCAGTGATTTTGAAACCTTTGTCTAAAAGGTCACGTATTTCTATCTCTCCAGGATTGGTCCTGGGTGCCTTCTTCAGAACATTTAGTGAAGTCATGTTTTCCTGGATGATTTTGATGCTTGTAGGTGTAGTTTTTGAAATCTGGGCCTGTTGTACCCATTCTTTTCAGAAAGGCTTTCCAGGTATTTGTAGGGACTTGGGTGTTGTGATCTAAGTTTTTAGTCACTGTAGCTGTATCTGTATTTGGGGATACCCCATGCCCAGTGATCCTGTGGCTCTTGCAGACTCATAGAGGTACTGCCTTGATGGTCTTCAATAAGATCCAGAAGAATTCTTAGGATTACCAGGCAGAGACATTCATTCTATTTTCTTACTTTCTTCAAAACAAACAGAGTCTTTCTCTTCGCTGAGTTTTCTGAAGCTTGTGGAGGGGTCGTATAAGCACCCCTGTGACCACTGCCACGATGGCTGCACTGGGCTAGACCTGAAGCCAACACAGCACTGGCTCTCACTCAAGGCCTGTGGTAACCACTGCCTTGATACCACCTATGTTCAATCAAGTCCCTAGAACTTGACAACCAGCAGTTGGCACAGCCTGCCAGGATTGTGCCATTCCCTTCAGGGCAGCAAGACCTCTCCCCCGCCCTCCCAAGTCCCAGGCAGATCTAGAGATGCTTTCTAGGAGCCAGGACCTGGAGTTGGGAACCTTAGGAATCTACCTGGTACTCTATTCTACTGCAGCTGAGCTGGCACCTAAGCTACAAGACAAAGTCCTTCCTACTCTTCCCTCCGCTTTCTGCAAGCAAAGGAATCTCTCTCCAAGACCATCACTGCCCAGGCAAGTACTGCTTAGCTGCTGCCCACGTTCACTCGAGGCCCAAGGGCTCTTGAGTCAGCTTGTGGCAAATACTGCCAGGCCTGGAACTCTCCTTTCAGGGCATAAGGCTCCCCTCTGGCCCTCCCAGGGCAGGTTCAGAAATACTTTGGAATTGAGAATCCCAAAAGCCTGCTTGGTACTCTACCCCACTGTGCACTGTGACAGAGCTGGTACCTAAGCTGTCAAACAAATTTCCCTTTACTCCTCCTTCTTCTTTCCCAAGCAGGAGTCTCTCCCTGTAGTCATCACAGTTAAGAATGTTCTGGGTGATTCCTGATGCCAGCACAACTCTAGGTCTCACCCAAAGCTCACAGTAAGTACTGCCTGGGTGTTGCTAGTGATTATTCAGGGTCCAAGGGCTCTTTAGTCAGCAGATGATGAATTCTTTCAGGAGTGGGTCCTTTCTTTCAAGGCAGTGGGTTTTCTTCTGGCCCAGTGTGTGTCTAGAAACGTTGTCCAGGAGTTAGAGCCTGGAATGGGGACCTCACAACTCTGCCTGATACTGTATATGAGTTATGTGGCTGAACTGATAGTCAAGTTGCAAGACAACGTTCTCTTTACTCTTCCTTCTTCTCTCCTCATGCGAAGGGAAGGAGTCTTTCCTGGAGCTGCTAGATGCACTGCCTGGGGTTGAGAGAGGGGTGGTGCAACACTCCCTTGGTCATCCAAGCTGGTGTCTCACTAGGTTGCTTGCCCCTAAAGTTCACTTGCTCTGAGCCCAGCACAGCACTAGAACTTGCCCAGAAATTTCAGTCATTGTGGTTTAGACTGCCTTTTAAATTTATTTAGGACCCCAGACTCCTTTAGCCCGTGGTGGCAAGGCTTGCAAAAACTCAAGTTCTGACCACTGGGATAAATGATTTTCCCCTGGCCAGAGCTGAACTAAATGCACCCTCCATAGGCACTGGCTGAATTCTGCTCAGTGTTACTTTCTGCTGTGACAGGGAAGTACTGAGTTCCAATGCAAAATCCCATGATCACTGCACTATCCTTCCCCCAAACACACAGATTGTCACTCTGTGCCATGTGGCTGCTGCTGGAAGATTGGGGAGAGGTGGCATTGGCAACTCAAGACTGTCTTTCCTACCCTCTTCATTGTCTCCTTCAGTGATATGAAGTTAAAAGGAAGTGCTGTGATCACTCACCTGATTTTTTATTCTTCTGAAGGTGCTTGTTTTTTGTGGATAGTTGTTCAATTTGGTGTTCCTGCAGGGATAATGATCAGTGAAGGCTTCTATTTGACCATCTTGCTCCTCCTCCACACCACAAAACATTTTTAAAAAATAAAAGATCAAAGAATATGCATCAGGTAAGTACATTAACATAGTTAATATAAAACACATAATTATGAATATTATTATGCTAATGAGACCACACATATCTCAAAATTTGAAAAAGACTTTCAATTTAATTTACAAAGCAAGATTCATGCACACACATACACATAGTACAGACTATACACTGATAACAGAGAATATCATCTTGAAATCAATCATGAGACTTCTACAACGTTGATTTTATGTTAAGATCAGTTAGGTAACAAATAAATCAGCATTAACTTTTGTAAAGTAGAAATATTATGAACAACAATCTGATCACTATGCAAAAACACTCAGATATAACCCCCCAAAAATGTTAAAAACCACAAAATGTCTTTTTGTTGGAATTTATATACAATTTCATGTAAAGGCAAAATGCAAATTTAAAATATAGATTTTGTAAAAAAAAAAATAACAACACTGCTTATCAGAATATGTGGGTACATTAAAACAATGTTTGAAGAAAACAATAGCCATAAATACTCTTGCAAATATAAGACAAAAGAATAAAAGTAAGAAAATTAAATATTTAGCTAAACAAAAACCTTAGAAAGATGTAAGAAAGTAAACTTTGAAAATGCTCAAAGAAGAAAATAAGAATTGAAAAAAGATATTACTCATGTACAGAGTAGGTAAGAGAATAGAGAGACAGCACTCTTGTGACACAGGTACAGGAAAGTTTACAGATAAGAGTGGAGCAGGATCACTGAGAAGCCTTTTCCTATACCAGAGCCCCCAATCTAAAAACAAGATAATGCTAAGAAATTTAAAATTAGAGTGAGCTATAAGTAATAGAAACAGTAAAACTCAAATCCAGCTCAATACCTAACTTGATTGACTAATGACCCAACAGAAAAAAATGTGCCTGTTTTTAGGCATAATTACTATTGTCCTCAGCCACTACTGGTTTAGATAGAATGTCTGGCACTCAATTAAAAAATGGCAAGATACTAAAAAGCGAGAAAATGCCGTTCACTGTCAAGAGGCAAAGCAATCAGTAGAATCAAACCCAGAGGTGATCCAAATGTTGGAATGATCAGACAAGAATTTAAACATAACTATGATTAATATGCTAACGTTTCCAGTGGAAACAGTGGACAACATTTATAAACAATACACAGATGAGAAGTTTCTGAAGAAAGAAAGATGCTCGAAGGAAAAAATACGTACAGAAACACTAAAAATAAAAATACATGGTAACAAATATGAAGAGTGCTCTTGATGAGCTTATCAGTAGAGTCAACACAGCTGAGGAAAAAAGAAATCAGTGAACTTGAAGATAGGTCAATAGCAATTACCAACTGAAGCACAAGGAGAAAAATAAGTGAGAGCTGATTAAGGGATGGCACAAAACAGAACATCGTAGAGCTATGTAACAATATCAAATGATCTAATGATGTCAAGAATAAGGAAACAATATTTTAAAATTCTCTTTTTGAAAAACAAAATATACATGACACTAGTTTTTTCTGAGCAAGAAAAATTGAGGGCATGTTGAAAAGACACAGAAACCAACATGAGAAGTTCTCATTGGATAAGTCTGGGAATTTTTGAGAAATAAAATAAATAATAGGAAAAATTACAATCCAGAGATTAAAATAAAAAATGATGGATCTATACCAATATAACCAATGAATGAATTAATGAAAGAATAAGTGAGTAAATGAGACAATTTTTCCTTCAACTAATACATGCAGAAGGAACAGTGGAAATAGAAAATCACTATTTGAGAAATATCACAGTATTATTTGTTTCAGACAAGAATCATCAGTGGATGCTAAAATTAGTGAGTGAAAGTATGAGAAAAAGGATATTTACATGATTTCAAAATAATGCTACATAAACTATTTCTTAATTACAAATAGAAAAATAACCATAATTAAGACACACAGCATATATCCCCTTAACCAAGTGATATAAATGCCACTAGTAACAGCACAAATTAGCATGTACCTCTTGATAATTATGCCTAAAAACAGGCATATTTTTTCTGTTGGGTCATTAGTCAATCAAGTTAGGTATTGAGCTGGGGTTGAGTTTTACTGTTTCTGTTACCTGTAGCTCACTCTAATTTTAAATTTCTTAGCATTATCTTGTTTTTAGATTGGGGGTTCTGGTATAGGAAAAGCCTTCTCAATGATCCCTTGAGAAGAACACAAGATCAATTTTGCAGCATCTTTGCCAAAACTTTAAATCAGAATTAAATCATAGAGAAACATTAGACAAACTCAAATTGAGAGCCAGTCTATAAAATAAATGTCTGGTATTCTTTAAAAGTGCTGAGGTCATGAAAAACAAAGACAAACTGAGGAACTTTCCAGATTGGAAGAGATATTAACTAAAGAAATAATAACCAAATGTAGCATCATAACCTGTATTGAATCCTGGACCAAAAGGAGCATTAGTGAGACCGTTGGAGAACTTTGAATAAAGTCTGTAGATTAGATAATAATATAGCCTATCAATAATATTGTTTCAATCATATTAAGATTTAACTGTTGGCAACTGTGGGTGAAAGATATAGAACAGTTTTTGTACTATTTTTGCATCTTGTTTTGAAACTGAAATTATTTTAAAACATAGTCATGCATCACTTAATGATGAGCAAAATATTGTTATGTGGAGCATAACTGACACAAGTTGTTAAAATTTTTAAAGTTCAAAAAAAGTAGTGATATAAGACAACAGTCTGCTGCTATGGTCGTATTTCTTGTCTATGTATTTTCTAATGCACAAACCTAACCATGACTCCCTCTTTTTCAAAATCTTCTAAATCCCTGGCCCTCCTTACCTGGCTCCTTCCTACTATCTCGTGAGACTTAGCTCTTACCACTCCCCAGCCCATACCCTGGGTTACCGCCATCCTGAGTATTTTTAACGTATCAGCCTCTCCCAAGCTCGTGGGTTGTCGGGGCCCCTAATTCTGGGCCTGTAGCACTCGTGTTGAGCCTAGAGCATTGGATATCCAGAGAAGATTGCTTTCACTCTCCTCTAAAAGATGAAAAGATTTTCAGTTAAAATCACATAATAATGAATAACACTTACTAGCTTCTTAATTTGTTTGCTAGTTTGAAAACAGACAGTTCACAGTTTTAAAAGAAGAATAATGTCACTTTGGAAGGTATTACTAAAATCTGCAAAATATGTCACATTTGAATTAAATCTGTCCTTACCTGTTACAAAATAATTACAACTTGTAGTTAGTACTATTTCCCTGTTTTTTTTTTTGTTTGTTTGTTTTTTTGAACACAAATAGTGGTCACAATAGCATGAAGTAACTTTAGCCCTGTCATCTTTCTTGTGGTGGGAGGCATGGGAGGAGGAGGACTGACAGTATAACCAGGGGTTATCTGGGATTAACTTCTGTGTAGAATAAAATGTTTCTTAAAGAACATGTAACAAAAATGCCCTAATTTCCTGCTTGTGTATACATTATTCAAACTCAACAGTAAGTTCTACAATTATTTAGAACTTAGATTAACAAATGTTTTTTTAAATATCGTTGATATTATTGATATTATTTAGAACTGCCAGTACCTGGTGATAATAAAAAATATGTAACATTGAGTTGATTTAGTTGATTCCATTATTGCTTTTAGTTTCTCCACAGTGTTCCCCCTCAATGCCTGCACCTGGCTGTTCCTCCTGCCAGCCTACCTCTGGGATGAAACTGCATAGCACCCTATGTTTTCTTCTCTGATTATCACTATCACCCTGCTTTGTAATAGCTTACTGATATATCTATCTCTTCTAGGATATTGTGAGCTCTCTGAAGGCAGAGACCATGCTTTATTTATTCATTACTATATCTGCAATATTTGCTGCACAACAGATTCTCAATAACTGTTTGCTGAAAGAAGATTCAATAAATATATGCATACAAGAAGTGGCTGAGATTCCTGTACATATATGCCTGACAAAGGTAAACAAACAAACAAACAAACAAAAACTCCAAATTCAACACTTCCCAAAGTCTTAGGACTTTGTAACTGAAGTCAGTACAAACTTTTGATGAAGCAGAGGAGGTGATCCCAACCAAAGGCCAAACTCCCCTATCTTTTCATCAAATACTGCAGAAATACCAGGTGGTAAAAAACTCAAAAGTGGTGTTAGACAATACCGGATTAATATCCCAGCTCTGCCACTTAGTGACAACTTTTGAAATGTTGCTTGACCTTACTAAGCCTCAGTTCTCTGACTAACTAAAGTAGGCATAATCCCTACAGCACATAGGTCTCTTGTGAAATATACATGAAATGCTCTGTTGTCATGTCTGGCAGAGTCTGGCCATAGCAATGGCTAAGTAAACGTTGGTTGCCATCCATTCTGCTCATTTTTTCTGACAACCGAGCTCAAACACACTCCAAATTAATATCTACTGCATGTATAAAACCCAAAGGACAGCATCTGTGTAGCATGTATTTCCCTTAACATAGGAAATGTCTGATACAATTTGGGAATGTGGCAATTGTAAATATTTTTCATCAATTACAAGAAGATGCAGTCCTGGAACTCCAGGCTCCCCTTGATGCTGTCAGGACCATCCAGGGTGCCCAGTGGGAGGCTGACAGAGCAATTGAAGAGCAGTTTCCTACATTCCTGTGAGAGGTTTGTATAGCATCAATGGGGGGCTGTGGAGTCCAAAAGCAAGGATTAACCAGCATCATGTTCTCTTCTTTCAGTATATACTTAATTGGTGTCTGTTACTCAACCTGACCAGCTTCCAATAATCACAACTTATTTTCCAATTTGACAGGACATAATTAGAGGAAGAGAAAAATAGCACACAGGGGGATTTGTGTAGTCATGGGTAGATAATCAAGATTTTTAATTGAATTTCATGTTTGAGCTTAAGCCTCTCATTGGAGATCTATCATTAGCAAAATTATTCGATTCTGTTTTCCTTGTTATTTCAAATTGGCCAGCAAAAGAAAAGTATGATGTCTCAACATGTATGTTTCTTGGGAAAAATAACTGAAATGATGCAAATAATAGTTAAATCCAGTGCTACCTAATAGAACTTTCTGCAGTGAAGAAAATGTTCTATTCTGTACTAAGCAATACAGTAGCTACTAGTCACATGTTAAGGTTACTGAGTACTTGAAATGTAGCTAGTACAACTGAGGAACTGAAGTTTTAATTTTATTTAATTAAAACTAATTTAAATTTAAATAGCCACATGTGAGCTGTGACTACTGTGACGGAAAGAACAGATAAGAAACTACAATAAATGCCAAGTCACTGAGCATGCTTTCAGAGTATTGGTGTTGAGCCGCATTGGTAAAGGGCTGCCTGACTCCACACTTCAGACTTTCCTGCATATTCCTGTCCATCTTGCACTCCTCCATGTTGTAAGTTGTTTTAAATGTCCTCCACTGAAGTCTAGCTATCATTTTCTGATGTCTACCTCATAAACAGTCCTTTTCCTGGTTTTCTGAGGCATCTGCAGTTGATTTCTGTCATTATTATCTGTTTTGCACCTGTTTCCCCTTTAGGTAATAGCTCCCCAGTTTTCTTTGGAGCAATGTCTCTTCCCCAAACCAATCAAGTGGTTTGAGTGTAGCTGACTCCATCCTGGGACTCAGAAGTCAGTAGGTTGAACACAGTTGAGGAACGAATCCTGAAGATAACTCTATAGAAATTTCTAAAACTGAAAAGCAAGGAGAAAAGGAAATTAAAATAAAATAAAAATATTCTTGGCAGAATATCCAAGAACTAAGGGACAATTACAAGAGGTATAAACAGGCACATAAAGGGAATATTACGAGAAAAGTAAGTCAAAAAGGAGCAGAAGAAATATTTAAAGTAATAACAACTGAGAAATTTCCAAAATTAATGACAAACAATAATCCTCAGTTCCAGAAAATTCAGACAAAACCAGACAGGGTAAATATCAAGAAGTCTATACCTAGACATCACATTCAAACTACAGACAATAAATGATAGAGAGAAAATATTGAAAGAGGGTTGGGGAGAGCACCTTACACATAAAAGAACAAAGTCAAGAATTATATGGCACCTTTCTTTGGAAACCACACAAGCAATAAATAAATAAATAATAAAAAAATAAAAATAAAAAAGAAAGACAGAAAGAAAAGAAAAAGGGTGGAGTAAAATATTTAAAGTGTTGAAAAAAAAATCCTACTAACCTAAAATTCTGTATCCTGCATAATTATCCTTCAAAAATGAAGGAAAAATAAAAACTTTCTTAGTCTTTACTTTTCTACAATAAACAAAAACTGAGGAAACTCCCTCAGTAGGTCTGCCTTGAAAGAAATATTTTAAAAATTAGAGAAAAAATATCCCCAGGTGAGAAACTCAAACCTACATAAAGAAAGGAATAAATAATAACAAAATTAAATAAATATTATATTTTTCTTAATTATAGTTGATCTAACATACTGAGTTAAAAACAATAGAAACAATGTATTTAGTGATATTGCTTATGGATATGTGAAATGAATGACAACCATGTTATAAGGGATAAGAACGAGGAATTAGGAAAACTGTTTTCATAAGTTACTTTCACTATCTGGGAAGCAGTACATGTTGTTTGAAAGTGGGTTACATTAGTTGTAAATGTATATTGCAAACTCCAGTAAACCCACTGATAATATTTTTAAAATAAGTATAATTGATATTCCACTGAAAGAAAATGGAATTATATAAAATGTTCCATTAAAAGCAGAGAAGGCAGAAAAAGAGTGGAACACAGAAAAACAAACAAAGAACAAGAACAATAAATAAAAAACATTTAAAAATAAGAGAGATATTAAGCCAGTTATATCAGAAATCACTTTAAATATGAATTGTCTAAATACACCAATCAAAAGACAGAGATGGCCAAAGTGTACTGAAAAACAAAAACAAAAGCAAGACCTAACTACATGTTGCCTACAAGAAATCTACTTTAAATTTAAAGACATGTGTAGATTCAAATTGAAAGAATGAAGAAAGGTATACCATGCTAACACTAATCAAAAGAAACCTGGAGTAGCTACACTAACTTCAGATAAAGCAGACTTCAGAATAAGAAAAATTATCAGGGATCAAGAAAGGCACTACATAATGAAAAAAGGGTCATTTATCCAAGAAGATGCAACAGTCCTTCATGTGCATGTGCCTAACAACAGGACATCAAAAGAGAGGAGGCAAAAATTGAAAGACAAGGAGAAATCTACGAATAAGCTATTATAGTTGAGATTTTGACACTAATAGCAATCGACAGATCCAACAGTCAACTATGTAACGACATATAGTTGAACAGAAAAGCATCATCAATCAAATGAATATAGTTGATATTTACATAATACCTCATCTGACAACAGAAGGATACATATTCTTCTGAAGCTCACATGGAATATTCACCAAGACAAACAATACTTTGGGAGATAAAACATTCCTTAACAAATTGAAAAGAATATAAATTATACAATATCTCTTTCCAGACCACAGTGGAATTTAACCAGATGTCAATAACAAAAACATAGCTGGAAAATCCCCAAATACTTGGAGATTAAATGACACATTTCTAAATAACATGAGTCAGAGAAGATATCTCAAGATAAATTTTAAAACATTTTGAACTATCATGAATGAATATTAGATTCTGTCAAATGCATTTTCTGGATCCATTGATGTGCTCGCATGTGATAAGTTTTCTTCTTTAGCCTGCTAATATAGCATATTTAATTACTTGGTTTCTAAATATTGAAACATCCTTGAATATTTGGGATAAATCTCACTTGCATGGCATATCATTCTTTTTATACATTGTTAGATTCAGTATGCTGATATCCTATTGAATATTTTTACATCTATATTAATGAGGGATATTGGGTTGAGTTTTCTTTCCTTATAATGTCTGTGTCTGGTTTTGGTATTAGAGTAATGCTAGCTGCATACAATGTGATAGGAAGTGTTCCCTCTACTTTTAATTTCTGAATAAGATTGCAAATAGTTGGCATAATTTATTTTTAAGTGTTTGATATAATTCATCAGTAAAACCATATGGGCCAGGTGCTTTCTGTTTTAGAAGATCATTCATTATTGATTCAATTTTTAAATAGGTATAGGCCTATTTGGGTTATCTATTTCTCCTCGTGTGAGTTTTGATAGATTTGTGTTATTCAAGGAATTGGTCCATTCATCTAAGTTATAAAATGCATGGGCATTGGGTTGTTAATAATGGTCTTTTGTTATTCTTTTAATGTCCATGGGCTCAGTACTGCTAGTCCCTCTTTTATTTTTGAAATGAAATATTAGTCATTTGGGTCTTCTCTTTTTTATTGTTTTTTTTTTTCTTAGTAGTCCTAGCTAGAGGATTATTAATTGTATTTTATTTAGTATACATTTGTGCCTTGACTTTCCCATTTGTAAAATGTGGTTATTTTTCAAAGAACCAGCATTTGATTTTGTTGATTTAACCTACTGATTTTCTGTTTTTAATTTCACTGATTTCTGCTCTAATTTTTATTATTTCTTTTATTCTGTTTTTTTGGATTTACTTTACTTTACTTTAAGGTGGATGCTTTGGTTATTGGTTTGATCTTTCTTCTTTCCTTTTATATGTATTCCCAAGGTCATGGAAGAGCCATCTGATATGGCCCCATGATTCAAAGAGCCCTCCAGTGTGTGATTTATGGCATGTTTCAGTGTGTAATGTAAATGAGAGAAACTGGTGTCATTAGAAAGGGTCAGGAACAAGATTGTCACATAAAGTGGCAAAGTCTTAACATTGAAGAATCTCTATGGTAAACATGTTGCAAAACCACTTTATGGGCACTGCTATTCCACTTTCCTGAAATGAATTCCATGGTCTATTCACATTTTCCTTGATATTTTTTCAAGTCACTGTAGTATAGTAAGAGCAAAAGCTCTGCAGTCAGGTGGCCTAAGTTTATTTCTGATTCCATCACTTATTTGCTGAGTGACCCTGGACAAGAAGCATCTCATCTTTGTGCCTTGATTTTCCCATTTGTAAAATGTGGGTAACAACTGTGATTATTTCATGGAGTTGTGGGGATTACAATCAGGTAATTCATGTAAGATGTCTCTGACTTTATCTGGCACATACCATTGAGCTCTTCCTCTTGCCCAAATGTCATTAGTAGCTCTCATCACCAGTCTATGACTGGACTGCTTTGCCAAGCTACCTTCTTTCCTTCTTTTTGTATAATGCTCTTTATCTTGAAGCCAGAATCACAGAAAACACTTTTGGGAAATGTTATTCTGTAATTTAATATTTAATATTGGAATCACCAGTCCTAAGATCTGCTTCTTGAAAAGAGAATTTTTTGGTCAAAACATTAGCAAATTTCATCCCCTTTTGGAGAGACACAAAACACATTTATGTATTAAGGGCTCTGTTAAGTCCTGTAATAAAAAAGTTCTTAACCACGGGTTTTCTAAATTCATCTGCTGACACAATCTCTCTTTTTGTCAACTAATAACTATTAATATTTTGCAGAATGTATACTAATTGGAAAATAAGCAATGCTGGACCCCAAACCGATCAATCCTCTCTGCTCCCATTATTTACCACCTTGCCCTTTTATCATTGCACACACAATCTAAGATTTTAAATCTCTTTTCCAAATTGTCTCTGTGTTATTGGGATGAATTTCTCTTGAGATATTTGGAAGAGAGTGGCCATTCTGTGTCACCTCTCTGATGGATAATATTTCTCCTTGCTATTTGTGATATTTCCTGCATCAAAAACCCACAACCAAAAGAACTGTAAAGTCGTGGGCAGATGCTCAGTCCAATGTGGGTCTGCTATTTTTAATGTATTGAGTTCTGGAAGACAGGAAATATTCTACAACAGGCACTCCAATGTCATACAACATCATAGAGAAGACTCTTGAGAAGAATGCTTAAGGGGCAGCAAGTCCCAGGACATTTAACTGGGAAATGAAGAGAACTGAGAGAAAGCCAGAATTTATAGAGTTGCCTTGCTCCCCTTTCTGCTTAGAATAACCAATTACCTGATTTATAATCCTTTGGGTATATACCCAGTAATGGGATCACTTGGTCAAATGGTATTTCTAGTTCTAGATCCTTGAGTAATCACCACACTGTCTTCTACAATGGTTGAAGTAGTGTACACTCCCACCAACAGTGGAAAAGTGTTCTCCATATCCTCTCCAGCACCTGTTGTTTCCTGACTTTTTAATGATCGCCATTCAAACTGGTGCGAGATGGTATCTCATTGTGGTTTTGATTTGCATTTCTCTGATGACCAGTGATAATGGGCATTTTGTCGTGTGTCTATTGGCTGCATAAATGTCTTTTTTTGAGAAGTGTCTATTCATATCCTTTGCCCACTTTTTGATGGGTTGTTTGATTTTTTCTTGTAAATTTGTTTAAGTTATTTGTAGATTCTGGATATTAACTCTTCGTCAGATGGGTAGATTGCAAAAATATTCTCCCATTCTGTGGCACATATAACCATGGAATACCATGCAGCCATAAAAAAGGATGAGTTCATGTCCTTTGTAGGGATATGGATGTGGCTGGAAACAATCATTCTGAGCAAACTACCATAAGGACAGAAAACCAAACACCGTATGTTCTCACTCATAGGTGGGAATTGAACAATGAGAACACTTGGACACAGGGCAGGGAACATCACACACCGGGGCCTGTTGTGGGGTTGGGGGAGTGGGGAGGGATAGCATTAGGAGACATACCTAATGTAAATGACGAGTTAATGGGTGTAGCACACCAACATGGCACATGTATACATATGTGACAAATCTACACATTGTGCACATGTACCTTAGAACTTACAGTATAATTTTTTAAAAAAGAATGACCAATTACAAAATGTCCAAGGTCCAAGCAAACTATAACAAGGATACAAAACAAACCAGTATTAGCAAAACAACATTGTTACCAAAGAAAAGGAAATATCCACCATTTATTTTTTGGCTCCTGAGGTTGCCTTTAAAAGCATGACCTAGTCTAAAAGGATTGGATCTAGTTTCCAGAGCTAGGAAATGTAAACCAGACACAGCATGCTTGTGAGACTGTCAAAAAGAATTGGAGCCCCTCTGAATTGGGAAAGGGCACTTCCTCTGGTGGCAGGAACTTATCTTGCTCAATGCGTGTCAATATGACCACACATCATAGAGTCTCAAATTCTGCAGATGAAAGACATTATCCCACCCAGGAAGATACGAGTTATTCCTCCCAAATGAATCTGAGGAGGTCAGACTCATATGGATACCATTTGTGGAGTGTTTATATGAAAACTATGAAATTTAACTTAATAGTCTGAAGAAAATAATAAACAAACAAAAAAACTTTTCAAAAAGGCAAGTATGAAAAAATGTAATAAAGGTTTATAGTTGCCTTCAAGATCTGTTTTAGGAGGTTGCCTCCAAGATCTGTTTTAGGAATGCCATTATTCCTTAAACTGTGTTCCTTAGAATGCCAGAATTCAGCAAGAATCTGAGAAAAAGATGTTAGCTCAGAATCAGCTCATCATAATCTGTGCTCTACAGTCCCTATTGGAAAATGACATGTTAAGGACTTTGAAAGTCCTAGAATAAAAAACAAAACAAATATTTGTTTCATTCTGGTTTATTTCAACTTCCCTCTAATGTATATAAGCATATAACCATTTTATTTGGAATATCATTTAAGCTCATTGCAGTCAAGTAGTAATGTTAGTCATTTCTTCTCTAGATATTAGGCAGCTCAAAGTTTAAAACACCTGTCTCTACTGATTGGACAAGCTAAAATATTTCTGGTAGGAAAATGTTTTGAGAGGCTTAGAATGTCTGTACAAACACATCTCAGGTGCCATGTTGCTGAATGCCCACAAAAGTGAGCCTACCTTATCTGTAAAACTAGCGAGGTGAATGACTCTCTCCAGAATATGCCACCATTTTTTAGGCTCCCTTACAATGTGGGATTTTTTTTCCTGAACAAAATAGAGAGCAAACAAAAGATGATAAAAGTTATGATTTGATTAAAGGAAAAAATAACAAACTCCATAAAATTGCATGAGGCATTGTCAACAATTAAATTATCTATTCAACAAAGGTTCCTGGGAAAGAGGAGGATGGTCTCCTCTCACTGGACTGAATCTGTGTTACCTCCAGGAGGGTAGAGCTCATCTGGGAAGGGAGTCAGCTAGGAAAAGAGCCAAACCATGAGATGGAGGGAAAAACTTGATCCCTGATATATCTATATTATAATGTGGGAGCCCCTGATCTATCTATACCAGGAGCCAGAAACATTTATCAATGTTTTTAGGATTATTTCTGTGATCAAACATAGAAAATCTAATTCTGACTGACTTTATCAAAAAGTAGTTTTACATTACGTTTTTCAAAAATGACCACAATCACATTTCCAGTCCCAAATGCTTTTCTTAAACATTGCTCTTCCTCTTCTCTTGGACCTGACCTCCACTGAGTGCTTCAACCAATGGAGGATGGCAGAACTGATGCCATGTGAATTTCCTTGTTGGGTCATAAAAAGGATGCAGTTTCTGCCTTGTTAGGTGGTAGAATGGGGCATTCCCTCAGAGTAAAAACTTGTCACTCTGATGTAAGGAAGCCCACACTAGCCCACAAGAAAAGAACACACGAAGAGGTCCCTGGAGATAGAAGCTGGAGCCCCCCAGGTGACCATCAGCATCAATTGCCAAGCCTTCAGATGATTCTAGCCCCTAGCCCTCAGGCCACCATCAAGGACCCTAGTGGGGGAGGTGCAATCTGTCCCTGCTGAACCCTTCCCAAATTGAAGATACACAAGCCAAATACATTCTGCCATTGCTTTCAGCTGCTAAGTTTAGTAGTAATTGTTATGCAGCCATTGTCACTGCAACAGGCAGAGTCTGGAGGTGTTTCTGGCTCCTGGTATAGATAGATCAGGGACTCCCATATTATAATACAGATATATCAGGGATCAAGTTTTTCCCTCCGTCTCATGGTTTGGCTCTTTTCCTAGCTGACTCCCTTCCCAGATGAGCTTTACCCTCCTGGAGGTAACATAGATTCAGTCCAGTGAGAGGAGACCATCCTCTTCTTTCCCAGGAACCCCAACACAAGCTTTGTACTACTTTCCCGGTTATAGTGAGATCCTGAATCTGTCTCTGGCCCAATCATGGGACTAGAGAAATTCAAAATGCTGTTTGGTCAGACTCGATTCAGTCTATCTGGGAGAAGAGAGTGTGTAGCTCTGGAAAAACTACAGAGACTGAAATTTAACCAAGTGGATCCCCAAAGAAAATTCAGGGATTATCATAGGGAAAATATTGCTTGAATAATACACAGTTAAATTTAAAACTTCCTGAGTTCAAGTGATCCTCCCACCTCAGTCTCTCAGTGTTGGGATTACGGGCATTGCACCTGGCCCCAAGTAAAAGTTTTAAAAAGAAATTAAAAACAAATGTCAACTATAAGCATACATTATGAAAAAAATAAAAATAAATATTTATTGAGTACTTAATTTACACAAAGCAGTGTTGTAAGTGCTTTACAAGTATTAATTCATTGAACCCTTTACTACTATGAGGTAGATCTTGCTAATACTGCCATTTTACAGAAAAGGACATGAAGATGTAGAAATTACATAAGTTGACCAAATGTCTGCATGGCTTGCAAATGGCAGAGCAAGATTTCACACGGTAGCAGTCCAACTCCAGAGGTGACCTTTTCACCACTGTGCTCTAGTGAGCACAGTGTTGTTGTTCTATCCACCTTGGTAGATGTGAGGAACACATAAATAAATAAATAGGCATCTGCCTTAGAAAAATCATTTTGCTATTGAAAGAGAATGTAATATCTTTTACTATTACATATTGGTTACATATTACTTGGTTAATATGTAACCAAGTATTTGCAAGTCAACATGTCCATTTCTCCAAGAAAAACAGAGCACATGAAATGCTGAAGACAGGAAGAAATTACCTATACCTGGGGTGGAGACTGCATGGTAGAGAAATTATAGTTAACAATAATATAGTGAATATTTCAAAGTAGCTAGAAGAGTTATAGTGTTCCCAACTCCAAGAAAATATACATGTTTGGGGTAATGGATATCCCAACTACCCTGATTTGATCATTACACATGTATACATGTATCATAATATCACATCTACCCCCAAATCTGTACAACTGTGATATATAAGATTTTTAAAGCACCAAAAAAGAGGTGACAATATGTTGGTCCTTAAAATACAAATGGGACTTTTGCCTTGGGAAGGGGTAAGAGAGGAATGGGTGTTCCAGGCAGTATATGCAAGGAAATACCATGTATTTTTCCAAAAACTATCCAAAGTTACTTATTCTTTCAAAAATGTATTTATTGAGCACATATTATGTGCCAGGCACACTTGTGGAAACTTAGGGTACATCACTGAATAAAACAAGGATCCCTGCCCTTGTGGAGTCAAAGTGCTCGCAGCTGGCTAGGGGTGCTGCCCATGCTTCAGCAAGAAGACAGAATGGCCATCTCATGTCCCTTCAGGCAGGTCGATGCCTGGTTCGGCCAAGACAGCTAGCTCTGATGTCTTCTGTGTATCACCAGATTCCCCACAGAAGAGGAAGGCTAACTTTGATTGCAGCTGTGGCTATGTGCAGAGAACAAGAAAACCACCTCCCAGGTCCCGTAAGAGACAAAGGAGTAAAGATGCTCCTAAGCGTGTTAACCAAGGCTGACACAAGCATGGAGCAGATGGGTGTGGACATGTGTGTGTGGTCTTGTGTGCATGAGTACACTTGCACACTTGTACATTGTGTGTGCCTGGTTGGACATGTACTGTGTGTGGCACGCTCTTAGGGGAGGAAAGAGAGTGGACTCCATACCTCACTGTAGCTCAATGGTTCAGAGCTTAGAAAGCCTGGCTGGGCTCTTATTATGTGTGGAAGAGGGTGGCATTTGAGTTTTCAGTAAATGACGAACTGTATTAGAGACAAAGAAAGAAGCAGACACATCCTGTTCTTTCCCATAGTTCCTCAGGCAGCAGAGTTCAGGGAAAGCCTGGAAGAGAAAAGAGAAAATGTCCCTTTTCCCAGGAATAATTGAAGTGATCTGTACCATTTTATTAGGAATAAAAATTCTCCCTTCCAACTGGCATCCTCGAAATTATGTATTGAAATTTTCCAAAGAAAAGTCACACCACACGGCATGAATTTTAAAAATAATTATTCTTGTCGTCTGTTCTGGAATCTGTGTTCTGGGATTTAATTCAAAACTTGAGTCCTCAAAAAAAGAAAACCATGTCTATTGGCTTTTTCTTCCTGAACCCTGGACAGTTACCCTCAATGCTCTTCTTTTAAAAGTATCTCCACCCATCACACAGTGCTCTCTTCTTCATTCTTTCATTCAACAAATTTGTTTTTAGCACCTATTATTGTCACACACTGGTGCTAGGCAACAAAGCTACAGAATGAATGACACAAACATTTCTTTGTCTTCATAAAACTCATGGCTAGTGCATGACTTTTATCTGTGATGAGGCTAATGAGGGTGTGCTTGGGAGAAAAAGAAAGAGCCCTGGAATACTTCAAATCCAGAGTTTTCCATAGGACTGCCACATGGCAGAGGCTAGCACTAACTTCCTTCTTCAAGCCTGCAATTTTGTGTGCATTTTTTGTTCATCAAGCCACCAAAAATAGTTACTTTAATGTCATTTTATCTGAACACATTGTGTGGCAGTTGGAAGACATGCGCACCAAGAGAGCAGTTGGCCCAGACCCCACTTCTTCACTCAGATGCCTCTACAACCTTGCTAGATGAGCCCCTAGACTCAAGATCTACATTGCCTGGGATCAGACCTTGGCTTCCTCATTTGTTTGGAGAAATTACTTAACTCATAACCTGGCAGTAACTATTATTCCTAATATTAAGTCCACTTTACAGACAAGGAAGCTGAGGCACAGAGTGAATTAACTTTTGCAAGGTGTGTAGGGCAGTACCTAGCATTAGCATGCCTTTAGATTACCTCTAGGCAATGAGAATAATCCAGTCAAGGAATATTCATTGAATACCTACTTTACCTGACACTCTGTGAGGCACTGGAGCTGTGAATGCAATACAAGGCAGGGGTGATCCCTGTTCTCCCGGAGTGCAAATTTTTTTAGTGAAAATGCAAAATTACAGAATGTGCAAATATTTTTATTACTTAGAATGAGTTTATTTCCTGGGTTTGGTGATGTTTTCTTCCACGTGATGTTTCTCAACTATTCTGATTAGTGCTGTCATGACAACTGAGGCTCCTCAGCAAACAGAGACCCCAGCCCCACAACCTGACTACATAGAGCATGGGAATGACTCTCAAGTGGCTAAGCCATAGATGACCCACGGAAGGATGGGAATGTTGCCATGGCAATGGGGAGTCGGCAATGCAGAGTCAGCAATTAGAGGACTTTCCTCTTTTGGCCACAAATAGTCCCTCCCCCAACTCTTGCTATGAGCATAGGGTCCCTGTAACTAAGGTGTGAAAACATTGCTGTTTGGACTGAAGGTCCCTCCAGAGATAGACAAAAGGAGCCTAAGGGGGTCACAGGGGCAGGTCTTCAGAGACCCTCCTCAGAGGCTGTACCTCCCGAAAAACTGACAAATGTCATATCTCACTCCTAAAACCCACAGGTCATAGAATCAGTCAGCTATTCTCAATCCAGCAACCACAGCTTTGAAATGGAGGCAGAGCGGGTGGTAGGTGTCTGGCCTGTCAGTTTAATGTATATGGCAGGTGCTCAACAAATGTGGATTCAGTGAAGGATAGTGCTGAATTTCCATCTGTAAGCTCAAAATAATTTGAGAAAATATGATAGAAATTGTAGAGTACTAGATTTCAGAAAATATGATTAGAAAAAGAGTGGTACAGCTTAAAATATAGCTTTCTGGCACTGAATCCTGCCACCTACCATCTCCACCTCTAACATGGATGCAGTTTATAATTGAGAGCTTTCAGATTTTGAGCATTTATTATGATTTAGTTGATTCTCATACTTTAATACTTCATCTAACTCAATTCTCACCACTGCCCCATGAACATCTCATTATAATTATCCCCATTTTACAGATGAGGAAACCAAAACTGGAAGCAGTTTAATAACCTTGCCTGAGGTCCCAGACAGAGCATGGAATTTGAATCCAGATGGGCTTGATCTGAAGTCCCAGCTCTTAGCTTCCACCTGATACTATCCACACCCCAGAAACTAGCGAAGGGGAGATGACAAGCTTATGATAAAGCAGTCACCCAAAGGGAGACCAGGTCTGCAAAGGCAGTAGGGATTTTGCAGAAATGGAAGCTACAGAGCTGAGATGAGGCCTCTTGAGTTGCCGGGGCTAGGACAGGAAGGAGGGATAAATGGGAAGGTATAATTGTAGAGGCCCCAGTCAAACATCCAATTCATCGACAGGTTCTTACTTAGCGTCTTTAAGGGCACAGAGCTGAGCTGGGCCCTTCAGAGAAGGTGCCTCCCGGGGCCTGCCCTTGAGGCCTGCAAATCTTACAAAACAGTTGGGGAAAGGGCTCAGAGCAGGAGCCAGAAGACCCAAGTTCCAGTGCTAGTCCCATCTCTCACTTGCTGTATGATTCCAAGAGGGCCCTTCCTTTTGTGCCTTGGTTTCCTTATGAGCAAAAGGAAGGGCTCAACATTCAATAACAGTACAATTCCATCACTAACTTGAATGAAACATCAGTAAATACATACGTATATCACTTAAGGAATTCAGTATCTAAATTAGATGATTCCCCCGTAGCTTTTCCCCATGTCTCCCAATAGCTTCCAAAATAATCGAAGACTCTGCTGACAGTCCTGCTGATACCAAAAGAGCTCATCCCTTTCCATCATGCCACTTCCCCATCTCCCATTAAACAAAGGAACAATAGGTTAAATGATTTTAATATAGGAATTACAGTAATAATAATCTTAATGAGAGCTAAGAATGATTGAGGGCTAATCATGTTCTGGTTTTAGACTGAATGCATTGCATTCATCACTTCATTAATCCTCATAACAACACTGTTGTTATTATCTTCCACTTTATAGATAGGGAAACTGAGACCTAAAACTGTGGAGGAACTAACCAATGTCACCCAGTTGGTGAATTAAGACACAGGATTTCAACCCACTGTGGTCTGACTCAAAAGCTCCCCAAACTGTACTCTGTAGAGGTGCCATCTGGAACTGCCAGAACACTCTCTCTCTCGTCCACTGTATTAGTCAGTGCTCTTCAGAGAGAGAGGACAAATAGGAGACAGACAGACAGACAGGTAGCTATTAGGTTGGTACAAAAGTAGTTGTACCAACCATTACTTTAATGGCAAAACTACAGTTACCTTTGCATTAAAGTAATGGAGAAACTGCAATTATTTTGCATCAACCTGATAGATAGATTAGACGGACAGATGATAGATAGATAGATAGATAGATAGATAGATAGATAGATAGATAGATATAGTTAGACAGATGAGAGGAGATTTATTAAGGGAACTGGCTTATGTGATTATGGAGCCTGAGAAGTCACACGGTAGGGTTGTCTGCAAGCTGGAGACCCTAGGATGCCAATCATGTGACTCAGTCCAAGTCCAAAGACCTCAGAACCCAGGAAGCCGATGGTGTAACTCTCAGTCTAAGACTAAAGGCCTGAAGACCTGGGGAGCCACTGGTGTAAGTCCTGGAGTCCAAAGGCCGGGGAGCTTGTTCCTTCTAACCAGGCCCCAGCCAATTGGATAGTACCTGTCCACATTGAAGGCAGACCTTCCCCACTCAGTGGTTCACATGCCCACTTCCTTGGGAAAAACCCTCACAGTCACATCTAGAAATAATGCTTTACCACTTCTCTAGGTATTACTTAATCCTGTCAAGGTGACACCTAGAATTAACCATCACATCCACCATGCCCCAGTGGCTTGAACAACTCTCTCCTGTGGCTTCTCTCTTTTAGTGTTGCTAGGATGCTGGGTCAGGAGGACAGGAAACGTTATAGGAATGAGGGGTTTGACTATTGCTTCTCTTGTTTAAGAAATTACTTGTCTGTCTTTCCTCCTAATGGAGCACCCAAAGTTACCCAGAAAATTAACTATAGCACCATCTTTAAAGCAAAACAAAACTTTATGCCACTCATAGCAGTCTACCAGTTCTTAGGCATTGGGAAAAAGTGATATGGAAGAACTTTGTTCCTGATAAAAATAACTTTTAATTATAAGAGGGGCAAATCGGCCGGGCGCGGTGGCTCAAGCCTGTAATCCCAGCACTTTGGGAGGCCGAGACGGGCGGATCACAAGGTCAGGAGATCGAGACCATCCTGGCTAACATGGTGAAACCCCGTCTCTACTAAAAAATACAAAAAACTAGCCGGGCGAGGTGGCGGGCGCCTGTAGTCCCAGCTACTCGGGAGGCTGAGGCAGGAGAATGGCGTAAACCCGGGAGGCGGAGTTTGCAGTGAGCTGAGATCCGGCCACTGCACTCCAGCCCGGGAGACAGAGCGAGACTCCGTCCCAAAGGTAGGAAAGAGGACATTTATGTGCCAATAATGAGTAACCCCAATGAACTCACAGCAGTCATGGCCATACTGAGGGGATACTGGTGTGGCACCTTCTGTGATATTTATATCCTGGCATATTGTTTCTGGAATGCAGCTTGTCCAGAGAGAACTATTATTAGCTTTGGAGCCCCAGAGTGCTAGGTTCAAATCTCAGGGAGACCACTTAAAAACTACGTGACATAAGTAATTTATAAAACCTCTCTGAGTCTCAGCTTCCTCATCTGTAAAATAAGCGTAATAACATATCATGAAATTTATGGGAAAATTAAACATGGGAGCATGGTATAAAATATCTAACACACTAGCTGGCACAGAGTGGAAGCTCTTTATTGGTTCATTTCCTGTGATCTCTCGACCCTGTAATGAATGTTACCACCAGATATGGAGGCATAAAGGAGTCCCCAGCCAGCAGGCCTGAGGCGACTGTGAGAAATGCAAAGGAACCAGCCCACCTTTGTGCCTTGGTGGTAACTTGGGGGAGATATGAGTTTGTGGGACCTTCCCAGCCTTATATAAAAAAAGCCACCTCCTTAGGTCTTCTTAACGGTATCTATCAATCAGAAGTGGGGGTGGGTTGGGGGTTAGAATGGGTAGAAATGGGCAGAAGAATCCTGACTGATGTATGGGAAGAACGGGGTGGCTCTAGTAGAAGGCCCTATCATTGTTCTATTAGCAGCAAACGCCTTGGTGAGAAGTGAAATTAAACGGGACACACAACATTCATTTTTTAGTAAATCACATTTAATGTCCTTCATAATTGGCACTTCCTTGACAGATAGAAGTTAAATGTTGATTTATAATGCATTATTGCTCCTCTTTCATAATCCACTACTGTTTGTAATCCAATTTTGAATCTCAACACTAACATGATTCTCAGAGGGAATTGTTGGGCGAAGGCCAAGCAGCCCACATTCACAGAGCACAATTGGTAAATCTCTTGGCCTTTCTCAGCTCAATTTTTTGTAAGTCAATTAATGGGTTATGAGCAGTCAGGGCTATCCTGCCCTGCCCTGCCTCCTGCTTGATCTCACAGCTAGGTTCTTCCCACTGTTGGGGCCGTTTGCCTGCCACCTACTTGGGCTCTCAGCCTGCTCCTGTCCTAGACTAAGAGGTCATAAGTAACTCAGATTTGGTGCCCAGAGAACATGCTGGCTCTGAGTATGGCTTTTGGTTCCAGTTACCTCTCTCCTGAGGCCACATACCCAGTTCCAATGACTGGATCTTGCTTTAATACCATGCTCTTTCGGAACTTTGGCAAAGCTGTATTAGTCGGCTCAGGCTGCCATAACAAAATATCATCAAGTTAGCTTGAACAACAGAAATTTATTTTCTCACAATTCTGGAGGTTGGAAGTCTGCAATCAACGTGCCATCATGGTTGGTGTCTGGTAAGGACTCTCTTCCCGACACGATCTTGCTGTGTCCTCACATGGCCTTTCCTCAATGTGTGCTTGCAGACAGAGATTTTTTTTTTTTTCAGAAGGCCATCAATTGTATCAGATTAGGGCCCCACCCTTATAACTTCATGTAACCCTGATTACTTAAACACTCCATCTCCAAATACAGTCACAGTGGAGGTTAGTCTTCAACATACGAATGTTGGAAGACACAATTTAGTCCACAGTAGTGGTTATGTCCTAGTTTCGCTGGGGTTCACCCACCTTGTATGTAGGATACAGATTCCTGTGGCTACTCTCCACTCAGGTTGTCCTTTTACCTGGTTCATTGATTGATCCTTCCTCTACTTGCAATTAGCACCCCCCACTTGTTCACCTGTGGGAATATACATGCTTTCCATATTTCCATCAGAATATATATACTTCTGATACCATCGCTATGATGTTTGGGATGCTCAGTTTCACCACCTGCCTGGACTTCGCACACTTAAAGGGAAGGTATCAAGTTAGAGGTCAACGGCTTATGCAGCTGCCCCATAACAGCTTATGCAGCTGCCCCAGAGGGCATGTAGTGTCCTCTGTTGAGCACCACAGAAGATTCCTGAAGGGAGAAGCAAGAAGGAACAGTAGGAAAACTCATCACTGAAATTAGAATGAACAAGAATCTGGGTCTACATAGGAGATAAAAGTGAGAAGAGAGATTTAATAGCTACTGCAGCAAGGAAGAAAAGTGAAAGCTTTATTATTAATAGTATTATTGTTGTTGTTTTGGCTCTTCTGCAGTACAGGCAAAATTCTAAATGAGCAGGTTATAAATAAAAAGGCTAAGGTAAGGTGATTGGTCACTACAGGCAGAATATTTGGCGGCACTGGACCTAGGCACACAAAGAAAAACTCACATGTTGGGAATACATGAAATCACCTCGTATTTATAATTCTTAGCTAAGAAAATACATGTGAGGGCCGGGCGCGGTGGCTCAAGCCTGTAATCCCAGCACTTTGGGAGGCCGAGACGGGCGGATCACGAGGTCAGGAGATCGAGACCATCCTGGCTACACGGTGAAACCCCGTCTCTACTAAAAAATACAAAAAACTAGCCGGGCGAGGTGGCGGGCGCCTGTAGTCCCAGCTACTCGGGAGGCTGAGGCAGGAGAATGGCGTAAACCCGGGAGGCGGAGCTTGCAGTGAGCTGAGATCCGGCCACTGCACTCCAGCCTGGGCGACAGAGCGAGACTCCGTCTCAAAAAAAAAAAAAAAAAAAAAAAAAAAAAAAAAAAAAAAGAAAATACATGTGAGGCATTCCATTATTCAACAAAACATTATAAAGCACCTACTGTGTATGAAGCTCTCAGTTATTTTTCTCAAAGAAAACTTAGATTTGTATGAAAACAAAAGAACATAGGACAGCCCAGCCACAGACAATCAAAGCATAATTCTGAAGAGATAGAGAACGGCAAGCAAATGCTACGATGTTGAACTTAAACACTCGCTCTTTCTGCATTCGTAAGAATGGTGATGTTTTAGCCAATGGCAGTCACTTTGAGAACAGAAAAGAAACAAGTTCTTAGTAATTTGCGTTGTACTCATCTGTTTCAAAGCCAGGTTTTTACTGGCTTCTAAATGCACCAAGCTATGGAGAAAAAAAAAATTGCATATTTCTGCTAAAGTGGAGAACTCATGATTGCTAAGTAGGTGCTGAATTACCTCTGATTTTAGTGAATGCTAACTTTTTACTGTTCCAAGTTCTGATGGGTTCAGGCCTGGCTCAACCTAGATACACAAGTGGATACAGTGCTGGAGATCTAAGGCTGCTGTGGCCATAAACCAAGGTGCTTCATAGAGGGGGTTATAACTTGGAATAGATGGTTGAGTATTTCACCAGGTCGGGTGCAGCCCTCAACCACAATCATTCTCCAGTCTTGTCTCTGGCGGTGAAAAGCTGGACAGCACTCTAATGGTTGGCTAATGAGCATGATTAAAACGTGGTAATTACTCATCCTGGGAGGAAATGTTCAATCCTGCAGAATACATTCTGCTTTATTATCTGTGAACTTCTCATGAACGGGGACTAGAGATTGACGGGATTCCATTATGTGGAGGGTGTGTGGTTTGCAGGAAAGGGAAGGTATCTTCAAATTGTCACTGCTGGAGACTTGGGATGCTCTGCTGAAGACAGGAGGCTCCCTCCCAAGGATGCTCAAAAGAGCACTTTGTTTTTTCCCCTTAAAGCTGCAGCTTCTGATCTGGCAAGTAAAGCAGTCATTGAGTCTAAACAGAAATATGTTGTTTTCTGCGTCGATTTGGTTAACACTGTGCTGTCGAGTCTTTACAGTCAGGGCAGATTATATTACAGTCATGACAAGTAGTTAATGAATTTACATTGACTAATCCATACAATGCTAAAGATTTTTCTGTCAGGATTAATATCCAAAATGTTCAGGACACTCTGTCTGGTATATGGCTCTGCTCCTCGCAGCACCGTTGTGACAGGTGGGGGTTGTTTAATGTCCCACGGTCAGACAGGAGTGACAGTCAGGGGCTAGACCATGGGATTCAGGCTGGCTTGGAGAATTTTGTAAACAAGTGCCAAGGCTGGTCTTATTCCTCACTGACTAGACAACTGCTAGCTTGCTTTCCTCTCCTCCAGCAGCTGGGGTAAGCAGCTTTGAGAATGGCCCTAGGGCCGTGACATCTCTGGAAATGACCATGTGTGTACCTTGCTCTTGTCTGGCCACCTATCTTCTTACCACTGCTTGCTTTGGCTCTTTGTTTCCTTACTGTGTCTACTCAGCATGACTATGACCTCTTGTCTCATTTTGACCTTAGGTATCTGCCATCCCCTAGGCATCAAACATAATCGACTCCAGACTGCTGACCTCTTCGAGAAATCTGGCTTCTCCTTACCCATGGCCTCAGCTGCTCTCCAGCCTAATCTCTGCTCTCCTAGCCACAGCTTCACTCCACAGATACCATTCTGTTGATGGCCACCACCTGACTCTGGTGGATGGCTCCTATTTGCCCATCTGAAGGGTAAATTCCAAAGTAAGTGGGAATCGGAATCACCTGGAGAAGAATCATGCATACCAGTTCTCCATCCTTTCCATTCTATCTGCACTGAGGCTCAAGAATCTGCTTTTTTATCAAGTAGCACAAGGGATTCTTCATGCTTGATAAAAAGATATTCAGAGTTCAAGGATGCCCCTTATTAGGGCATCTCCAGCAGGTTCCCATCCCTGGCAGCAGTGTCTGCACTAGCCAGTTTATTACCAGGATGATGCCAGTAAATGCAGCCACTCTACAAGTGGGATCCACTCACTCTCAAGGAGTAGACTCTCCCAACACTGTACACATTCTGGTCGGTCCCACAGCTTGATCTAGGCCTATAAAACTCAAAACCTAGGCCACAAGTGGCTCTCTTTACTTCCACTTCTGATGACTAGGAGTGGTAAAAATGTATTATATTGACTAAATGAGACCCCTTTCAGGAGAGAATAGTTGGGAGAGACCCCAGTGGGAAATCGACAGGGGAGAGAATGTGGAGAAGGCTAAGGGTCCCAAGCACTCCAGCCTTTACATGATCATTTGTAACTCAACTAGGTATAAAGCTAAGACTTACATGAAACTTATACAAGTTCATGAAGTTTGGTTTATAGTTTATACAAATGGAAGTCAGAGTAGGAAGTAAGAGAATATCATTACAGTTTGGGGATGCCGA
The DNA here is from genome assembly GCF_009764315.1 of Trachypithecus francoisi. Taxonomy (NCBI): domain Eukaryota; kingdom Metazoa; phylum Chordata; class Mammalia; order Primates; family Cercopithecidae; genus Trachypithecus; species Trachypithecus francoisi. The sequence goes on along the minus strand of NW_022681474.1, from coordinate 40,956,301 downwards.
AGAATATCTTGAATCAGGTCTATCAATAGTCATAATTCTATAACACATTAGGAGGGGTGCTAACCTGTGCTGAGGGACTGATTGTGCCTGAGGTTTTACAAGCATCACTGCTTTTACTCCTCACAACCACTCTGTGTTGTGAGTAACACTGCTATTATCTCCCACTTAAGCAAATTCTGACTCAGAGAATCTGAATAGCCTGCCCCAGGTCACACAGGTAGCATAGGCAGAACCAGAATTCAAACTCAGGTCAACCACTGCAAAATACTATGCCTTGAGGACATTGAAGACATTAATTTGATGCAAAGCTGTGGGAGATTTCTGTCTGCAGAACAGTGTCACCACTCTTAACTCTCACCTTCATATCTGCCCTTCTAGGGGACAATACAGTGTTTACAGGCCTTGGTTGGCTCCTTACGAATGGCTAACACAAGACTATTAGGATGCATCAGACAAGCACGCTGATCAGTATGTTGCCATTACACCAACTCAATTTCGAAGACCGAGATCATAAATGTATTTTGTTTTCTTCCAAGTAGATCTTAGGACCGTAACTGTATAATCATGTCTATGTTCATTCTTAGAGCTGCTGAAAGTTGAGTAGAGCCTGTCCTATCAATTTTCTTCTGTAACTTTTCTATTTGAATTTTAGTTCAAACACCTCCTCCTCTGTGAAGTCTTTCTGATTTTTATAACTAAATTGTGCACCCTTTCCTCTGTGTCCTCCATTGTCATTTCTGGAAACATCGTCATGTTCTGCAATTGCAGTTGCTTGAGCATATAATCGTATGCTCCCTTCAGAGTGTACATGCCTAAAGGGAAAGAATTGAATTTTATTCATTTTTGTTCAAAGCCAATGTTCAATAAATGATGATTGAATTCACAAATGGGGAATAAACCATATTGCTGAAGTAGATTCTTTGCCCAAGGCTTCGCACTTAATATGAGCCACAAAACCCTGGTCTTCCAGACTCTGAGAAGTCAAATAATCAGAAATATGCCTTAAAAGTGGTTGACCGAGAGCCCAGGGTTGGCAGAAATGCAGATGAGTAAGTCAGCATCACTGCCCCTGGCGGCTAAGTCCTCCCTGGCCCAGACCCAAAAGGGCAGATCTGGGCAGCTGGAAAGCTGAATTCTCCTCATTTCTCTCTACCACCGCCCGTTTTTGTTTGGTTGAACTAGTCAGTAGGCATCTTTTATTTCATGCCAGATCAGTGACCCTAAGCCTGCTCTTCATCAGAAGGATCTGGCCTCTGTGGCACTCCCACCCTGTCTTCTCTGAGCTGTGCCTAATGGTCTCAAAGGCATTTTCCACTTTCCCGGACTGAGCCATGAACTGGAAGGGCCTACAGGTTCATGACAAAGGCTCGTCCAGCCTGTGTATCCCAGCCCTGGGCCTGGAGCACCACCATGGCTTCCAGCAAGTCTCATAAAGGGGCCAGTTATAACATTCACCCTCCCTCAGAATACATTCCTTGTGTCCCAATTAGTTTTGGCTGAGGGGACAGTTGGCCAAGAACAAGGAGGCAGACACATTGCCCAAGTCCAGCCCATGTGACCAGGGCACTGCAGGGAACTCTGTAGGAGAGCCCCCCAAAGGTCTTCCCAAAGTGGCTTTCTCCAGCTCCTTAGCATTCTTGGCACTGTGTCCTTTAAAGTCATTCTATTTGGGTGTTTCATGATGTTTGTTTGCAGGTTTGGGACTGTTTCTCCCTGGTTTGAAAATTCCTTTCTGAGCCAGGTTTTAGATTTTTTTCGAGTGAAGAAATTTCTGTCCTCCCTGAAGCAGAATTGCTGAAAGGTCCTGCTCATCCAGTGAGTACTTTCTTTAAGATGAGAAAAGCATATCGAAACATATTTTTTCTTAAATGCTAGTTTGGGGTCTGACTTGGGAATCAGCCTTTTGATATTTACTCATTTGGCTTAAAGTTATTAAACACCCCTGCATTCGGCACTGCACCGGGTACCAATGTGCTAGAAAGGAAAATGAGGTTCCTATTCTTGGGAAGCTTCCAAACAAGTTTCAGATGCAAAATCTTCACCAAAAAACAGCAGGAGACTGATTTCCAAGAAATGAAGGACATGTTACACATGGGTTCTGTATATGAAATCCCTGGAATCCCAGGGTCTGTGAACAGGATTTTGTGTGTAATAATGCTTGTATGTGCGTACAGGCACATGTGATATATTTACTTATGTACAAAGGTATGCACATGCAACTTTTTCAGGGAGAAGTATCTGTGCATACAGGTACATGTGACATATTTACTTATGTGCAAACATACGCACATGTAACTTTTTTCTGCGGAGAAGAATCTGTAGTTTACTGAGATCCTCAAAGCGTCCCCCAAACTAACTTCACTGTGTTAGAAGTAATTCCCCACTTGAATATTCCGAGTCTGCTCCCAAATCTCCCTCCCTAGGCTAAAACATGCAAAAGTGAACAAATCCATCTTGACTCTCCTCTCATGTTTTACTCACCACCTTAGATTCTGCAAAGAACCTGTGTTTACCAGGCTGCACTTGCTCAAGACTTATCAACTGTGGGTTAAAAGACATTCTTTTGTGGATAAGATTTAGTTAATGAGCATTTCTCTCTAAACATGCTGAGTATCATAGTATACTCTTTATTCTGTCTTGGATAGATTAGGAAAGTAACATTTTACTTCCTGAGATAATACTGAACTCCCTGTACAACTGTGATGGCATTTAGTTATAATAAGACTGCATCTTAACTGAGTCCTCTCCCTAGAGAGAATGTCAGAAGTAAGGAAAGAGCTATGTCTTCAAAATTTAGCATCCAAAAAAGTTTTGGGTTGAGGACAGCCAACAATCCCTGTAATCATCATAAATGGTTGTGATGATTAACAAGGTCACATTACCCTGGAGGTCTCCCAGTCTCCAGTGGGCCATCTCTGGCGACAAGGTATGTAATAACTTTGGAGGCGTCCTCGCTGTCCAGAGCTGCTGCAGCAATAATCACAATGACAATGGCACTTTCTGGAATTATACAACATGGCCCAGACATGGCTATGAGAAAGTTTCTCCTTCCACCGCCTCTTGGTACCCTGCCATGCTGGACCTGCATGCTGCACTCTAGGACCATTGAGAACAGGTTGCATTTCTTTTGTGAATGATATTGGGAACAGTATCAGAAGCTACAGCTTGGAGCCTAGTACCATGGAGAACTGAGGCAGCAAAGCAATAATATAATAGAGTTTCTCTTTTTCTTTCTTTACATTTTTTTTTTTTTTTTTTTTTGAGACAGAGTCTCACTCTGTACCCAGACGGGAGTGCGGTGGTACAACCTTGGCTCCCTGCAGTCTCTCCCTCCCAGGCTCAAGTGATTCTCATGCCTCAGCTTCCCGAGTAGCTGGAATTACAGGCGTACACTACCATGCCCTGCTAATATTTTTTGTTTTCGTTTTTGTATTTTTAGTAGAGATGGGGTTTCGCCATGTTGCCCAGGCTAGTCTCAAACTCCTGACCTCAAGTGATCCACCCATCTCAACCTCCCAAATTGCTAGGATTACAGGTATGAGCCACTGCGCTCAGCCAGGAGTTTCTAATTGAACCTGGACTAGAAACAGGGAAACCATGGAGAACAACCATGTTCAGAGTGCCCTAGAGCTTGCCAGGTAAGCGCATGGATGCTAGGAAACCACTCTTCGCTCTCTTCTTTTTAACCTCTGGTGTCTCTGGTTGGGTCTGTGGCTAGATAGCTTGGTGATTAGAGTACAGTGCCAATAAAACCAAGGTTTCAGATGTAATCCCTCCTTATACGCACTTACTATGGTCATTCTTTTTTCTGACCACAGGCTGTTTTCGTTATTAACAGAAAGATATCCCCCTCTCCCTTTAATACGCAGACACACACTACTCTCAAAAGTTTCTTAGAAAGAATATAGAATTAACAGTGAATAGAAGCACGGAACCTACAATTTGAAAGGAAACTGAAAAGCTGTTCAGTGCCGTCTCTTGTGTGATTCCCATGCTGCAACTATACTATCTTTGACCTGCATTTTCTCCATCTGATGATGACACTACTCTCACTGCTCTCACAATTATCATGTATTAACTTGTCTGGTGCATGCATTTTCTCGTGTGGTCTTCACAGCCACCCTATGAGATTGGCACAGATAACGTAAATGTTTTAGTGTAGAAAGCTCTACATGAGAAGGATTAGGTGCAATTCCCAAGGTCAAATAGCTTTTAAATGGAGGTGGCCAAATTTTAACCCAGATCTGCCTGACTCCAAAGTGTCCAAGTCTTACACACTGTTCTCTCCTATACTATTTTTTGCCCATGACAAAAAAAAAAAAAAAAGACATGGCAAGTGTCCATGACAAAAAATGAATAACAGGGTTCATACTTTTTCAATGGTGCTGACTGAGGAATTTCTTTCTTATCCAAATTTATTTACTCATATATTAATTTCTCCATTCAACAAAAATATATTGGGTGCTCTGCCCCAAGTACCAGACTGTATGATTCCATACACAGAGGTCTTATTGGCTTCCTGGGGTCATGTGACAACTCTATTTCCTTCAGATCTCTGGAGGCAGCCTAGATGAACCTGTGAAGTTTGTTCTTCTCTGATCACCATGACCCCAGTTCCTTCAAAGCTCTTCATTTAGGACATTTCCATTGCTTTGCTTGTACTGAGTCTCCTCTTCTGCATACACTTCATGTTTGCAGCAGCCATGGTAATGACCAGCCCACTAACTCGGTAACTGCCTCTGATCCCTCCTAGGGCAGGACCATCTTCCTCTTCAAGGAAGCACCCTAATGGCAGGGACCTCTGATGCAATCCTCTCCAAATGATGTCCTAGTTTTGCCAGAAATAGTAACAAATAAGACTATTGTTGGCCAACACTTTACTGTATATCGGCCACTGTTTAAAGTGCTTCACATGAATTAATTCATTTCATCTTCACACCAACCCTATGAAGTATGTACAATTATTGCTCCCAATCTACATATGAGGAAACTGAGGTTCTGAGAAGTTAAGAAACTTGTTTCATCAATCCAGATAACTGAACCCAGGCAGTCCTGGGTTCCAGAGGCCACATTTTACCTCTCACAGTGGTTTCTATTAGCTTAGGAAGGTAGCGCCAAGAACTGTTGTCAGCCAGTCAATACCAGTCCCCCGCACAGTGACATAGGAGTTAAAAAGAAATTATTTAGGTAGATAGTGAGGGTAAGGAAGTCCTTGGTAAGGTTTTCCCTTTAATGAAAAAGAGCCCCCAAATCATTTTATTTTCTAACAAAGAGCAGCCTGTAAAATTGAGCTGCAGACACAGGCAAGTAAGCTGGAAGCTTACATGGGTGAATGCCAACTGTTGTGCCTTTAGGAAAAGGCTACCTGGGACCAGGCATGATCAAAATGGCGGCTCCAACTTCCCTTCTCTTTGACAGCCACAAGTACAGGAAGGAGCACACAAGATGTCACTGGCAAAGGGGAAAGTCCATTTACATATTAAGATTAGGGTGGGGCCACCAGCCTTCCTACTATGTAAACATCACATTTGGTGGAACCAATCTGTGGGCCCTACGTAAATAGACAGTACCGCCTCAAAACTGCTTACACAATCTGCTGGGGTCCTCCACAGGCCGGCTTTCTCCTTTCAGATACCCCTTTCTCTCACAAAAGAGAGAGATGTGTTCTCCTTTCTCTTTCTTTTTCCAATTAAACCTCTGCCCCTAAACCCACTCCTCAGGTGTGTCCCTGTCCTAAATCTTCTTGACACGAGAGGATGAACCCTGGGTATTTACCCCAGACAACAAAGCCACTTTGACAGCACAGTTGCTTTGAACAACTTGCTTTTCCTTCCAGAGTCCACAAAGCAGGTTGCCTGGGCTCAAGGCACACTCCCCAGCTCAGTAACCCTGAACTCTGCCTCTCTGGGCTTCATGCTCAAAACCCTTATAAAGCCCATCTCTGCATCCCATATCCAGTTGTTCCTCTGCTTCACAAGGGGAGCTGAGCCATTTATGAATCAATTAGCCTTTGAAAACCTGTGTCTCTTAAAATAGCAGATATTTTTAAAAAGTGATATGCATTTTTTAATATCTGTCACAAGTTCTTCTTGTAAAACTGTAAGTTAACATTTAGTAGCTCTGCCTTCTCAATAGGAAAGTATGTTTTGAGCCTTCTATTGTATAGGGGCAAAATTTTCTCCCCAAAGAGAAAAACTACACAAACTTAACAGCTTCTTTATTCATAATTTAAAGATGGTTCTTTTTTTTTCCTGAACATGTATAATTTATGTTTGTGCATTAATTCTGTGGTTAATGGTCATAAAATACATCAAATATGTAAAGTGCTGCATAAGTGCTTAATTAAAATAAAAACAAAAAAGTGATGATAATTAATTGTACATCCCAAAGGCTAGACAGCATTATAGTTCACAGTGACTAGCAATTAATATTCCTATTGTTAATAATAAGCTCAACTTTTTATGTAAAGTAGAACATGTTAGAATTTCATGGTTAAACATCGAGTCAAAAGAAAAAAAACTTCCTTAAAAATATTTTCACCATATAAAGCTTCTGTGGGAAAACAGCTTTCAAATTCACATTTTAAATCCTTGGTTAGATTCAGTTTCATTATAAAATTTTTGACTCGGAATTATGCAATTATAATATCACCATTTTTAAGTTTATATTCCTCCCCAAGGAATCCTGAAAATACAGCAAAAGCCAGGGAGAGTGATCTTAGTTACAAATACCAGTTCATTAGTGCTTTAAAAGGATAATATGCAATAAGTTTCTTTTTTTTTTTTTTTTTTTTTGAGACGGAGTCTCGCTCTGTCACCCAGGCTGGAGTGCAGTGGCCGGATCTCAGCTCACTGCAAGCTCCGCCTCCCGGGTTCACGCCATTCTCCTGCCTCAGCCTCCCGGGTAGCTGGGACTACAGGCGCCGCCACCTCGCCTGGCTAGTTTTTTGTAGTTTTTAGTAGAGACGGGGTTTCACCGTGTTGGGCAGGATGCAATAAGTTTCATAGTACAGGGAAGGGACTGTCCCAAGTGCTTTTGAAGAATTTTTTTTTTGTTCATCTGACAAACTTATTGAGTATCCACTGTGAGCTGCCCACTATGCTAGGTGCTAGAAATACTACAGGAAATAAAAGCTGCTTCGGTTTCAACCCTCTGTGGTACAGATGATCTAGGGAAGAACATGGACATGAAAGAATTGCAAACAATGAGCAACGGAAGAAGCAAATGCTTCTACCTTGAGTTATGGTTCTATAGATAAGACAATTCCCATATCAGATGGTAAATGCCTGAGTATTGTCACTGAACCACCCCTATTTTGTTTTTCTAAGTCAGTTTATTGAGGTTCTCTGCCTTTTAAACTGACATATTCATGAACAATCTGTCTGTTTTAACTTAGCTGAAAGAAGATGAACAAAGCAAATGCATATTATTTGGGGTCAATTCACTGAAAATAGACAAACCAATGTGTTTATGGAGAGCTATTCATCCACCAGGTATCCTTACAGGTTTACTGGACTTGCTCAAGTTTTCTTTGTCAAGTAAACAGTAGCCTCTCACTGGCAGATCTCTGGACCCACCCAACGTTTCCTTGGCTGGCCAGGGTGAGGTGGTGGGATAGGACTTGGGGAGAAGAGGGAGTGGGTGACCCTCTGCCTAGGGGAGTCCATTTCTTTAAGAACTAGCTTCTGCCACCTGTTCTGCAGGCTCAGCTGCCTCTCACTACTTAAGTCCTCTTCAGCAGCAGTAGGCCATTAAAGAGAGACAAATAATCTTATTTGGAAAACTGAAATATAGCTTTCTGTCACTATGCTAATGAAGCAATAAAGTTAGAATTTATAAAGTATTGTATTTAATGAAAATACTGCCAAGAAAGGATTTAAGTGGTTCATTCTAGAACACCCACCTACACAGAGCTCTTCCTTCGGTACACGCTTTGGCACTGGATGTTACACTTTTGGGTCACAATACTTTTAAACCCATGAAAGAAAAATTTCTGTTCTCAATAGACTAGCACATCTCATGCCAAAAAGACCTCCTGGGGTCTCTGGCAGGCAGGTGTCCCTCTCTCTATATGGAAATATAACGTCCCTCCTTAGTCAAACAACTTGACCTTCTCAAAAAAGATTTTTGAATTTGAGGCCCATGGGTAAACCTCAAAGGATTAATAAACCCCAGAGACATATATACAGTGTTTTTCACACAATGGATTTGTGTCAGGAGAGTTTGCATTCTTTTTTACTTTACTTGCAAAATGATCTATTGATTTTTAAATGTTTAAAAACCACTGGTCTTTCTAAGCTCCTACAGTCGATTACATGAATGGTTCAAATTCCTCACCTTTCCTTCTATTCACACTTTCATCATGTGACTTTGAGGTTTGTGCTGCTAAAGAAGCAGAGTCTATGTTCCTACTCCTTGAATTTGGGCTCAGCCCTGTGACTCTGACCAACCTAATGAGGAAGAGATTTAGTATGTCATCTCCAAACTTGGGCCTCAAGAGACACCATGTGTTTCTGCTTGGTCTCTTTAGCTCCTGACATCACTATAGGAATGATGTACCTGGGCTTAGATGCTGATGTCAACAAGAGAATGGGAGAATCCTGAGCTGTTACAACCAAGATACCTCAACTAAATCCAACTTGAAGTGGAGCTCCCACACAACCCTCAGACACAAGAGTAAACCCAATGGAGATGAACCAAACCAATCTTTATGGGGAACACCAAGCTGATCCACAGATATGCACACTATAATAATAAATGACTGTTGTTTTAAGCCACTGAATTTGAGATAACTTGTTACACAGCAATAGCTAACTGATCCAAATCCTAATTCTTGATGAGAGATTCCTGAGCTGCTCTAAAATCTCTGGAAATTTGCTGGCAGACATATCCTCAAGTCCAATCTTTGGCAACTTTTTTCTGTGTCTGTCCCCTGTGCATAAATCTTGCATAAATCCTTCCTCCAGAATTGTCCTGTCAGTGTCCTGTAGTGAGCTCATCTGACTTACATTGCCCCATGTCCAGTGACTACTGTTCACACACGACTGTAGACAGGATCCATGAGACATAAAGCCTTCTATTAACTCAGGGTAATATCAAGAGATGACATTTGCAGGGTGTAAGTGAGAAGATAATAGAATATAAGTACTATTGAGTTAACAAGGCCAAAAAGAGGGGTAGACACATTGCCTGTGGTTAAGGAGACAGTAAATGCTTTGATATCTACCTATTCCGTGTATTAATTCTCCTTAGGATTTTTTAGTGTATTAAAAGATAACTTTCTCTGGCAACATGGTTCTTTGGACACAGTTCATCATATAACTCCTTCATCTATGGGATCAATTTTCCTTCCACTTCTATGGCAAAAATACTTGAGGGAGAAGCATCAGGTCAATTTTCTGTTGCCCACAGGCCTTTTGATATAGCCCATAGTCTACGTTCCAACCTAATGTGTCTAAAACACCCAGTTATACCTCCTCTCCTCTTCCACCCTCAACTCTCAGAACTCTCTTGTATTGGAACTGTATGACCTTGAGTAAGACTCATAATCTTTCTGGGTCTCGGTTTTCTTGTTTGCAAACCGAAGGAACTCTATCACTAGATGGCCTTTATGGCTTATCATCATAAAACTCCCTGATGAGTCTTATCTGCCTATCCAGATTTATATAAACATAACTTTTTTCTTCCCTTTGGAAGGAACTTTGAAAACAATTCATCCCCAACACTTTAATCTGTGAAAGAGAAAACAGAGCCCCAGACAAAGTGATTTGCCTAGGCCCACCCAGCAAGTCAACAATAGAGCTGACATGGGAACCTGGGCCTCTTTCCTTGTCAACACTGTCTCTCATTCGACCTCCTTGAAGATAGGGGATACTTCCAAATTTATCTTTTGTTTTTTTTTTTGTCTTCAGCCATACAGTCCAAGAATTGTAACCAACACTCAATAAATCTCAGTAAATATTTATTGACTTGAATATTGGCTGGTTACACAGCCAAGAACCAGATTTCAAAGTCTGTTCAGCCGAGATCCACATTCCCTGGAGGTCATCTTCCTGCATGTGGGGGAAAAGTATGATTGTGCATAACTAGTTTCTTAAGTTTCATTTATGATCAAAGGGCCAAAACGGCTCCTTATCAAGCACTAGGTTGACATCACTGGGTCTTCAAACTTCAGCACTGCTCACCATGAAGGCATAGTGGACAATTTACACATAATTTCTCACTCACAGTTTAGGCTCTGAGAGGAGAGATAGACTGTGAGTGAGAACATAATGGATTATATTTAGGCAGACAGCCACTACCAGTGCTTATTGTTTCAGAAGGAGCTAATGTTTCTCCGAATAAAAAATAATATACACTCACCAGAAAGGTAAAGTGAAGGAATTAACTATTAAGAACAATCAGACTCGGATTATTACTTGTCAGAGTCTCAAATGCTATTCTCTCCCATTTTAGGAGAGGTGAGAGATTAAATATGGTCCCCTCCTGGGTGGCACTACTTTTGAAATGAAAAGACAGACAGCCACACATCATCCTGGCCCATACTCTTGGGAAACCACATTAGTAAAGCTCAGCTTACGCCCAAATCAGGCACTTAAAGCATTCCAAGGGCACTATTTCTGCATGTTAATAAATGTATAATAGAAAGAATGTCCTGGCCAGGTGCTGTGGCTCACGCCTGTAATCCAAGCACTTTGGGAGGCCAAGGTGTGCAGATCACAAGGTCAGGACTTCAAGACCAGCCTGGCTAACATGGTGAAACCCTGTCTCTACTAAAAATACAATAATTAGCCAGGCTTGGTGGCAGGCACCTATAGTCCCAGCAACTCAGGAGGCTGAGGCAGGAGAATCCCTTGAACCCGGTAAACAGAGGTTGCAGTGAGCCAAGATGGCGCCACTGCACTCCAGCCTGGGTGACAAAGTAAGACTCCAACTTAAAAAAAAAAAGAAAAGAAAAGAAAAGAAAAGAAAAAAAGAAAAGTGTTCTGTCCTCCAACATACTTGGGAAATTTTCCATTAAAGAAAAAATTTTAAAGGTTATTTGATTGTTTTTAAAATCTATGTAAAAAAAATGTGTAATTTGATACAGAAAAAGAATATATGGCATATAAGTTATGAAGTTTAATAGTAAGATAAATATCCGCAAACCCCAATCAACTTAAAAGGGAGAACATTACCAATAATCTCTGAATCTACTTCTAAACCTCTCCTTGTTTCTCTCAACTGCCACATACATAAAAATATATTTGCACACATGCTATATGTATGTATGTGTATATGTATGTATTAAATACATTATTTAATTTTGTTTTTTGTAATTTCATAGTAATTGAATCATACTCTAAGTAGTCGTCTATAACTTGTTTTTTCCAATTATTATTATATGTCCAGAATTTATCCATGCTGCTGTGCATAACTGTAGATCATGGAACTGTTACTGTTCCATGGTGTAATATCCTAACATTTATTTATCTGTACTATTTGTTGATGGACATTTAGCTGTTTCCCATTTTTATCTACTGTGAATCATGCTAGAATGAATAGCCTTATAAATTACTCCTAAGACAAATAGGCAAGAGATTCTCTAACACTTACATCTAGGAGTAGAAATGCTGGGTCATAAGCAGTAATGTGCATTTTTAAATTTATAAGATAAAGCCAAATTGTTTTACAAAGTGATTAACAAAGGCAAGTTGTTTTATGAGGTGTTTATATTGATGCATTTTCTGCCAGCATTACGTAAGAACAGTATTGTCATTACACCCAGGCAAGAGGTCTCTGCCCAGGACTCTACTTAAGTCTAAGATGGGCTGGAACCAGGAGTACTGTCTGGACAGGGCATTCTAGACCTTATTTCTCCTCTTTGAGTTACTCTCTGATCCTCTAATCCCTTCCCAACTCCCTTACCCCTCACCACACACAAGTTTAGCAAATGTCCTGAGGAGCTCCCACACTCTCACTTACGGAGTTGTCCTGGAGCCCCAACATAGGATACTTGTTCCAGAGACTGGGCTGGCTAACACATTGCTCTTGCTAGCTGATGTAATATCCCTTTTCCAGGATTTCATGTTATAGGGCTGCCAGAATAGTGCTGACAAACTTTGTGGGGTGACTCTAATTGTTTATATGGACAGAATCCCTGAAAAATGCATTTGCTGAGAGGCCTGCACATTCTATCAGTGGTCATGTGCCAGAGTTTTCAGTATCCCACAGTGCTGTCACTATATAGTACTGTCAAACTTAATTTTTGCAACCTAGTGGGTATAAAATCACTGTTTATTGTGGCAGTAATTTGCAAAACTTTGTTTTGATAAGTTTTTCTTATTTTATTTGCCATCATGGTAACATTTCTGTGAAATGCCTTTTCAAGTCCTTGCACCATTGTTTAAAATTGTGGTAAAATACACATAGCATAAAATTTACCATCTTAACCATGTAGTGCAGTAGTATTAAGTATATTCACATTGTTGTGCAACGAATCTCCAGAACATTTTCTTCTTGCAAAACTGAAACTCCATAACCATTAAATAATGGACTTCTCATTTTTCTTCCCTCCCAGCCTCTGAGAGCCATGATTCTATGGTTTCTATGAAATTGGCTACTCTAGGTACACCACATAAGTGGAATTTTACAGCATTTGTCTTAGTGACTGACTTCTTTTAACATAATGTTCTCCTGGTTCATCCCTGTTATAGCATGTATCAGAATTTCCTTCCTTCTTAATGTTGAATAAGCCATTTTATATATATTGTTTGTCCATTAATTTATTGATGGACAATGGGGTTACCTCCTCATTTTGACTATTGTTAATAGTGCTGTTATAAACATGGGTGTGCAAATAGCAAATATCTCTTCAAGACTCTACTTTTAATTCTTTGTATATACAGCTAAAAGTGGAAGTGCTGGATCATATGATAATTCCACTTTTAATTTTTTGTGGAATCACCATACTGTTTTCTGTAGTAGCTATACCATTTTGTATTCCCTCCCATGGGGCACAAGGGTTCCAATTGTGCCACATCCTCACCAACACTTGTTATTTTTGTTTTTTGATAGTAGCCATCCTAGTGGGTGTGAGTTGATATCTCATTGTGGCTTTGATTTACCTAATGATTAGTGATGTTGAGTATCTTCTCATATGCCTGTTAGCCACCTGCATATATTTTTTGGAGAAATGTCTATTCAACTTCTTTGTCCATTTTTTAATCAGGTTATTTGTTGTCATTTATATATGCTGAATATTAACCCCTTATTAGATGCATGATATGAAATATCCCATTCCGTGGGTTACCTTTTCTCTTAATTGTGTCTTTTGACACGCAGAAGGTTTTAATTTTGATGCAGTCAAATTTATCTACTTTTACGTTTGTTGCCTATTCTTTTGGTGTCATTGTCAGGAAATCATTCAATGTCATGAGGTTTTCTTCCATGTTTTCTTCTCGAAGTTGCGTAGATTTAGGTCTTACGTTTTGGTCTTTCTTTGATCTGTTTTGAATTAATTTTGTTTATGGTATAAGGTAAGGGTACAAATTCGTTCTTTTACATGTGGATATACAGTTGTCACAACATTTGTTGAAGAGATTATTCTTTCTCCATTTACTGGTATTGGAATCCTTGTGGAAAACCATTTGATCCTTTAAGTGAAGATTTATTTCTGACTTGTCTATTCTATTTAATTGGTCTACATGTTTGTCACTATGTCAGTATTATGCTGTTTTGATTATTGTAGCTTTGTAACAAGTTTTGAACTTAGGAAATATGAGAACTCCAACTTTTCCTTCTTTTTCAGGATTGCTTTCACTATTTGGGATACTTTGAGATTCTGTATGAATTTTAAGATGAATGTTTTCGTTTCTCCAAAGACTGCCATTGGGGTTTTGATAGGGATTGCATTAAATCTGTAGATTTAATGGGAATATTTACCATTAAATTATGGATTTAATGGGTAATATGTATCATGGATGATGTTTACGTCTTAAAATATTCAGCCATGAACACAGGATACCTTTCCATTTGTTTGTGTCTTCTTTAATTTCTTTCATCAAGGTGTTGAAGTTTTCAGTGTACAAGTCTTTTGCTTCCTTGGTTAAGTTTATTCTGAAGCATTCATTCTTTTTGATGTTATTGTAAATGGAATCATTTTCTTCATTTTCTTTTTGAATTGTTGGTGAATAAAAATACAGGTGATTGTTGCATGCTGATTTTGTATTCTGCAGCTTTTCTGAATTTGTCTATTAATTCTAACAAGTTTCTCTCTGTGTGTGTACAAGGCTAGTAGTTAGGGTTTCTTTTACATCTTTTTAAAAATTTATATACATTTCTTATTTTGGAGAAGTTCATTACATTTTTCAGTTGCTAATTTTTATTGGTGAAGTGCAACACAAATACTTTTCACACAATATTGCTTGTCTTTCATTTTCTTTATGGTGTCCTTGGAGGAATACAAATATTTATTTTAATGTACTTGAATTTAGCTCTTTTAATTGGCAATTTTTGAGTTTTAAGCTATAATTTTCTAGCTCAATTTAATCAAGGTATTCTCTTATATACACCTCCTCATTTCAATTGTTTAATGTTTACATTTAACTACTTACTCCATCTGGAATTGATTAAATGTGTGGTACATGGTAGGTATTTAATTTAATTTATTTACTTACTTATTTAATAAGTGGAGCCACCTGCCCCATCATTTACTTACTCCAATGATGTGACATGCCCTTCTCTGGTACATATAAAGTGTTTATAGATGTATGGGATTCTGTCTGGACCTTTTATTTTGCTGCATATTAACTTTTTCTTCTAAATAGGAATATTATCACAACTACTTGTTTTCAAATTAAGTCCTGATATCTAGTAGGGAATGTTTCCTCATCCTATTCATCTTCTTTAAGAGTGTCTTGGCTAACTAGGGACATTTGCTCTTTCATATATACATTTTAAAATCAGTTTATCAAGTTTCATAAAAAACTCAATTGGAATTGCATTGAACTTACAATTCAATTTTAGGAGATCTGGTGCCTTTAAGATTTTAAGTCTTTCAACTTGTTGTTGAGGAATGCTCTTAATTTATTTAAATGTCTTTAACATCTTCAATGCATGTATTGACAGTTCTCCATGAAGGAATTGCATATTTGTTAAATTTATTCCTAAATATTTTTTGTTATTATAAAGTGTATCTTTTAATTTAAATTATATCTTCTAAATATTTATTATTGGTATCATGAGATGCAATTGACTTTTGTGTACTGATCTTATATCCAGCCACCCTGGAAAGCTCACATTAATTTTTATAATTTATATTTAGATCCTCTTGAGTTTTCAATGTAGGTAATTATATCATCTGTGTCTATGCTTTCTTTCATGCCATCCTTATACCTTTTACTTCTTACCCTTTTCCTGTTGCACCAGCTAGAATCCCCATTACAATGTTTAATAAAACTGGTGATACTGGGAATCCTCTTTCCCCCTTGACTTATAAGGGAATAATACTAACTTTACTATTAAGCACTATATTTGCTGTAGCTTTTTGTTAAATATCTTTTGTAAAGTTAAGGAGGGACCCTGCTATTTGTAAGATTTTTTTGTTTGTTCATTTTGTCATGTTTTTATTTCCTTTATGTTAATAGCTGCTGAATTTTATCAAATTATTTTTCTGTGAACTATTGGGAAAACTTTTCTTTTTATAATTATATATTTAATCTTCTTAATGTTTGGCATTACATTTATAGGTACTTTGGTTTTAAACAATCCTTCTATTTCGTCTTTCCATAAGCCGAAATTTATCATGATGTATACCTTTTTTATAAACCGCTGGCTTCAAATTAGAGTTTTATTTAGAATTTTAAAAAATTGCCTATACATTATCTTATATTATCCTTGTCTGGTTTTACTCCAAGTTTATACTGACATCTTTTTCTATTCTCAAGAAGGTGTTGTATGTTGGAAAAACTATTTTTTGAAAATTTAGTAATACTCATTTGGGTCTTACCTTCTTTTGGTGATTGATTACCTGTCTTAATGACTATAAGAGGAGTATTGTAGAGTATTGTCTTCATTTTTAAGTCAATTTTGGTACATTATATTTTCATGCAATATATCTGTTTCATCTAAGTTTCCAAATTGACATATACTTTTTCACAGTAGTCAGGTTTTTATCACATGCTGAATCTAATTATGTCTCCTTTTTGTTCTAATCATCAGAAGTTTGATTATTTTATTACTGTTTTCAAAGCACCAACTTTTGGCTTTATTCACTTTGTATCATGTCTTTTTTCAACTTCATAGATTTTTACTTTTATCTTTATTGACCTACATCTACTATCTTTGAGCATATTTTCTTACTTATTAAGTTGAATAATAACAACTATAATTTTCTAAATCTTAACCAGAATGCTTATAACACCAATTATATATATTCTTTTTTAAGCATTTGTGACTATACATTTCCCTTAAAGCTCCATTTCCACTATATCCCACGAGTTTTGAGATAATCCTCAGTTTTAAGTATATTTAAACTACCATTATAATTTCCTCTTTGCCCCATCCAATAATTAGACATATGTATTTTTAATTTCCAGAAATAAGAATTTTTACCAATTTTTATTATTAATTTCTACTATAATTTTATTTTCCTCAGAAAACATTATATGCATATTATCATTCCTGAAAATTTGTGGGTATCTGATTTGTGGCCTAATATGTGATTAGTTTCTGTAATTGTCCTCTGTGAACTTAAGATGAATGGGTATTCTCTAATTGTTGAATGTAGGGTTCTGCCTATGTCCATTAAGATAGCTTGTTGATAATGCTTTTCAGTTCTTCTTTATTTTTGCCAAGTTTTTGTTTTTTCTGTTTCTAGCAGTAATTGAGAGGCATGTATATGAACTTTCTAATGTGATGGTAGATTTGTGTATTTCACCCTATTGATATTTTCTTTATATATAATTGAGGTTTCATGTTTTAGAGTTGTAAAATCTTCCTGGTAAATGATATTTAAATATATATATATATATATGCCCTTTTTACCTTTAATATGATATTTTGTACTAAAATCAATTTCATATAACAATAAAATAACTACCTCAGTTTTCTTTAAATAATATTTCATAGTATTCTAAGCACCTTTTTAAAAACTTTAATTTTTATTTATTTTTTATTTTTTAGAGACAGAGTCTTGCTCTCTTGCCATACTGAAGTGCAGTGGAACAAATCACAGCTTATTGTAATCCTGAGCTCCTGGGCTTTTGTGATCCTCTGACCTCAGCCTCTGAAGTAGCTAGGACTACAGGCACATGCCACATGCCTGGCTAACTTTCTACACTATTTTGTAAAGACAAGGTCTTGCTATGCTGTGAAGACTGGTCTTGAACTTCTGAGATCAAGTGATCCTCCTGCCTTGGCCTCCAAAAGTGCTGGGAGTACAGGTGTGAATCACCGTGTCTGTCCAAAAGCTTTTTTATTATAGAAAATGTTAACATACACAACAGTAAACAAAATATTATAATCAGTTGGTATAATTCAGTTACTCAGTTTCAAAAATTATCAAATTATCAATGTTTTTCAAATTTTGAAATATATTTTCTAATTTTTTGTCTTTAATTTTTCTGGGTCTTAGTGTTTCATGTATATTTCATGTTTATTTCTTTGTAATGGCCTATGGCTAGACTTGCCTGTTTTTAAATGTCAGTCTGATCTTTTTTACTTTGTACTGAGTTTCACCCATTCATATTTATTGAAATTATTGACATATCTGGAATTACTTTAATCTCTTCATTTGTGTTTTCTATTCCCCTTGCTGTTTTTATGTTTACTTAGTCTTCTTTCCTGCTTTTAAAATGATTATTTTAAACCAGGTGTGGTGGCTCACGCTTGTAATCCCAACACTATGGGAGGCCAAGGCAGGAGGAATGTTTGAGCCCAGGAGTTCAAGACCCACTGTGACAACATAGTGAGACCCTGTCTCTACAAGAAAGTAATTATATTTTAAACACTATTTTAATATAATTATTATGGTAATCCTTTAAATTAGACTTAACTTTAAAATTAATAAATATCTTAACCCTCTTTCCAAATAACACACGTAGTTGAAAATATTTTTATCCTTAATATCCCTCTTATAATTTGCATACTATTATTTTCCACCATATTATTTCTGTTTTACTTTCTAGAAATCCATAAATTTGCTATTAATATTGTTACTATCATGAGTAATATTATTACTATCACGAGTATTTTGTAAGAATGCTGTTTGTTTAGAAGTATGTATATATTTACTAATTTATGTACATGTATATCTACATATTTTAGAAATTCTTCATATTTTATGTTTTAGAAATTCTTCCAGTGAATATTTGTTGATGAAAATAGTTTGAGAATCTCTCTCCTTTATTCTTATTTTGGTAAGATGGTTTTGCTGGATACACAATTCAGTATTTTATATATATATATTAACATTATATATATGCATGTATTTATGCATTAGCATATATTAGTATTATATATATATATTAGCAATCATCTTTTGGTTTCAATCGCTGCTATTGCCTTTGTCTTATAATTTTTGAGTATCTGGTTTTTCTCTCTTTCTGTTTTTAAGATCTTTTGTTTTAAGGTGATACAGTATTATTATTATATTACATATTATTGCTGTTGCTGTGTGAACTTCTTGCCATTTAGTAGAATACATATATATATATATTCCAATACAGGTGAATTTTATTATTTTGATAAGCTTTAAAAAATTGTTAGCCAATATATCTTGAATTTTTTTTCTTTGTTCATCCTAATCTCTACTTCTGGGTCCAGTCTGATTCTAAATTTTGTTTTCTTCTTCTTCTTTTTGTACGTGTCTTTTATTTTAGGTTCAGGGGTACATGTGCATGTTTGTTACATGGATAAGTTGCACGTGGCTAAAGTTTGCTGTGTGAATGATCCAGTCATCCAGGTAGCAATCACAGTACCTGATAGTTTTTCAACCCACACCTTCCTTCCACCCTCCCTCATCTAGGAGTGCCCAGTGTCTACTGTGTCTACTTTATGTTCATGCTCACTCAGTGTTTAGCCTCCATGTGGTGTTTGGTCTTCTCTTCCTTAATTTGCTTATGCTAATGGCCTCCTAATGCATCTGTGCTACTGCAAATATCACAGTAACATTATTTTATTCTTTTTTATGGTTGCATGGTATTCCACTATATGTATATACCATGTTTTCTTTATACAGTCCACTGTTGGTATGTATCTAGGTTGATGCCTTGTCTTTACTATTGTGAATAGTGTTGCAATAAACATGCATATGCATGTGTCTTTTTTATAGAACAACTTATTTTCCTTTGGGTATATACCCAGTAATGGGATTGCTGGGTCAAATGATAGTCCTGTTTTAAGTTCTTTGAGAAATATTTATGCTGCTTTTCACAATGGATGAAATAATTTATATTAACACCAGCAGTGTCTAAGTGTTTCTTTTTCTCAGCAAATTGCCAACATCAGCTATTTTTGTACTTTTGAGTAATAGCCATTCTAACTGGTGGTATCTCATTGTGATTTTAATTTGCATTTCTCTAATGATTACTGATGTCAAAAATTTTTCATGTATTTGTTGAACACATACGTGTCTTCTTTTTTGATTGTAGATATGTGGCTCTATTTATGACTTCTCTAACCTATTCTGTTGGTCTAAGTGTCTGTTTTTGTACAATTACCATGCTCCTTTGGTTACTGTAGCCTTGTAGTTTAGTTCAAATTCAGGTAGTGTGATGCTTCTGGCTTTACTCCTTTTGCTTATGCTTGCTTTGGCTATTTGGGCTGTTTTTCTGTTGTTCCACATGCATTTTAGAATAATTTTTTCCCCCTAATTCTGTGAAAAATGAGGCTGGTAATTTGATAGGAATAGTGTTGAATCTGTAAATTACTTTGGGCAGTATAGCCATTTTAACAATATTGATTCCTCCTATCCATGAGCATGGAATGTTTTTCCAGTTGTTTGTATAGTCTCTAATTTCTGTCAGTGTTTTGAAACTCTTGTTGTAGAGATATTTCACCTCCTTAGTTAGCTGTATTCCTAGGTATTTTATTCTTTTTGTGGCTATTGTAAATGGGATTGTGTTTTTGATTTGGCTCTCAGCTTGGACATTATTGTTGTATACAAATGTTACCTCTTTTTGTACATTGATGAAGGCTATAGGGTTTGGTAGGTATGGAATCACATCATCTGCAAGGAGAGATAGTTTGATTTCCTCATATTCCTATTTGGATGCCTTTTATTTCTTTTTCTTGCCTGGTTGCTCTAGCTAGGACTTCCAGTACTATGTTGAATAGGAGTGGTGAAAGTAGAAATCCTTATCTTGTTCCCATTTGCAAGGAGTGTATTTCCTGCTTTTGCCCATTCACGATGTTGTTGAGCCTGAGTTTGCTACAGATGACATTTATTATCTTGACGTATGTCCCTTTTATGTGATGCCTAATTTTTTGAGTGTTTGTAATATGAAGTAGTGTTGGATTTTATCAAAAATCTTTTCTGTGTCTATTGAGATGATCATGTGGTTTTTGTTTTTGATTCTGCTTATGTGGTGAATCACACTTACTGATTTTGGTATGTTGAACCAACTTTGCATCCCAGGAATAAAGCCTACTGGATTATAGTGAATTAACTTTTTGATGTGCTTCTGGATTTTTGTTTGCTAGTATTTTGCTGAGGATTTTTGAATCCATGTTTATCAAGGATATGGGCCTGATGTTGTCTTTTTTCATCACATTTTTGTCAGACTTTGGTATCAAAATGATGCTGATATTGTAGCATGAGTTAGGGAGGAGTCCCTGCTCCTCAACATTTTGGACCAATTTCAGTAGGATTGGTACTAGTTCTTATCTATATGTCTGGTAGAATTTGACTGTGATTTCAACTGGTCCAGGACTTTTTCTTTTTTTGATGGTAGGTATTTTGCTATTGATTTAATTTTGAAACTCATTTTTGGTCTGTTCAGGATTTCAGTTTCTTTCTGGTTCAATGTTGGGAAGTTTTTTGTTTCCACGAATTTATCCATTTATTCTAGGTTTTCTAGTTTGTGTGCATAGAGGTGTTCTTAAAAGTCTCTGAAGATTTTTTGTATTTATGTGGGGTCAGTTATAGTATCACATTTGTCATTTATGATGGGCTTATTTGGATCTTCTTTTTTTCTTTATTAATAATATAGCTAGCAGTTTACCAAACTTCTTGTTTCAAATAACTTTTAGTTTTGTTAAGCTTTTGTATGGATTTTCACCTCTCAATTGCATGCAATTCAGCTGTGATTTTGGTTGTTGGTTTTATCCTGCTAGCTTCAGGGTTAGTTTGCCATTGTTCTTCTAGTTCCTCCAGGTGTGATGTTAGGTTGTTAATTTGAGATGTTTCCAACTTTTTAATGTAGGCATTTAGTGCTATAAACTTTCCTCGTAACACCATTTTAGCTGTGTTTCAAAGATTCTGATATATTGTATCTCTATTTTCATCAGTTTCAATTTATTTTTATTTCTGCCTTGATTTTGTCCTTCATTTGAAAATCATTCAGAAGCAGGTTGTTTAATTCTCATGTAAGTGTATGGTTTTGAGAGGTCCTCTTGTTATTGATTTACATTTTTTTGTGCTGACGTCCGAGAGTATAGTTTGCAGGATTTTGATTTTTTGTTAATCTGTTGAGACTTACTTTATGGCCAAGCCTGTGGTCTATCTTAGAATATGTGCTATATGTACATGAGAAGAATATATATTCTGTTGTTGGATGGCATATTTTGTGGATGTCTATTAGGTCGAATTGGTTAAGTGTCAAGTTTAAGTCCAGAATTTCTTTGTTAGTTTTCTGCCTCAGTGATCTGCCAAACTCTGTCAGTGGAGTGTTGAAGTCTCCCACTATTATTGTGTGGATAAGTCTTTTCATACTTCTTTTATGAACCTCAGTACTCCAAAGCTGGGTGTGTATATATTCAGGATAGTTAAGTCTTCTTATTAAATTAAAACTTTTATCATTATATAGTGTCTTTCTTTGTCATATTTAATCATTGTTGGCTTAAATTATGTTTTACTTGATATAATAAAAAAAACTCTGCTCTTTTTTTGTTTTCTGTTTGCCTGACAGATCTTTCTCCATCTTCTTACTTTGAGCCTATGGGTGTTGTTACATATGAGATGGCTCTCTTGAAGATAACAGACAGACATTTGGGTTTTCCTTCTATATCCAATTTGCCATTCTATGCCTTTTAAGTGGGATAATAAGCCCATTTACATTCAAGGTCAATATTGATATGTTAAAATTTGATCCTGTCATTGCATTGTTAGCTAGATATTTTATAGACTTGATTGTATAGTTGCTTCATAGTGTCAATGGGTTTTGTACTTAAGTATGTTTTTGTGCTGACAGGTACTGTTCTTTTATTTCCATATTTAGCACTCTCTTAAGGACCCCTTGTAGGGGAGGTCTAGTTGTTATGAATTCCCTTATGCTTGCTTGTCTGAAAATTATTTTCTTTCTCTTTTGTTTATGAAGCTTAGTTTGGCAAGATATGAAATTCTTGGTTGGAATTTCTTTTCTTTAAGGATGCTGAAAATAGGTCCTTAATCTCTTCATTGTATAGAACTACCTGCGACTGGGTCATTTATGAAGAAAAGAGGTTTACTTGACTCACAGTTCCACAAGCTGTACAGGAAGCATGGTTGGGAAGGCCTCAGGAAACATACAATTTGGCCGAAAGGTAAGAGGGAAGCAAGCACCTTCTAAAACAGATTTTGGGGTGCTGCTGTAATAAAAACCTGAAATTATGGTATTGACTTTGTCACTGTGTAATAGGTAGGGTTTTGAGGTACATGTTGCAAATACAAACTTTAGGGACAATTCTGTTTAGAGTTCAGAACTCAGAAAGAAAATAGGAGAGCTGAAGAGAACATTCATATGTTCTTAGAGAATACATTAATAATCAGGAACAAAATGATGGTAGAAATAAAGATTTTTTTTTTTTTTGAGACGGAGTCTCGCTCTGTCGCCCAGGCTGGAGTGCAGTGGCCGGATCTCAGCTCACTGCAAGCTCCGCCTCCCGGGTTTACGCCATTCTCTCGCCTCAGCCTCCCGAGTAGCTGGGACTACAGGCGCCCGCCATCTCGCCCGGCTAATTTTTTGTATATTTTAGTAGAGACGGGGTTTCACCGTGTTGGCCAGGATGGTCTCGATCTCCTGACCTCGTGATCCGCCCGTCTCGGCCTCCCAAAGTGCTGGGATTACAGGCTTGAGCCACCGCGCCCGGCCAGAAATAAAGATTTTAAGGGCTATTCTTCTGACCTCTCATACAGAAATGAAAAACATGCCATTGGAAACTGTAGGAAGCCAATCCTTGTTATAAAGTAGCAAAGGACTTTGCTAAACTGTGATTTAGTGTTTTGTAGAAGAACTTGAATAGATATATCTCCAAAGAAGGAATACAAATGGCCAAAAATCACATAAAAAGATGATCAACTGTCATAGACAAATGCAAAACAAAATCACAATGAGATACTACTTCACATCCATTAGGATGGCTAGAATAAAAATAAAAATGAAAACAACAAATGTCAGTGATGATGTGGAGAAATTGAACCCATATACATTTCTACTGGGAATGTAAAATGTTTCAAATTAATGTGGAAAATATTTTGGTAGTTTCTAAAATAGTAAGCCTAGAATTATTATGTGGCCCAGCAATTCTAATCCTAGGTATAGCCTTCGAGGAACTGAAAACAGGTACTCAAACACCTGCTTGTGCACAAACATTCATAGCAGCACTATTCACAGTAGATAAAAGGTAGTAACCAAATGTCCATCAACACACAAATGGATAAGCAAAATGTGGTCTGTAAATACACACAATTGGAATATTAATCAGCTATAAAAGAAATGAAGTACTGATACATGCAATAGTGTAGATGAATCTCAAAAACATATACTAAGTGAAAGCAGCCAGACACTAAACATCACATATTTTATGAGTCCATATATGTGAAATATCCAGGTTAGTTAAATCCGTAAAAACATAAAGCAGATTGGTGGTTGCCAGAGGTGGAGGGGAGTGGAGAATAAGGAGTGACTGCTTAATGAGTACAGGATTTTCTTTCAGTGTGATAAAAATTTGGAACTAGATAGATGTGGTTGCAGGACATTGGGAATATACAAAATGTCACTGATTTATATACTATAGCCTGGTTAATTTTACGTGACATAAACATCACCTCAGTAAAAAAAAGAGCATATGTGTAAATTTCTCCAATTCTAGGTGTATTTTAGCAAGTAAATTTGTCAGAGTACCCAGTCAACAGTACACTGGAATTGTAAGTGGTAATTTGTTTTTGTTTTTGTTAACTGTGGAATCTCTCAGTATGCTTTAATGTACAAATGTGCCTTGGAAAATTCCAAGTAAGAGATAGAACATGCAGAATTTTGGCGGGGGAGAAGGTATTAGGTATATGATTTTAAAGAGAGCCTCATGGGTACTGGTAGTAGTGGCAGCAGCAGTAGTAGTAGCAGTATCAGCACCAGCAATAATGAGGGTGATGGCAGCAGTAGCAGTAATAGAAATAGCTGAAATTGTTGTAGTGATGGCTAACATTGAGTGTTTATTTCATATTTCATTCTAGGCACTTTATAGCTGTTAACTCTCATAATACTCATACTAATGCTGTGAGATAATATGTGTTTATATTATTATTATTTATATATTATAATTTATATTATTATCTCAATTTTCAGATAAGGAAACTAATTCCCAGCTATTAACCTATGTAGATATGGGTTTGGTCTAGCATGTGGATCTGTCCGCTGGCAAATACTCATAAGTCAAAGTTCCCTTAGGGTGAATGCTCCCAGCTAGTCAGAAGCTCTGGGCAGGCACAAGCATTGATAAAAAGGTGGTCTGAGAGAAAAGCAGCTAAGAAACCCCCAGAGCATTTCTATTCCAATTCTTTTGGAGAATTATGAGTGCAGGTAGTAGATTTCTGATTCCTGCATTCTCTTGTGAGCACTCACTTCCCTCCTGTTGAGGAAGTTTTTGTTCCAGTGCTCTTTGTTTTTCCTCATTGCCCCAGTTCAATCCAACTGACTCCTCCTACCCCTTAATTGTAGTGAGATACACACACACACACACACACACACACACATACACACACACATATATGTAACCTATATATAGGTTATATATATATAACCTCCAGTGTGTCTATGATCTATACATGAGCGTTGAGTTCACAACTGCTTTGGGGGATAATGTATGTTTCCCTGTTTCTGTAAGGACGCATGCCATAGTGCTAATTCAGTATGGGCATTGGTGCCAGGAAGGGAGGTCAACTTGGGATTGAAGAATTTTCCTCCTGTGCCTACCCGGAACCCGCTCCTCAGCCTCCTCTCCATGGACTCCCATCACCCTCAGCTCCATCCATCACAGCTGCAGCTCAGCCTAGTGATGTATTACACTAACATATCATTAGTGCGACGGCAGAGCAAGGAGCTTTGATGATGTATTGGGGCCATACATCATCAGAATGAGTCACTCTGATGATGTATAACTCAAAAGATGGTACTATCCAGGGAAATGTGGACATACCATAAATCAGGGACAATGTTAAAGAAGAAAACCCAGGACAGCCTCGGAAGGAAAATAAAGGTTCAGGGGTCTCCCGCAGTAGGGATTGAGAGGCAAAACTAGTACATTCTTAACGGCTCAGATTGAAGCTTCCTGTTAGCTGCGGCATTCTTAATGAATAAACCAGATCACCAGCATCCCGGGTGACACTTGGATTTCCTTTCCATCTGGAATGTAGTTTGGCTTCTGCCTTCCTGCAAAGTCCCTTGTTTTGACAGAGATGCGGAGTCCATCAGATCAAAAGGAAAATGCTCCAGGACTGCGCTCCATCCAGGTATTCTTGGATTGCCATCCATTGCAGGGATTGTGGAAGGCTTTGTAGTCCATAATGGTT
The DNA here is from genome assembly GCF_009764315.1 of Trachypithecus francoisi. NCBI lineage: Eukaryota > Metazoa > Chordata > Mammalia > Primates > Cercopithecidae > Trachypithecus > Trachypithecus francoisi. The sequence goes on along the minus strand of NW_022681474.1, from coordinate 40,930,335 downwards.
TAAACTTGCCTTCTCTCTGAAGTGTTCAGCTCTCAGCCATTTATTACTGAAGTTCCTTAGGCTCATGCAAGAGTGTGAATTTGATATTAGGTTGAAAATATAAAGCTATAAAGTCAGAGGAGCCCTTGCTGGGCTGTAGGAGTTACAAACTTTTAGAACACAGTTGAAGATTTCTATTTGTCAGTGAGATAGACCTGGACAAAACTTTTTTTGCTTTTCTCTCTTCAAATTAGCTACAAAAAGGAGAGACGACACTATAACATTAAACTTAAGGCACAGAAAACAACCCCAACTAGATGTTCATGGGGCCAATTTACCTGATTGGCCTAGAAATATTGACACTTGGTTCTGGTGTCTGCTGAAACCTACAACATCTTGTCCCCTATCTTTCCATTTGACTCTATCCACAGGGAGACACATTATGAAAATTGTCAGCCTTCCTGCAATCACCTCAATTTGGGGAGTGTGTGGCATTTTCATAGTTAAGAGCATAAAACTCTTTGTAACTTTTAAAAGTGATAAAGAAAGGGAGTTGAGAGCCACAGGCAGAAGGGGGAGGTAAGACCACCCACAGGCACATGGGAAAAAAAATTAACGTTTGTGTTTAATGTTTTATTTAATACTGAACTGTCAGCTTGAGATCTGAGGCCATAACATACCGGTTCTATCCCTCCTCCCATCCAAAATAAAATAAAAATCAAAGCCTAGGTGCTTTGGGACTGGAGAATATCAGAACTCAGCCCTTGGCATATGAGATCCATTACAGGCAAGAAGTCTTCCTCCAGGGGTTCCTTCCTCTTGTCCCCACCCACACTCCAGCAGCAAGCAAAGGCTCTTCCAGCCAACCCTGGTCATGTTGCTGTGACTCATTGCCTTTGTTTATTACAAGCTTCATAGTGGACTCTGTCCTGAAGGGCAGCACAACTGGAGAGCTCTCCTAGAGGGTGCAGGAGAAGGGTTTTGGCCACCATAAAACACAAAGTCCCCACTCCCCTCCCTGTGGAAAGGATGGGGGCCGTAGGGGGCCCTTCACCACCTGAACAGCAGTTAAGAGAACAAAATGCTTTCTTTTTTTATTGTTCTCAAATAGCTGTGCCTTCAAAGGCCTTTAAAAGTTGAAACAAAGCAGATCTTGCCTCTGCTTTTTATTTATTCTTTAGTGGGGAGAAGGGGAGGAGAATTAAGTTGATGATAAAGCCAGTACATTTCTTGGGAGTTGTTTATAAAGGAGATGGCACCGAAAGGGGTCCCATAATGCCTAGGGATATTCTGTCTGTTGAAAGGTGGCAGTTGCCTGCATCTGTCTGCAAGGACTCCTTCTGTCTGTGCAGTGAAGGGTCATGAGGCGCAGGCATTGGGCATCCATGATGCCTGGCCTGATGGAAAAGCCAGGGGAATCGCTATTACCAATGCCAAGCGATGAATTGAGGGAACAGTTGAGATCTACATGACAACACAATGCCATGATCAACTTTAGCAGAAGAAATAACATAGGAAATTTGCCAGAACTATAGTTTGAGCTACTAGGCCAGTCAGCTTCATTCAAGAGTGGTCTGGGCCAAGCTATGTGGCAGTACAATCATTCAGTGACCCTGCAGGTTTGGCCCACTGGTCCTGGAGCCCCCATCAGAGCTGTGTGTCCACTCGTCAAACCTGCTAGATACTGTGAATGTCAACAGTAAGAGGCATGGCAGAAGCAGTAGCAACAGGTCCCACAATTATCACACACTATATCAGCACTGTGTTAACTACTTGGCTTACATTATATCTCATTCAACCTTTATAACACCTTGAAGAGATTTGCATTAGTCTGTTCTCACACTGCTTTAGAAATACCCGAGACTAGGTAATTTATAAAGAAAAGCTTTAGCTGGTTCACGGTTCCACAGGCTGTACAGGAAGCATGGCTGGGGTTGCCTCAGGAAACTTACAGTTATGACAAAGGTGAAGGGGAAGCACACATATATTCATGTGACCAGAGCAAACAGAAGAGAGAGAATGAGGGGAGGTGCTACACACTTTTAAACCACCATATCTCACAGGTAGTCACTCACAATCATGAAAGCAGCACTGAGGGGGAAATCCACCTCCATGATCCAGTCGCCTTTTACCAGGCCCCACCACCAACATTTGGGATTATGATTTGACATAAGGTTTGGGCTGGGACACAGACCCAAACCGTATCATCACTTTTAGATGAGAAAGCCAAGGCTAGTGTCACCGCATATCTGTTCTGCGTTGTGGCTAGTAAGTGCCAGAGGAAGATTTCAATCCAATTTCCTTTGACTCCCAAGATTTCAATTGCCAGCATTGTGTGGCCTGCAGTGCCGGTCAGACCTGCAGTGCTGCCCAACCAGGCCTTGAACCTCTCCATTGCCTCAGCCCCTTCTCAAGCTGTCTGCCTTAGGGGATAGGTCAGACTTCCATTCTAGAAACCATGTCCAACTTCTTTAAAACTTGAAACAAGCATTATTCTATTTCAAATTTCCTACTATTTTGTGCATGGACTAAAGAGCAGAGGAATAGTCTTAAAGGCCGGAGGCCACTTGCCGAAAGGCACAAAGTCAAGGAAGAAAACAGCTAAGTGGGTGGGTATGTGGGGGAGCTGCTCTTATGCTTGAGTTTCTCTCATCAGCTCTGGAGCTGCTCTCAAACCTGTGACCTGGTTTTTTGACAACATGTCCACATCTTTTCTACCTTCAAACAGAGAATGTGCTCAGAGTTCAAAGGGCAGCAGAAACATGCAGAGATAAAGCAACTTACCTTTTCCTAAATTACCTGAATCTCCAGAATAAATAATGATAATAATAACAATAAAAACACCCCTGATATGTTATTTTGTACCCCCTCCCACTTCAACATAATAATAACGCATAGTTTTACAAGATGGAGGTGCAAGAACTAATAAAATATATGGTTTAATTAACTAAACTTATGCTGTAGTCCACATTAGAAGGCCATGATTTAGCACGTACTCTCATCATCAGGACAGAATAATGCAAACAGTATAATTAAAAGTTGATGAGAAGTATATTTATTCGGCACACAGCAAGAAGAGACATCCAGATTTATGATACATAAAGTAAACCTTTAGTTTACAATATAATTAATATTTTAAAAACCACAGTGTGCATATAATGCAGCCAAAGAGTCCTCTTCCGTGGAAGGATAATTTCTTTGGTGCTGATCTTGGCCCCATTTAATAGTAAATTATGTTCCTGAACATATACAAATGTAACATGATCTATTATGATCTAGAGATGATGCTCATTGAGACGTCTGCAGCTATGATAGATCATAGTTGTACGTCTCTGAAGACATGGAGGATGGCTGAAGGGCCAATTATTTATCTGTGGCATGAATTCCATGGCTATTAGTCACACACGCGGTGATGCAAAATGAGGATATGCTACTACATTTTAATCAATCCCTGCTCAAGAAAACTCTTCGTTAGCACAGACCTGAGGATATCAGGAATTTACAGTGGAAGAGGTGAGCTTTATAAAAGCAAGGGTGTTGGGTTAGAAGGACAGCCTCAGAGTCCCAGAAAGCACCCAACATCCACATTGGTTTTGAGGACTCCTAGCATTTATGAGCTTGGACTACAGGTTCAATCTCAAGTAATCCTCTAACAATCTTGTGTGGTAGATACTAATTTTTATCATGCTTATTGCACAGACAAGGAGACTGAGGCTCTGCAAAATGACCATGCCAGTAAGGGCAGAGCCAGGATTCCCAGTCAGAAATGTACAAGCCAGGATTCCCAGCCAGATCCTACGGTCTCATTCTGTTCCACCCAAGGCTTCCATGAAGGACCTTGGAGAGAGATGAGTTTTATTTCTCTGCAAGCCAGTCCACACTTCTCCTTAGGGTCTGGGAGCTCAGGGGTCCTCCTCTTGCACAGATTCTATGTCTCTCCTCTCACACACATGCCTCTCTGAGGGACAAATTGCTGTTGCTCATACTGTGCCTTGCACAGTTTTCAGGAAACTCGGCCTGGATCCTCATCTCAAGGACATTCCAAATAGGGTCATGTTTGCTGCTATGTAATAGACTCATTTTTCCTTGGAAAAAAAAAAAAGCCCTGGTATATAGCTAAATAAGTTAATTATCTCCCCTCTCTCCCTTCTTTTCTTCTTTCCTTCCTTCCTTCACTTCTGTTTTTTAAACCTGGGGATTGATTTAAAATTCAGACTTGTATTTTCTTTTTAATGAAACAGAGATACTACATATTTGAAAAAAAAATAAGATGGCTTTGTGTATATTCTTTAGTGTTCATCCTGTCTAAATTCCCCAGGCTGGCTAGTCTGCTTCACTCCATGGGCTATGAGGAATGTGGGCAAGGTGTTGATTAGCATGGAATTCTTCTGCTTGTCTGTCTGCTGTGCTTGTTCTATCATCTGGATCACTGCTATGGGAGTCACTGAAGGAATTTAAGAAGAAATACCTGGCTAAATTATTTTACCCAATATACATTTGTCACAGGTCATGGAACAGTTGTGAGCATCTTATAGAGAATGGCAAATAATTTGACGGCACATGGAGGAACTCTTTGGAGCCATGAGTGCCTGAACTTTGTACTTGAGATCGCATTGCTTCTGCCACAACCTAGTCTGAGCCCTATCACCCAGTATTATAACCGCAGGCGGAAGGAGTCCAGTCCAACAAGGGCCACACTTTCCACTCCAGCCATAGTCCAGACTCCAAGTGGAAACCAGCATGGCTTCTTTAGCCCCATTGGCTTGAGGCTTAAGGGAATTCACTGGAACCTGAGTGACAGCCAGTCCCTGAAGGGGGCATTGTGTCCTGGTCATGAGCTTTGAAACTCTGTCACTGGTAGTCTGGATGGGATATCACCCAGCTTTCAAATTAGGATGTTTACCAGGTTTCAACGAAACTAAGTGAAACATTTATCTAAAATCCTAACGTTGGAAAAACTCTCAGGGAGGGGCATGCAAAGGAAAAATACAAAATAAATTAAGTACTAAGTAGATAAAGAAAATTATATGAGTTCTTCTTCATTATCTGGTTCATTACACTGTTTAGTGCTTATTAAAATCACTGTTAAATGATTTAATTTTGTTTGGGGGAAAAAAGTGAATGAAAAAAAGAATAAGAGATTAAGGAGATAAGCTGCTGAGGTTTCCATTTTGGAACCAGTTGCAGAGCTAGGCTACAATGAGAAAATTAATTTGCAGGTCTCTCTGGGGGAACAGTCAACACCAAGCACCACAACACAAGCAATTTGCCTTATTTTTTGTTTAATTGGCATGGCCTTCTCTGGGGAGAGCTCAGGCTAAGCCAAGTAAGAGGATAAATCACCTTTAGTGTGGCCCCTTCTGGGTCACGGATAATTTTTCTGACAGCCATGTCAGATCAGGATGCTAATGTGTCAGCTAACTCCTCTGTATGCCAGCATTGAGAGTGTAATTTCCTTCCTATTAGCGCACATACTCACACAAACACTCTCCCCAGGGTGGTTTAATGAAGGTCCTGAGTACAGTCTTGGGGAAGAAGGGTTCTGAGGAAACCTAGGATGTATTAGGCCAGAAAAGATGGCAGCCTTTGCCTCTAGAACTACATTTATGCCTCCTTCTAGAGAGCTTCTTTCATCTTTTCAGGAACTTCGTATCTTCTAGTTTCCCGGAAGCCCCTAGATACATGCCTATGTGTCATCTGGTAGATTTGTAGTAGTGGCAGTCATCCTGAAGTGGTCTTAAGTTTTCATGGCAATTAACATCAGACCACACTGCCTTTACCAAGTAAAATATTGGGAACTTAACTTGCCTTTAGGAAACCATGGCTTAATCATGTGAATGACACTAAAGGGGGAGATATTGAGTTTTAAGATAAACTCAGAAAGGTACCAGAAAAGGGGAGAATGTGTGTGCTTTTCAAAACCCAGCATGTAGACCACAACAGACGGAAGTGATTCTAACTGTAGTTTGCATGTCCTGGGGATGGTGCAAGACACTAGGAGGTCCGAGTTTGGTCTCAGGAAGACTTTCCTCAGACACGAATCTTCTTGGGACTTTAGATCCAGTCCTGAGATCACCAGATGCCAATCTGCAATCCTGGTTAAGAACCTAAAGATTTCCTTATCCTCCTGGCCTCAACTGCAATCACTTTTTTGTCCTATGTGACAGTTATACCAAACTATTTGACATTCCCTGGATGTTTCATGCATGAAGGTTTTTGCTCCCTGAGGCAGAAAGAAATCCCCCTTCCCTGTGCATGTCGTTGTTTATCATGGTACTCATCCCAATGACTGAGCTCCTGGAGGTCAGGGACCGTTGTCATGTGCATTATTAAATGGATATTATAGATTTGTAGAGTCCAGCATATAGTAGGTCCTTTATAAATGCTGAGTGGATGAACTATAATGTGATAGAATCTTCCCTGCAAGGAAAGTAGAGGAGATAGGAGATTATATGACTACTTCCAAGGCAAGATAGGCAGTGCCAAGTCCCTTAAGAGAGGTGCATGTCTTTATGGTGGTTTAGTTGGGGAATAAACTGAGAAGAGTTGGGTTACCTTGAGGGTCCCTCTGGGCTCTGAGCCTTCATTATTCTGAGAAGCAGAGATGCACTCAACTGGGGCAAGGTGCGGTTTAGAGCAGTGCTGAGTACAGGTTGTAAGCCCTGCATGAAAGCTCAGGGATGAAATCCTGGGGAGTACAGCATCTTCTCTTTGAATTCTAGAAGGCGGGTTTTACCTTTGTGTCCAAGCCTGCCTCTTCAATAATATTAGTCTCCCTACAATATCAAGCCCTTTCCCACCCAGTCCTCAATCTATGCCCAATGGGAAGACTACTAGGAACCTAGCAAATGGACAAAGGGCCTCCCATCCAACAACTGTGAGTACAGAGGCTGACAATGATGACTCCAAAGGGAAGAAAAAGTAAGCTCTTTGCTGCCTCTGATGATAGAGGGAAACAGGCCAGGCAAGCTGTAGGCCTGAAAAGTTCTTGGCAATGAGGACTCAACATTTTCCCCCAAGAGAGCATCTAATAGTTCACTGATCATCCTTATTAGAAGGAAACTTGCTATATTCTCTGCTATAGACACACTGTACAGCCACTCACATGTTTTCTGCTGCCCAGAGATTTTCACCACTGCTCAGCGTGTGCAGCATCATGAATCTGAAAGAAAACAAGCAAGAGGACTGGCACTGATCACCAGAGGCAGAGGAAGGGCTGTGCTGAGGAGCCCGGGCAGGGACAACCTGGGCAGGTGCCAGGGATGAGCCAAGCTAAGTCTTTCCTTTATCCTGATGCTTCCCCTCCCAGGAGCCTTTGGTCTCCATTACGAAATCCTCTGCAAACTGCTGTGAGGGTGAAAAGCAAGCCTTTGCCTTTCATAATGGATTTGGGCATAAATGAGGATTGTTCCTAGGTAACTCACCCTGCCCTACTTTCTCCCACCTGCTTTCTAACGAAGTCAACCAGAGAGCAAACAGAGCTGGGCTTTCAAAGCCCAAGATTTAAAACAGAAAAATCCTCCCTTTCACAGCGCCTGTACTTACAAATATGTATTCTGTATTTATACAGCATATTAAAACCTAAAACCTACAGTAATGCAACATTAAACTCAAGAAATGCAAAAGTGAAGGGTTTATGACGTTGTTAGCTTGCCCACATTGTGCATTCTGCATAATGAACCTCACCTTGAAATTCAAGCCATATATTATGTGGCTGAGTTCACCCCACCAAGCATACCTTAAACCTTTTGCATTTTGTGAATTTCATTACCTCAAATTGCAATATTAATAACTGAAATGTGTAGCTGAGAAAATGTTAATTTTCTGCTTTTCCTTTCATTTTATTTTTTCATCTATTTTCCCCTCTAATTAAAAAAGTGGTGAAGATAAAGAAATAGGGAGAAAGGGAGGGAGGAAAGCCAATGGGGAGGAAGCCCACCACACACAGTCACAATGTCAGACAACTTTGTGGAAGGGGAAACTGAGGTCAAGAGGGAGATTCAATCTGCCCAGGGTTACTCAGCTTAGGAGTGGCGTTGCAGTAAGCTTCCCACTGTAAATTCAGGGCTCTTCAGCTTCATTTTCTTACTAATTCTTTTCTGAGGCCCCAAATCCAAATGGGGAAATGGATCCAACAGCAAATAAAGAAAAGGCAAACGTCAAATTTTCTTTGAGCTTCTCCAACTACTTTTCTTCCATTTCCACTATCTGGTTTATCATCACTTAGCACAACTCTGATCTCGAAGGGTGCAGAATGACTTTGAAGTACTGGCATTCAAAGAAGGTTCATGTCACAGACCATAAAAGAAATGCATTCTCTCTTTGGTTGCATCATTCCCAAGTAGAAGAATAATTTAACTCACAAAGTAGCCTGCATGGACAGAGCCCCCAGGGTTCCACGTTATAATCAATAATATTCCCTTCAGCCAGTAAGTTGGCGCCTTTACAGGGATGACTGGTCCCCATTTCTTGTGGAGAAACAGATGCAGGGTTCCGAGATGGAAAGCCTGGTTGACAGCCCTGGCTTCCCCTTGAGCAGCCTGCTGTCTGGGTCATCTAGAAAAGAGAAAGGGTCAGTATGACCTCCAGTCAGACTTCCCAATGAATCTAGACCAGGGCTGCCTTGACACTTGGCACACTCATAGAATCAACAAGAACAACAAAAAATCATATGGATGAATTTTTATTCCAAGAAATTTGACCATAAATCATATATTTGTCTGTTTCTTGATTAGAATGCATTTGAAGGCAATGCCAATTTGGCCCCAATGAAGGAATGAGGAAGGAGATGAAAAAAAAGCAAATGCAGGCTCCAACACCAGAAGGAGCTGCTCCTAAATGACAAGCATCAACTTCTAGAACATCCCCCACCTAAGGGCACTGAGAGTTTCCTTCTAAGGGGCAGCTTCCCTTCAAGACTTCACTATCCCTCACACTTTATACATCTGGGAGTAATTTCTGTTTTGTTATCCTGTTTGGAATCCAAATGCATTATTCTAGAATGGGCTGGAAGTCCTTCTGTCTGGGTCCTTGCAGAGATGTTTTTGTGGAAGGGTGGCAAGTCCAGGGCAGTGATCCAGCTCCTACCACCATCACGGGGGGAATAAGAACAAAATGCCTCAAGTAGGAGGTGGAGACAGGAGAAGAATGCCCCCAAGAGGATTTGGCTTAGTTAGAGGTCCCCGTTCCAAATGACCCAGAAACCCAGTGGATAGAGTGGAAACAGATTTAATGGGGCAGAAGATGATGAAAAGAGGAAACATGCAAGAGAGGAAGACAAAAGTCAGAAGCTAATGCCCATCAAACAGAAGACAGGAGGAAAAGGGATTTTCCTCACACCATCAATCCTGTCCAGAAGTGACTTACCCTTTCTTGGTCAGTTTATTGAATCCAAAAGGTGCTTACCCCAGCCAATAGCAGTCGCCCTCCCTTCTCTCACCTCTCCCCTCAAGTCCCTGCTGTTCTCCCCCTAACAGATGGTAGCACACACAAGCATTTTTTTTTTTTTTTGCTTCTGATGCTAAGCATGATTTACAGGCTTGAGTTATTATTTATCATTATTCATTTTCTGTCAGCAGTGCATTGAAGGTTAATAGAAATGCCAGCATGCTCACTGATTTACTTAGTAAAATATTTGTTCCAAGGTTTAGGTCATATGATTGGTGTCTGAGTGAGTTTCAGGTTTATGCATTATGAAAAGCAAGATGACTTGACCTTCAGCCACCAACACTAGCACCATATATTACTTTAGTGAGTGACCTTCAGAGACCTAAGACGCAGTAGATGTATTCAACACATGTTAGCCTCCTCCATATTGCCGGCATTGTATACATACCAGCTGAGTTTATGCAATGTAAGCTGAGCCCTGGAGCCCATCTAATGAATGGGAGGCAGATGAGATGTAAACTTAGGCTAAACCAGATCCTTTTCTTAAGATAATAAACTGAATTTGCAGCCCAGCTGCACCGAGTGTCTGTATATACACAGGGAATAATCACTTCGCATTGCCTCCTGGGCTCCTTGCAGCTCAGCACAGAGAAGGATGCAGACAAAAGTACAATTCTGAAGGAAATTTGTTTTAGATGAGCAATTAGTCAGGGCTCCAAGGGATGAATGAACTTAGAAGGATCCACTATGCTAGCATCATTGTAATGTGGTTGCAGGCTGGGCATGCCAGAGAAGGGAGATGGTGAAGAAGGGAGAGACATGAGCCTTGTCACTAGAAGTGTGGAGCCAGGTTAGCAGAAGAGATCTAACTGGCATTATGGTGATGTAGAAAATAAAAACTATGTTAACAGCAATTAGTGGGTAATTAATTTCTAAAGGCCCAGTTCTAATTATTACTGTAGAGGTAATGCAGTATCACAGTGAAATGTGTTTTAGTCACAGTCCAAGATTTAGTGTGCATGAGTTTGAATCCCAGATCCACTATACAAGTTGACTTAACCTACTTAAGCCCCAGTGTTCTTATTAAAACAACAATAAGGTACCAATCTCTTGAGGTTGCTGAGAGGGTCCACTGAGATGACAAATGTAATGTGCCTAGCACATTACATTCACCAAATGTGCACCAGTTTTGTAAGTTCTGTGAATAAATGGCAAAGAGATTGCTGAGAGCATCTGGCCAGTCTTCATGTTTGAGAAGGGACTCGATCTGCCAGTGGCAAAAGAAATGTTGTTTGTTGATGGAGAAAAATGAGCTCTGCAAGAACAAAAAGCCTGCTGGGTGCCAGAAACATGTTGCAACTCTGGGGTGAGAAACGAAGGTCAGAATGTTTACGAGATGAACTTTTTGTTTTCTATTCCTAAACTATGGTTTTTTTTTCCTAAAATTCTCCAAAGAGGTCACTAATGTCCCCTATTACCAGCTATTACTTACTTTCAAACCCAGAGAAATTTCTTTAGGCCTTTAGAATTGCCTCAGTCATAGTTTTAGAACTCCATGATCAACTGATATTTTCCAAGGAGTCTTCCCAGTCACTTCCCCGATCCATCCCCTCCCCTCCTTGTTGTTGACACAGGCCATTACCAGCTGGACTTCCCGCCCTACAGGTAACACATGTGATGTCTAAGCTCATTAACTTGTATATAAGTGACTGGGCCTACTTCAACTATTCATGGCAACCGAAGAGAGTAGGTGTTTTGTTCCTTAAATTACTGCCTTTGATATCTGCTGAGCAGAGAGTTTAATACTCCAGAACCACATTCACGTCTCCTGGAAGCAGTGTGACTCCTCCTTCCCACGTGTTGTACACTAAGAGGATAGTCTATATTAGGCAAGTGTCAGGGAAGGTGGCTTAACAAGCAGTGGAAATATCTTAACCAGAAACTAAACAGAAGGCAGTTTTCTTCAAAGAAAGTAAATACTGGAAATGAATCCAGAGATTTACATCAGCGCAGAGGAGAAGGCTATACACACACACACACACACACACACATATTTATATTATATAATATATTATATAGTTATAACATGTGTTTATGTATAAAATACATAAATAAAATATACAATTATAACATATATTTATATGTTTTATATATATAATCTACTTTTTAAAATAAGAGACAGGATCTCTCTCTGTCACCTAGGTTGGAGTGCAGTGGCATGATCATAGCTCACTTATAACCTTGACCTTCTTAGTTCAAGTGATCCTCCTGCCTTAGCCTCCCAAGTAGCTGGAACTACAGGTGCATGCCACTAAGCCCACCTGATTTTTTTATTATCTTGTAGAGATGATGTCTCATTATGTTGCTCAGCCTTGTCTGGAACTCCTGGACTCAAGTAATCCTCCCACCTCAGCCTCCGAAGTAGCTGGGACTACAGGTACATGCCACCAGGCCTGGCTAGCTTTTCATCTTTTTTGTAGAAATGGGGCATCACTATGTTGTGAAGGCTGGTCTCAAATTCCTGGACTCAAGAGAGGCTTCTTCATTGGCCTCCCAAAGTGCTGGGATTACAGGTGTAAGCCACTCTACCTGGACACAATATTTTATTTGAAATAAGAAAAATTTTCCCTCACTGGGAATGCTGCAGTTGAACTGGATCAAATCCATAAAGAGTAGGAGACTGCCCACCAGTTATTCATTCACTCACTAATTCTAAATGTTAAATTTTCTAGGCAGGGGTCGGGGGAAGGTTCTCCTACATTCAAGGCATTTCTTGAATATAGCCAGACTTCGTAGTTTAGCCAAACTTCATAGCTAATAGCCAAACTTTGTAGTTTAGCCAAACTCTTCTAGCAGCAAACCCCATGATACTGAAACTCTGTTCTTCACACTGATCATTTGTGACAGAATAACAGAGCTTTAGCACCAGACAGGTTCTGAAAGATCGTTGAGTCTAATCCTCTCCCTTTGCCAATGAGAGTTCTGAAGCCCAGATTTGTTGATTTGTGGTTGATAGCGTCAAAGACAGGTCTGAAACACAGATGTCCTGGGTCCTAGAGGTGCTCTTTGCCCCTCTCCATATTTCTTCTGTTCCAGAAAACTCTTCTCCAAAACCGGCCCTAACAATGAGCTGATTATTGGATTCCAGCTGCCGAGACTACAGGACACCATTCTCCAAAGAACCACTTTTCCTCCCCTTGAACAACGGTGGAAATGCCAAGAAACCCAGGGCATGTCAGAAACGTTGATGATAAAATACTGCAATGTAATAACAAAGGTAACCTTCAGAGGAATAAGGAAACAAAGCAATTTAAATTTCTTTTAAATAATTTTCCCTTCTTCCTCCCATCTTCACCCTAGACTGTTGAACAAGCCCATCTGAATTCTGAGGGCATGTTCAATGTCCCACAATGGGGGCTGAGTGCTGGAAATGTCCTTTCATTTAATTTCCAGTACTAGCTAACTTATCTATTGCCATGATCTGTGATTGATTTAGTTTTTATTGCTCTTGGCTGTGACAATCTATAAGGACCCAGCTGATTTCCCCTTTTTGGGTTTTAGGCTTTATTGCTGTCATTTTAATGACAGATATTAAACACAGAGAATTCTCATCTGTATTTCCTCCAACAAGCTGAGCTATCTACTGCATTTGAACGTGAAATGATCCCAGAAAATGTTACTTCCAAAGTCTCCATCCCCTATTTCATCCATACAACCATGCTAGGAATTTATGACAATTCTGAAGAAAAACACATGTATCTTCAGACTAATTTCATTATCATACTACCAAAAATATAATAAATATCTAACATATACTTGAATGAGTTAATAAATGAAGACTTCGTTAACACTTTGGCAGGTGGAACTTTTCGTGAATCTGCCATTAATATTCATTTCTAAATGCTAAGTGAGCACCTACTCTGTATAAGGAAATTGTGCCAGGTGTTAAGAAATTTAAAGATGCATATTATCATGCATTCCACAAACTTACTATTTGTTGATAAAAACCACATGTGTACATTAAAAAATTAATATTGTAAAGTATGAAATGAGTTATTCTAAATAATAAGTAAGATTGCAAGTTTTATAAGGATAGAAAAGAATGAGATATTCTCTTGAGGTGGTCAAGATAAAAGAAATAGGAAGGGAAAGTAACTTATGGAATAAGTAACTAATGAAAGAGGTAACCATTTGATACTGAGTTAGGTCTTTTTCAGCTGAAAGAGACAGAAATCCAATCCAAGTTAATTTATTGACTCACAGTGTTCAGACACTTCTGGGTTAAGTGCTGATATGATATCATAGGAATCTAAAATGTCTGCTCACTACAAGACCAGAGGAATGATCATTCCATTCTACGCCTACATCTGTACTTCATTTTATAGATTTTTCCAACTAAATCCTCCTTCTTTACTCTTTACGCGTGGACATAGATTGCTCAGTATAAGAAATAAATAATTTCTGAATTTTGTTTTAAAGATGCCTTCTTAAGCCTTGAAAATATATGTTCAACTCAGGCTGAAACCCAAGAGCAGTGGCACAGTCAAGTCAAGTAAGAATTTGACTGAAAAACTGATTGAACATCCAGAAGTCAACTCTGCATTCTGTTTAACAATGATGGGCCAAAAAGGAGATTATTTTTCTTTGCTTTGCACACTTTCATGAGATGCATTGCTTGATGATCTCCTAGCTCTCATTCTTGGATGCTACTCTTGATAATATTTTCATTTGTTAATAAACACAGGAGTTACTCTAGGGTTTCCATTCAGAGAGCTGACTCTACCTGGGGAGAAAGAAATGTATTTCTGTTGACCATTATGAGATTACTTATGGAAGGTTATGGTGAGAAGAGTACCAGCTTAAAAAAAATAATGACTTCACAGAACTGAATTTTTGGCTAGTCAAGAAGTACAGAAACTATGTGTAAGTAGTAATCAATATTTTTATTTAATGCAAGTATATGTGTAAGTATTATATGTTAGAACATAGAAAACGATAACTTGTCAAAATGTTTTTATTGATATTATTTAGTTTTTGTACAAAAACTTGAATGATGACATCAAAGGCATGAAGGCATACTTATCAAATTGAAGGATGACACAAAGCATTGATGAAGGATCTACATTCTTTCCTTTAGTCCTCAACACTCAAAATTCAGATGACAAACAATGTGCAGAAGGGTTTCAAAGTAGCAAAAAGGAGATGAGATATGCCTACCTTTCTAACCTTCCAAGAAAGTAGTTTTAAGTTAGCCACCAGAAGTCTGAGCTTGCAGCAGCCCTAACAGGCAGAAACATTTGAATTTCCTTTGATAAGAATAGAGCTTGGCAATTTAAAAGAATTAAATTTAACCTGAAATTTTAGAGGTTGGTTTTCTGTGTGCTTGGTTTTTCTTTGTCCTGGAAAACTCGGTTTTCTTTCAGAGATAAAAGGCTCTTTGAACATCCGAAATTTCAAAGAGCTCAACTTAAATAAAATTAATTTATTCAACAAATGTTTTCTGAGTGGTTCCCATGTTCCATTCATTGTTCTAGGAGATATGATACATTGACCAACAACAATGGTAGAAATTTCTACTCTTTTGCAGCTTACAATCAAGTGAACTGAAGTGACCTTGGATCATAACAAGACATACCTTGGCATGCTCACCTCTATTAGCAAGGGAGTTCAGAGGAACAGACCTGGAAAGTGAAGATAATGAGAGAGATTCTGGCTGGTGTGGGGGTGGGAGTAAGATTTGGGGACTTCCTGAATTACACAGGAGAAACAAACACACACACACACACACACACACTTCGAACAGTTTAGCAATACTAAATGTGCAATACTCTAGTATCTTAGACTCCCTTGCTTGGGATTTTCTACCAACCTCTATGCAGAAATTCCACAGCCAGTATCACCAACCAAACCCACTTCTTAATGTTCCAATGAGAAAGAGCCTGAAATCAGCAGTAGTGTAGAGAGCCCATCTGTCCCGCTGCAAAGGCCCTAGGAGGAAAAAGATCCCAAGAGAGGTTCCAGATGTCTCAAATGAATCCAAAATCCAATCAGATGACCTAGGACTGTCATCCAACTCAAGCAATAAAGAAACCAGTAATCACAGATGACATGACTCCCTGCCAGGTGCTTTGTGCATTTTACACAGTATTTTCAACATGGGCTTTAAAGTCAGAAAATGAGTTGGAATTCCAGCTATGATCATTTGTAGTTGTGACTTCAGCAAGAGTTTCAAACACAGTATCTTCTACTAGTATTATTATTGCTACTAACCTCCAACTATTCCTTTTGCTACTGTGATGACTGTCTCATTGAATGCTATGTAATTCTTCCTAAAACCTTATGAAGTATATATATATATATATCCACTATATCAAGAAAAGAAAATAAATAAATGAAAAGCAAAATTAAGTCTAGAATTATTAGTTCGTTTAAGGTTGTAGCAAGTAAGTAGTGGAACTAGAATTTGAATCTAAGTTTGTTTGTCCAAAACCTACATGCTGATCAAGTAACTCATAGTACCTATGGGAGTGGACAAGAATCCAGTTCATTCAGATCTAAGGAAAAGAGAGGCAGGAGGATGGCTTCCCAAGACCTTACACAGCAGAGAAAACTCTCAGCACAGCAATGAGGACAAGGAGCATGACTCTGGAAACTATCTCAGACACTATCCAAAGAACCACCCCAACCCTAAAGGCTGCTCCTGTGCTACATGCTCTTACTGTTGGCTTAACCACCAATCTTGCCTTGGCCCTTCTTCCTCAAGCAAAATTTGGCTTGTAAAGATCATGGTTGGAGCAGCTTCTCAGGGCTGCCATGGGGACCTACATCTCCAGTGCAGCCACATGGTCCAAGATGGTTACTGTTTAAAATATGCAGCCCTAGTCTTTTATGTCACTGAAATGTTTCAGAAATTCTGATGTTTCTGTGTCCAGAACAGTGTTAGGCTGACTCTCACAGCTAGAAATAGTCAAAAAAAGTTGTGCTTATTTTTAATTTGGAAAATACAGCTGCTAGAGTTGGACCCTTCTCTAGCTAAGCTGCATTGTTGCCCTCATCAGGAGAGGGAACTCAGAGCCCAGCATTCTGAGGCTGGGAGTAGCCACACCCAGAAAACTCCTTGGAGACCATGAATAATAACAACAAGGAGATCCTTCCTATCTGTATACCACTTGACACTAGAGCCTCGCAGGCTCCTTGTGAGGAGACTCAGTCCTTTACTGATGAGAAAGGGAATACCCAAACGGAGGGAAAGAGGTTCCATATCTCACGGGCAGGTGCTTTACCTGGGCTGGCACTTGTGGGTGGAGGTGGGTTATTTTCTCCCATTTTTAAATGAGGAAATTCAGGTTCAGAGAGTTGAAGTAATTTTCCCAGGGTCATCCAGTTTCCACATAGCTACCTGGATCAAAGGCTTCAAGCTCTTCCCATGGGTCCACACTGCCTTTCTCTCCCAGACTATGAGGCTCCATGACCCCATGCTAAACAACCCACATTAAGGGATGTGGGCCCTGAGCCCTCACTGCAAAGAAGTCAAATGCTTGGGTAGACCACGACGGGGGTCGTGTTTGGGAGGATGTTTTTAAATCCAGGCCATATTGAGGAGTTCCCATTCAAAAGATAAGAGTGTGGTTTCACTTACGAAAGCCCTCCCCTGTATCTGCAGCATCTGTGAGTAAGCAAAGGTGAGAGTGGATCCACCCCACTTTAGCACAAACATCTCTGGAGGTCTTGCCTTCAGAGAGTAGCCAGGGTTTCTTACTTAATCACTGTCATTCCCCCATGCATAGAGATCTGAGACTTCAGCCTTATTTCTCTGGGGAAAATCAACCTCAAACACAGTTCCCCACTTGCGGCAAATGAACTTTTGCAATTGGAAAGAATTTTACCATTTTATGCAGTTCTTCTGTGTGCTCAGTGCTTTTTAATTTTATCTTCATAGCAACTCTATGAAATAAGCACTTTCATTTTCTCATTTTATAAAAGGGAAACTGAGGATCTAAGTTACCCAGCATCCCTTAGTAGGAAAGTGGCCAGTCTGAAATTCAAACACAGGTTCTTCTGGATCTACAGTATTGCATTTGAACACCCCAGTATCTTTCAGAAGGGCTCCCTGGAGTAGGTTGCAGCTGCAGCCTAGGCATTATTGAACTTTCTGCAAACACTTGTTCCATTTCTATTTCAGACAGAGGGTGAGAGGATATTGCCATAGCTTCAGCCCTTAGAGGGGTAGTTTGGGTTTGTAGGACTAGTGTTTGTATTCACCTACCTTCCTACTGCCTGACTGTCATTTGCTGGAGAAGCAGGAAATATACCTGCTGTTACTGCCATGGCATCACCCAGGTCAAGGAGAGGGTAGAATTGAGAGATGCCACCTTGTGCCCAGCCCACAGTGGAAAGGAAGAGGTGCTCTCTGGATGGTATAATTTATCATGCCCCACCACCTCCTCTGCCATCATACCTAGGCTATGGCATTCTGCAGGATCCAAGACGAATGAGTATAAGCCATAAAGACTCAGTTGGATGCTTTCCCAAGTGATGAGCAGAACCCAAACGGGACCAAGGAACCGCACAGCACCAGGAGCCCAGTCAAACTCCCTCAAATGCAAAGACCCTTTGTTCTCTTGAAAACTTGCCTTTGTTGGTGAGGTTGCTATTGTTGTGGTCTGGGTAGGGGTGGGGGGAGGAAAATGCCTACATCTCCGCTTTTTAATATGGTAAATGTCAGTGTTTATGCCTGCACGGGACTGGCCTAATTATCCCGTGTCCTCTAAAATCTTCCGCTGTAATTACCACTCACCGCAGTGACACCTACTGCTACAGGGAGAGCCGTCAGCGGCAGGAGCTCAGAGCCAGAGCACACTCAGCAAACTGCAGGCAACACCGGCAGCTGTTTCTGTTTTCACAACGGTGGGAGCTTCATCAGCCATTTTCCCTGGTCCCTCTGGAGTAAATGCCACCATGGTTGAAAAGCTGGAAATGTTTGTCAGGCCTAGAACAAAGCTGTGAATGAATACTATAGTAATTTGCTTTCCCACAATCCCCTCCTTTCTCTAAACCAGCCACAGAGGCAACTGATGGGTTAGAGCAACAACAGCAAAAAAAAAAAAAAAAAGAAAGAGAGAGAGACTATTAGCACCAGTAGTATCTGGTATGTCATTACTATTATGGGTATAATAGCCTTTGCGTTATCTACATATGTACTGTAATGCACTGAGAACTAGCTGAAGAGTTGAGACAGCTCAAGAGAATAGCTTTTTAGTAAAACGCTGTGTTAAAGAGACTGATCCTCCTTTGGAAAAAAAAAATGCCCATCAGCACACATGGGCAGTATTGAACTGTGGTTGCAGTGTAGAGGGAATAGTTGGCCTGGCTTCTATGCCTGCAACTGTACAGAAGGAGGAGGGGAACAAGAAGAGGAAGAAGAAGGAGAAGGGGGAAGAAAAATCAATAAATTCAGTGTAAGCAAAGTCACAGCAACCTTTAAAATAATAAGACAAATCCATTTATTTCACAAATGTCTTCATTTCCAAATGCCATTGTTTGGGGCACTCTGCTGTCATTGTCCATGACATTTTCAAAAACTTGGCTCTTAATCATTTAGGTGTAGCTGGAGTTCTTCTGCAACAGCCAAGTTAAAAGATTATGCATTCACCCCACTGCTCTGGCAGGGAAGATCGACTTTAACAGCCTTGTCCTGTGGGGCGAAGGAGGGAGGCTGGTGGTGGGGGAAGAGACTTGGAGAAAGACAAGGCTTAAATATGGACAGAAAAGCTCAGCTGTATTGCTATATACAATGAAAAGTAATTACAGAGAAAAATGAAAGCTGTTTCTTGCTGTTAGCAGGAAGAATAAGAGAATTCTGTACCTTTTTAAAGCTCTGAGTCCATTTTGATGTAATTGGTTCTGGAATTATTTATGACATTAATTGCTGCGCTATCGACTGCCTGTCAGTGGCCCTGGCAGTTAGTCCATCTTTCTTAGCAGAGACAGCCTGCTCAGCCCAAACTAGACTGACAAGCTAATTATACCCATCTTCCCCTTCAATGACAAATGCTGCTCATCGGAAACCTTTCTAGAAATAAGCTCTCATTCTTTTCACTTTTTCCTGAGCCAGACATAACGGATATCTCAAGGTGCAGATCACAGCTAAAACTCAGCTCACAGGGCTATTAGCTCTGAACATCTCACTTGAGCCAAAAAACCTAAGCATCTTATGTTATCAAACTGTATGTCATTCCCTGATGCTAGTTTTCAGGGATGAGCAGGGGCCTGGCCTGTCAGTCAGAACAGAGCAGAGGGAGCCAAGCTGACAGAATTAGCCAAGCTCTTCTTAACTGTCCATGGACCTGACTCAGGTGATGATAAGGAGGCTGGGGAAATGCCTTCTGCGCTTTGCACAACTGCTGCTCTTGGGGGCATTTGGGAGATGATCGATGCAGGGGCCCATTTTGGGGAGGCCAACCGGGAGCTCCTCTGTCCACCATGCAGCTTTATCCAAAGGCTCCCTGGTGATTGAATTGTACAGATGATTCCTGTGTTTAAGGCTTTCATTGCATGAAACCTTTGTGGGCATGGCATGCCATCAAGCATTGCTTTGTAAAGCGGACATCCCTGTATGTGGGACACTAGAAAGAGGAACATGAGAAGAAACGATGTGATTCTCTTGTTGGAGAAGCTTGCAGGCTAGTTTGGACGACAAGGCATGCACATAAACAGATGTGTACAAGAATGATGTAAAGTGGCTAAGCGCGTGGCTCACACCTGTAATACCAACACTTTGGGAGGTCAAGGCAGGCAGATCATGAGGTGAGGAGATCGAGACCATCCTGGCTAACATGGTGAAACTTGTCTCTACTAAAAATACAAAAAAAATTAGCTGGGTGTAGTGGCACGCACCTGTAGTCCCAGCTACTCTGCAGGCTGAGGCAAGAGAATCACTTGAACCCGGAGGTGGAGGTTGCAGTGAGCCGAGATTGCACCACTGCACTCCATCCTGGGGGACAGACAGAGCGAGACTCCATAAAAAAAAAAAAAAAAAAAAAAAAAAAAGAATGATGGAAAGCATAAGAAAAAGAAACAACTCTCCTTTAAAAATACCACCTAGTTTATATATCTACCATAGATTTCTTGTTTCCTTTTTGCACTGTTTTGTGTTTTCCAAAGTAGGTCAGCAAAATCCTTTTTTTTCAAATGATAAAGGCACCTTAGAAAAGAAAGGCTCACTTGTGCCTGTTACCCAATTAGGAGAAAAGTCAGGAGGCCAGAATTCAAGTCCCCTACCTGAGGTTTGGCAATATACAAACTCTCAAAATCCAAATCTGTAACATGAATTTAGTAACCTCATCCTGCCTCCCACACAATATTTGGTAGGAATCAATTTAGAAAAAATTATAGAAACACAGAATAAAGAAGAAATATGCCATCCAGCTGCAAAGTGTAGTGATGAGAACAAGGGCAAAATGTAGCTTTGGATCAGTAAGGTTATTGGATGCAGCTTGCTTTGAGAATGCTCTTGGCCTTTGAGATTGTGAGGTCACCAGGGCAGTGTTAGTGCATCAGAATTCTTCACATAATTTTCCTATTTTTATTTATGATTGCAAGGGATACTTATGGATGCTGAGAAAACAAGAGGTGGACTGTGGTGGATTTGCATTGGAGCCACTTAGTTTAAATGGAACTGCATTTCCCAGAATACCCTTCTCTGAATACTTTCAACTTGGTGTAAGACCCAAGAGACATTTATGTGAGATCTGGAAGGCAGAAATAGAGGTATGGCCCGATTGCTTGACTCTCAGTAGGTGAGTGGAAGCAGCTTCTGCGTAATTCTGGTTATCTTCTGGCTCTTCTTCTTGGCACAGGACAGCAGGCAGGCTCAAGCCTCCCCCAGCTCCTGCTGAATCTTCTGCTTCAGCTTTTCCTATGCCTGGCCTGGGAGCCAACAGAAAAAATGGGACCAGCTTCTCCTCAAAGTTGTAAGACTGTAGGAGGTGAGAAACCAACATGGGTGCCAGCTGGCCCTCCGGAGTTCCAGCCCAGCCTTGGAGGTCCTGGCTGGTCCTCGTTTCCCCTACTTTGGATCTGTCTTTCTTGCCTTGCCCTCTGCTATGGACTTCAGGCCTCAGTGCCAGTATGTATTTATTTTTATATCTATAAAGTCTCCTGGTGGCTCTGCTTCTCTGATCAAACATTGACTGAATCAGGTCCCTAGGGCAATATTAAGTGCCTCCGGATTATTCATTGTCCAGAGATTCCAGTAAAGGAATCTCTACCCCAGCATGCGGGAGAGGGAGACAACCACTATGTGCAAAATGACATGGGCGTGAGCATGCCCCGCGAGAGTTGGTTTTCATGTTAGTGTAAGGCAAACGACGCGAGAAAAACTGTGAAAAATGTGAGCTCTATCTTTACAATCCTAAATACCTAGACACCATCTAATATTTTCTCCATAACACCAAACACTGTATAGCTAGGAAATGAAGTGTATTTTCAGGCAGATGGCTGATACTGCAAAAACGTAAGTTTCTTCTCCAGTGCATAACACAGTGAAACTTGTTCTACAAAGGAGTATAGCTGGGATAACCAGCTATCTCAGTTTTCTCAAGATTAAGGGATTTCATGGGACATGGGATGGGATCTTCATCGTGAACACTGGTACAGTCCTGGATACATTGGTACGATTGATTACACTATGCGTAAAACAACTTTTCTGCCATAAAAATGTTAGCAATCTCAGCATGATATGTTTTCAATCTCTCTGAATCTGTTTCCTCACCTCTAAAATAGCTTTTCTGAGGGTAAATTGTTTTAATATGTATAAGATACTACAGTTCTTGAAAAATAGCAAACACCAAATATACAGCTATTAATCATTAGTAAATACTATTATCAGAAAAGGTAACACATGGATATGTTAAAATATAACAATAAATTCATATATGATGTACCAAGCATCATGTGATGCAGAAAATGTTACTCTCAGGGTCTATGGGGAGAAACAATATAAAGGGTGGGAGATGCTTGTGTTAATTCATTCAACAGAAGCACCACTCTGTGATAGGCACCACACAAAGCACCAGGTTTAATTTGGTGAACCCAGTAGACATTAGTTCCTACCTTCAGGGTGTTTTCAATCTACTGCGAGAGTCAGACATAAACAAAACACAGGCAAAAAAACAAAAAAGAGTATTATGGAAGAAAACATTTGTGCACCCTCAGAGAAAATTTAGGGGCAGATGTAATTTAGATGGAGTGATCAGAGAGAAGTTCTGTGATAAAGTGTCATTGAGAATGACACCTGAATGATGGGTAGCAGTCAGCCAGGCACAGGATAGGAGAAAGAGCAATCCCATGAAGGGGAAAGAATAGGGTTCAGAGAATGTATCTTGGAAGAGGCGGGGGCCTTGAATTGGGTCTTGAAGAACCAGTGAGGTTCCAATGGACACAGAATTAATGCCTATCATTGGCCTTTGAATTTCTTTATCATATTGGGAAATTATTTCAGTCTCTGGACCTCAGTTTTATATTCCATGAAATAATCAGTTTCAACTAAGTGATGCTATGGAGGAATTATGTTGATAGGATTGAATATGCTGAAGAAAATAAACACAGAAGAATCAAAAACTGCTTGTCATTAACCATGACCACACACAACTATCCCACAGGAACTGGCAGGAAAGCCCTGGTTACTGTGTTTGCTACAGGCACCGCCCATCTACTGAAAAGGCTAAGATGTCCTGAAGACTTGAATAGATGCTGGGGGTGCCAATTAGGACTCCCGGGAGTATATTTGATGCCTTTTTAGAGGAATTTGTGCTTCTTATTTTCAGTGAATCATTTCAGTGTGTCAGAGAAAAGGAGTTTCCCTTTATGAAGTCCCTTACCCACTAGAAGGAAGGGGATAACTGAATAGCTAAACCGTGGACACTTCACACACACACACACACACACACACACTGTGATAGGCACCACACAAAGCACCAGGTTTAATTTATGTGGGTTTTTCCAAGAAGTTTCCCAGTTTAATATATATATATATATATATTCCCAGTTTACCAGATATATATATATAGCTGGTAAACTGGGAAACTCCTTGGAAAAACCCACATAAATGTAACATGAAGCTTTAAAAATTGGTTCCTTTAAACCACTCTCTGCCTATAAATTGTGTGGTGCTGAGGGCAGTTTTCTTAGGCCATTCTTTTCACTAAGTGTGCAGAGCGATGAAATAGGTGGATGAGGGAAGATTACTATGCAGGTCCCCACCCCGCCTCCCTCCAGGCAGCCAGGGGTTCATTTCTGTGCTTCTCCCTCACAATGGGCACAAAAAGAGAAAATTAGGACTTCCCTGAGGACTTTCGGCTAAACCAGGCAGCCCCAGGAGGGCAGAGAAGTTCCCTGCCTCCTCTGACTTACGGCACACAGCCTGGCCCAAAGTGGGAACTGGAGATGTCTTACCTGGATAGACGAATTAACTTCAAGCCAAGATCTGGTCTGATTTGACCTGGCTAATGTGGAAATTGAGAAATGGCAAGAAGATTAGAAAGCATTTAGGGAAAGAGTAGCATCCTGACTCTTGGCAAGAGATACAGATTCTCAGTCAAGCCGCAGAAAAAGGCTGCCTCCTGGGGCCCTCAGCAAGGTGACCTTGACCCAGGCGACTGTTCTCTTATCTGAGCTCCGCAGGCAAACACTTCTCTACTAGCCGGGAAAATGTCTGTTTTTAAAAAGTAAACTTGGCAAACAGTCTTTCAAATCTGTAGCTTAGACTTTTGAATAAACATTACCATGATGGCTTTACCATAGCCCTAAGACAGAAATCATCTAGTAATTGCAATAAAAATATCAGTGGTATCTTAGAGTTACTGAACATATCATCTATTGCGAAACCCTTTTACATACAATATCCCATTTAGAACAACACAACTATGATGTAAGCTTCAACATGGACATGGACCAAGTCGTTTTGCTTATCACTGTACTCTCCTCATTTTGATAAATATTTGTCGAATAAATCAATGACAGCAAATAGAATACTAAGGCTTAGAAAGGCCATATAATTTTCCTCATGTCAGATAGTTCATAAATGACACAGCAGTTAATTTTTAGTATAGGCAGTTCAGAATGTTTTCCAGGTATGCTCACAACTCAGCCTCTTCTGATGTCCACAATAGCAGATAGATTCACCTTCAGCTTCATTGATATAGGGAGTATTCAAACCGAAGAACTGGAGAAAGTCTTAGATCATAAAAAATGTATGCAGAAAAACAACAACCCAAAGAAGCTTGTTTTGTGGAAATTATCTCCCTAATCCAAAAGAATATCAGCTCTCATTATAGTACTTGGTTATAGTATAGCTTATCATGCTGCGTGGGTTAGTATTGTAAGGTCAAGAAATCATTTTATTCTAGAATTCAAGCAATATTTCCCTTTCCCTGACCTTTGAATTTTCTGTAAAAGTATTGCCTTGACCCGAATTTAGCAGTCATGAAGATGATATGCATACGCTTTTCATTTTTAAGAATAATAGCACTATACCCAGGGATTGTGGAAATTATCTTCCAGATGCTTCTGTACTGACTCTTGTAGAGGAAATCCTGTATCTGATTGTGTATCAGTCGTTGCGATGTCAGGAGAAGTGAATCTTTATATCCAGCCAAGAACAGAAAGGCTGACTTACTGAGCTCCGGCTAAAACTCCGTATTTAGTGGTGCCTTCTCTTTTCTTAATTTCTGAATTTAGGGCTGCAGTTGAAAGGAAGAAAAATATGGGAGCCCCTTTTTCTGTCGGTAAACTCACATCAGCTTGTCTGGTACTCATAGACATTATCTTCACTCAGGACAGGTAGCGGAAGAGGTGGTTTGCTCCCTCCTCACTCTGTCCTTTTAGGTTTCCAACATTTTCAGGACACATGTAGAATTTTTTTCAGGTGAATGCCACAAGAGATCTAATAGAAGATGCTTTTGTTTTTGACTTCTAATTAATCAAGATAACATCTCTCTCAACCATTAGACAGTAAAATCAATACCTCAGGTGGCTGCACCGCCAGTTAGACTTATACACCAACACCTATTATTGGCAAATCAGTGATATATTTCACCATGTTGCACTCTATCATTTTATAATATGTGAACAATGTGACTATGTTGAGAGTATGGAGAGATGGTGATTTCTGCCTGTGGAACGGGATTTCAGCTGCATCCCCAGCCCTGGTCCACTGCCTCCCACACCCAAAGCTGGGGTGTTGACTCATTTTCCAGATTCTGAGGAGCATGAAACCACTCACTCACTATCAGGGATACCAGAATCCCAGGGTGCAGAAAAGGTAGGTAGAAAAAAGATCCTAGATTCACAGGTGGAACTACTCTAAGAAACGTGGGTGTGTCAAGAACTCCTATCATAACAGGCAGCAATGTCTAGAGGTGAGGGTGCTGTCTATTTTGAGGCCCTGCTCTCCACTTAAGAGTGGGAGTAGGAGAAGAAAGGGGAGGGAAGGGGGAAGTGAAATCCTCTGTAGAAGTAACATATGGAGGATCTCTGAGGTGTAGCTGAGAGGAAAACAAATTTCTCGGGGATGAGCTGTAGAGTTTATGTAAGTGACACCTACCTGAGTCATTGTGAACGTTCGTTGAGGAAGCAACCAACAAGTCAAAGACTTCATTGTAGATGGAGGACTTTCTCTTTGAGTCAGTCTGTTGCCTTCTCTTGACCTAGAGCTAGAGCACCGAGTGCATGATATGCTCTGCAGTTCTCTAGGCACCGAGACACTGTGTGGTAGGCCAAAAAAGTATATAAGGCAAATGACTTACCATGGCTCCTATCTACAGTCTTGTCAACTCACTCAAGTCCTGCATCACTATTGCTTTTAGCTAGGGTTCCCTATGTCTCTATCTCCCTGAATTTTCGTCTAATTAGTAGAGCAAGACTCTTGAAGGCATGACAAATTCCAGGTGACGTGGGATCTTGAGGATACCCTTTTACCTTTAAGGTCAGGAAGGGCTGGTGAAGTGACAGACTGCAGGGGCTGAATAAGGGGACCTACTGGGGCACCAAAGTCCAAAGGACCCAGTGCAGACCTTTAGATAAGGACAGTCTTCCAACTGATCCTCTTCCAGGAAGCATTCCTGACCTTCCCAAGCCTGCTCCTCCTTGCCATGGCTTTACTTGGGATCCCCTTCCGAAACTCTAAAATCACATTTCTTCTGTTTTCACTGAGATATTTTTGCTTTTTTTTCAACACTGTTTTTCCCCAGGCCTGCCGGAGCTCACACCTGCTGGAGTTTTCCTCTCATTGGAAAGCTATACTTGGAAAGTCAATAAAAACAGAAAAGTAAATTTATAGTAATATGATTATGCTACCGGGATCTATTCTTGTGATACCAAGGTGGTGGGTCATAGATGTTGCCCTGAAGACATATATACACAATCCTCCAACAGGTGGAGGAACAACCCACAGTGTGTGCGCTCTGTTCTGATGACACACTTCCTCTAATCTGTGGGCCTCAGTGACATCCCCCAAATTGTTCCCTAGCAACTTGAGCTGTGGGCTCATTGAGAGACTCCTCTTCCATTCCTTGCTTTTTATCCAAACTGATAGTAACTAAGAGTTTATATTTCTTTGTCTATGAGCTTGGTTCAAATTGTCACTGAAAATGTTTGTTTATTTTTTTTAAACATGTCCCTGTGCAGGAAGTGGAAGCTATAATTTGCAGCACAAGTTTATGTGATATGGGGGCATAATGCCTCTGGCCTGAGTTTTCATGGTATTTTTCTCTTTGAGACATTATTTTCACACTCCAACCTCATAATGTCTTGAGCTATATAATCTGTTCCATTTGAATAGAAAGTCCTGTATCAACCACAATGTGCAGCCCAATACATTGCCTATAGGTTTGTGAGGATGAAGTAGGGTTTTGATTAGTTACCTGGTGTCTTAGTGTTGAGAACAAATCTCACCCTTAATGTATTACCATGTGAGCATGCATTATGGATTGCAGAACCACTCACCCTTACAGGGAGTTGTTTCACTAACAATTAATTTTACCACTTGTCTGCACCATGATTTGAGACACAAACCATCTTCTGACAGCAAGTGCTCTGAGCTCTCCTAGAGATTTGTTGGTGATGCACCAGCCCCTGTTGGACAGCTCCAAACCACACTTCCATCCTGAATTCCTGCTTCAAACCCTATTGGTTTGTGTCATTCAATGTCAGCAAAGTCAAAGGCAGGGCTGGTCTTTCACAAAACATAGGCAAGTCAGGTGTGTCTTTGACTAACACTCTCTTCTGGTACCCCATTCACTGTGCAGTGTTTTCCTCTGCAGTTCCCAGGCCTTTAGGCAACCATAATCCCAGTCCCTCCTTCCCTGACCCAGGCCATACCAGAGCAGATGCCCTGCTCTAATCCAACCATCAACGTCAGCCGTGTCTGCTTTCTTGCACTGATTCTTTATTTTTTAGTTATTCATTCATTCATTTGATAAACATTAGTTGTGTCAGGCAACCTGTTAGATACTAGGGATAAAATGCTGATTATAATGGACATAGCCCTTGTATTCATGAGCCTTAGAGTTTATTGGGGGAGATATTTAGTAATTGAGTACATAAAAAGATGTATTTACAAATTGCAATAAATTTCAGGGAAGAAAACAATAGCTATAAAAATTTAACATGGAATATACTTGAGATGGACTAGTGGGAGTCAGCCTGCAGATTCCTCACTTCATGACCATGGAGCTCATCCTCCTCTCCTCCATCTTGGGGCATTGCCCACAGCTGAAAAGAGCTGCTCCACTCAAGAAAGCACACCCTTCCTGGAACAGTCAAATTCAATGGCTGGTCCACATGGGGATACAGAGGCCTGACACCCTTGGTTCGGGGCAGGACAACTCTGAAGACCACCCCAGTCCCAGAGCTCCCAATGGGGTTGGCTGAGGCCTCTGGTGCAGCTGCACTATGGTTCAACTTATCCCTCTGTCCATTCCTTTTCTCCTGACTCTCTTACAGATCTTGATCAGAGGATACTCTCCAAAATACCTGCATGCAAATCTCAGAGCCTGGTTCCCTGAGTACCTGTCCTAAGATAGAGCCCCTAACAAGAGGTGATATTTAGCTGAGCTCAGCAGTGGGAAGAATGGGCAGCTGGCTTTGCAAGCAGAGGGAAGAGGATGTGCAAAGGCCTAATGGGAGAAAATGCCAGGAAATATCAAAGGCCAGAGGGGCTGATGCTCTGAAGGTCATCCTGCTCACACTGATGTGCCACATCCTCTATAGCATGACCTGATCTTGCCCATCCACACACCTCCTGACTTGGTTTCTCACACAAAGTGTACACAAGCTAGTCCAGTCTCCCCTAGCCTCTAAAGCTCTGATTGTGGGCTTCCTCCAATCTACAGTGCCTTCCTATCAACTGCTATCCTCAGTAATTTTTTTTGAAAACTTAATTCCAAGCTGATTATTTCCCTACAACTTAGTATTTTATTATTAATCATTCTGCACCATACACTGCTTTTTTTCCTTTGAGTTTTAAAAAATGTTTTGCTGTGTAATCTTCACAGCCCTGATGAGACTAAAAGATGCTTCATGAAAAGAATGGTTTAGGATTTTCTACAGAGTTCTCTTACCAGGATACAGAACTGAAGGAGTCAGAGCTCATCAAATAGGGTATCAGCGTGGGTTCTTAGTGATGGACAGCTTTACTCCTTCTCACTAGTTTAAAGAGGAAAAAAATTATTAGAAGCTATACTGTGATTCACAGAATATCTTGGAGAGTGAGAGAATCAGATTTGGAGACTTTTCAAGGAAACAGCCTTCTTCATGGGCTATGGCAGTAGGGACATCACTTCCACTTGGCCCAGACTTTGCAGCTCACACACAGCACTGATGCTGAATCAGGAAATATCACTGCTGTACTTGGGCCTCTCTTATACCACCCGCCAGAGTGGAGTCTGTATGGCATCTGCTACATTGTGTCACAGACTTGTGGGTCAGTCTCACATGGGGGCATCTGACTGGTAGAATCTAAGTCAGGTATTATGTTGCAAGAGAAACTGGGAAACCACATGTCTGGCTGCTTCTGTAGGGTGGTGTGGATTCACAGGTGGAAAATTAGAAGCTTAGGAGAGGTGTTCAAAGGTAATGAACAACCCAAAATATTGGCTAATGCCCACTACACATGAAAAGGAGGCTTTAAGGACCTCTAATAACAGCCTAGGAAGTTAAACAACCTTTAGGGTCATTATGGACTCTGTCTCTCTCTCATGCCTTACATCCAATTCCTGAGAAAGACCTTCTGACTCACTTCAAAACCATCTCTTAAAACATTTTTTCATAATCCCAGCACAGGAATTGGCAAACTACATTCTGCAAACCAAATCCAGCCCATCTTCTGTTTTTGTAAATACAGTTTAATTAAACCATATCCATGCCCATTCATTAATATGTTGTCTATTGCTATTTTTACACTACAACAGCAGAGTTGAGTAGGACTTTTGCTGATAAATCCTAAAATATGTATTAACTGGTTCTTTATGGAAAAAATTGCTGTCTTCTGTCCTAGTCTGAACCACCACCAACTCTTTCTGGACTACTGCAAGAGCGTCCTAAAAGACCCCACATTTCCTATAAGCTCCAACAATCTGATGTCACACTGTACCCACAGTACTCACTGCAAAACTAATATGACCAGGTCACTCAAGACAGATATCATTCAACAAACTTCCTTATACTTAATGTAGAGAAATACCTTCAATATAGCAATAAGACCCTGTACAGTTTACCTTGTCTCTACACACATGGTTGTTCAAAGGAACAATAATATTGAGTGAAAGACACCAACAACCATGGTTGGAAGATGTATGTTTCCTTGATGCTCAAAGAGAAGAGGTGATGTTCTTGTCAAGTATGAGATGATGGCTTGCTCCTAGGTACCGGATACAGGGAAGGGCTTCACTATTTCCTAAGTGCATCACAGAACAAGCAGGTACTGTGGCTCACACTGAATAAAGGGAAGATTCAGGCAGCTGCAAGAAGCTTGCTGATATGGTTTGGCTGTGTGCCCACCCAAATCTCAACTTGAATTGTAGCTCCCATAATTTCCACCTGTCATAGGAAGAACCCCATGTGAGATAATTGAATCATGGGGTAGGGTCTTTCCTGATGATAGTGAATAAGTCTCCTGAGAGCTGATGGTTTTACAAAGGGGAATTCCCCTGCACAAAGTGTCTTGCCTGCTGCCATGTAAGACATGCCTTTGCTTCTCCTTTGCCTTCTGCCATGATTGTGGAGCCTCCCAGGCATGTGGAACTGTGAATCCGTTAAGCCTCTTTCCTTTATAAATTACCCAGTCTCAGGTATATCTTTATTAGCAGCATGAGAACAGACTAATACAGTAAATTGGTACCAGGAATGGGATGCTGCTGTAAAGATACCTGAAAATGTGGAAGCGACTTTGGAACTAAGTAACACACAGAGGTTGGAACAGTTTGGAGGGCTCAGAAGAAGATAGGAACATGTGGGAAAGTTTGGAACTTCCTAGAGACTTGGAGGGTTCAGGAGACAGGAAATTGTGAGAAAGTTTGGAACTGCCTAGAGACTTGGAGGGCTCAGAAGAAAGGAAGATGTGGGAAAGTTTGAAACTTCCTAGAAACTTGTTGAATGGCTTTGACCAAAATGCCGATAGTGATACAGACAATAAAGTCCAGGCTGACATGCTCTCAGATGGAGATGAAGAACTTGTTGGGAACTGGAGCAAAGGTGACTCTTGCTATGCTTTAGTGGAGACTGGTGGCATTTTGCCCCATCCTAGAGATCTCTGGAACTTCGAACTTGAGAGAGATAATTTAGGGCATCTGACAGAAGAAATTTCTAAGCAGCAAAGCATTCAAGGGGTGATTTGGGTGCTGTTAAAAGCATTCAGTTTTATATATTCACAAAGATATCATTTGGAATTGAAACTTCTGTTTAAAAGGGAAACAGAGCATAAAATTTCAGAAAATTTACAGCCCAATGATGCAATAGAAAAGAAAAATCCATTTTAAGTAATGAGGAGCCAAATGTTAATCCTCAAGACAATGGGGAAAGTGTCTCCAGGGTATGTCAGAGGTCTTCATGGCAGCCTCTCCCATCATAGGCCAGGAGACCTAGGATGAGCGAATGGTTTTGTCGGCTGGGTCCAGGGCCTTGCTGCTTTGTGCGGTCTCTAGACTTGTTGTCCTGTGTCCCAGCTGTGGCTAAAAGGGGCCAATGTACAGCTCAGGCTGTTGCTTCATAGGGTGAAAGCCCCAAGCCTTAGTGGCTTACATGTGGTGTTGGGCCTGTGAGTGCACAAAAGTCAAGAATTGAGGTTTGGGAACCTCTGCCTAGATTTCACAGGATGTATAGAAATGCCTGGATGTCCAGGCAGAGGTGTGCTGCAGGGGCAGAGCCCTCATGAAGAATCTCTGCTAGGGCGGTGCAGAAGGGAAACGTGGGGTGGGAACCCCCATACACAGTCATCAATTGGACACTGCCTAATGGAGCTATGAGAAGAGGGCCACCATTCTGCAGACCCCACAATGGTAGATCGACCGACAGCTTGCCCTGTGCACCTGGAAAAGTCACAGACACTCATCACTAGTCTGTGAAAGCATCCAGGAGGGTGGCCTGTACCCTGCAAAGCCACAGGGGTAGAGCTGCCCAAGACCATGGGAACCTACCTCTTATATCAGCATGACCTGGATGTGAGACATGGAGTCAAAGGAGATCATTTTGGAGCTTTAAGATTTGACTGCGCCACTGGATTTTGGACTTGCATGGGGCCTGTACCGCTTCATTTTGGCCAATTTCTCCAATCCTGAATGTGTGTATTTACCCAGTTCCTGTATCCCCATTGTATCTAGGAATAAACTAACTTGCTTTTGATTTTACAGGCCCATAGGTGGAAGGGACTTGCCTTGTTTCAAATGAGAGTTTGGATTGTGGACTTTTGAGTGAATGCTGAAATGAGTTAGGAGTTTGGGGGACTATTGGGAAGGCATGATTGGTTTTTAAATGTGATGACATGAGACTTGTGAGGGGCCAGAGGAAGAGTGATATGGTTTGGCTGTGTTCCCACACAAATCTCATCTTGAATTGTAGCTCCCATAATTCCCATGTGTCCTGGGAGGGACCCAGTGAGAGATCATTGAATCATGGGGGCCAGTTTCCCATGCTGTTGTCATGATAGTGACTAAGTCTCATGAGATCTAA
Source organism: Trachypithecus francoisi (assembly GCF_009764315.1). NCBI lineage: Eukaryota > Metazoa > Chordata > Mammalia > Primates > Cercopithecidae > Trachypithecus > Trachypithecus francoisi. The sequence goes on along the minus strand of NW_022681474.1, from coordinate 40,897,746 downwards.
TGGTTTTACAAAGGGGAGTTCCCCTGCAGAAGCTATGTTGCCTGGTGTCATGTAAGACATGACTTTACTTCTCCTTTGCCTTCTGCCAGTATTGTGAGGCCTCCCCAGTCATGTGGAACTGTGAGTCCATTAAACCTCTTTCTTTTATAACTTACCCAGTCTTGGCTATGTCTTTATTAGCAGCAGGAGAACAGACTTATACACTTGCCTTTGCCATTTTCCTATTTCTGAAAATAAGTTTCTTCCTCTGCCCATCCCCTAACCTACCTGTCTGATGTGAATTCTCTGAATGTGGTCTTGTTTGCTCATCAGGCACAAGTGATGAACGCTAATCATCCCAGCACATTCTTCTTTACTGCAAGAGTAGGTCAATTAACGATTAATTTTCTAGCTACAGAGAACTGCAGCAGATCCATGCTTCAGGACTTTTAGTTTTTTATATATAAATTTAAGGGGCACAAGTGCAGTTTGTTACACAGATATATTATGTAGTGAAGTCTGGGCTTTTAGTGTAACCATCACCCAAATAATGTACATTGTACCCAGTAAGTAAATTCTCGTCCCTCAATCCCTTCCCACACTCCCACCCTTCCAAGTCTCCAATGTCTATTTTACTCTCTATGTTCTTGTGTGCACATTATTTAACTTCCACTTATAAATGAAAACATGTGGCATTTGACTTGTTTCTGAGTTGTTTCACTTAAGATGATGACCTCCAGTTCCACCCATGTTCTGCAAAAGGAATTATTTCATTCTCTTTCTTATGGCTGAAGAATATTCTATGGGGTGTGTGTGTGTGTGGTGTGTGTGTGTGTGTTTGTATACACATATAGTCATATGGCATAAGATGATAGCGTATTGTGGCTTTAATTTGCATGTCTTTGATGATTAGTGATGTTGAGCATTTTTTTCCATATGCTATTGGCCATTTCTTTATCTTCTTTTGAGAAATGTCTATTCGTGTACTTTGCCCACTTTTAAATGGAGTTATTTGTTTTCTTTTCATTGAGTTGTTTGAGTTCCTTGTAGATTCTTGATATTAGTCACCTATTGGATGCATAGTTTGCAGATATATATATAATTTTATTTTTTAAACTTTTAGGTTCAGGTATACAAGTGCAGGTTTCTGCAGGTTTGTCACATAGGTAAACTTGTGTCTTGAGGGTTTGTTGTACAAATTATTTCATAATCCAGGTATTAAGCCCACTACCCAATAGTTTTCTCTTCTGCTCCTTTCCCTCCGCCCACCCTCCACCCTCAAGTAGACCCCAGTGTCTGTTGTTTCTTTCTTTGTGTTCATAAGTTCTTATCATTTAGCTCCCCATTATAAGTGAGAACATGCAGTATTTAGTTTCCTGTTTCTGCATTAGTTTCTAAGGACAATAGCCTCCAGCTGTATCCATGTTCTCACAAAATACATGACTTGTTTCCTTTTAATGATTGCATATAACATTTTCTTTATCCAGTCACCTATTTATGAACACAGGTTGATTCCATATGTTGGCTATTGTGAATAGTGCTGTGATAAACATACATGTGCAGGTATCTTTTTGATATGACATTTTTTTCCTTTAGGTAGATACTCAATAGTGAAATTGTTGGATCAAATGGTAGTTCTATTTTTAGTTCTTTGAGAAATCTTTGTGCTGTTTTCCATAGAGGTTGTACTAAATTACATGCCCAAGAATAGTGTATAAGTGTTCCCTTTTCTCCACATCCATACCAATGTCTGGTTTTTTTGTTTGTTTGTTTGTTTGTTTTTACTTTTTAATAATAACCATTCTGATGACATAAGATGATAACTCATTGTGGCTTTAATTTGCATTTCTCTGATGATTAGTGTTGTTAAGCATTTTTTTTCACATGCTTCTTGGCCATTTGTTTATCTTCTTTTGAGAAATATCTATTCATGTACCTTGCCCACTTTTCAATGGAGTTGTTTTCTTTTTGTTGAGTTGTTTGTGTTCCTTTTATAGTCTTGATATAGTCACCTATTGGATCCATAGTTTGCAAATATTTTCTCCCATTATGAGGCTCATCTCTTCACTCTGTTGATGATAATGATGATGATAATTATTATTATTATGCTATGCTGGTCATCTAGTCTCTGACTTAAAATGAAATATTCTTATAGTATCATCTTAGCATATTTCATTTTTTTCTTCTTTGATTTGAAGTTTTGGTTTTGGTTTTAAGTTGTTGTGTTTTTTCTTTCTAAAACACTTTTTAAAATTATGGGCTGTCTATAATTATCACTTAAAATACACAATGAGGGTAGTTTACAGTATCAGGACAATGAGTTATTTTATCAGTTGAATAATTTGTTCATTTTTGTGAGTTTTTCGTCAGTGTACTTTATTTTATATGGCCCTTTTGAGGATCATTAATCCTCAAAAAAATTACAATATTTCACATGTGTCTTATAGTCAGTTTGGGCTGCTATAATGAAGTACCATAGACTGGGTGGCTTAAACACAAAACACTTTCTCAAAATTCTAGAGGCTAGGAGCCTGATATCAGGGTGTCAGTATAGTTGGGTTTTGGTAAAGACTCTTTCAGGTTGCAGATAGTCAATCCTGTTGTATCTTCACATGGTGCAAAGAGAACAAGAGAGCTCTTTGGGCTCTCTAGGGATTAAGGGCACTAATTCCATTTATGAGGGCTCCATCCTCATGATCCTATTACCTCCCCAAAGTCCCTCCTCTTAATATCATCATATTGATGGTTAGGATTTCAAGATACAAATTTAGGGGGTGGGAATATAAACATTCAGTGCATTATAACAGGTTAACAAATTCTAATAATTGTAATAATAGTTTTTGTACTTTATAAAGTCTCCAACTCTTACTATAGAACAACTAGGCAATCTTCTTTTCAGGCTGATCACTATTATCTTTAACACAATTCCAAGGAACTGCTGAAGATGTTCTTGCTTTGTGATAACATCAAGATATTCTCTCCTGCTCCAAACAGGTAATAAGTACCCTCTCATGAGCTCTGGGCATCCTGTCTATCTTCTACCAATATATATTTCTATAGCTACATATGTATGCATCCATCTAGCTATCTAATCTTTCCATCATAACCTATGTATTTATTTGTTTGGAGAATGGTATTCAAAACCAAAATTGGCTCTAAGAATGCACATTAATTACTTTGAAAGGACTATATGAAGTAGGCATGGGAGGCTAGCAGAGACGTTTCTCTCTGAAGTCTCCATAGGGAGAATTATACCTTTCTTTCTGCTTCCAATGTTGCCAGCAATCCTTGGCTTGTAGATGCTTCACTTCAAACTCTGTCTCTGACATCATGCGGTGGTCTTCCTGTCTGTATATATTCTCCTCTTCTTATGAAAACACTATTAGTATTAGATCACAGCTCACTGAATCCATTTTTTTGGGAAAACAATTCAAGCCATAATGGTCCATTTTAAAGCCCTGTGGTTAGCTGCATATCTATATGGGATTGTTGTCTTCTTCATAAACTGACCCCTTTCATCATTGTGTATTATTGATCTTTACCCTTGCTAATTTTTATTTGTTCTAAATTTTACTTTGTCTGATATTAATATGGACAGTCCAGGTTTCTTTTGATTAGTGTTTTCAAGGTACATTTAAAAAATTTTTGTTTTATGTTTGTGGGTACACAGTAGGTATATATATTTATGGGGTATTTGAGAGACAAGCATGCAATGTATAATAATCACATAAGTGTAAATGGGGTATCCATCACCTCAAGCATTTATCCTTTGTTTTACAAACAATCCAATCATACTCTTTTAGTTATTTTAAAATGTACAATTAAATTATTTTTGACTATAATCACCCCGCTGTGCTAGCAAATGCTAGGTATTATTCATTCTTTCTAACTATCTTTTTTGCACTCATTTACCATTCCCACTTCTCCCTGATACATCCACTACCCTTTCCAGCCTCTGGTAACCATACTTCTACTCTTTATCTTGGTGAGTTCAGTTGTTTTAATTTTTAGCTCCCACAAATAAGTGAGAACATGCGAAGTTTGTCTTTGTGTGTCTGGCTTATTTCACTTAACGTAATGTCCTCCAGTTACAGCCATGTTGTTGCAAATGACAGGATTTCATTCTTTCTTATGGATGAATACTACTCTGTTGTGGATATTTATCTCATTTTCTTTATCCATTCATCTGTTGACAGACATTTACATTGCTTTCAAATCCTGGCTACTGTGAATAGTGCTGCAATAAACAAGGGAATGAAGATATCTCTTCCATATACTGTTTTCCTTTCGTTTGGGTGTATACCTAGGAATAGGATTGCTGGATTGTGTGGTGGCTCTAGTTTTAGTTTTCTGAGGAACCTACAAACTGTTTTCCATAGTGGTTGTACTAACTTACGTTCTCACCAACATTGTTTTTCTTTTACTTTTAACTTATCTATTATATCATTATACTTCCTGTGAGTTTCTATATTTTCTCATATCATATTTTAATCAATTCTGATGATCTCTGTCTTTTAATTGATGCATTTATACCATTAATAGTTAGTAGAATTGACATGTTTAGGCTCAAGCCTACCATTTTATTAGTTTTTTTTATTTTTGTTTTTGTTGTTATTCTTCCTCTGTTTATTAATTCCTGCCTTCTTTTGGTCATTTGAATATTTTTCAGTATTTGATTTTAATTTATCTATTCTCTTTTTAAATATATTTCTTTATATAGATTTTTTAGTTGTTGCTCCAGGGATTTCAAAATACAACCATAACTTTTAACAGTCTACTTAGAATCAATATTTTATCACTTAGATGGAATGTAGAAAGTGTGCCACCATCCTTTTACTAAACTTCCTCTCTTAGTGTTACATTTGTCTTTTATATTACATCTGTATACATTGAAAACTCCTTGAGACAATGTATTCATTTTTCCTCCTTAATGGACAAATATGTTATGAAAGAACTCAATAGGGAATGCATAATACACTATAGCTACCATTTCTGTTGCTCTTCCTTCATTCTTGTAGTTATTCAGTGAGATGGCATGAAATGTGTTTACTCCATGTAACCTCAAACTGTAACCTGAATATATAAGTTTTCTACTTTCTTTTTTTAATCTGTAGAAGAGAACTCTCATTTTTATGTTATTACATCTTCCAATACATGACTACAACATATTGCTGCCTTTATTTAAACTTATTTAAATTCTCTCAATTTGTTAAATACTTTCCACTGTAGAGAACTTTTCTACCACTCCTTAGACTTAATCCTCAGCATTTGATGGTTTATGATGCTGTTTTAAATGATATTTTTAAAATTTCATTTTCTAAATGCTTGTTGCTGGTATATTATAATACAATTTTTAATATCAACCTGTTTCTTGCATTCTTTCTTAATTCACTTATTAATACTAATTTTTTATAAATACTTAAGACTTTTTTACAAAACAATCATGTCATCTGCATATAGTTTTATTTCTTAATTTCCAGTGTTCTTACATATTTCATTTACCTCCATTGTTGAATTGGCCAGAGCTTCACCTATCAAATAGAAATGGTGATAGCCAGCATGTGTGTCTTGTTCCTGAACTCAGGGATGAGGCTTTCAATATTTGACCATAGTGTTTGACATTAGCTATATTTTGTTAACAGCTCTTAATATGTTCAGAAATTTCCCTTCCACTTATTGAACTGATTTTGAATGCTTACCCAAACTTGCAGTCTATGCATAAACCCAAATTGGCTGTGATAAATTATGTTTTTAGATTTAGATTTTGTCTTTAGATTCAACTTGCTAATATTTTGTTTAAAGTTTATATTTTTATGAGATTAATCTCTATTTTTTTAACTCATAAAATCATTGCTATGTTTTTGTGTCAAGATTATGCCTGCAACATAAAATGAGTTGCAAACTATACCCACTTTTTCTCTTATCTTGAAAAGTTTATGAAAGGTCATTATTGCTTCTAATTTGCATGTTTATGTAAAAAAATAGCAATTGTATGAGAAAAAATACAGATTAATCTCACTCATAAGAAAAATGTAAACTCTAAACAAAATATTAGCACGTTGAACCTAAAGATGAAATCTAAAAACATAATTTATCACAGCCAATTTGGGCTTATGCGTAGGATGCAAGTTTCATTCAGCATTCAAAATCTATTCAATAAGTGGAAGGGAAATTTTTGAATATATTAAGAGCTTTTTACAAAATATTACAGCTAATGCCAAACATTATGGTTAAATGTTGAAAGAATTATCCAGTTAAGCCATGTGGGCTGAAAGAGTTCTTCTGAAAAGATTTTAATTAAAAATTCAATCTTCATCAGATATATTAATAATCAGATTTTCTATTTTTGTGTCAGTTTTAGTGAGTTGCTTTTTAAAGAAAAATTGAACGTTTCATCCAGCTTTTCAAATTTATTGTCATATTCATAATATCCTCCTTCTAATGGAAATAGGATCTGAATTTTTTGTCCCCTTATTCATTCCTGATATTTGTAATTTGTGCCATTTTCTTTTTTCTTGATTAGTCTCCTAGAGGTGTCTCAAGAAAAAAAGACACAAATTACAAACATCATACAAATTAATGATAAATATGGCTCCAAATAGTGATGAATATGTCTTTGCATGAACATATGTTTTCATTACTCTTTGGTAGATTACTAGGAGTACAAATACTGGGTCATGTAGTAAATTTATTTTTAAGTTTTTAAGACACCATCAAATCATTTTGCAAAGTTTCCGTACTATTTTATTCTCTTAAAAAATGCACAGGGGTTCCAGTTTCTCCACATTCTTACCAATACCTTGAATTAACTTTATCTTTGATTATGTCCATTCTAATAGGTGTGTAGTAATAGCTCATTGTGACTTAAATGTTCATTTCTCTAATAATTAATGATATTAGGTATCTTTTTATGTGCTTATTAGCCATTTCTATATATCATTTGAAAAAGCAACTATTCAAATATTTTACCCATATTTTAATTTCATTGTTTATTTTATTATTGTTGAGCTGTAGGAGTTACTTGCGTATCCTAACTTCAAGCCTTTAACAAATCCAGAATGTTTTCAGTCTGCCCTGGGTTTTATTGTCCTCCAGTTCCTTTTGAGTCTTATGGCATGTGTGCAGCTACAAAGTAAGCCAGTAGTGTGAAACTAGTTTGGAGGTTCTCTGTCTCCAGTGAGGACATGTGGACTCAGCCAGGAGTAATCTTGTCCCAGTGAGGACTACAAACCTCAGGCTAAAAGAGTGGAGCCATCAGCCTTCCTACTTGTTTGCCTCAGATAAGTCACTTCCATTGAACATGGGCGTTAGCCGCTGCCCCAAGTAGAGTTAGTTACCTCCAACCGTGTCAGAGAAGCTGTTGGTCTTCATAGCCTGCCCCACCCTGGGAGAACCTCCACATCAGCCACTGGGAAGGTGGATGATGGGAGAAGCCCCGACACAGGCCTAAACACTATAGACTCCCATGTTCTTACTCTAAGCTCAGATTATTGCGTGACTTTAGTAGAATTACAGAGTGATGACATATTTTTTTGTCAACTTTATGGTTACCTTTTGGGGAGAGGATTTTGGGGAAGTCCTGAACTTCATAGACTTGAATCTTAGTCTTTGTTTTTTTTAATGTATGCATGTAATTATACATATTTCCTTCTAAGAACAGCTTCAGACTTGCTATACAAGATTTTGTATGTTTTATTTTATAATAATTCAATTTAAAATACTTTATAAGTTCTATTTTGATTCTTTGCCTCATGAGTCATTTATATGTGTATTCCTTAATTGCACATTGTGGGAAGTTTTCGGTGATTTTTTTTTTAATTGATTACTGGTTTCATTAAACCATTTTAAAAGAACATATTCTAAATCAATAATTTTGCTCCCCAGATGACATTTGGCAATATCTGGAGACATTTGTTTTCACAACTGTGAAAGAAGAGCGGATACTGGCATCTACTGAAGAGAGGCCAGGGATGTTGCTAAAAGTCCTATAATGCACAAGACACACTCCTGCAACAAAGAATTATCTAGTCCAAAATGTCAACCCTGCCAAGAATGAGAAACCCTGAGATTTATTGAGATTAACCTTAAGGTTCACTTGCCACAATTTGGTAAATATTCCACGCCTACTTGAAAAGAATGTGATTCTGTCACTGTTTGTGCAGGATCCTCTCTTAGATTCATATTTGCTAATTATGTTGTTAATAGATTCTATATGCTTATTATGTTTTGCCTGTCATCCTGTTAGTTACTAAGAAAGGTATGGTAAATTCTCCAATTTTGCTTACAGGTTTCCTTATTTCTCCTTTTAGTTATCTTTTTAGTTGTATTGCTTTATATATTTTGAAGTAATTTTTAGGTTCATACAAACAGAAATCTGCCTGTCTTCCTGGCTAATAGAGCTTTTGTTTGTCGTTGTGAAATTATCCCTAGTAATGCTTAATTCCTTATCTGGTATTACACCAGGTTTTTTATAGTTAACTTTACCACGTTTTTCCCATCCTTTTATTTTCAACCTCTGTATAAGTTTCTTGAGTTGTCTTTTCTAAGCGTAATATAATAAGGTTTTGATTTTTATCCAGCCTAATAATATTTGTTCTTTTAATTGAAATATTCAGGCACATCACAAGTAATATTGTTACTAATATATTTGGATTTATTTCTACTGTCTTGTTATTTTTCATTTATCACCTACTTTTTGTTTCTTTGTCTCTTTCTTCCAAGTTTTTTGCTTAATCGAATATTTTTAGTTTTTTTTTCCTCTTTATTTTCTTGCTTGTTTCAAAGGTTTTTTCCCCCTATTCTTCTGGTGACTGTCCTAACTATCACAAAATGCATCCTTGAGATTAGAATCTAATGTAAGTTAGTACTTTAACTTCTTTCCAGATAATTCTAAGAGTTTAGATAACCCCTATCTACTCTTTATCATCTTTAGTGTTTTGGGGGTGAGCTTTATCATGCATTTTAATTCTGAATATATATTGCAACCCACAGAAGACATTATTTTATCAGTCAATAGGTGTTTGGCATTATCCATCTATTTAACTTTTGTGTTATGCTCTTCATTTCTTCCTTCATTAATCCTGTTCTGGGATATTTTCCCTCTTCCAGAATATTTTTTAGTATTTATTTAGCCTATGTTTACTGGCAGTAAATTCTCTCAGTCATTGTCTAGAAATTGTTCTTATTTTTGTCTTCACTTTTGAAGGATATTTTTGGTAGGTGTCAAGTTATAATGTGGCAGTTGTATCTTTCAAAACTTTAAATATGTCATTCTGCTGTTTGTGGGTTGCCATCATTTCTCTGTGAACATCAGTTGTCTTTCCTGTTAGTTTCTTTTGAAGGTTATGTGTCTTTACACTGGCTGCTTTCGAGCTGGGAAGTGAGTTCAGAGGGATTTGGGCACACAATGCTAGCCTATTTGGTGATTAGAACATGGTGTAGATGAGAATATGTGGGTTTGTGGTGGGCGCTTCCTTTTGACCCTTGTAGATTCTTTGCCCCATGAGGAGGGCCATTGGCTTAGTCATCTCGGGCTGCTACAACAAAATACCATACACTGGTTGGCTTAAACAACATACATGTGTTTCTCACAGTTTTGGAGGCTAGGAAGTCCAAGATTAAGGAGCTGGCAGATTTAGTTCCTGGTGACAGCGCTCTTCCTATCTTGCTGATGGCTGCTTCCTCACTGTGTCCTCACATGATTGAAACAGAGAGCACTGGCCTCTTTCCCTCTTCTTAAAAGTCACCTAACCTATCATGGGGCGCCTATCTGCATGACTTCATCTAGACTTACCTCCCGAAGGCCTCACTTCCAAATACCGTCACATTTAGGGGCACGGCTTCAGCATATGAATTTGTGGAGGACACAAATGTTCAGTTCATGACAGGCATAGTCAGAGGAAAGCCAGAGCAGGGGTCTCTAAATAGTGGCCAAAGACGTGTACCCATTTGTCTGAGTCTAACAGTGATACTAATTCTAAGTGTTCAGCTTATAGCAATGATTAAACTATAAAATTAGGACTAAAAGTAAAACAAGATGGTGATTAGGGTGATAGTACAAAATGCAAATAATACATGCTCCAAGAACATAAAACTTATACAAATAAAAAATGAGCAGTTAAGGGAAAAAGAGGTGGTAAAATATGCTGATTTCCTCATCTTTAACAGCTGGAAACCAAAGGGTTCCACTAAAAAGCTCACAAATCAAATACAGTCATCAATAATGCATATTTCTGTTATAGGAATTAGCTCATATGTGATTTGAAATTAATTAGTAGTGATGATGATGGTATACTTTGGAAGTCACATTGATTCATGTGTAATATTTCTTGGCATGCTAATATTCTAAGCCACCAGGGAATAGTGGATGAATGTTGCAAGCAACAGACATGTACAGGACTGTACACAATGCCAAGCCACTACATATTTTTCTTCTTGGCTCACTTTGTCCCTATGCACTATCTTTGAGGGCCAGCAAATGCAGCACTTGCTTATACCTCCTCTCTTCAAACTATCTTCATTTTTATGTAAAAAATATTATAATTACTGCTGGGCATGGTGGCATGTGCCTGTAGTCCCAGCTACTCAGGAGGCTGAGGCAGGAAGATCACTTAAGTCCAGGAGTTTGAGGCTAGGCTGGGCAACATAGCAAGATCCTATCTCTAAAAAGGAAAAGTAAAATAAATAAAGTAAAATACTGTAAGTACTGATTACTACTTTATTTATTAGAAACTTAATTTTTTTAATTGGGTGATTTTTTTGTTGGGATTATAATTGATTTTGCTCTAATAAAGTAGCATTTTTTAATTGTCTGCTGTTTACTTTTCTAAAAAGACTAATATGCTTAGAAGACAATTTTACAGAAATGAGTTTTTTTTCAGTACACACACACTCTAAACTTTAATAACACTAAGAAGGATACATAATTAAATGCAATCAGATAGCACATAAGGAAGAGGATACAACAAATTCCTAATTCATTTATTGCCTATTTTAGAGTAACATGTAATCAGGGTTACATCTGAGAAACAGGACGAGTTATCTGATATTTAAATTAATTCATTGCAGAGAATTAGCTTATGTGATTGTGGGGCTGTCTTGGAAAGTCCAGAATCTGTCGGAAAAGATGGACTCTCTTGGGCAGAAGCTGATGCTGCAGTCCACAGATGAAATGTCTTCCTCCTTAAGAAAACCTCATGTTTTCTGCTTTTAAGATATTTCAACTGAGTGAATCAGGTCCACTAAAACTATCAAGGACAATCTCCTTCACTTAAAGTCAACCAACTGTAGATGCTAATCACGTCTACTAAATACCCCACAGCAACACCTAGTCATTTATGATTGAATAACCGGGTACTTTGCCTGACCAAGTTGACACTCGCTGACTATCACAGAAACTAAGACAAATTTTTAAAAAGACATGTTTAATGGTATAGTACATAGTTGTAGATATGAACGTCTCCTTTAGCAGAAGTACAAGCCTGCCTAAATATCAAGGGAATCACAATATCAAAATACAAAGAAAAGAGCACATATTGAAATATTTTATGTAATACAAATAAAAAATAACAGAATAATATGGATTAAAAGCAAGCATATATATCAATGTTTTCAAGTGAATTAACTGTCTCTTATGACATAAAAAATTTCAGATTTGAATTAAAAGCAAAACCCATGGTTGTTCACTGCAAAAGTTGTTCAACTTTGCTGACTGATTGAAAATTTTCAATAATAAAGTGTTTATACAAAAATGTTGATGGGAAAAATAAAACCAAAACACAATTCTGTGCTCTCTGTATAAGACATAGGCAAAACAAAGTGACTCAGAAAACTCAAAAACAAAAAAAATACAAACAAGGAAAACACAACAAAAAAGAGTAGTCTTAGCAATCTTAATAACACATAATTTTGAATTCAGGCCAAAAATCCTTAAACAAAACAAAAACAGGCAGTTTATGAGATTAAAGAGTCCAATACACAATGAACACATAACGGTTGGGATTGTATGCATTAAATAATATAGAATTCACATTCATAAGTCACAACTGTGAGAGTAAAATGCATAAACAGAGATACATTAACCTTAGATTTTATTTCACCTATCTTTTCCTGTAAAAAATAGAAATCTTAAATAAAATAATTAAAGAGGTATAATAATTGATATATTTTAAACTTTAAACCCTAAAAATAAAGAGTATACCTTCTTCCAAGGTATGGAATATTTATAAAACTTGATCATATATTAGACCACTTGCAAGGCCCCAATAAATTTCAAAAAGTAAAAATAATATCCCCAAATGTACCATGCTTACGAGGAAACAACACTAGTACTTAGCAAGAAAACAATATGGGACTTTTTAAAAGTCCCACAAGCAGTTCTTATTTCAAATATAAAATTGAAACTAAAATAAAAAAGATCTAGAAAAGAATGAATTGAAAACTCTAATGATCAAATCCTACACATTCACCTGGTAGAAACATACACGGGAAAATGCATAATGACAAGTGTATATGTTTGAGTACATATGCAAATTTTAGGCTTTGTAATATTAGTAAATACTTTTAAATAAACCATCATTTTATTTATATCAGTTTTACCCCTATGCCACAATTAAAATTTTCCAGGTAGAAAATTTCATAAAAGGAGTCTGATAAACCTTTAATAAAGAATAATTTTGAAGCTATATAAAAGTTATTTTAGATAATGACTTTAGGGAAAAATCCAAATTCATATTATAAGGTAAGTATAACATTGGTAACATAATCCCCTGAAGTCTGTATAATAAGAGAAAGCTACACAAAAGCTCACTCATGTATACAAATTAAAAACTACAAAATTAAAATAAGTTTAGACCGAATTCATAAGCATATTACAAGAATAATACGATATAACCAAGTTGAATTTTTTCCAGAAACACAAATATGGTTCAATATTTTGAAATAATATAACAATATATTATAGAAATACATACTATGATTATTTTCACAAATTCTGAAAAAACTATTTGGTTATTACACATCTATTCCTGATTTAGTGAAACCAGAATAAATTGTTAACTTACAACTTAAATTTATAATTTAACAATAATATTAAATATGTAGAAATAAATCTAGCCAAAATATGGAAGACGTTAATAAAGAAAAATATAGTATTTTGAGACATATTTTAAGGAAAGTTCAAATAAACTGAATGATACACCATGATCAGGAATTTGAGGACATAATATTCTAAAGATATCATTTCTTCCCAAATAAATACATAGATTCAATAAAATTCCAATCAAAATCCCAGTGGCTTGTTTTATGTAGAAATTGATAAACTGATTTTTAAGGAATTTTAGAATTTCTGAGTTAAAGAAAAGGTTTTTGAATTAACCTACTCAGACAAAAATAAAGAAAAAAGAATGAATAGAAGTGAACAAAGTCTCTCATAAATATAGGTTTATATAAAATGTCCAAACCTAAGAATGATAGGCTGTTCCTGAGGAAGAAGAAAAAGTAAGAAGCTGGGAAACCTATTTGAGGCAAAAATTCAGGAAAATGTCCCTGGTCTTGCTAGAGATTTAGGCATTCAAATACAAGAAACTCAAAGAAGTCCTGGGACAGTCACTGCAAAGAGGACATCTCCAAGACATATAGTCATCAGGCTATCTAAAGTTAACATGAAGGAAAGAATTCTAAGAGCAGTGAGACAAGCATCAGACAACTTATAAAGGAAAACCTATCATACTAACAGCAGATTCTCAGCAGAAATCTTCCAAGCTAGAAGGGCTTAGGGTCCTACATTTAGTCTCCTCAAACATAATAACGCTCAACCAAGAATTTTGTAACCAGCAAAACTAAGTTTCATAAGTGAAGGAGAAATTAAGTCTTTCACAAACAAGCAAATGCTGAGAGAATCTGTCAACACTAGACAGCCCTACAAGAAATGAGTCCTAAATATTGAAACAAAAGGTTGATGTGCACCAGAATAAAAACAATTGAAAGCATAAAACTCACAGGGCTTATAAAACAGTGACACAATAAGTTGAACAACGTAACTTGGTAAAAATCAACATAATGACTGGAACAACACCTCACATGTTAACATTAACATTGAATGTAAACGGTCTGAGTGCTACACTTTAAAAACATATATTGACAGAATGGATTAAAAACCACAAACCTAATATCTACTGTCTTCAGGAGACCTATCTAATGTATGAAGATTCTTAGAGACTCAAAGTAAAGATGTAGAAAAAATATTTCATGCAAATGAAAACCAAAAGCAAGCAGAAGTAGTTGTTCTTATATCAGATAGACAACTTTAAAGCAACAAGAGGAAAGAAAGAAAAGAAAAGGAAATGTAAGGAAAGAAAGAAAGAAGAAAGAAAGAAAGAAGGGAGGGAGGAAGGAAGGAAGGAAGGAAGGAAAGGAGGGACAGGAAAAGACAAGAAGAAAAAAAGGAAAAGAAAGGAAGGAAGGTCATTACATAATGATAAAGGGATCAATTCAATAAGAGGAATATAAAAATTCTAAATGTATATGTACCTAACTCCAGAGCTCCAAGATGCATAAAACAACTACTACTAGACCTAAGAAAAGAGGTAGACAGCAGCACAATAAAGAGAGAAGAACTTCAACACTCCATTGACAACCCTAGTCAAATAATCAAGACAGAAAGTCAACAAAGAAACACTGGACTTTAACTGGACTCTAGAGAAAGATGGACCTGGCCAGGAGCGGTGGCTCACGCCTGTAATCCCAGCACTTTGGTAGGTGGATCATGAGGTCAGGAGATGGAGACCATCCTGGCCATCATGGTGAAACCCTGTCTCTACTAAAAATACAAAAATTAGCTGGGCCTGGGCATGGTGGTGTGCACCTGTAGTCCCAGCTGCTCAGGAGGCTGAGGCAGAAGAATCACTTGAACGCAGGAGGCAGAGGTTGCAGTGAGCCAAGATCGTGCCATTGCACTCCACCCTGGCGACAGAGCAAGACTCTGTCTCAAAAAAAAAAAAAAAAGAAAAGAAAAAAGAAAAAGAAAAGAAAAAAGAAAGAAAAGAGAGAGAAAGAAAAAGATGGACCTAACAGACATTTACAGAACATTCCACACCAAAACTTCAGAGTATACATTATTCTTATGAGCACATGGAACATTTTCCAAGATACGATAGGCCACAAAACAAGTCTCAACACATTTTTAAAAATCAAAATTATATCAAGCATCTTCTCCAGCCAGAGTGACATAAAACCAGAAATCAATTGCAAGAGGAACCCTCAAAACTATGCAAATACGTGGAAACTAAACAATCTACTCCTGAATGATTTGGAGGTTAACAATAAAATCAAAATATAAAGTTTAAAAATATTTCAAAATGAATGATGGCAGTGATAACACTTATCAAAACCTCTGGGATACAGCAAAAGCAGTGTTAAGAGGAAAGTATATAGTGTTAAATGCCTACATCAAAAAGACAGAAAAATCACAAATTGACAACCTAATGTCACACCTCAAGGAACAACAACAACAAAAACAGGAATAAATCAAACTCTAATCTAGCAAAAAAAAAAAAAAAAAAAAGAGAAATGACAAAGATCCGAAAACAATTAAACAAAATTCAAATGAAAAAAAATAGAAAAGATCAATGAAGTGAAAGTCATTTCTTTGAAAAGATAAACAAAATTTATAGACAACTAGTCAGATTAACCAAGAAAAGAAGAAAGATTCAAACAAGTTCAAACACAAATAAAAATGGAGACATAATAACTGATACTACAGAAATACAAAAGGTCATTCAGGACTACTAAGAACACCTCTATGCACAAAATCCAGAAAATCTAGAGGAAATGGATAAGTTCCTGCAAACATACAACCCCCTAAACTTAAATTAGAAAGACATAGAAATTCTAAACAGATCAATAATAAGCAGTGAGATTAAATCAGTGATTTAAAATCTCCAAGCAAATAAGCAGAGCACCAGATGGATTCACAGAGAAATTCTACCAAATATCCAGAGAAGAATGAGTACCAATCCTGCTGAAATTATTACAAAATATTGAGAAGGAAAGAATCCTTCCTAATGCATTCTACAAAACCAGTATCACCCTGATACCAAAGTCAGGAAAGGATATAACAAAAACAGAAAACTACAGATCAACATCCCTGATGAGTATGGATGCAAAAATCCTCAACAAAATACTAGCAAACTAAATCCAATAGCATATCAAAAAGACATATACATATACATATATACACACACACATATACACATACACACACATACCATGGTATATTATTCAGCCATAAACAAGAATGAAATAATGTATTTTATAGTAACTTGAATGGAACTAGAGGCCGTTATCTTAAGTAAAAACACAGGAACAGAACACCAAATACCACATGTTCTCACTTATAAGTGAGAGCTATGCATTTCTTTGCATATGGGGAGTCAAAGGAATACAGAGTGGTATAATGTACACTGGAGACTCAGAAATGGGGAGGGTGAGCGGTAGATGAGAGATAAAAAATTCCCTGTGGGGTACAGTGTACCCTATTTGAGTGAAGGGTACATTAAAAACCCAGACTTCACCACGATACAATTCATCCATGTAACTAAAAATCACTTGTACCTCTACAGTTAATGAAATTTTAAAAAATTAAATAAATAAAATAAAATAAAATAAACATGGAATTTCAAAGTACTATGAATAGTGAAAAGAACAGAATTAGAAAACCTGTACTAATGAATATCAAGTATTTATACAGTTACATTAGTTAAGATAATGTGGTTGTATTTAAGGACAGTCAGATAGACTGATGGAACAGAATGAAGAGCCCAAGACAGGCCCACACATATATGGGCACTTTGTTTATGGGAAAGATGACATCACAGAATGGTCTTTTTAATAAATGGTGTTGAATTATTGAATATTCATGTGTTAAAAGAAAAAATACTTGATCACTACCTTATATCATACAAATAATCTTGATTCTCAAGACAGATTATGGATCTAAATATGAAAGGCAAAACAACCGTTTACAAAAAAGTCACAGAATGTATTTGTCAGATTGAGGTAGCACAGATGTTTTGAACAGGAAAGAATACTAATAATAAAAGAAAGGATTAAAAATTTTAGTACGTAAAATTAAGTATTTTTACTCAGCCAGAAACATTCTTAAGAGAGTAAAGGGACAGACCACAGAATGGGACAAGGTATTTGCATTATATAAAACAAATGACAGCCAAAGTAAATAATAATTAATATGGTATTGAAAAACAAGTTAAAGATTTGCCCAATTTTATATGAAAACTTAATAAAATGACAGGAATTAAAACTGCTGGCCCAGGGATCAACAAACAAATGGAACCGAATAAAGAGCCTAGAATGAGTGGGGAAAGAAGAATAGTTTCCACTGTTTTTCCATATTAAAAAAAATGCAATTGCTATCTCATGCCAATCCATCATAACACATTCATATGATGAGCTAATGACATGAAAGTAAAAACCATAGTTTTCAAACTTTAAAAGAACATATTAGACTATACATCTCATGGTTCAAAATGGTTTCTTAAGAAGAATGCAAAAAGCACAGATCACAAAGGGAAAATAAAAGATAAATTCAACTGTATTAATAATCTTCTGCCAGGCATGCTTCCTCATTCCCGTAATCCCAGCACTTCGGAAAGCTGAGGAGGGCAAATCACTTGAGCCCAGGAGTTGGACAACAGCCTGGGCAACATGGTGGAAGCCCATCTATACAAAAAATTAGCTGGGCATGGTGGCACACGCCTGTGGTCAGAGCTACTCAGGAGGCTGAGGTGGGAGGATCCCTTGAGTGTAGGAGGTAGAGGTTGCAATGAGCAGGGATCATGCCACTGCACTCCAGCCTGGGCAACAGAGTAAGACCCTTTCTCAAATAAATAAATAAATAAATAATCTTCTATGTTACAAAGATAACACATAAAATATTGAAAAATCAGATAGACAATCAAGAACGACATTTGCCACACATTAAACTAACAATGAATAGGAATCCAGCACACATAAATTATCCCTGAGAATCGAGAAGAAAAGGACAAACATCAACCCTGCAGCAAAGTGGGCAATTGATATGATCAGCTAAATCATTAAAGAATAACTTTAGAGGATCCTTAGACATTTGAAAAGATTTTCAATCTCAGTACTTAGGAAAATGTTAAAAAAAAAAAAAACTAGTATTAAGGTACTATTTAATGTCTTTTAGATGGGAAAAATATGAAAAAGTATGAAAGTACGAAGTGCTGGTATGGATATGAAATATTGGGACGTGTATGGTCCTGGTGGTGGTATAATATTTTTCTAGCTATTTGTCAATGTTAAATAAAACTAAAGACACAAACAGCCCACATATGACTTCAAATCCATCTCTGAATGTCTATCATGAAGAAATTCTCACACATATCAAGGACAACAAATGAACAAAATTATTTGCTACAACATTACTTACTGCAGCAAAGAGTAGTAAAAAAAACTGGAAACAAATGAAATATTCATTCAGAGAAGAAAACTGAAAAAATTTGAACTCCAGCTAAATTTGTTAATTGATATTAATACACTTTACAGAGGTCATGCTGGATGAAAAAAGCAAGGTGTGGAATATAAGTTCAGTAATGTGGCATTTAAATTAACTTCAAACAGTCTGCAAAATATTACAGTATATATTTCCTGGATATATACATATATAAGAAGGCCATAAAATCATGTTTAGGAATTGCAAACAATAAAATAAGGACAGTAGATTCCTCTGTGGAGGGATATTGGGAAATAACTGAGGGAAGGGCACCTAAGATGATGTACTTATATACACCTAAGAAGGTGCACCATCTTGAAACCCCGTCTCTGCCAAAAATACGAAAATTAGCCGGGCTTCGTGGCACATGCCTGGAATCCCAGCTACTTGGGAGGCTGAGGCAGGAGAATTACTTGAGCCCAGGAGACGGAGGTTGCAGTGAGCCGAGATCATGCCACAGTACTCCAGCCGGGCTGACAGAGCGAGACTCTGTCTTCCCACCTCCCAAAAAGAAAAGAGAAAGAAAGAAGGTGCACCATCTTAGGTACCCTTATTATAGGGTCTTTATTTACTTTGTTTTTTGTTTGTTTGTTTTTTGTTTTGTTTTCTTTTGTTTATTGAGGCAGTCTCACTCTGTCTCCCAGGCTGGAGTGCAATGGCGCCATCTCGGATCACTGCAACCTCCACCTCCAGGGTTCAAGCGATTCTTGTGCCTCAGCTTTCTAAGTAACTGGGATTACAGGCCTGCGTCACCATGCCTGGCTAATTTGGGATTTTTAGTAAAGTCGAGGTTTCACCATGTTGGCCAGATTGGTCTTGAACTCCCGACCTCAGGTGATATGCTCGCCTTGGCCTCCAAAAGTGCTGAGATTACATGTGTGAGCCACCGCACCCAGCCTCTTTATTTTGAATGTTTTATGGAACAAAGATATTCAAAGTAAATAAATCAAAACACTAAAAGTTGCTAAATGTGAGTGTTGATTATATCATGCACGTGATGTGTTTTTCTCTATTTTTGTAATACATTTTGTGGTAAAATATACAAACACACAAATAATGATTGAGGGTTAACAAAAGACAAAGGAATCTCTGATTTCTGTAATAGATATAGGAACTATGTCTTTAAACATTGCAGAAAAAAATAAAACATGAGAACCTAACAATAAGCCAAGCTGTTATTCAAGTACAGGAGAAACATGAAGACATTTTCAAATATAACTTGACATCCAGACTCTTTAGCTCTTTTTTCGGGATGGATAGTCTAGGAATAAAATTACCCAATGATGAAATCTAGCCAAATTAAAAAGAATGGCACTATGTAACTTAAGAAGTATGCCGTACCCAATGTAGAAACCGGTGGTGCAACATCTAAAACTTGCTGATAGAGTGAAAGTGTGACCTTGGCATGCAAAACACTCACAGATTACAGGATTGAAATTCTTTCTTGAGAAAAGTACTCCAAGATCAAATCCAACTTAGTGGGGAGAATCAAAACAAAATACTCGGAAATAGAGACACTCCAGAGAAATGACTGTTAGTGAGCAGTAAGTTAATGTAAATAAACAACTAAGACAATTCTACTAGGGATATCATGATTACAGAATGTAGGTGTCATAACCTACATTCTGTATTTGGATTTGGAATGTGGGGGTAGGTGTCTTGACAGGCAGGATACTTAAAGGGCTACTAACCCATCACTCTTAGCATGAATTCAATCAGCACTGTAAAATCAATGTGAAATTTTAAAAAGTATAATACTTCCACAATCTTTTACAGTTGGAAGTTCATAATTTTTTAACCATGGATAATTTAGGCATTTATATCTCTTGTGGTAAAGAAACAGCTAAAGTTAAGCAGCTCTCTTCATTTTTCTTCTTTCTTGTTAAAATAACATTGTTTTTATTGAAACAACATAGCATAATCCTGTTATACACAATTTTTTCTTTCATCCATCCACTTTTCCATCCATCTGTATTTGTGCATCAAGATAAGTCTAGAAGAATGATATCTAATTTTATGAAATATTTTTAGGCAGTATGATTTGGATATTTTTAAATTACATGTTTTGGTTGTATATTTTTTCTTTATACTTTGTGAACTGCTTGAAAATTTTGAGGATTATGTGTAATTAAAAAACATTGGCCAGGCATGATGGCTCACACCTGCAATTCCAGCATTTTGGGAGGCCAACACAGGTGGAT
This sequence comes from Trachypithecus francoisi, assembly GCF_009764315.1. Classification (NCBI taxonomy): domain Eukaryota; kingdom Metazoa; phylum Chordata; class Mammalia; order Primates; family Cercopithecidae; genus Trachypithecus; species Trachypithecus francoisi. The sequence continues at coordinate 40,877,034 of NW_022681474.1, read as the reverse complement.
CACTTGTGGTCAGGAGTTGGAGACCAGAGTGGCCAACATGGCAAATCCCTCTATCTACTGAAAACACAAAAATTAGCTGGGCGGGATGGCATAGGCTTGTAATCTCTGCTACTTGGGAGGCTGAGGCAGGAGAACTGCTTGAACCCAGGAGGTGGAAGCTGCAGTGACCGAGATGGCACCACCACACTCCAGCTTAGGCAGCAGAGCAAGACTCTGTCTCAAAACAAACAAACAATAAATTATAGAAACATTATTGCAAAAATAAAAGTGGAGGACAAATATAAGAGTTCTTATGTAAGAACAGGTCTTGCTGACTGCTGGGTTATGGGGAATGAAGAAAAAGAAGTCAAAGGCATGCTGAGATTTAGCGGCTGGGCCTCCAAGAAAATAGCAGAACCATGGACAAAATAGGGAACCCAGCAGAGAACAGGATTGAGGGGAGCAAGCAGCTTCCTTCGGATGGAATATATGCATCCCGGTGGTTACTATCAGTGTATGAGGCAGCATTGGTTAGAAAGGCGTATTTAGGAGTAAATGCTATGGAAGTGTGAGCCAGAGTCGTGGAAAAGGACGAGATTCCAAGAGGGCTGTGTGCATGGGGAGGGTTCATGGGTCCTGACATAAGCTGACACCATCGTTGCATTCAGGCTGGACCCCTAGAAGGACATATTCTATTGAAAGGGTCATTTCCAGTCACCAAACACAAAACCAGAGCAGAAAGTGGCTGAAGCCACAATGGAGCCGCATATGTGACTCAAACTTATCTCGACATTCCCCAGTGCAGGTTGCCACAAAAACACCTACTCTGGGCCCTGTCATTCTCAAATTTCAGGCTCTTCTTGGGTCACTGAGACACCAGAATTCTCCTTCCATTTCATCATTGACTCATGGCGTTTGGAGAGGGAGACTAACATCATAGTTGATTTATCATCCTGCCAGGGGCACCAAGGAATTTTCAGTGGGAACCATACTCAGAGCCTGTATGTGCCATTGATTTCTTTAGCAAATAATTTTTGTCAGATATTTTAATGAATGAACTTATCAAGTCTTATGTTATTTGAAAATCCTTAACTATAAGCCAATGTACTAAGAGTCATTAAATGCATACCTCTTCTGTTAGTAGGCTGGAAGGCTGGAATAAAGATCACACACACCCCCACCATCATACATCATGTCTAATGCCAGTTAACCTTCACTTGTGGGCCGGAGCTAATCAAGCCAGGCTCCCCCACCAGGTGAACTTCATTACCACCTGTTACTTTCACTGGGCCAGAGGCTTGGCCATGGATTTTTATTTACAAGAAATATTTGACTTTGGCAGACTGTTAAGAGAAGTAATATTTCAAAATAATGCCTGAGAGCAATATTTATGAAACTATTTGCACAGTGTTACTGAGAAGCTAGCTCTCCTCTCCCATTATAAATCACTCTCAAGCCAAGTCAGAAAAGCAGGTTTGCCAAATATTTAGAACCTGGAGGATCTGCAGCAGAGATCATTATATTAAAAGAGTAAGAATCATCAGAAGTTATTGGTGGGGAAAATGCTGGCAGCACAAAAATTACACATAGAAATGTGGGAAAGAACTGGCAGATTGAGATCCTTGACTTGGAGAGTGATGCAGAGAACAAATAAAGACAGCAAACAAACTCACAGCAAACCAGGGTGGCCAGCTCTGGACCTCCACCTCCCCGACTCTCCCCAGCTGGAGTGCATTTGGTTTGGGTGGCTGACCCTACATTATCGTGGCTTGGCAACATCACTTGATTAGGAATAGATGTTTATAAGTTTCCTGAACACTTCCACTGGCTCTGTCCATTCGTAGATACCATTCTGGAGTTGGGGCGTGACAAGGATTGGAATTGACAGCCACCAAACTCTGCATGTCCTGGAGCCAGCCTCGATGGCTCTGCCACTGTCATGTCAAGCTTCATCCCTCGTGGCCACTCAGTGACTGCACCCATGACACCTGTCAGAAACTTTCAAGTGCCTGCTTGTTTCTTTATCAGGATTGCCTGCGCAGCCTGAGCAAAGAAGGGATGACATTTGGGATGAGGGAAGGATGGGAAGTGCCTTCCTCTTTCTGCCTCCTCCAACTGTCAGTTTGGGTTTTCTCTCAACATATCAAGATTTAGACCCAGTCGCCTTGTCATTTAGAAATGCATTCAGTGGTAACCAAGTTTGAAAATAATGTAGGAGAGAGAGAGAACTTGAGTATGTCTCCTGGGAGAATGATGCATCTTGAGGAAATTAAACAAAAGAGGCATGGCATGAGGCTATCTCTGCCCTTTGGAAACACACTGCTTTGGGAGATGGGTGGATGCACTCAAGCCATCCATACACATGAATTCCTTTGCATTTCTTTGATCTTTCCATCAAAGTGGAATAATTTGGCATATGTGTTATCCAAAACAGCAGAGGTTTTCTTGGTGGGAGGTTTTAGTTGTCTACTGTTTTTCTTTTTCTTTTTAATAATGCTTTCATTTTAATAAAGGATTAGGGACAAACATGTGGGTTTTAATTAAAGCTAAACTTTCATAGTGTCACAAACTCAGTATGGGTTCACGTCTGGAATCCACTCTCCCTATTAACATAATTTGGATAAATATATAGATGAGGAAGTGCTGCTTCTGAAAAGTGCAAACAATGGATCGTCCCATAGTTCCTTTGCTGGCCTTTTACCATGACAAAGTGAGTGTTTCATCTTTCCTTTAGTCCGCCTAAGCTATTACACTGTTCTAAAGAGGTTTCTCAAACTGTGTCACTCAACTCTCATTTCTCATCATTTTCCAGTGGGCTTAAACTCTGCTTTATGCCACCAAAATGCCACTCAAACCTTCAGTGCTGCAGAATGTTAAATTTACATATATATGTCAATTTAAAATATATATACATTTACATTTACATGTAAATTTAAATCTATACATACGTGTGTGTGTGTGTGTGTGTGTGTGGTATGGTTTGGCTGTTTCCCCACCCAAATCTCATCTTGAATTGTAGCTCCCATAATTCCAATGGTTTTGGGAGAAACCCAGTGGGAGTTAATTGAATCACGGGGGCGGTTCCCCCACACTGTTCTTGTGGAAGTGAATAAGTCTCATGACATCTGATGGTTTTACAAGGGGAAACTTTTTGCTTGGCTGTCATTCTGTTTTGCCTGCCATCATGTAAGACATGCCTTTCTCCTTCTGCCATGATTGTGGAACCTCTTCAGCTATGTGGCACCGTGAGTCCATTAAACATCTTTTTCTTGATAAATTACCTAGTCTTGGATATGTCTTTATCAGAAGGGTGAAAACAGACCAATACAGTATATATAGATTTTTTAACTCCACAATCAACAATTATTTCCATTTTCTCAGGGCATATTTCTTCTCAAGAAGCTACACCCAAGCAGGGCATTCAGTTGGGACTGATTTTTCTGGTTCCTCATGGGACAGCACCTTGTCCACCATACTAAGAGTCCTGGTGGTAGCCCAGCTGTCCTGAGGTTTGTGCAGCCATACTCAGTAGAACACACCACAGCTGTGGAGTCCCACAGAGCCCAGTTCTGCCCCCAGCTGTCTTCTAAATGTTAGGCAAATGACTTCACCATTTTCTGCCTCCGCCTCTGGGTATAAAATGAGTAGAATCATAACTGGCTTTGCTCATGGGATTGGTTTTGAGGTGCAGATGAAATAATAATTATGAAATTACTTTGAAAAGAATAAAGGTATTATTAGCACAAAAAAAAGGATGGGGGCCAGGTGCAGTGGCACACGCCTGTAATCCCAGCACTTTTGGGAGGCTGAGGCGGGCGGATCACGAGGTCAGGAGATTGAGACCATCCTAGCTAAAACAGGGAAACCCTGTCTCTACTAAAAAATACAAAAAATTAGCCGGATGTGGTGGTGGCCACCTGTAGTCCCACCTACTCAGGAGGCTGAGGCAGGACAATGGCATAAGCCCAGGAGGCGGAGCTTGCAGTGAGTGGAAACCACACCACTGCCCTCCAGCCTGGGGGACAGAGCTGAATTTTCCACAACAACCACACATAAGAAGCAAATGGAGGCCAAGCCCAGTTTGTCAGGAGGGCTACCCACTAGCCCTAGGAAGGTGAGGGAGAAGGAGAGATACATAGCTGAAGTAGTGAAGACTGTAAGAAGTGTCCAGCATCCTTTCATTGTTCTATGTTGGAACAGGAGATTGTAAAAGCTTCCAAGTTACTTGCACAAGATAGGGGAACTAGTTGCACCCAGAAACAAAAAGATAAGACAATCATAGTTGGTAACAGGGCAAGGCATGGGGACTCTCCAGTCCTCATCTTAAGACTGAAAAGGAAATTGAGAGAGCAAACAAACATAAATGTGTATTTCTACCCCACCATAACCCAAGTAGCAGAGTCAAGGGGCATACCAATAGCAATGTTGATCTTCTCCTGCCAGCTCACTCCTCTAGTTCACATCTCAGGGCAGGGCAGCACAACTTTGAGGACTGGAGCTTTGCAGACAGGAAAAACCCGTGGACTAGGCACCTGCCTCCACATCCAAGTGTCCAACATCAAGTAGCCCTTCCAGAGTGTGAGATTTCAAGGAGAGGGAAGCACGTGCTGGGGAAGGATGTGAGCAGTTCTCAGGCTGAGGTCTATGTCCTCTGCCCCTCTGATAAAAACTTACAAGGTCGTGAAGAAAGGAGCATGGCCACAGGGCCTGTGTGTAAACGAGGACCTGCAGGTTGACTTGGAAGAGGCGCCTGCACTCACACAAGCCAGCCTTCTCCTGCAGCTAACACAGTAACAGGACTCAGCAACTATTTGTGTATGCCCAACCTAAGGGAGGAGTGGATCTGATGTGAGATATTAGGACTCTGGCCTTAGTATGTGCCACTCTGGCCCTCTCGGCTATCTGCTGCCCACCTGCCTGCCTGCAGGATTTTAATTTTACATTTTGTTCTAATTGCCAAAAGGTAGGGTAAGCTCAAAAGTGCAGAGCACCTCCACCACTCAACAGGCTGCACAGGTTCCACTGGGATCATACCACACACTTATCAACAACAAAGATGATATTTTTGTGTTAATAAATAAAATGATTTATTTGTGTTAATATCTGGTTCCTATATCTGTTTTTAATTGTTTTTTGACTCCTGGAGGGAAGAGTTATTCAAAATCTTAACAGGAGATTCTTGCTGGTAAATCCTTAAATTGGAGAACATTGATATCATCAATAGAATTGTGGGGAATGATCACAAGTGAATCACAGGTAAGCTTTCAGAGGTAATACATGAGTTATAAACTATGCATTGACCCTTGTATCATTCTCCCCATGATTATATTAGGGACTGAACTACAATGGAAATGACATCTTCTGTTGGAGGTAGGAGCTTATGCCACCATCTTAAAATAAAATTGGGGAAAACATAATTGAGAAGTTGTGAACTTAGTTCCAAAAGTCAAACTTCAGAAATGTACAATTTCTAGGAGTGTAGTTATAAATAAAGGGAGACATATCATATGTAAAGAAAATTTGAGTTTGGCAGTAATCTCTAGGTTTATAAATGTGAATGTCAGTGAGAACTCTAAAAAGGGGCAATTAGATTCCCTTCCTATTCTGCCTTCATGGAACTACTCCTAGAATTTTGAAATGAGGATGAACATGACACTCTGAGTAGGACACAGGAAAAACTGGAGCAGGCCCAAAGAGACAAAGTGGCATGGTGAGGGGCAGAACCATGTGATCCAAGGCACAGTGTTGTATCTCCTACAGAAAGGAGGTACAGGAGGAGGAGGCACGATGGCCATCTTTAAATATCCAAGGGGTGGTCCCATGGCAGAGAAAGCTACCTTACTGTGTGCAGCTGGAAGAGAACCAAATGGTGAAGAGAGGGGAGCATTTTTTTTAGCAATTAGGTCTAATTGAAATAGAATATCCCCCTCCCTGCCACATGGTAAGTTCTTAGTTATGAGTATAGTAGAGACAAAATTCATGTATTAGGTAAGAACTGAACAAGCTGAAGTATCACATAGGTGTCCAGGTCTGACATTCTCTGATTTCAGAAATTACCAATAAGAACCTTATCCAGAACAGCCTTGACTTATTACACCAGCCTCATTCCTTGTGTGGATTCTCTTCTCCTTTTGATTTATGAATTCACTCATGAGGGCTAAACTAGTGCCTTTCACTTGAGCACTTGAGAAATGTTTACTGAACAAGTGAATAGTAGATTCTCAAATATTCTTGATGATGGTGATGATATGCTTAATAATATTTGACTAGTGGATTAATAAACAAAGATGTTAAATATTAGCAAAGTTGTTTTTCTCTTTAATACTGTTTATTGATGCAAGTAATTCTTCCTGATTTGTAACATTTCTCTTTAACAATTCTTTACATAAAGGCTGAACACAATAGACTGAACAGCCCTGAGGCATTTTCTGGTTTAAAAATGAGCAATTTAAAAACATTTTTATAAAAGATGCTTCCATTCATTATCTTTTATAACCCTCAAAACAAATCTATGAAGTTGAAATTTTCCAAATGAGAAAACTAAGGCCCAGAAATAGGGCTGCACATGTTCAAGGACACGAAACCGGTAAGTAGCAGAGCCTGCACCAGAAACAAAGTCTATTAATTTTTAAATCACATGACCTTTCTACCACGTGTCAAATGCCTCTGGCAAAGGCCCCATGTGAAAAGAAGAAAGGTGTGGGCTTCCATATGGACAAGTTGGGGGTCAGACTCCCCTAGCCTCATTTACCCATGTGTTTCCCTTCTAGAACTCTGTATTCAGTAAAGCTGCTTGTTCACAGAGATGACTCTAGTTTGCCTTGATGCTGAGCTGACGGTGATGCTATGTGAACATGACCACAACATAACTTGTCTTTATAAATATCCATTCCTTGCAGGCTTGTGAAACTATTCACTTGAAGTCTGAGTCTGTTTGGCAGGAAGGCAGGGACAGGGCAGCTGTAGCTTGGCACAATTACCCTAGGGTAGTCCATCGCAAGCCACCTCACTTAATGAAGGACTGGAAGCTGGTGCAGTGGTTTCATACCAGGACTGCTGGCAGCTCCCACCTTGTGACCTGGGATTGCAAGGTGATCTGTGAAAAGAGGCCTGGAATATTATGAGACATGCTCTGAGGGTATGCATGCTACCTCATAAGTGCTTTGGAGAAGGTTAAGTCTATTCAGTGTGTTCAGTATTTTCCTCCTCAATCACAACTTCTTTCACTGTTTTTTTTTTCTTCTTCCTTGAAGAAACAGCAAAAAGGGAACAGGTTCTTGTATGTATTGTATGCAGTTTCATCACATTAATTCATTTAATAAACATGAGTACCTTTGATATGCCTAATGCTGGACTATGTTCTGAAAATACAGAAGTAAAAGAATACTGTTTATACAATCAATGAGTCACAGTCTAATGAGAAAGACAAAAATTAGGTAAACAAGTAAAATAAAGGACCATTAGTATTATTATTGAGGTTTGCAAGATGCTGTAATTGGTATTCCTGAAGAATTGGTGCAATGTAACAACCCCATTAAAAAGTGGGCAAAGGACATGAACAGACATTTCTGAAAAGAAGACATTTATGTGGCCAACAAACATAAAAAACTCAACGTCACTGATCATTAGAGAAATGCAAATCAAAACCACAATGAGATACCATCTGATGCCAGTCAGAATGGCGATTATCTAAAAAGTCAAGAAACAGGGACAGATGCTGGCAAGGCTGTGGAGAAAGATGAATGCTTTTACACTGTTGGTAGGAATGTAAATTAGTTCAACCATTGTCGAAGACAGTGTGATAATTCCTAAAAGACTTAGAACCAGAAATACTGTTTGACCCAACAACCTAATTACTGGGTATATACTCAAAGGAAGAGAAATCATTCTGTTATAAAGATACATGCACAGGTATGTTTGCTGCAACACTATTCACAATAGCAAAGACATGGAATCCACTTCAAATGCCCAGCAACGGTAGACTAGATAAAGAAAATGTGGTACATATACACCATGGAATACTATGCCGCCATAAAAAGGAATGAGAGCATGTCCTTTGTAGGGATGTGGATGGAGCTGGAAGCCAGTATTCTCAGCAAACTAACACAGAAATAGAAAACCAAACACCACATGTTCTCACTTGTAAGTGGGAGCTGAACAATGTGAGCATATTGACATAGGGAGGGGAACACCACACACTGGAGCTTGTTGGAGCAGTGGGGTGAGGGAGAGCATCAGGATAAATAGCTAATGCATGTGGGGCTTAATACCCAGGTGATGGGTTGATAGGTGCAGCAAACCAACATGGCACACGTTTACCTTTGTAACAAACCTGCACATGCTGCACATGTATCTCAGAATTTAAAATAAAATAAAAAAATTGTTGGAATATATATGACAATCACAGGTATAATAAGAAACTTTCCTAAGGTGAATAAGAGTGAGCCTACAAAAAACTCACCACATATCAAGTAAATTCATGTAAAGAGGCCAACACTTAAATAAATCCTGAATAAATTAAAATTTTCAAGTAATTATCTTAGTTTCAATAAAAATTCCTAGGAGAAGCAAACACTGATCATTTTTGGAAGAAAGCTTCCCCTCTGAAGGATGCCTATTATTGCTTAAATGAGTTTGATTTTGTAAGTATTGCTAATTTTAGAACAAAATGATAGCATTTTTAAGTGCCTTTATGTTTTCCCTGGAGTTTCTAGTTGCTTTTATTTTACTTTTGAAATATGTTTTTATCATCTTCCTTAAGATTTTGCACAGAAATCCTCCTGATTTTTCCTTCGACAACTCTCTTAGGTTAAATCCACTGGTACTTTGAAACCTCTGTACAAGTATGAAGTGGAAGCCTCCATACTTCCACTACAGATTAATGCCCAGACCATGGTCATGTGGCCAGGTGAATGCAAAAATAAGATAAAATTACTCAGTAATTAATAAATATCCTCAAATAGTTTTCTGTGTCACTTTGGATTAGGTTCAGCTGCCTATAAGAATAATAAAAAATAAATGTAACTTAAATAATATACATATTTTTCTATCACAAAAAGAAATTTGAAGGTAGGCAGTACAAACCTGATATGGTGGATTCATATTGTCATCGGAACATAGTTTTTTCACCTTTTTAAAAAATTATTCTTTGCCTATGGCTTTCATTCTCATGGAAACTATGGACCAAAATGAATGTCAGAGCCCCAGTTACCATGTCTACATTTCAGGAAATTAGAAAGAATAATAATGGTAGAATATTCCCTTCCTTTTAAAGATATTTCCATGAAGCCCCCCTCACAACACATCCATTACAAATAATTGGCAAGAACATGGTTAGGGAGCCACTCATAGCTGCAAGGGAAGCAGAAAAATATAATTTTTAGCTAGCTGGGATGTGTCTCAGTAAAAACTGTTTTCTATTGCTGAGCATGAGAAAAGATGGATCATTCTGGGGAATAGATTTCTAACTCTTTCATGTCTGAAAATATATTTGCTTTTATCTCACATTTATTTTGTATTTTGCCAAAGTATGGAATTTCAAGTTGAAATCATTTTCATTAGAACTTTGAAAGCATTTCTGCACCATCATCTGGCATCACAATAACAGGTCAGTCCTACAGAGGTACTATATTTATCTGATTCATTGGTTTTTCATTCTCAGAAAGCTTTCAGTTATTTACCTTAATGTTCTAAAATCACAATTATTTTTTCCTTTTATTTATATTTATCATGTTGAATATTTGATGGCCTTCAGCTCTTCAAAACTGTGTCCCATTATTTATTTGAACATTTTCTTTCATTCATTTTCTTTCTTTGTGTAACTTCTATCAATTGACTTTTAGAGCTCCTGCATTGGTCTTCTGTCACTTACATTTTCTATCATATTTTCATGTCTGTCCCCTTTTTGTGTTACCTCTAATTCTTATACTGAATGTTTCACTATATCCATAATATTTTGCTCATCAAGATCTCATTCTTATTCTCTGACTCTTCCCTTTTCATTGTATCCTGTTACTTTGTGGATGCAATGTTAGCTCACATGTCTCAGAGGATATTAATAAAGGTGTTGCCCCTCTATTTTTGAATATTTCTATTTCCTTTGGCATCACATTTTTTCTTTTTTTTTTTTTTGCCTTAGAAGTAATCTCATGTCATAGTTTATCCTTCAAATATTTAGTGATTCTTGGTTTTCCCATTCATATTTAAGAATGAAGAATTCATATTAGAATTTCAGTTAGTATAGTTTTTGAAGTAAACTCCTATCACTGCAAATATTTTACATATTTAAACACGCACACACACACAGACACTTGAGCTTGAAAGTAAGAAAGGAAAATCTGTACCATTCATAAACGAAAAGGAAACCCAGAGTCACAGTGGGATCCAAAAATACAAGGCAAGTGGCCTGCAGAGAAATCAGATATGGATATAATCATAAATGCCTAGGGGAGGAGTTTTAGGATCCTCACCCTTAAGCACAATGAACTGAAACTGATCCCCTGAACAATACTCTGTGCCTGGTAGGATGTGGCCTAGAATCCAAGTAACCAGTCTGAGCAACATATGATAAAAGATTCATCTAAAAGACATTGGAAGCCCAAGTCTATGCAGTGGGAGATATGGAGTTTACATTTGTACGCCACTCCTAGGGAAGGACTTATAAGCAGAAAATGAATATAATAGCTGGTCTAGTATTGGTAATGCCTACAGGGTCTTAGGAAAAGCACATTTTAAGGTGCCCAATAGAGATATCTCGATAGCAGAGAGCATCAAATACTGTCTTGGAAAACAACTCTCAAAAAGAAGAGGAAGAGGACAAGAGGGAGGGGAAATTGCACCCGTAACAGCAACATAATGAGATTCATCAGGCACAATAAACAGGAAAAGTAAATGGTAATAAATCAAGTTGAAAGAAATTTTTTTAAAAGGCAAATCTGAGAAAAAAATTCTAATTTATAAAAATGAAAAACATAGCTAAAAGTTTCCAAATTTAATGAGAACTATAAACCCACAGATTTGAGAAACTCAACAAACCCCAAACAGAATAAACAAAACGAAACCACACCATGGCACACAATAATCAAATTGCTGAAAACCAGGGATAAAGAGAAAATCTTAAATATTGCCAGAAAAAGAATAGCCACATTCTGAACAGTGAAAGGAGATTAGAATGACCACAGATCAGAAATGATGCAAGACAGAACACAGTGAAACGACAAATTTAATGTGCTTAAAGGAAAAAAGTGTCAACTTAAACTCCATCTCCAATGAAAATGTCCTTCAAAAGTGAAGGTGAAATAAGGTCATTTCTCAGCAAGCCAAAGCTGAGAGAATTTATTGCAAGCAAAACCATCCCAAAAAAAGGTTAAAGGAAAATTTTCATGCTAAAGAACAATGCTTCCAAAATGAAAACTCAGATTTACACAAAGAAATGAATACTGGAAATGTTAACTATGGGAACTAGAAAAATATGTGTGTGTGTGTGTGTGTGTGTGTGTGTGTGTAAACCTTTTTCCTTATTTTAAAAAATTTAGTTAGCAGATACTTGGCTGTTTAAATAAAATAATAAAAATATATTATGCATTTTATAAGCATGTAGTAATGAAATACAGAACAGTAATAGCATAGAGGGTGTTAGGGAAAATGGAAGCATCCTTGTTGTACAGCAGTACCATGCACGGGGCGTGGATTTTTTTTTTTTTTTGAGACGGAGTCTCCCTGTGTCGCCCAGGCTGGAGTGCAGTGGCGCGATCTCGGCTCACTGAAAGCTCCGCCTCCCGGGTTCCCGCCATTCTCCCGCCTCAGCCTCCGAGTAGCTGGGACTACAGGCGCCCGCCACTGCGCCCGGCTAGTTTTTTGTATTTTTAGTAGAGACGGGGTTTCACCGTGTTAGCCAGGAGGGTCTCGATTTCCTGACCTGGTGATTCACCCGCCTCGGCCTCCCAAAGTGCTGGGATTACAGGCTTGAGCCACCGCGCCCGGCCGGGGCGTGGATTTTAATTAAAGATACTGATGTGATATGTTGAAGATGCATATTGTAAACCCTAGAGCAACCACACATACCAAAAAAGGTAAACTGGAATACTAAAACAACTGAATTAATCAACAGGAAGCTAGAAAAATAAGACATAAGAACAGGAACCAGACAGGATGAATAGAACACAAACAGCTAGATGGTGGAATTACACCCAAATATTAATAATTTTATTACATATAAATGGCCTAAACCCTCCATTTGAAGGCAGAGATTGATCAGATGAATTTTTAAAGGGAAAAAGCAGCTACATGCTATAAATAGGAAGATAATTTTAAATATGAAGATAGGGCTGGGTGCGGTGGTTCACACTTGTAATCCCAGCACTTTGAGAGGCCAAGGTGAGCAGATTGCTTGGGCCCGGGAGTTTAAGACCAACCCGGGCAACATGACTAGACTCTGACTCTAATAAAAAAAAATTAAGAAAATAAATATGAAAATAGGTTAAAGGTAAAAGGGTGAAAAAGAATAAATCCTATGAACTCTAAAAGAGTTATATTAATAAACATGTAGATTTCAGAATGGGGAAATTACATGAAATATGGAAGGACATTTCATATTTTAAAATGACAAATGCATCAATATATATAATAATACTAAAAGTATAAGTGGCATCTAACAACAAAGCCTAAAAATATATAAAGCTGAAACTTACAGACTAAATGAAAAAACAAAAAAATTCAGAATGATAGTCTGAAATTTTGACACGCATCTCTTAGCAATTAATCAAAATGTATACATAGAGTCAATAAGGATATACAAAAATTTGAACAAAAGTAAAAACCAACTTTTGTTAGTTGACACTTATAGGACATTATACTCAACAATGACAGTATACACAAGCTTTTCCAGGGCACGTTAAACATTCACCAAGCTAAATTGTAAGCGAAACTCACACGTTTAGAAAGATCCAAATCATACAGAGTGCATTCTCTCACCACGCAAACACTAATTTAATAGGAAATAAATACCGCATCTCACCCCCGCAAATCTGGACAGCTCTCAAATGTTTGGAAATTAAGCAAGGGATTTCTAAATAATCCATATATCAAAGTAGACATCGCAAAAGATATTATTAAATATTTTCAACAGAATAACATAGAAATTATTATATATCAAAATGTGTTAGAGAAAGCTAAAGCAATATTTAGAAAGAAATGTATTGCTTTAAATGCTTATATTAGAAGACAGAATAGTAAGGAATTTTTAAATTTCTACTAGCAAACTAGGAAAAGTTACTCAAAGCAAGTGAAACGGAGGAAATACAAAATAGGAATAGATATTAATAAAATAGTAAAAAACATAGAGAAAAAATGAGTGAAACGAAAACCTGGTTCTCAGAAAAGATAAGAAAAATTAGTGAACTTCTGATAAACTGCTGGATCAAGGATTAGCAAAAAGGCACTAGTAGGCCAGTCAATATATTTGAGTAAGTTCTGTAGATTAAGAATATTATTCAATATTAATTTTCTAATTTTGATAATTGTATTAGGTTTAAGATGTTAATATTTTGGGAAGTTGGATTAAAGGTATAAAGAAACTTTGTACTATTTTTGGCAACATATTTGTAAACCTGAAATTATTTCAAAATTAGAACTTTTTTAAAATAAGAGAAATTTCTAGAATGGGAGAAGAATCTCTGCTCTTTGAAAGACTCTGTTAAGAAATTAAAAAGGCAGGCCCCCAATCAGGAGGGAATATTTGCAATACATACATCTGACAAAGACTAATATTAAGAATATAGAAAGAATTCTTACGATTCAATCAGAAGAAGACCTACGTACCAACTAAAAATGGAAGGAAGGAAGCAGGAAGTGAAGAAGAGAGGGGAGAGGGAGGAAGAAAATTATACAGTTATAGCAATTAAAATAGGGTAATACTGGCACAAGAAAAAAATTATGCAAATAGAGTATAACAGAGAGGCCAGAAATAATTCCACATATATACATAAACTTGACAATGACAGAAATTGCATTGAAAAGGAGAGAAAAGATTAGTAGAACAACAGACTATTATGTAGTCAAGAAGTTTACTTCTATTCCCACATCACACCATAAGTAAGTTCCAGGTGGATCAAACACCTAAGTATGCAGGAAAAGAATTTCACAGCTCTTAGAAGAAAATATAGAATAACTTTATGATTTCAATATATTGAAGAATTTCCTAAGACATCAGTCCCTGCACCTTCCTCATACATGTATCATAAAAATTTAAAAATTTGATCACATCAAAATTGTAAATATCCCCCAAAAGACAATAAATAACCTTAAAAGGTAAACCACAGTCATGCAGAAAATATTTGCTCACACATTAAAATCGAGATTTAGTCTCCAGATTATTCAGGAAGCCCCAAGAGTCTAGGTGCAGTTTTAAACCTTAATCATTTCAAAGTATAAGTGCTGCTACTTACATCAAATATATGTGAAAAGTTAACTCCTTATATTTTAAAATATTGATATGTTTCTTATTAAAATTCAGCATAAGCATGGCCTTCTGCTACACATCACTCTAGTTGATTTTCAAACTTCATTAAAACTTTCCTCACCTGCTGCTCAATTATAAGAATAATTGCATGTATAATCCTGGCCTCAAGACCCTCCAAAGAATGAAGTTTTGGCCACGCACAGTGGCTCATGCCTGTAATCCCAGCACTTGGGGGACTGAGGTGGGCAGATCACTTGAGGTCAGGAGTTCGAGACCAGCCTGGCCAACATGGTGAAACCCCGTCTCTACTAAAAATACAAAAATGAGCTGAGTGTCATGGTGCTCACCTGTAATTCCAGCTACTCAGGGGCTGAGGCAGAATAATTGCTTGAGCCTAGGAGGTGGAGGTTGCAGTGAGTTGAGATTGCACCACTGCACTCCATCCTGGGTGACACAGAGAGAGTTCGTCTCAAAAAAAAATAAAAAGAATGAGGTTTCAGTGAACACATGACAGAAAGTTTGGACATGACCCCATGCAGAAAAGTTGAGTAAAGTCAGACCAAGTGACCTAGGCACAGCAACGGGTCTTCCTTCACTGGCCCATCCTCTGAGAAAATGTCATTCAGAAACCAGGGCACTCAAGAAATTAACATTAAAAATTTACTTTCCGAAAGCCACAAAGTAAGTGGAAGAGCAATGTAAATAATTATATGATCAAATGTTATTTTTGTAATTTTGTAGCATTTGAAGTTAGAGTCATGAAAGCTTAAAATTTCACTAAGATTTTGGAACACTCTGCATAATGAATGTCTACAAACTTCCCACTAAAATTGCTTATTTTTCTTTTTCTTCACACCGTTCTACCAGTTGTTTCATACATATTTGAGCCACATTGATAGATGTAAATGCATTCATAATCATAATATCTTTTTGGTTTATTATGTGTTCCAGCAATATTATGTTATCCATCTTTGTTCTTTAGGGGGTGTTAAGGGAAAAAAGGAAGATGTGGGCATTGCATAGGCATTCACTTGTATAAAAAGAAGGGATATGGGAATCTCTGTATCTTCTGCTGAATTTTGCCGTAACCTAAACCTGCTCTAAAAAAATAAAGTCTATTAAAAAAAAAAACATATATACACACACTGCTTGCCAGTCCTTCTAAGGAGGGGAGAAAGACTGCTAGACAAATATGGAGCTCATTTTTCTCATATGCAGGGATTGATGAATAGAAGGCATCAGTCTCTGTCAATTGTCTGCCAAACTGTGTAGCAGAAGAAAACAATGTCCAACAGAAGAAGTAAAAAACCACTGAAAATTGGTTTAATAGCTAAATGGGAAAAATACAAAGATAAAAGAAACCATCACAGATGGTTAAGATGAAGACTTAGTCTTCTGTAAAGAAGCTAGCTACAAAACAGTTTAGGATTTTTAGCTGTAAATTAAACCAATGTTGAGTGTTGACAGGCCCAAGGATTTTTAAATATCCATCAAATAAGTAAGGTTCAAATTTCCCCCATTCTTCCACAAGGGGTGTGGCCCAGTCAGGGTTGGGCTTACAGTGGCTTGACATAGAGTTTCTTACCCAAGGCAAATGGGGACATCTAAAGATCTAGGAAAGAAAAGTCTGGGTAGAAATGTCAAGGCCCAACAGGTCAAGAGGAATGTCTGAAAAACTACTAAAACCAAATGAGAATGAATAGCCAAACTTGGAAAAAGCACTAAAGTCAGACATACAGCAAGGAATATAGGGTCTTTCTGACCCTTCAGTGAGATGAGAACACATAAAACAAGCTGGGAGCAAGAAGGCAAAGTAAGAATTCTGAGTGATTCTCAGGAAAATATGCTGATATTTTTAGAATACAAGTAGAAACTAACATATGCAACATGGAACACAGAAGGTGGGATTGTTGACTTTGATGTTTTTTAAGGATAGAATTGAAGAGGTGAATATGGTGCTGTGTTGACTCATAGTGGATGGAGCCTGGGGCAAAAGGAAAAGTTTTTATTTAACATTGGATATTTTGTTCATCATTAATCATATGCATTAATTTGGGTTTTAAAAATATTTTATTAAAACATTAGTATTCTTAGTGAGATTTGTAGCCTCTTACAATTGCTTCCAAGGTGACTGCCTCACTCACTATACCCTAGTCTGACCCTAGTGAATAAACAGAAGCCAGAAGAAGTTTTAAATTTATACTTTCTAATTATGAGGAATACATAAAGTAGGGAAAAAGCCATGAATGATTATCACCAAATGAAAACATGGCATATGAAAAATATCATGCATAAAGTCTAAACACCACTAAAGCACATATAACTGAGTATATAAGACTTAGCTATAAAATAGTGACTAATTTTAGAATCTCCCCTTCAGGAATGATGCAAAATGTTGTGGTTTGGTCAGCTTCAAAGTAGTCATCTTGAAAGACTATGCCCTAATTCCAAGAAGGAATCCGATCACCTAAAATATTTCCAAAACTTCCTTTTTGAAAATACCTTCAGAGTTTGCATTCTACCACATAATCATTTACGCTTGGGTAGCACTTTGTTTTGCAAAGGACTTTCATATGCATTATATCTCACAAAGTTACTAAACTCCAAGTTTGGAGAGACATTGGTGATTATCCTCCATGGTGTTAGCTTCATCTGCTTTTGGACAGGCTTCCTATCCTCCTCAAACAGCACAGAATTTAAAGACCAGAGAGATGAGTGAAGTCAGGGAGAAGCAGAGCAGAAAGAGAGCCCAGCTCTATTGGCTCTGCTGGACCATCCACTAAGATGGAGTTTTTCCAAATTTTGAACATCACTAACAATTGCCCATTGACCAAATAGCAGAAATAAGGATCAGGATGTGGGATTTCCAAGCTATTGATTCTTTCATCACACTATGTGTTCACAGAAAATCTTTAAAAGTCTTAAACGTCAGAAAATATTTTTCATTTGGGGGTAGCTTGGATTTATACAAAGTATGTTGTTTTTGTTTATTTTGTTTTTGGTTTTTTTGGGGAGGGGAACTGATTTCAGGGAATGATTGGGTTGTAGAGTTATATAACGCCATTTTTTCCCTTTTGTTAACACGAATCCTTATTTTATGAATAACTTTGAGTTTTAAAGAGTTGTTCCACCAAAGAAGCTTCAAAAATATCTTGAGCACTATCTCCATCATCGGAAAAATGTGCAGCTTTACAAATAAGGGATGCCTGTCATAGAGATATTGCAGTGATAGAGAGTATCAACTCTGGGCCCAGACAGCCTGAGGTAAGATCCGGCTTTCACATCCACTCCTGTGTGTACTCAGCCCATGGTACTGAGTGTTTCAAGGCCTTAGTTTTCTTATCTTTAAAATGGAGATAATAATAGCACTTATTTGATGAAACTGTGGGATAAGTAAATTAGTTAATGCCTGTAATGAGTTTATAATAGCATTTGCATACAATTATCATTACTTAATTAGACTAATAAATTCTATTCCCACAGAGCAGGAAAGAAAAACTTCATTATTTTACAATCACCAATCGGAAGTTTTGAGAAAGTCTGGATGCTAAGTTACCAACTTAAAATGAGTTAGTTCTATTCATATCTTGAGATAAAACCATAATTTAATAATGCTTAAGAAGAGTTTATTTTATAAATAATATTATGCTTCCTTTAGATTTCTCCTTAAATCTTGCTTTGTGTATATCTTATCAGTAAAATGGTGTATAAGAGTTATAATAAAGAGTTTACACATTTGATTAATTTTTAATTGAGTGAAAAGAGCTTCTGCTTCTACAAATATAATCTCTGATCTGTATTACTTATAGTGTCCACAACCAATTCCTGCTGGTTGCATGGGAAATAATTGGAAAAGCACCCCTGTAAAGCTTACGCTGCATCTCAAATCCATCCAATGTCATGTTGCATATCATCTAGTCATTCTGCTTCTTGACATTCATTTTCTTTCCTGTTTCAATCTTAACCCATTTTCATTGTCTCATGCTTCCTCATTGTATATTGTTCTGGAATGGAATGAAGTATTTATTTGCCTGATTTAGGTTAAAGAAAGGAGTAGAAAACTTTCCAATGAAAACTCATCTGATAAAAGAGACTCATCCTGCTCAATATGCAACAATATGTTTGTAAACAAAGCCTAATAGACCTCTGCAAGTTAGAACCATTGTTTCATTCATTCATAAAACGATTATTTATTGAGGGCCTGCTATAGGCCAAGGCACCCCTTTGTTTGAATAATAAATGAAAAAGCAAATAAATATCTAATATGTGAGGCAGTGGTAAGTGCAACAGAGGAAAATAAAGCAAGATAAGTAGAGTGTGATGAGTGGGTGGGTGGTCCAAGAAGGCCTCTCTAGTGAGGTTGCATTTGAGCAAAAACCTGAATGAACTGAAGTGGCACTTCATGGGGTTGTCTAGGGGAAGAACATTACAGTCAGAGGGAACAGCAAGGGCAAAGTCCCAGAGCCACAATGTGCTCCTTGTAGTCTAGTGTGACTGGAGTGGAGAGCAGTGAGGGGTGGTGTGGGCATTTATTTCTGTTTCACTCTCACAGCTATTGGGTCACTGATTTCCTGATTTCTCTAAAACCGATTATGTAGGACCACATAGGGTCTTGAAAGGACGAAAGGACTCTAACTTTTACTCCAAGTGAGATGGGAAGCCACTGATGGGAAATGGGTAGTAGAACCACAGGATGTCACTGAGCATTTTTAGGGGATCACACTGACTTTCCCATAAAGAATAGGCTGTACAAAGGTAAGAGCAGAATCAGGAGACTTAGTAGGGAGGTGGATGTAATCAATAATCCAGGTTAAGAAATGTTGGTGTCTTGGGTCAAGACGGTAACTGCAGATACGGTTGGATTATGGCTACATTTGGAATTAACTTCCCACCATCATTTCTGGTGCCTTAATTCATGTAGTTCTTTAGTGCAATTTCTAACTTAATACCTATCTCAGCATATAATAATTTTTGTGTATATATTAGTCTACTCCAGACAGAAATTTGTCAAAAAGCAGGGTATCCTCTTATTATCCCCTTGTATTTGTAACTTTCTAGCATACTAAGGGTACCCAATGAATATCTGTGAAGTGAGTACATGGATATGCATCCTTACAGATACAAATTAGCATCGTTTTTTAAAAAGCTTCAAAACCTACTAAGGGGACCATGTAAACCATGTAAACCAAGAATTACTTGGAAAATATTTCTAAAGAAGTGACCCAACAGTATGGTGGGAGCAGATCAGAAATAATGGAAAATATTAGAGTTTTTAAATATTTATAGCCAATTTGTATTCTTAAGAGTATTTCATATATTTATATTACTGATCTGCATGAAGTAAATGGATGCTTCCAGTAGCATGTACTTCTACAACTAGTAGTTTCTTGACCAACACATTTTAGTAAAATGACAGTTTTAGTGCTTGTTTTAATGATGATATTGCAAAATAATTATAGTAACCATTATTTATGTGTTTATGAGTATGTGCATTTGTGTATCATGAATGAACCAGAGGAAAGAAGCCCATAATACTGTCCACTAAAGTGCTCCATAGGCCAAACTAGCCAAAATGGAGTTGTAAATTCCATTTTCATATTTGATAAGCCAGTACCCTATATCTATATTATATATGCAAAAATTTATAAAATAAATCTGCAAGATATATCTAATAAATTAGAGTTGAGATGCTAATTTTTTCAGCTAAATGTAATTTTCCAAGCAATGGTTAAACCTAACTTATCAAAATAGCTACACCACAAAATATGACCCTTTTCTAGTGATAGTAACTTTCATTATCATCATTTATTCTAGATCTTTCAGGAATGTGTTGACCATTAAGTCCAAGTATTTTTATACTCTGCTGTGATCCTTTGAAAATGGATCATTCTGAGTGAGCACACCAAATAAAGTTTTTTAAAACAGGAGGGGAGGTAAGTGTTCTAACTGGAGGCATTTGGACATTTATTGTGCTTGAGAATGTAGCCAATGTGGCTACAGAATGTGAATGTTATGCTATAGTCCTGTAGAAAAAGGAATTATTCGGGGGAAGACAACCTTTGTACGCAAATAAGGAAATATGGCTATTGTATATGAATGTAAAAATATAGGGGAATATGGATAGTCTATAAATGAAACCTGGTTTTATATAGTAACTTTTAGAGATAACTCATGTAACCTATTTTTCTTTGAGCATCAACGATCTCTCTTAATTAAAACAAAATTGCTCTAAGTTACTCTTTGAACAATGATCCTGTGTTTAAAAGGCCAAGAAGGGGAAAAACAAAAACGTCACGACACTGTCGCACCAGGGCTTCAGCACTTTATGACTGACATCATAAAATGTAGATCAGCAATTCATATGAAAGGAGGACACAAAGTAGACATTAATTAATAGGCTATGAAATAGATGCATTTTTCTATGTAACATGGTAACAGGATAATTGCTGACCTATTTTGGAGTCCATGCAAAACTTAGAGAATTTATGTCAGTAATAGGAATTCTCTAGTTAGATCCTAAACTCTTTCATACACATTCTCTCTCTCTCTCTAATAACCCAAGTAATTAGTTAAAAATTTTAGAAGACTTTGTAGCTGTCATTGTTATTGTTCTAATTAAGCTATATTTTGCCCCCAAAAGCTGTTTCTATCATAAGCACAACCTGAAAAACTGAATGTGGGGTAGAAGTCAGAGTACATTTTTTCATGAAAGATTACTTTAAATAGTAATAACATAAAAATTAAAACACCATACTCTACCTGGGTGTTCAATTTTATTTGTATCTTGCTTCAAGGGAAATTTCTTTTATAGTAGCACTTAATTATTATGATTTAGACTATGATTTATGAAATTGAGCTTTTGTGAATAAATAATATACATTAATTCTTACCTATTTTGATACTCTGTAACTAGAAGAGTCTAAATATTGTGATTAAGCCCACTGGCAGGACTTTTTCCCTCTCATCACAAACACCTCAATTGGAAAGTTCACATCTAAAGGAAATTATCCCAGAGGTTTTAAAATTCATTCCTATTTATAACATTGACAGAACTATTACAATACAAAGAAGGAAAAGTTGATTTAAAGTAAATTGATGTGACAAAACATAAACATTATTTCTAGGATATTCTGCATATTAATCCATGTAATCCACTTGAACTAAGATGTTATTCACAGTTTCGATGAGCTAAGTTCTTCTTCGCTGTCTGCATGCCAATAACAGTTAAATCCTATTGCCAGCATCTTTTGCACCATATACAGGCACTTGTCTTTTTCTTTAAATATATTTGTTTTTTTGTGTTATCTTGTCAAGGTGTCCATCTACCTCTGAACTTGATGAATATATGAAGACTTCCCATGACCATACAACTATTTTCTTTTTCATATGACTGCCCAGATCATAAGTTTACCTTGTATTTTTTAGCCAGTCCAGAGCTGAGGCACTTGCCTTAGGATGCTGAGTTTGTAGAATATTAGGTACCAGCCACAGTCATCTCTGTCCATATGCAGCTGCCATGCATGTGATCATTTGTTCCCACAGTGCTCCATGAGCCATCTTTTCCATACTGTTTCATTGTGTTGGGCAGAAAAACTTGTAAAACATTCAATGCGTGGACACTCATTTATATGAAAGATGATTACATTTTGAGGATAAAATATCCCTAAACATCACCGTAGTGCTGAATATCAGCAAACCTTTTAACTGGCAGAAAACTATCCTTTCCCTTTCCTTCTCAATTTACTCCTATCCATGAAGATGCCACATTTTAATTCTGCTGCATTCTGTCTCTTGGCATAATCCTATTTATTGCCATTTATATCATTCCTACTGTAGCAACTCTCCACCAAACATATTCCATACTTATAATTTCCCCTACTGTTTCTTAGCAAAACTCCCTTGTCCCAGGTTGTTTGTTCTCTGGGCCACATTCCAAGATACTCTAGAAGAATTAGCATGTGTTTATATGATAATATGCACAAATAACACAATTTATGACCTATCCCAACCACAAAGTGACAAATTAACACTTAGCATTATAATTACCCAAAGGATGGGAACTGCCAATGCTGGGAAATTTCAGGTAAACTTGTAGGAAGATAATACTTTGAACAGTGGTTGTGCCTTTCAATGTTCTTCAGGTCATTTGAGTGGTTGCAGATGCATTAGAAGTTACACACAACACTGTACCACAAGCCGATGGTCCAGTTGTCATATAAACAGGTAATCAACATTCTTTGTGCTTCTCTGGTCTCATTTTCCTTTCCAGGTCTTACTCACAACAGTCAGTTTCCTCATGGTATTTGAACAAGTTACAAAGAATTGAGTAGTGGTAGCACCCTTCTTCAGAGAGGGTTTCTTCCTGGAAACAGAACTGGAAGAAGCAGATGGTCAAAGGTCACACTGGATCAGCTACAATGATGGACACCAGAGAAGAGTCTCAATGGGTACTGTTGTGTCCATGCTGGGCACTATCTGTGTTGCAGCCACACAGACCTGATTTAGGCTGCCTTTGCCAGTAGCAAGTACTAAACACCATTATTGTTTTGATGAAAAGGGCCCTGTGGATTGTTTTTGGTCTGCATGTTAACAAAGAAAAGAAAGACAGCCAGGTTATTTCTTGAAAACAGCAAGAAAGACAGTTTTCCCTTGAAAATGTGCAAGACACGTCTCTGCTGGAAACACACTCATGCACACACACACACCCACACAAATGAAAAAATCCTTTCATCCAGAATCTGTGGTTTGCTTTCTTTTATTCCTTAGTATACATGAGTATGTGAAAACACACAACACTCAGACATGCAGCCTGATCAAGTGATAATCTCTTATAATGTGCTTCTATTTAAAGCAACAAACAGATGGAGGGTTTATGAGCAAGGCTGGTAAAAGTAAAAGCAAATGATTGCAATAGTTGTACTTTTAATAGGATTCCCCACAATCCAAGACATTATTCCCTAAGGAACAAATTGTTCTTTAAAATTATGTTACTTAGGAAAGAGACAGTCGTCCTGACATTGCTGAGGCAACAGAGAGTTACAGGACAGCCTTGTATTGCCGAGGTCTCTCCACTCAGGTCAGCGTCCTAGGGGAGGGAAGACAGGGATGTCAGGCACCACAATCCCCAAAGAACAAGCTCAGTGGAATAGGATAAAAGGAAGAAAGACCAAAGGGTAAAGGAGGTACAAAACATGTCTGGGCCCTGATTGAATTTATTACTTTCTACTTCTCGACTTTGAAAAATAAGGCTTGGGAAATTTCTACAGATTTAAGATAAACATGCAACATGGCTTCTACCTCTGCCAATTCAGACCAAAATCTAGCTCTAGCCCAGTGAAATCTGGTTAACACACAGTAGAACTGTGAGCAACCCAGCACTTCATTATCATTATCCCTCCCTAAGAGAAACAAAGCTCACTACAATTCTATCAATAAGATGAATATACCTTAGTGATGACCTTTAGGTAATTTATAATTAAAGCTAATCTTAATTAAAGTTATTACACCATTCTGGAAGAAAATAAACAACCCAAAGAGAGGGAAACAATGTGGTCAATAACTCACTCCAAAAATATGTTTTGCCTCCAAAGCTCACATTGAGGGAGACATTCCTGCGCACGATACAAATGGTTCTGACATTAAAAAAAGTAAACAAGTAAGAAAAATAAAGATGGAAAAATTCTGTGGTCAGTTCACAAGTGCTTTTTTATTGTTTGAGGCAGGGTTAAAGCCTTTTATAAAGACAAGGATATATGTGCGGCTAGATTGGATATGACATCGGACTCGTCTAGCTGCCGTTGCACAGAACTCTGGCTGCCCATGTTATGCCAGGGAGAAAGCATGTGTTGATGCTTCTAAACAACAACCCAGGGTGGGACCAAATGCAGATAATGCAAAGCATTTTTCCAGTGCTGTTTTGTAGATCAAACAGAGAAAAGGTACTCAACTCCAGTTACTAATGGATTTGAGAGATAAAGGCAAACATTCAACATTCTCCAATTATTCATGGTTTTGAGGATTTTAATGTTAACTTGTCTAAAGAACTGATTAACAAAGGTTGTGTAATCTCTAACAGGGACTCCTGCCAGCCTCAATACATATGATTCAAGGCCTGTGTTGACTCAGTGGGCCAGAGGCTATGTAAACGGGCTAGAGATGAGAAAGTAGGTTCTCCTTGGGCAGCTTGGGGATTCTGAGTCCCCGTAGTTTTACAATAGCAGCTCCTAGTCCCCAGTATCTATAACTTGGAGGGATTCTCTTTCAGGTTTTGCTGTCATCCAACTGACCTAATACTGGGAGGACAATGAACACTTGGTCGAAATAGAAGAAGCAGAAAAATAAACACTATTGTGTCAAGAACAATCAGCCTTTTGAATATCTTCTAGAGTGATCTGACTGGTGCACCAGCAAGTTAGATAAACTTAGAGTCACCCAACTAGCAATGATCACACTTATGTTCCTTGTGACATTAGTGCTAGGGCACAGCCAAGCATACAGGAAGCACCGTCTCACAACCTATGGATTTGATTTCTGAGAAGTCGTGACAAGTGCGAAATCCAAAAGGTTTGTGCCTTCTATAAAAACTCTTTGGTCTGGTGGGTGTTTTTGACAGTCTTAATTTTGTTTCTTAACCTCCCGACCCATCACTCTATTTTTCATCACCTCACTACCTTTAAATAGCACCCAAAGGAGCAAGCCAGCCCCACACACAAGTATGGCCCCAGGCATCACTGGAAGTGTGTACAGTAAAAAATAAATTAATGAATAAGAGTCCCTGGTGCAAACAAACCCTCGTGCTCAGAAAGATGTCGTACTGCCTTACACTGCATCATATTCAGTGCAAGAAGTGGATTTAGAGTTGAATGAAACAAGATAAAAGTCCATGCTTTTGTAGTCAGGGATTTAGGGAAAGCTATTTACTCCAATAAAGGGATTGTAGCAACATGAAGCCAGCCATAAATGTATGACCTGGCTGGGAAGTTATACCTTGTTCTCCGAAAAACTGCAAACCGAAATGCATCACCTGTCATAAAAATGATGCTAAAGGAATGTGGAGGGGAAGAGACGGGAGCTATGTATATGCAGAATACAGGAGGTGAAGATTTAAAGGGAGTGAGGGAGAGTGGCCTTCCCCTAAACTGTGACTTTTTCACTAAAAATAAGCCCGCGGCACGATGATATCAGAGGGATTTCAACTCAATAGGTGAGCGGAAGACAGTCTTTCTCACTTGACTGCAGCCACTGAGCATGCCCAGGGAGGCCCCAGGTGCGACCTCTGCTCCCCTGTGAGCAGTGGCAGGACCAGGCAATCTATCATGGTGCTCATGCTGTCAGCTCTGTTGCTTCGCCACTGCTGTCTGTCACCCTGGTGGATGAGACCTGCTTAAGGGCAATCATGTCAATCTCTATGTGACCACTCAGTCTAAGGCAGAAGGATCATCTTGACAGGCCTGGCAAAGTCAGCAGAAGGTACCAAAAGCTGAAGTCATAGCTTTTCCCAAAGAGAGGCAACATGGGCTATTGTTTTTTCTTTAGCGTTGTCTTTATTTTTGATTTCCCTTTTGATTTTATTTTCATGAAATGGGTGAAGGTATACAGAACTTGGTTTCAGAGCTGGTCATCTCGGATAAACCTGTTGCCCTCCGAGTTTTTCCCGTAGTAAATGTAGCGACACTTCCCCAGGACACCTGCGAATAAAAAGACACACATCATTACAGGTGGCACAATTAGCATAGCAGGGAAACCACAGGTGCTGAAAAACAGACATGCAAGACAATCACAGATCCAACGGGCAGCAGAAAGTGGATGAAGCCCCAGAAAGGAAGAACTCTATCTTTTTGTCCTCACAGACAAGGAGGTTCTGTTGACCTCAGAGTTGACATTGAAATAAAATGTCACTACAAATACAGGTTCCTAGGAATATCGCTTTCTGCATGACTTCTCTTCCACATGTTAGGCACTTCTCTAATTTGGCCAATTACTCCCCAGAATATAGCCTCTCCTCACTCCAGTTTCCCTTAGTAGAGTTTCTAAGAATGGAAAATTAAGAGTTCTAAAGATGAACCCAGCCCAAGCAAAAGACATAGAACAATCTTCCCAGAATGTGACTATTTTGATACCCTTTATCATGAAGCAATATTGTTAACTTCTAGAGAGAATATTCCAAATCCTGGCAGGCACCAGGCATTGAGCACATATGGGGTGATTAAGGAAGAGAGGCGGTGTTGACAAAATACCACATGGACGGCCGGGCGCGGTGGCTCACGCCTGTAATCCCCGCACTTTGGGAGGCCGAGGCGGGTGGATCCCAAGGTCAGGAGATCGAGACCCCATGGTTAACACGATGAAACCCCTTCTCTACTAAAAATACAAAAAAAAAAAAAAAAATTAGCCAGGTGTGGTGGCGGGTGCCTGTAGTCCCAGCTACTTGGGAGGCTGAGGCAGGAGAATGGTGTGAATCTGGGAGGCGGAGCTTGCAGTGAGCCAAGATTGCACGACTGCACTCCAGCCTGGGTGACAGAGCGAGATGCCCTCAAAACAAAAACAAACAAACAAACAAACCAAAAAACTCCCCATGGACAGGAACAAGAGCCTCCAACATTAAATGGCTTCTTACAGGCATCCTGAACTCTCTTTCTCCGGTCAGAAAGCATTTGATTTCCATTTTCAGTTTTACTTTAAGTAACTCTGTGGCTCCACATAAGGCTCGCCTCTCATTCAAGGAGATTGTAGGAGACTTAACAATGAAAAATGGCCCTACAGTAGGGTTGAACTTTTTTAGACAACTCATTATTTATTCTAAATACCCATAAGAAATCACCTCCATAGTTATTATGAAAGCTCTGTAGGATTATCAAGGAAAAATCTGTTTTATTTTCACCATCTGCGTTTTTATTTTCTTCTATTTTTAGAAAAATCTATTTTAAATTCAGTTAGACAGAGTAGTCTTAGAAGTAATTGGACTTGAGTCTCTGAACTAACTGTACACAACTTGAAAAAAACAAAGAAAGGAAATGTCCATAAGACATTCATTCAAGAGCCACAAATCTGCCTGTGAAAATAGCAACATAGGGACATGATTATTTTTATTTCCATCAGTGTAACAGTGTGAAACCAACAAGCCCATTATTTTTTTTAATTTGTGATAAATTAGCACTTGAAATTAACCAGGTTCTTCATATCAGAAGTTCCAAGTAGTAAATATTTTTGCAACTGTAAAAGAGATGTTTCTCCACCACAAAACTTCAAACCTTATTCTTACATAAGGATCAAAATGACTTTTAGAAACTTTTAAGGACAAAGCAGATACTCCCTGGTTTGGATGGCTTGGAAGAAAGCTAGAAACTGCTGGGGTCAAAGAGTCTCTCAGCGTTGGCAATGGAGAGAGGGTGACATTGTTCCATGGCCTCAAAGCTGGCCTTGGGCTCACTCTCATTAGTTTTATTTCCTGCCATGTTCCCATGAGCAAGTTTACTGTGGATCATTCTTCCTCCTTGCTCATGCTTTCTCCTTGGCCCCCAATCCCCAATTTCTGGTTTTCAGTATTGGTCTGGTGCCTGGAAACTGAGCTTGGATGTAACCTCACTGAGACCCTTCTCGGGACCTAAATTATTCTTTTAGTTGTTGGCATTGAGCTGTTTCCTTTATTGTGCTGAATTATGTAGCCACCAGCATCGTATTAATATTGTCACCCATGCCAGGATCCTGCGGGTCTGTGGGGTTTTCTGGTCAGGCTCTGCTCCAGGAATAGCATCCACTACAGGCCTGGGTGGGAGTGCCTCGGTTCTGCCAGGTATACACAGTGGGCTTCCTTAAACATAGTTGATTCAAATAAACCCTGAAGAATGTGGAAGGATGGGGCCAAAGGATGCTAATTTCTTTCTACAGCACTAGGATAACATGAATTTTAATAAAAAGGAACGGATAGGTCTGTTGGATGTCATAAAGAACACAATCTTTCTCTTAAGCAAAAGGATGAAAGGCAGACACACACACACACGCCACACACACACCACACACACACACACACACACACCACCCACCATGAGTGCCCTATCTCCAGTAAACTCTCCAGTACATTCAAGGATTCAACTGCTTTTTTTCTTCCCTTTCTCCAGGGTAAACTTCACCTCCAGAGCTCACCTAGATGCAACTTGGACGGCAAGTGCCACCCTAGAAACAGGCTGGATGCTCCTGGAACGTGGGCTGTGATGTGTTCTGTGCCACATTCCCGAGCCTTCTTTCTGGCTGGCATTGATAAAAGCCCTTTTTAAGGCCTACCCTTTTTTCTTCGGGCCTGGAAGTAAGAATGTTTATAGACATCCTGGTGAGAGAAGGCTGTTTGATGAATGCAGGAGACTGCGGCTAGGTGTCAGTGCTTGGAAAATGAGGCAAGGACATGAGGTATTAATATTGTCAATGATCTCTTGACAGGAAAACAGATACCACATTCACTGTCAGATTTAAACAGACATCAAGTGCATTAACGACAAAAGGGCAGACTTCAAACAAAGGGGCTGTGTGGTGAAGAGCAGAGCTAGTCTCTGTGCTGGAAACAGCCTGATCTGAAAAGACACCGTCAGGGTTGTAGACAGGCCGAGGATTGTGTGCGGTGACAGAAAACAGAGATGCTGACAGATACCAGCGCCATATTATGCCAAGGATATTCTAACGCTGTCTGCCGCTCTAACGAAAGCTGACATCACTCCCCATCACTCGGGGTCTTCTCTGCCTGCCCCTGCAGAACATCTCTCCCCAGACATCATTACAAAACTCACTGCGGCTGCGAAGGTCCTGGCAGTTCTGTTCTGCTAGAGCGGTGGGGACAAGGGGCCTAAGGATAACCTCAGTCAATCTAAATTTGGAATTTGCAGGAGGAGCACGCCCGACCTCACTGATATCTTGGCTACTTGTGATCAGAAGGCCATTGTGTGAGGAGCTGTCACCTTGAATAAACTCCCGGAAAGGACGGTACTCAGTTTGTGGGCTGCTCCAGGAAGGCGTGGGGATGGCCTGGCAGTTGAAAATGAGATCCAGCTGCCGGAACTCGCCTGGGGAGAAAGGTGCTCTGGCTAGTGATGGTAAGAATCCGCTGAAATTGTCAAACCCAAACTATCTCCAGTGGCTGAAATTAAGCGAGCATTGCCTCTGTGCATCTCCTCCCGGAGCTCAGAGTCGGGATGTGATTACCCCCAATATGTGACTTTTGTGTTCAAAAATAAATAAATAAAATTAGCCAGGAAAAGCAAACATGCACAGAACAGCACAGTCCCATGTGTGGCCACAGGCCTTTATTTATCAAGAAGCTTATTTGTAAAATATGAGGCTCTGCTGGTAAATTAAGTGAGGGGGCATTGTGTTTCTCTCTCCCTCGTCCACCCCACGGCCCTTCTTCTCCCACCATGGCAACTGCCATAAACTGTGAAAATTACAGAGGGAACAGTTTGCTTGCAAAGAACATTTTGATGGGGAGGCACTCCAAGGCTGGAATTTGGGAACCCGCTGGTTTGTGACTCAAGTAGGCAATGGTTTCTCTGAACATCTGCAACGTATTCATTTGTTTGTATCTCCTCAAACTACAACGTCTTGGGACTGGAGGGGGAACAACGCATTTAATGGCGTATGCAGTGTTTTTAATTAAAAGATCTGGCTTTGGCCATATTAAGAAAAACAGGCTTGCCCTGTGTCAGGCTGACGTGCAGCTGTCTGTGTGGGGTTTCTTTTCGAGAGACCCTGAAAAATGATAGGGCACTGTCCCCCGGGGGATTCTTTTCTTGCCAAATGAGACTCCTAATTTTTCTTAAGTAGCCAGCTTTCCCATCATCATAAGCTGTTAAAGCTATAATTATGAAAAAAAATTATCAGGAAGAATCTGTTTTAAAGAGGCCCTTTATCTTTTCCATGTTTTCCCCCTCTGGAATGGATGTCCTAATTATGCAGATTAAGTTATAACCTTGGGGCTGCCTGAGTGGGTGGGAATCAGCCTCCTTTCTTGGATGTAAGGCTGGGACTGCAGGGTCAGTACCAGAGATTTTGCTGGGGGAGGCCCTGAGAGTCCAGTCCAGGGAAGGGAATTCTTGCACATCCTTTCATTTCATCCAGCATCCTGGACTCCCTGATTCCTGGACGGCCTCACAATACCAGCTGCAGTTCAATAGTCTATTTAGTAAGGCGAAGTGGGGAAAGACCTGCATTTAGATCCAGTCCTGCCCTAACAGTCACGTGACCATGTACATGTCCCTTTCTCTCACTGGGCTGGTTTCCCCATTTGTAAAACAAGGGCAAGGGGCCAGATAATCTCAGAGGTTCATTTTAGCTCTGAAATAGGTGATTTGGCATTTTCCAATGTTTTCCTCATGAAGATGAGAACACCAGGTCCAACACTGCCTGATGCAGGAGACAAATTCAACAGGTTAGTCAATAAAAAAATTGATTCAGACTAAGTCAGCCCTTGAAACTCATCCAGCCTGTATCCCCACAGCATAACCTGGATAGAAGGGGGCCTCTGGAGGACCCCAAAATCCCTGAGGAAAGGGTTTTCATTAACTTTCCTGCAACCTGTATTTCATACTCACAGCTAGAAGTGCTGACCACTAACTAGGCTGTGTCCCACTGGCTTTGGCATAAGCCCAAGACTCATAACTCCGTATTCAACAGAACTACAGCCTAGCCATCAAAGCAAGTGGTCTGTTATTAATATTTTAGTGGTGAAAAAAAAAGAATCTGCATGTAAATTACAAAAATGTATTTGATACTAGAGTGTAGGTTGAACCAATACATTTATATTTGTAAAACAGAATAATTATCACTGTTGTTAGTTTTGGTAGTCATCACTTTAGGGATCGTTATTTTAAATGCTATTTCACATGAGTTTATAAATGTAGCTATGGAATCACAAACATATCTCAATCCCATTGTGATACAAGGAGGTTATAATTAGCACTAGGATGGAGACAGGGGATGAACGGTTCCCCCATAGAACTCCTGTTCTGTAATCTATATGAGAAAGGAAGGAACTAGATACCTCATGACCCCTGCAAAAGGTGATAACAATGATGTGAAGAGGTGGATGGGCCCAGTGACAGAGAGGAAAAGGTGATCAGGAGCATCCTGGTCCACTGAAGAAGGCTCTAGAACAATGTTTCCATGGGACTCTATACATGTCCATAAATGTGTCATCCCCTACAATATTCTCCCTCCTCCCCAATTTCTAACACCCGGTACCTAAAACCATACAGAAGCATCTTATTGACCATGGAGCTACGTCCCAATAAACCTATTGTAAGTTGAAATTATTGTAAATCAAAAATTCATCATTACTTGAAACTATCTGAAGTTGTAAGCCCTTCGACTTACAATGGGGTTACAGCTTCTATCAAATGTGTACGACTTTGTAAAATTAAACAATTATAGGTTGAACCTTTGTAAGTTGGAGAGCATCTACACTTGGTACAGAGGAGATGTTCAATAAATATTTGTTGAATAAATGAATACCATTAAAATAATCATGTACATAAAATTTACACAGAATCTACAAAGTAAGGAATATCAATTGCTGGACACTTATCTTTTAACCTCTGGCATGACTTCAGACATTTGAAACACTCTGAAAATATATACAGATTAAATATTTGCCTCATTGAACAAGAAAGAGTAACAGGAGGCAATGGCCTCAGTTCCTAAATCCTGGTGTTGTTTTTACCCCAAACACTTTCTCCCACAAAAACAAAGCAATCACAACATCTAGTTGAAAAGAGAGAAGTACAGTGAACATTATCATCTGGCCTAAAGAGCTGTAAACATCACACACTGGGAAGGGACATTCCCCAGAAAGCACATTCCTCAGTCTTTGTTAAGTGCGGCCATGAATGCGCGGGGAACTGGAAAGGAATAAACACCCATGTTTTATGATCTTGAGAAGTAGCTGGAGCAATACCCTGAGGTCAGCCCATGTGATGTGCTATCAGCTCTGCTGTGGCTATCACACAGGATTTAGCGGAGCCTGCGAAATGACAGGCTCCTAGCACAACATCCTACTTCAGTGTAAGCTACTTAAATACTAAGACAAAATAAAGAAGAGAGACTTTAAAAGGTATTAGGGGAAGGGATTGTGTGGGAGCAGTTTTTGAGGAAGGAGGACAAAGACCTTTCTCTCCACCCAGTATATTTTCCCTTCATCTGCAGCACATCTGAGATGCCTCAGGTCGGAGATGAAATAAAGAAAGGCTCTCCACCTTACCCAGGGGAGGGTAGAGAAAGCAAAAAAAAGTGTGAGACTTGCTTCCCAACCTAGCTGAGCATGACTTAAGGCAAGTGTCTCGGTTTATCATCTGCATCTTGGGTGGGAATGGGGTACTGCATTACAACAGTGCATGCCAACCCCCAAACCTCTGTTAGGGCTCTTGCACCATAGGTTGGGGGGGTACTGCACACTGTCCTTTGCTAAATACTGCAGTGACCACTTCAAACCATGCTTCCTGCTTCACCTTCATTGTACAAAAACAACCCCACAAGGGGTATTCCTACCCTACTACACTGACCCTGATATCTTGTATTGGTAGACATTTGAATTCTCCAACTTTGACTCCAGGGATGCTTTGACTTCAGGTTTATAAATACAAACATGTAAACTAGCCTGATAATTTTCCTTTGAGAAAGCATTAATTATTCACAGCAAACTCCATTTAGCCAATTTAATTCCTTGATCAATTTTTAAGTACAAAAAACATTTCTATTTTTAACATTTTCATTTCTATTTTATTGAATTTATCTTCAATGGGATCAATCCTTTATCACGTAATTTTTACAGTAAGGTTAAATTCCTCAATCAGCTTTGGCCAAATATTAAATTGTGCTGATTACATCTTCTAAATCTCTTTTAGAGTCATTTATTTTTACAAAGTCCCATTTCCTTGAGTAAAATATTGCAGATCTAAATTGTGACAAGAAGACTTGAGTCTGCTGTTAAACTTTAGTCAACAAATTTTATTGTGTGTAGTTTTAGCTCATTTCAATTTTATTTTGTTTTCATTATTTCTATCAAGGCTAATTCCTCCCCATGTATTTGTGTGGTTTTCAATATATCAAGAAGATATAAATCTTTGGTCCATTTTTCATTCATCATAAATTATATTATGTGCAGGATTAGTTGCTGTCATTTTTTTCCCAGGTTGATTATTTCTGCCAGCACTGTTATCATAAAGTAGAGTAAACATTAGTTTTTATTCATTTCTCAGCACAAAGAGTATGAAGGAGAAAGGTGAATACCGAGTGCATGATAGGGTCCAAACTGTGGGGTTCTGATATGTTGTCTTCTACCAAATGCCAGACAAAATATTAGAGTATGGAGCAACGATTCAAAGGTTAGGATGCACCATACCTGGAAAGAAAGCTAACAAAAAGGCCAGGCAACCTATCCTTTTGACAAGAGGGTATTTGACTCCAATGCTCAGACCCATCCAGTGTGGCTTTCCACTGGGAAAGGACAGATTACACAGCCTGCTCAGACAAATGCTGGGCCTCGTCAAGTCTCACTCACGTGTTTGTAGCGAAGGAAAAACAGGAGAAGGAAGTCGGTCAGCAGGGAAGGGATATTTGCAAAATTTGTCATGAAGGGGTTCAGCAGGTGAGGCTGTGGGGCTAGCCTCCCAGACCAGGGAGGCTACACACGCAGTCACAGAGCGGGCAGGCTTATTGTCGTGTGACAAACCAGAGCCTCTAGAAAACACACCCTGGGCTCCCAGGGCAGCTGAAACAAGGCTTGTCATCTTAGAAGAAGAAGGGAAGGTGGGGAAGGAAAGAGAGGAGAAAAAAATGCAGGACAAGTTCTTCATATAGTCTGTCATATAATCTGTCAGTGGAAAATGGAAAAGCTGGCCCAAGTCTGAGAAATAACTGCATCTTTGAGCAGATCCTTGGTGACATTCTCTACTGTCCCATCTTGGGTCCTGGACCCCACACTCAGGTTACAGGCGCCGTGGCTCTATCCAGACTGGGTGGGCCATTCAGTCCTCTCCACATGAAAGAAATATTAGACTAACAGATTAAAAATTATCTGGCAGCGAATATTTCCATTATGTGAATCCTGGAAAGGAAACAGACAATGTACTTTCGCTTAGATGTCAATGCCTTTTAATTTCCTATTTTTTTGGACTGGGGGTAGTAACGAGTGAGTACAAACTGAGGGAAGATTCTCAGATTGGAGGGCGGGCTCACTAGCCCCTTTATTGGGAGCTCCCTTTTTTGGCTCCTACCTCTATACACATTGTATGTCAATCAAACAGAAACATATCATAAATATGAGAGGTCAAACTCCATGGTAAATATTTCCTTTCTCCAACAACCCCTCTCCTCCCCAACCCCCAAATGAACTGCTAAATCTTCTCAGCAGTCCAAATCTTGTTTTTTAGCATTAGGTTCCTTTTTTTTTTTTTTTTTTTTTGGTCCAAGCAAAGATGAAGCCTAAACAATGAACTGTTTACACTGTCCTATAAGGATTCTCTGTGATTTGCTGTACTGCCTAGTAAGCTTGGATACAGAACTGTAAACTTTTCTTTATAAATATTTCTTTTTTTTTTTTTTTTTTTTGAGACGGAGTCTCGCAGTCGCCCAGGCTGGAGTGCAGTGGCCGGATCTCAGCTCACTGCAAGCTCCGCCTCCCGGGTTTACGCCATTCTCCTGCCTCAGCCTCCCGAGTAGCTGGGACTACAGGCGCCCGCCAACTCGCCCGGCTAGTTTTTTCTATTTTTTAGTAGAGACGGGGTTTCGCCGTGTTAGCCAGGATGGTCTCGATCTCCTGACCTCGCGATCCACCCGTCTCGGCCTCCCAAAGTGCTGGGATTACAGGCTATAAATATTTCTTTAACTGTATTGGAGGATTCTCAAGCTGAGAAAGAATTTAAAGAACCTCATTTCAGGTAAATTCCTTCATTTTACAGAGTAGAAAAATAAGGTTCCAACTGGCTTTTGGAAGGTGACAGAACCAGACCAGGCACTCATACAACTCTATCTAGCCCAGAAATATCCCTGAATTATAAGACACTACCCTGGCGACAGGAATATAAATTTTGCTTTTCCGCTTATTTTTCAAATTCATTATTTATTTGTTCAGTCCTGTTCACAGGAACCAGGGGTCTCCAGAGAACATCAAAGATCACCCACACATCCTTACTTAGTAGGCTCATTCCTACTTGCTTTTTCTTAGAGAGAAACTTGAACTGCAAGACTAGTTTGGTGTGAGTGTTTCCCCTCTCCCCTATGTCTGTATTCTAAGTAGGGCTTAATGGATTTGAGATGGGTTGGATTCCAAAGTGCACGCCGAGATGGGATGCGAAACCGTTCAGATTTGTGAAGTGCCCTTCAGTGCGGCTCCGTGATGGATGTCACATCAACCAGGCTGTCAGTCAAAATGGACAGTGGTCAAGTACTCTGGCCTCACGTTTCTTTCTCAGTGTTTGAGTGAGGAACTCAGACATCTTTCAGACAGGAAAGAAAAAAGAAAGAAAGGAAAAAGCCACCCCGTCACCACCTCCTCGATTCCCGCCATTATCTCTACATTCATCCTTTCCACCTTCCAGCTGAAGTCGGGAGCATTACCACTAGAGGGCAGCATGAATTTAGGAAAGCAGCCGCTTGCTTTAAAAAAATAAATAAATAAATGGCGGCAACTATTCAGGGAGAGTCATTAAAGCTACAGTGTGCTTTTGGTCACCAATTATAGGCTTCTGAATGATCAATATGTCATGTTTGGTCAATCTGCGCTGAAGGCTTTCAGGAATAGGGCTATCAGACCCTCCTTGTCCCCCATTATGGGGTTCTTCTTGCCTCAATTTCAGGGACTGATTTTCTTTACCATCAATTGTTCTAGTTAATCTTCCAGGCTCAGAGATTGGGGATTTTTGCATATCACCTCCACAAATGTAAATAAGCATTCAAAATAATAAGCAAAGGTTTCCTGCATTTCTTAGGGGAAAAGTCATTTTTACCATGAAAGTTCAAAAAGATATGCCATCCGATGGCATGGAGCTGCCATCATTTGACAGTCAAAAAAGTAAAAACCATAAAAATAAATAAACATGAAAAATGGATCAATACACACAAAATTATCTTCTTTTAATGCTCCCCCTTCCTGCAAATCTACCCAGCCATTGCCTTCCCTCTTAGGATACCTGGTCCCAGTGTCATCAAAAAAGAGAGGCAGAAGCTACTCAAATAAAAATATGACAATAATTCCAGCTGCTGTTTGATCCTCATCTGATCCCCATCACTGGTCTCTGGTACATGGGTCAAGTAACTATTTTCATGCCTGGAACAACGAATGATCACCTCCCTTTAGGAGAAAGAGGTATTTGTGGGCTTCTAGAGATTTCAAACATATCATTATTAAAAACAAAAACAAAAACAAAAAACAGCAATAAAGGTATAACATTCTAGGGAATGGCATTTTAAATTAGAATTTTATAGGATAAAAATACATGAGTGGATTCAATCAGGGAAGGAGTAAACACAAACTGGAGTTACTGGCCTTCAAAGCAGGGGAAACCAGAGCTGGGTCCAGGTGTTATTCTCCATTTCAGCTGAGAGGCCTCTCAAGTGATCAGTGAGGCAGGTATAAAATGGCCCTCACACATCTTCTTAACTTTCCTAATATAACAGTCACGTGACTAGCCACTAGGGGAATGTTGGGTCCTTGTTAATTAAGTTATCTCATTAACTCATGGTTAGCTAGAAACCTTTTTGAATTTTCACGCATAAGACACTAAAACCAAAGTCAATCTCACTGTCTTACTAGGTAATCATAGTGACCACAACTGAGTATTTCTTTGAGTGCCTTTAGTGAGGATAGTACAGTTAGGAGTTTAGCTGGGGTGAGAAGGCTGCGGATTGAACATTTCTCAAGATCTTAGGATCTCCTGCTTATGTGAGCTCCAAAAAATCGAAAACGACAGCTTTTCACCCATGCATCGTAAAGCTATGGCATAGTAGGTATGCAGTACGTTTTTTTAAAATTGTGGAATAGATAAAGAGATCTCAGCATACTTATTCTGAACCCCAGCATTTAGTATACATCCCTGGACAGTTATAGGTAGAAATGTGTGGGTTAGCCCTGGGACAGTGGTTCCACGACTTGCCCATGCAAGTCAGAATCACTGAGAAGGCCTGTTAAAACACAGTTTGCACTAGCCGGGCGAGGTGGCGGGCGCCTGTAGTCCCAGCTACTCGGGAGGCTGAGGCAGGAGAATGGCGTAAACCAGGGAGGCAGAGCTTGCAGTGAGCTGAGATCCGGCCACTGCACTCCAGTCCGGGCGACAGAGCGAGACTCCGCCTCAAAAAAAAAAAAAAAAAAAAAAAAAAAACACAGTTTGCCAAGCCCCATTCCCCGGAGTTTCTGATTCCGTGGATCTGAGTCGGGGCCAAGAGTATGCATTTTTGCGAGTTCCCAGGTGATGCCGATCCTGAGGGACCATCTTTAAGAAACACTGTTTTAGGACAACCTAAAGAGGGGCCCTTATTTCTTCTTAAAAAGTAAAACTCATGACATTAGTTTTCATTCTTGTAAAATCAAGACTACCTAAAACCAGAGATTTAAAACATCTGGGTAACTGAGGGTTCTAATGTCTTGAGTTTTGGTAAATGGAGGTTTTATTTTATCCCCAATAGCAGTCTGAAAACTAATGGTACCTAAATAATAATAAAAGGTTGTTCCAGCTCTTTATCTAAAACAAAAACCATAAACATTCAAATTTTAGTGATGTGCAATTACATTAACAGGAAAAAAGAAGAAAACAGTTTCTTTGGATAAGTAGAATAGATCTGAACCATCATTTATGAACTATAACCAAAAAATAACTTGCAGGAAAAATTTCACATAAAGTCTTTAGACTCCCCCAAAACTGACAGAATCTTGTATGAAGAAATCTGAGCAGTGGGGGTCCTCCTGCAGAGTCTGATTGGGAATTTTGGCTTTGCTCTCAAGCAGAAATTTGCTTTTGGGCTTCAGATCTGTTCCTATTAGAGAGCTTACATCAAAAGCAGGGAACATCCACAGTTCTGTCCAGTTCTACAGGCTGAAATTTCTTGAGAGTCATTGAAAATAAAGACAAGTTGCTTTATTGTTTTCCTAATTCTTTAAGCTCAAAAAAAAAAAAAAAATCCTTTCAAATAAAGTTAAGCAGACCCTGTAACAACGGGGTTTGTCATAATTCAAACCCTGCAAGGATTGGGGAAAAGGCCTTCCTTACTTGGGCCCATTGGTCCAGCCTCCACCTACCCTTCATTAGAACCCAAACAAACTCTTCCTGTACTGATATTACCCTCATCTTTCCTAATTCCAGCACACCCTAAATTGCTTTCTCTAAAAAGAAAACAAAGGGAATCTGATGATATATAATCTAACCGAAAGAAGTTTGCTTTACAAAAAATGAGTCTGTTGTTGCAGAAAGCACAGCATAATTCTTGGACACTAACTCATCCCAGTGCCAAATGGTAAAATATGTTCATAATTTCCCAATCTTCAACTCCCCACCCTCTAACCTGCTTTGAGAAAAAACTGTGTGTGTGTGTGCATGTATATGTGTATGTATGTTAGTGCAAGAAACTGTAGGTTAAGGAAGAATTAATAGTAGAAAGCAGGTTATAAGAGTTATATGAACCTCTGTACATTTTTTGTCTGCCCAAGATAAAGACAAGGAAAATAGTAGAAGGGCATGTTATAAGGGCTTTCATTAGGGTCAGGCTCATTAAAACTTACTGAAAGCACCAGAGTCTTTCCAGCAATATTAAGATGGGTGTGTTTTTTGCCTATCAATAGAATGCCCCAGTCAGAGAGACACTGCTGACAGTGGGTGGCACCAGGTGTTATCTGTCCCTAGAATGTACTACTTGGATGACTTGGGATATTACCCCTTTTATTTGGCTGGCTTGAATTTGTCAGGATTCACCCTGTGGTAAGTTAACATGCTTCCATATTGGGGGAGAAAAAAACTGCCTATGGGCCAATGTGATCCTCGCACCTAATAGAATACATCTGGCTCCGACAGTTTGATGCCCAGCTCTAAGCTACATTCGGCAACACAAATTAACAGCGTAGACATTGCCCACGCTGAGCAGGAAGTAATAACCTGCTACCTGCTACTTGGCCAAAATCTCATTATAAGCCATTACGGTAATTGAGGGCCAAGACTCTATGGATATTAGACTCCCTGAGCACCATTGGTGAGTTCAGGAGAAGAAAGACTCATAATGCAGGGGGTGGGGCAGCCTGAGGAGAAACTGTGCTTAGCATCACACGGAGAATTCCATCTACAGGGTGCTCTGTGGTGCAGGGAGAAGTCCACATGACCTCTCCCTGGGGGCTCAGGACTCCAGGAAGGTGATGTAACTATTGGTAGGCCTCCAGCAATGCTATACAATTGAAATTTTGTTTGAATGAATATTGGGTACAGCCACAAAGGAAAGAAGAGGGCAAAATAAGCCAGAATGTTCCATGAGTAATAAGCATGGAAGCTGGCGAGGGGGTGGCAGGGGAAGCAATCCGTTCTCCCTAGAAGATGAGGCTATCCAGGAGTACTGCATGTGTAAGAGCTTGCATTCTTCCAGAGGGGCAACTTCTTTGCCCATAAAGTCAGGCCACTGAGTCTCTGTGCAGGGTTGGGCAGTAGCGAATGAAGTGATGTGAGTTGAGGGGAGGGAAACAGGAAAGAAGTCCTATCAATCAATCAGTAAACCAACTGATCAATCAATCTGATTTTTGCTACCATGAAGATGGCCCTGGACTCAGAAAAAAATGATGATGGCTTTCAATCAACTTTTCTAAGAAAGTGTCATATAAGGCCAGGGAGAGGAGTAATTGAAAATATAAGAAACTGTCTGCAGAAATCTCTTCTTATCATCACCCTCTACACACACACACACACACACACACACACACACACACACACTCACACACACACACATGAGCACACCCCAATAACAACTAAATTCTCCAATCATGGGGGCAATCTCATGCAGGAGATCATGTATAATAAAAGCTCCTGAGTGCCATGTCTCTTCTGATACCACTGGACTGGTGAACACCTTCCTGAGAATCCCCAAATGACAGTTTCATCCTACACCAGGTCTTAGTGAAGGGTTCCTTGCTATTGGCATTTTAAAGAATCAATAATTTCAGGAAAATCAGCATGGTGAAGGACATAGAGTGTTCCTGAGCATGGAGTCACCTTGTAAGTCTTAAGCACACACTCTGCACCCTAAGATAATCTTCCCGTCTCAGTCAAGCCACCCTCCTCACTTTCCTTCACCTAGAGGGTTAAGCATAGTCTGGAACCTGGAAAATGGCTGTAGTTGGTACAAGTGAGGCCTTCCCTATAACTAGATCCTTCAGGAAAAAACAAATTAATCAACAGCGAGCTGAAGTGGGTTTAATGATTGCATTCTGCATACAATCAGCTTTTCCCTTTTCAAGGGCCATCAATATGTCAAGGGAAGACATATCTGAAGGATATAGCTCTTAACATCAAGGTTATCTATTCTCCACAAGGCTCCCACTCCTTGCCTGGCTGATACTCCACGCTGCCTGTGTCTAACATTTTCATCAACTCTGCAATCAATCAAGGTAATAATGTTGTGCAAAAAATCAATTAACAACGCAATTAAACTTTCCTTATTATCTCAAAGGGCTGAAATAATACCTAAAGGGAAGATAGACTCACTGAACGCAGACATCCATAATCCAATGTGAAAGTGAATTATGAGGTTAGACAGATGCAGGCATGTGCTGGTGCTGTTATTTTCCAGGGGTTATATCTCATCACGGCAGTGTATCAGTCAGCCCCAATCCCAGACCCTAAAATTCCAAATTACTTTTAAGAAATATATGATGTGCAATATCCATTTCATATTCTCTTTTAAAGATAACCCCCTCCCCTCCAAAAAAAATTGAACGGCCATATTATTCAAAGACAAAATGATCTTTCAACAAGAACATAAAATATAAAAGCTATAATAACATTTACATCTGTATAGCACACATCTCTGTAAATGCAGGTCATCTATTATACATAATCTGCAGCACCTAAAAGCCCAGGATGCGGCATAACATTTAAAACCCAAAGGTGTAAATGTGCAAACTCCTATGGGATGGCTGTGACTTCCTCCAAGGGGAGGCCTCCCCCATGCCTGCCTATACACACACACACACACACACACACACACGTGCACACATGTACAAGCATGCATGTATACATGCACACAAATGCATGCAGGAGCATCTGGAACCATGCAAGTGCTACTCATTTAAAAAGAGAATGACTATATTATTTAGCAATTACACTCAACTTGCCCTGAAACACTATCCTTAGGAATTGAGCATTTACAGTACATAAAAAAAAGACGACTATTAACCTTTTGCAGCAGTAAGGACTGGGAAGTGCTTGGAATTTCACACTGAAATGAGACACATAGGGGAGGCAGAGGCAGGGGTTCCATGACATTTACAGAGCTCATTTTAAACTACTCTGGACTGGCATGCAATGTTCTGACACCATCAGAAGGAGGCCTAGCGGTAGAAGGGGAAACAATGAACAGAAGAAGAAGGAGAAACAAATGCCAAAACAAAAGCCTGCAAACAGAATGTGCTAATCTAACATTAGCATTATGTGAACATCTTCTTATCCCTGGAAACAAAACACAATACTGACTTAAAGAATAAATATGAATTCACACAAAAATCATCAGTTCAATTCCCCCTGAACTTATCCTCTTTTTTAAGATAGAGTCTCACTCTGTCGCCCTGGCTGGAGCAGTGGGGCAATCTGGGCTCACTGCAGCCTCCACTTCCTGGGTTCAAGTGATTCTCCTGCCTCGGCCTCCCAAGTAGCTGGGATCACAGGCATGCACCCCCATGCCTGGCTAATTTTGGTATTTTTAGTAGAGATGAGGTTTCGGCATGTTGGCCAGGCTAGACCTGACCTCCTGACCTCAAGTAACCCACCCAACTCGGCCTCCCAAAATGCTTGGATTACAGGTGTGAGCCACCATTCCTGGCCTCACCCTTCTCTATTGGGCACCAGAGGTTGCCTCCTAGCAGAGTCTGACAATCTCTCACCAGCCTAGGAGATCCCTGGATATACACAGGAGTCAAATGAATGGACCTAGGAACATACAATTCCAAATTTGGGCCACAGACAATTATCCAAATCAGATTAAGGAATGATTTCCTTCATGGTCCAACATGTTGCTCCATGGGCTCTAGGTCTGGATACTACACGACTCATTTCATCGCAGCATGAATTTCCACATATACCACTGGGACTTGTGCAGGTATTGTCAAGCATTTAAAACAAGTAATTTTTTTTGCAAGTTACTCTGTCGTAACAAAGATCCATCTTTCCAAGCCAACTTTCTTCCATTTTCAGCACAACAATGAGGCAAGTCTGAGCCCCAAGTGCAGACTCGAATAAACAGTAAAACAGGACAAATACACAAGCTCATTCTGCAGTTTCTTAGCAAAAATAAAGAGGCAACCCAGGATGTACTCTTTGGTACAAATCTTCAACAGAGAAGTTAGAAAGGTTTAGTGAATCCTGCTATTTCTCTCCTAACCTTAAGGAACATAATTAATCTGTTTTCATTTCCAATGACTCTATTGTGTGTGTAGCAACTGGAACTGCCCCTGCTGTGCATTTGATTCCACCGACGATGGGGTGGGTTGGATTTGAAATGATGTGTGAGCACTTCTGTTCTTTCCGTGCTCTGGTTTATGTGTTATTCATGACTCGCATTACAGACATGGCTGATACACAGATGTAAACGTTATTAAATCTTTTGTATTTTAGAGGCTTTGTGAAAGGCTTCTTTGTTTTCAAATAATTCTCTTAACCACCAAAAATAACCAGTAATACATGACAATGTCTTGGGAATTTTTTTCACTGTATTTTCTGATGAAGAGACTTCCCCCCTCTATCGCTATCTTTTATCAAAATAAAAATGTAGAATGAATTGGGAGATGGAAAAGTTACATCTTTATTGTGTTGCTCAAGTTCAACTTCACATGTGTGCACATGTGTGCAGACACTAATGTGTGTTCCATGTTTTGTGTGCATGTGGGTGTTTTGTGAATGTGGACATGTGGGTGTTTGTGAGTGTATTGTTGTATGTGTCTTCTGTGTGTCTTTATGTAAGTTGTGTTATACAATACACACAGTACATGTTGTGTGTCTACTTTGTGTGTATATCTTGTGTGTGTTATGTGTATACAAGGAATGTGTGTGTGTGAACATGTTGACATCATTATGCCAAATCAGAACTCAAAGTCACCCAATTCTTAATTACCTGCCAAAGATGCAGTTGCTTTACTGCATTTTGGTACCTGACATAATTTTTAATCTGTTTTCACTTTGCTCCATCCTCTTCATGTTTCTCAGGCTTTCAACAGAAATGTGGCAGAGGATAAACCTCTTCATACAGACAGCACTTAATCAGTCTGTGCCTCTCGCTGGCTCACTTTTCTCTATTGATTTTAAATTTAAACAATGCTCTGAGACTGAACAATGCACCTCCACAAATACAGCTGACTTGACTGAAGGAGGTCAGGAAAGATGGAGATGGTATATTTCAATCTTGAGATGAGTGGCCCAGCTACAAAGCGCTCTAAAAGGAGGGATTGCTCAGGCCCTCTGCCCACCCCCAGGCAAGTGGGGGTGCCTGCTTGATTTCAAAGGCTCCCTCTCCGGATCACAAGAAAGATCACCTCAACTCAGGGTGGGTGTGGTGGACTCAAAAGTCTGCTGTTCCAGTTCCTAGTGCTATTGCCCTGGGAAACCTGTTCCATCTCTCTGGGCCTCAGCTTCTTAGCATGTAGAAAAAAAACTCCTTGGGGTTATTTCTTTCCTAATGAGCATCAATCCTATTATCATCTAGGTAGATTTCCTGTGCTGTGAGTAACTCACATCGTGGACATCATGATATAGCCCTTTTTCATTCTGTCTCCTCTTTCCCTTTCCTTGATTCATCCTCTCTTCTTCCTAGAGTATCTACAAAGCTTGTACTCCCTCTTGCC
The DNA here is from genome assembly GCF_009764315.1 of Trachypithecus francoisi. Classification (NCBI taxonomy): domain Eukaryota; kingdom Metazoa; phylum Chordata; class Mammalia; order Primates; family Cercopithecidae; genus Trachypithecus; species Trachypithecus francoisi. The sequence continues at coordinate 40,832,542 of NW_022681474.1, read as the reverse complement.
TTCCTTGGGGTTTCTATCAAAGACAGAATCCAAACACCACTGTCCTTTTCTCTCATCTGACCTTTCATGCCTTTTCTAAGAAGTGGCTAGTCTCTGATATGTTAATACATGTTAGGATGTTATACCTTTTTTAAAATAGACACTATTATAAAAATAGACTGACTAAATCTCTAATGGAATTTCAGGTAAAATAAGTAAATGGAGAAACACCATATGCCAGGCATAATCATTGCTACTCACTCCCACTTCTAAAAAGAAAGAAAAGGAGAGAGAGATTCTTTGTACATTTGAGGAACCAGCAGGCCAGAAAGGGAGATGGTTTGTCAAATAAAAATAACTGTAATAAAAGTTGCCATAGTACTTTAATATACAAAATGTTATGCAAACATAGGAAAAAAATTAGCTCTGCCTCAGGGAGGGAAGAGGTGGGCAGAAGGCATACAAGACATTTTCTCTCAATGCATGCCTTTTTATAGTTGTGCTAAGTCACAAATATTATACAGAGTTGTAACAAGTTAAACAATACCGAAGATGTATTTAAGAATTTAATAATTACTCCTTTCAAGATTTCCATGACTACCTAATATACAGTGATTCCCAGGATATACTGTATATGCGTGTATATAGATATATACATATATATAACTGTATATAAATATACATATATATGCAAGATATCTTGTTAAGTAAAAATGCAATAAGCAAAAAAAAAAAAAAAATGAATAAAATCAGGTACTTTTTGGTAAGAAAGAAGTAAAAACAAGGTTAAAATAACCATATACATATGTCCATTTATGTTTTCCAAAAAGAATGTGGGAAGGATAAACGAGAGAGTAAGAATGACAATGTGCAGTAGGTGGGTAGAAATAGGGTAAAGGGGATACGGATGGGACAGGGACTTCTCTGAATATGTCTCTTTTTATCGTTGTATAGTTTACATGCTGAAAAAATAAAATAAATTGAAAGGGATGGAAAAATATGAACTCTAAGTCTGAATATAAACAGAAAAAAATGAACCTAATTGTATATTAAATCTGTAGTACAACTATACAAAGAAATTAATTAAAGTAATTTTGTAACACAGTACTTCAACTACATGCCTGAATGTATTCTGAGTAACAGAAAACTACAAAGAAATCTGGAGCTTTAACTTAGCAGGCTTATCGTTGCTAGTGTTATTGCTATTATCCTTCTCAAATTATTTTGTGTATATTGTAGAACAGAGAAAATGTATAAATATACTGAGGTTGTTAAAAGTCAAGATTTTCAGAGAGAAGAGAAATAAAACTAAGAATAAGGGAAGATGAGGTAGGTAGGCAGAATAACTCCAGATGTCCACACTCGAATCCCTGGAACCTGTGAATATATTACCTGACATGGAAAGAGAGGCTTTGCAGATGGGGATATTATCCTGGACTACCTTGGTGGGCTCAATCTAATCACATCACTCCTTTAAAAAGAAGCTTTTAAGACTGTCATCAGAGAGGGAGATGTGATGATGGAAAAGTGGTTAGAGAGGTCAATGCACTGGCTCTGAAAATGGAGGAAGGAGCCAGGAGCCAAGGGATATGTATGGCTTCCAGAAGCTGGAAAAGGCAAGAAAAAAAATTTTCCCTTGGACCTCCAGAAAGAAGTGCAACCCCACTGACACCTGAATTTTAGCTCGATGAAGACTGAGGTCAGACTTCTGACCTATGGAGCAGTAAGATAATTTTGTGTTGTTTTAAGCTACTCAGTTTATCATACTTTGTTATAGCAGCCCTAGAAAGCAAGGTAGCAGAAGAAAGAAAGGATAAGGATAAGAAGAAGCTGACAACAGCTCTGTAAGTTTGAATTGAGGGATCTGTAAGAAATTACGATTAAAATATACACATATGACTGTGTGTGCACGCATGTGCTCAAGTCATGCACGTGTGCAGGACATCTAGCATCCACATACTGGTTTCCAAAATAACAAGGGCTACTGGGAGAAATGGCTGATTCATGTTGTGGGGCAGGAAATGAACACAGTGAGCCTAGAACATCTTGCTGTGCCAGAAAGCAGGGAAAGAGCACAGAAGGAAGTTTGAAGAAGCTCTTCTGTGGCCAGATTTGGCACCATTTGAATATCAGAATGAATGATGATAGTAATTATTTGATACATTGAATTTTTTAATAAGTATGAGTCCATCATAATATTTAAACAAATATAAATACAAATAAATGCGAGGGAAGAACGAAAACTCCTATTTAAAGAATGACAGCTAATTAACATAGAAGGAGTGACAAAATTAGAAAAATTACCATATGCCAACATAGTAATTCAGGCAAGTATTATCAATGGCTGTTACAACTATTGGGTGAAACTTTATTGGGGAAGAAAATATTCACACAGTCTTTAGGTCACTTATTAATTATAAAGAGGAACATAGCCTTTAGAGGGGATCCATCTGGTGGTGACCACATTAGCCAAATGCTCAATCTTAGTATCACTAAGAAAGGACAAAGGGATCATTAAATATCACGTGCCTCATAACATGACGTAGTAAATATGCCCAGTATCACCTATGCCTGCCAAAATGTTAAACTTGTATCAAACCATGAGGCAATGTTCAGAAAAATTCAGAATGTGGGACATTCTAAAATGAAATTGACCTGGGCTTTTGATAAAAATGAAATGTCATGAAAAGCAGGAAAGGTGGGAAGTATGCTGTAGATCAATCGTTCTTCAGTTTCGTCAGAATCACCTGGAGGGCCTCTTTCAACAAAGGTAGCTGGATTGACCCCCAGAGACCCCAGTGATGTGATACTGCTGGTCTGGGGCCCACCCTTGAGAATCATCGCCCTAGATTGGAAAAGTCTTAAAAGCCTTAACCATCAAATGCAAAGCATAAACTTTGATTAAACACTGGATCAAAACAAAAAGAGTTACAAGAGACACCATTGGAAAAATTGGGGAATTTTTTTACTATGGACCTCATGTAATTAAGTAACAATGTTGAATTAATGTTAATTTTCTTAGGTATGATAATGGTATTATTGTTTCACAGGAAAATGCCCTTATGCATAGGAGACCCATGCCAAAGTATTGAGGGATGAAGTGTGATGGCGTCTGTAATTTATTTACATGTCTCATTTAAAATGGTATCTATATGCCAGGAGCAGTGACTCATGCCTGTAATCCCAGCACTTTGGGAGGCCAAGGCAGGTGGATCATCTGAGGTCAGGAGTTCAAGACCAACCTGGGCAACATGAAGAAACCCCATCTTTACTAAAAATACAAAATTAGCTGGGCATGGTGGCACATGCCTGTATTTCCAGCTATTCGGGAGGCTGAGACGGGGGAATCGCTTGAACTGGGGAGGCAGAGGTTGCAGTGAGCTGAGAACACGCCACTGCACTCCAGCCTGGGTGACAAGAATGAAACTTCATCTCAAAAATAAAATACAATACAATAAAATAAAATGATATATATAATACACAGGCAGACTCAGAGACATAGAGAAATGGCAAATATGGCCCAATATTAACAGTGAATTGAGGTAGAGAATATATGTATGTTTAATGTACTATTCTTCCAACTTTTCTGTAGGTTTGAAAATTTTCACAGTAATAATTTAGGAGGCTTGTTTTTCTTGGCATATGAACTTTTAATGGGAGATTACTGACCCCATGAGTAGTTTTCAAATCTTTATCAATTTTTATGAATCTGTATAATGGCCTTCATTTCTATTAGAAGAGACCTATTTAAGTGACCTTTTTATGTATTATAAGCTAACAATGATTATGATCGTTTTAAAAAGGCCAACACATCTGCAAACAGCAATCAGTTGTTTAAAAAATTAGTTAAGAATGAGAAATTATTTGCCCCTCCCCACCTCAATCCCTCACCCTCTGCCTTCCTCTTCTCCCAACCCCCTCAAGAGCATATATTCCACATATATAATCCATCTTTCTTTTATTCCTTCCTTCCCTCCTTCTTTCACAAAAATGCATAAGACTCACACTTAATTTGCATTACAAAATACCTGACTTGAAAAGTTATTTTCTGGTCGTGGACTCATGCCTTCTTACATGACACAACTATTTACTGAGATTCTACCATGTGCCAGGCAATATCCTGGTAGCTAGGGATACGGCAGTGTATCCCTGTGTGAGGATATGTAAGGCTATTGCCTGACACATAGCAAAGTCTTAGGTCACAGACACTATAATCTACTGGTGGAAGATAGGCAAGGTAAGCAAGTAGACAAAACTTAGAAACAAACAATTATAATAATTTTAGACATAAATATCATGGAGGTGGTATAATGGGGTGGACGGATAGAACTAAGAAACAGAATACCTAGATGCCGGTGCTACTAGCTCCTCTGCAGTTCGGGTTTGCAAATTTTGGCAGCTCATATGACTTACGTGAACCCCAGTGTTTATATTTTAAATGGCAATAATAGTATCTGCCAATATACTCCCGCAAGGTGACAATGAGAAACTTCAGCTTTTGAATGACATGTATTATGATTGCCAAATGATGATATTTTTTGGAATATGCCTTGATAATTTGTCATAATTTTTATAATAATGATCCATCTTATAACTATCCTGTTACCGCATTAATAAGGATTATACAAGCTGCTGTAACAAATAAGTCCCAAAATTTCAGTGGACCAACACAATAGAAGTTTACATCTTTGTTACTCAAAACGCCAATGCAGGCAGTTTCCTCCAGGTGTGATTTTTGTGGCTCTGCCTTCTCCTATCAAGTCCTCTCATTTGCATCAGGCCAGTGGAAAGGAAAGAATGTGGAAGAGGCACAGTCATTTCTCAAAAGCGTTGGTCATGAACTGCCACGCAGCACTTCCACAAACATTTCATTGGCTGAAACACACTCATGTGGCCATATCTTACACAAGTGTGACACACTCACATGACTTCTCCTAACTGTAAAGGAGAATGAAATGAAGTCTAGCTTTGTTCCCCAAAAGCAGGAGAAAATGTGGATTTTTGTGAGCAAAAAGCAATCTCTGATACTATGATTAATTTTTTTTCACATTCTTCCTTAATATGTAATGATGTAACTTGTTAAAGAGAATGGAAAGGTTACTTTTACCGTGAGCTGTGGGCCAACTACGTACCAGACACCATATTATGTTAGTGCCTTGACCTGTGGGGCAAAGCACAGGATCTATCACGGTTCCTGGCACATAACACAGTATGTGTTCATAGGTCAATGAATGAGCATCCTACTAGATTCCAAGCTTCATGAGAACAAGAAGTCTGATCTGTCTACAGTCTACCACAGTCACTTAAGAGCCTGGCACTGTGCCCAGCATGTAGTATCCAGTAAATATGTTAAGGATTTATGTTTTGAAACCTAAAATTATAATATATTTTGTTTCTCAAATTGAGCATATGCATTACAGGATACTCTTAGAGCAAAACATTGATGACACATTTTACCATGTTAGAGTAGTTCCAAGCCATCCAGGCTTTACCTAAATACTCAGGAATTACTTAAATAACTGACAATGCCACAGAACAATTATAGCTATATTTTAGTATCAAAACATAATAAGCAAGCAGACAGTGTTTATTCTTAAAATAGAAATCATTAGGCTCCTTTAACTGAAAATTAGAAACAAATGACCCTAACTTCCAAAGAGCCTCCGCTAAGTAATTAAAGCAATGAGTTTACAAGCTCCTGAATGATAGCAAGTTGTTCTTAGAGGCCAACATGGGTGTGTAAGAGCAAAAGAAACCAGCAGCAATTTCAACAATGAACATAAATTCAGGTCTTACATGATAAAGATCTAAACACAGCTAGAATCAAAAGTACAATGGTATTTGGTAGAATCAAAGTACAATGAATCCAGTTGAATCTGGATATAGGAATTGAAGTTGGTCTGACATGGTCAACATACTCAAGATAAAATTTAGAATAATCACAATCAATTGGTTTTAGGACAAAGTCAATAATATCCTATTTGAAACTAATAGTTACACTTTACAAGTGTTTGTGATTCATTCGCTCTCTCACTCTCACTCTTGCTCTTGCTCTCCATCTACAAGTGGTTATTCTTGCTTTGTTACTAGAATGTCAAATTCAAATTAAGAACCATTTCAAAGGCCACATTTTCTTTGAATAAGATATTTATTTATTATTACAACTATGAAAATAATTTAAATAAAAATGGGATATAAAACTCTGAGAATCACCAGGAAGCAATAATTTAACATAAAATCCACTGTGTAGCAAGATCGTAGAGGCATGTCATGTTCATCTGAGAAACACACAATTAGAAGAACTGTGATAACTAAAGCAATGTAACTTTTAAATTTACCATTCAGATTTTGGGTTTCCCAATCAAAAGAAAACAATACATTCCTAAAATAAATGTTCTTACCCTAGGAAAAGTTGAAACGGCTTGTTCCCCCAAACCTCCCATGACAATTCACATGACAAGACTCCTCTTTGCCAGATAAAATTCTCCTTATCGTTCAAGGCCCAAATAAAATGCCATTTCTTCTTAGAAGACTTCCCTGATTTCCCCTTGGCAGAATTAATGGTTCCTTGTTTCCTCTTTCTGTGCACTACACATCACACAACTATTACACATATCCCACTGCAGCACAGTCAAGCATTTGATTGCTATTACTCCCTCTTAAAAGAAATTTACTTGAACCCAAGGATACTGTCTTACTCATCTTTGAATCCACAACCTCTATTGCAGGTCTTAGAATTCAAAATATGGTTCAAATCTTTGCTGAATGAATGAAGATAGAAATGTATAAAGGAGCTAACTTTTTCTGTTTACCAAGCAGAAGGCCTAGAAGGTTATGGGAAGAATTCATAGTCAAGCGATGAATAACACTTTGGTTATGTGGTGGCCACAAAGATTAAAAGTAGAGGTTTGTGCATGTTCTCACTCGTAAGTGGAAGCTGAACAATGAGAACACATGGACACAGGGAGGGGAACATTACACACTGGGGCCTGTCGGGGGGTGTGGGGGGAGGGGAGGGATAGCATTAGGAGAAATACCTAATGTAGGTGATGGGCTGATGGGTGCAGCAAACTGCCATGGCACGTGTATACCTATGTAACAAACCTCCATGTTCTGCACATGTACCCCAGAACTTAAAGTAGAGGTTTGAAGGAGGTGTAATGTATCTTTTCAAAAAAAGCTTAGGCACTAAAGAAGAAGTGAATAACCTGAAGGACTGTAGATAACTCCAGGCCCAAATGGTTTTAATGACAAATTTAACCAATGACTTAATAAAGAATGACATGGCCATGCTTTCTGTTTTGGGAGTCTATCCATTGCCAAATGAAGATCTCCTCATTGCACCTCTGCTATTAGTGGGCCAAGAGGAAAGTTCAAAAGTCAGGTGTGTGGTAGACACTCTTGATCTTGCTGGAAACTAACTCCCATTGGCAAATCAGCCCTTATGCTTGGTCTCAAAGATTTTCTCTTTGGAAAATAGTGAAAATCCAACCAACAAAGTCAAACCTATTGGCCCAAGCCTTCTTACCTCTGAGGATCCTCATACTACTGTACAGGAGGTAGCTTCAGAAATTAGTGACCTTTTTCCATGGAAGATGACAAAGCCTCCCAAATAACTGGCAAGTTTTTCTTGCCAAAAGGGCATTTTCTACCCAAAAGGGCTATAGTCTCCCTATCAGAGAAGACCAAGGAAAAGTCAGAGTAGAACTCAGGAGTCTGAAGAGCTCTGTCTGAGGAACATGTTCTTTGCCACATTGCTGGATAATTAAGAGTTTAGAGTAGGTAGAACTGAGCGATTAACTGTAATTTGCAGGCCACCTGCAGCAGAATCTGATTTCTGATCCTAGATATCTACATTTTTAACAGGCTTACTGTGATTCTTAAGCACACTTAAGATTGAGAACAAATGTCATGGAATCAAGAGGCAGATAACTTGGGTGTAAATTTCTTTGTCTCTCAATATCTGTACCTGTAAAATGGGGACACTCATAATGTCTCATTCCCCAGATTAAATGAAATTCTGCACATAAGGAGTTCAGAGTTTAGCAGTGACTATTAATAGCATGTAGTGAGCCCTTAATTCCCATTGGCTGCCATAAGTCTTTAAAAATTACATTTGCATAGCATACTAAGCCTTTCAAAAAGACCTTCACAACTATAAAATCATATTATCCTCACTACAATCATAAAAGGCAGTGAATTTTCAATATGCCTATTTTAAAGGGGGAGGAAACAAAAGCACAGGAGGTAACAGAGGCTTGGAATGGCAAATGGGATTCATCACCAAGCATAGGTGATGACAGTGGTTGCATACGGCACTGTACTGAGAAGGTTCTGGAGGCCTCCTTGGTGTCACTGACATGCTAGCCTTTGTTAAAGTCAACCTGCTGTTAAGTGGCAGAGTTGTTATTAAAATCTTAAAGTAAGGCCGGCTACCCAGTATCTATATTGCTCTTTCATCTTATACACAGAGCCCCTATGCTGTTGAGCATGGCAGTGCTCATCTTGCCTTTTCTTCCTTCCTGCTACTTAGAACTTGGAAAGAAGAGCTAGTGCAACAACAATAATATGGTGACTGGAAATCAAACCTGAGGACGGGAGCCAGTCTGTTGGAAGGTAGAACCAAAATCAAAGAAGCCTGTGTTCCTAGTGATATCATAATAGCTATGGACTGCCTACATCTGAAATTCATGTTATAGGACAGTATTCTCTTAAAGCTACTGGTATTTGGGGCTAGTTGTAACTGAATAAAATTCTTAACTAACTCACATAAATCCTTTTTGTTATTATCACTCCCCTTCTCTCTGAAACTATTTTCATAAAGACTATATTGTTGTTTGGGGAGTTATTTTAGTTGTTTTCTTATTATATTTAAATGTTCATTGTAAAAAATTAAGTGTAAATTTAAAAAATAAAAATCATGTATAATTCCACTGTTCAGAACTAACCACAGTTAGCATTTGGATGTTTTGCCTTCTGGTCTTTTTTCTGTCCATATGTTGTATGGATGTATTCATATATATCCATCTTCATTTATTTTATTACTTAAATATTTGCCTATCATATTAAATCTGATCTAACCATCATTTGAATACTGTATAACATTGTGTTCTGTGAATGTGCCATAATTTATTTAGCTTTCTTATCTAGTTGGATAATGACTTTTTTGTGTGTTTTGATGTTACAAACATGACTATAGTGAATAGTGTATAAAGATCCTGTGTTTATGCATCTTAGATTCTTGTCTTAGAATAGATTTCTAAGTGAATGCATCTAGCCTCAATGCACAGGGCCAAAATGCTTTTCAAAAACATATTAATATGCACTCAATCCACTCCATAGCACCAGGCATGCCTGTTTAATCATCTTTGCTAGTTTAATAAGTGGAAATATTATATCCAAGCATTGCTTTACTTTTTAAGCATTTGGTTATTATCGAGAGTGAACATTGCTCATAGTGTTCATTATCACGTGCTTCTCACTGTGTTTCATGCATTTTTGTATCTCCAACATATATCACACTCCCCGGATTGCAGGAGATGCTCAATATGGCTTCACCAGAAGGATATGGTTATTCTCAATAACAGTGTACTTGAGATGACCTAAGAAAAATTGCTTTTGGATACATTACAGATTATATTATATCCCATGGAGTTTTGGAGTTTGAATACTGGCAGTCCATGAATGATTATAATAATTATAGCTAACATTGAGTTTTTTCTATGCATCACACACTGTTCTAAAAACTGTAAGTAGGTACATCATCTTGTTCAAACATTACAACAATCCTATAAAGTAGATGTGTTAGTGTCTGAATATTAGTAGATGTTCAGAAGCTAAGGCAAAAAGATGTTAAATCAATGAAACAAGGATTAAAAGTGATTCTAGAATGAGTTTTTACTTAGTGGCTCTACTGTGAAATAGAATCTTGTGTTTTAGGAGATATCAAGAGTGGAAAAAAATAATGGCCCTGGTCTCCAAAAGTTCAATCTGCAGAGAGGTTATATAATTTGCAGGAGATTATACTGGTAGTAACTTATAGAGCCAAGATTTGGATCTAGACAGTGAGTCTCCGACCCACCTTCTTAAACACTTTGTACAGAATACACAAAAATAGAAGTTGGCACATGGCAGTGCATACTTAATTATCAAAGAGGCAGACCCAACTGTTAAGTGCCCTCAGAAGACAGCACATTCACCATGAGCTGGAACAACTGGGAATGGCCTTCACTATGAAATCATCCTTCACTATGACATCAAAATGGCGGCCAAAGAAACATGGCATTAAAGAGAAGACCTATGATGGAAATAGACAAATGTAGGTTTAAATCCCAGCTCCACCTCTTCCTAGTGTAATGGGAATAAACACTCTTCTGTAACAAGGTGATTGTAAACATGATATAAGTTGGCGTGCACATTGCATTTAGCAAAGTTTCAAGTCTTTAGTAGGTACACAAAAAATGTGATTTATCTTACATAGCAGACACTATGCATTGGCTCCCTTTTATCCTGCCTTCTTCTACTATAAAAGCATGAAAACTGAAACACTTGACTTTCCAGTCTCCCAATGACATGATCTGGGTAATGAGAAACAGACAGACATCTTTAGGAAGCTGTCTATCTACAAATGAAAAGCGAATGCCTCATAAGGGAAAGGCATCCCTCTTCATCTTACCTCGGGTGATGAAATGATGCCAGGAGCAGCAGCAACCATTTTGAGACCATGAGGGTAAAATGCAAATGCTGAAAAGGTAGTAGGACAGAAAGACAGAAAGGGCCTGGGTGCCTAGTGATACGCTCTTTCAGCCACTATCACTGTCCCGGGCTGCCTACCTCCATTCTCACTTCTGAGTGAGGAAATTAATGCCTACACCTTTCGGTCACTGTTTGTTAGATTTCTGTTGCTGAACACTTTTCTCATCATTTGCTAGAGTTCCTTGCATTTCCCTAGACCACAGAGTACACATATATGAGTGACATATCTCCCATTATCAAATAGCCAACGTCTACTTTTGTAAAGTCAAAGATTGCTTTCTATAGGTAGGACTCAGGACACCAGTTTTAGGTGGCAAATTGTGAATCTAATACTTCTGTTCATTATCAGCCAGTTGGAGAGCTGGCTGGTTACGTTTAGAATTAAATGTTGTGCTCACTTAATGAGATTTTAATCACCAAGGACAATATGAGTGACAGGAATTTGGGGAATACTATATAACTGATATAGAGCCAAACAGGTCAGGATTCAAATTCTGGAATTGCTACATACTAACAGTGACCACAAATAGTTAGCTTCAATTCTCTTGACATCAGTTTTTGCCTCTATAAAATGAAGATAATAACTCTTATCTTCTAGAGTTAACAACTAAGATCAGGTATTGTATTATATGTAAAACAACCAACACAGTGACTATAAATCATAACAACTAACAAAAAAAATAGCTAGAGTTATAAATTACTAAAGACCATAAGAAATAGTGGTCCTCCATTCACTTACCTGCCATTTATAAGAACTTATTATAGGCCAGGCCCCAGGACTCTAGAAGCAAAGAAGAAAATCAGGTTCTTCCCTCCTACCGCCTACTATGGAGCTTATATTCACATGGCGGAAACACAAAGTGAACAAATAGGTAAAGGACTCAATCCTCTAAGAGGGTAGAAAGAGCTAGGAAGAAAAATAGTGTTTAGCACTTCAGGGGCAGTAATGGGTGGGATGTCATTACGGTTAACAGTGAGTGAGCCATGCTTTGGTTTTCATAACAAAGTTTCTCCCCATTTTGCTTAAGAGACGATGAAGGACCAATGAATCCATCAGTTTGGTTTACTAATTTAGTATCACATAATACTGATTACCTCTGAAACTTAGGCCCATTAGAAACACAAATTCTTGTGATTTAAAAAAATCATTTAACATATAAAGAGATGCAATTTATATCTTTTGCAAGATCTGAACACTGGATAAGTAAGTATCACAACCCCTGCCCCTTTTTCTCATCCTTCAATCCCACCTCGTTATCTACTGAATAATTTTCTTCCAAGCCCTGCCATTGACTGTGCCCTCAGACGCTGAAGAGCATCTGAGACAATTGGTTGCAGAAGACACATTAAAAACATGATCTCTTTGGTCTAAAATGTTTTCAATTATTTTTATAAAGTGTGTGTTATTTTCCAAGATCCAATGCTCCACTGACATATTTTGTCTATTTTATCTTGGGAGAAAAAAAAATGAAAAGCTGAACTATATCTGTATTTTTCTGTTCAGATGAAGCCATTGCTCTCCTGTAGTCTCAGCCTGTTTCTGTGCAGCGAGATGGCACTGCCACTGGCAATTTCCTTTCTCTTTTAGCTATCCTGGTCCTTCCAGACTCACGGCCGAGGTACAAAATATTGACTTGAAAAGTAATTAAGATATAAGTATTCCAAAAGAGAACACATGGTTATTCGAAGTCATTGGACACCGTTCAAAAGGAAAGATCTATGAAATACAAGAGCTGAGAGCCATCACGCTATTTCTCCTCCACTTCTCACATTAAGGAAAAAGACTAATTATAAATCTCCAGCAAATATGACCCGGTAAAGAGTTTTCAAACAAAAGCCTGCACTGAAAAGGATATCTGGCAGATCTGGGTACGTGTTTTCACTAATAACCATTAAAGTTGTTCCTAGTAAACCATTTTACAGCAACATTAGAAATATCAGAGTTTACGTTTTCGTTAATGAATTGCTGCAGAATGTAAGCGCTGCACCACGTCTCCAAACGGCTCCCATCCTCGCTTTGTCTCCGTTGTGCTTTTTTTCCCCCTTAACATTTCATTTCCAATGACACGTCAGCCGTCTTTCACCAACCTCAAAGGAAAGTTGAATGCGGGGCTCACAAAGTTAAGCTGACATTTGCTCCCTTCCAATAAAAAATATTTAGTCCATTAAACATAAATACCTGTCATTATGATACATGGACTGGGTGCAAACCTCCCGGTTCCCTCTGATGTTTATTACATCCAAACAACTGCAGTGCCTGCATGTTTTCAACTTTAGTGTATTGATTAAACTTTTAAATGGCTGCCATATAACCCAGGGACAGCGGGAAGATTAATTTGCGTCAATGTTCATCTGTAATTCATTAGCCATTTATTCTTTACAACCACATGGGCTATCAAGAAAATGCAGGCCATTTTTCACTCGGCACAGGCTGAGAACAGATTCTGAAATTTGTGCTGCATACAAATAAGTTCCCTGGGCCTGGCCAGCTAAACTGCTTGGCTTTTCAAAAGTTAAAGTTGGGAAATGGCAGCAGGGAAGGAACATTAAAAACCAGAAATAGGGAAAAACACACATCCTCAGGGTGCTCACGATTTAACTGAGTTTGTTCACCATCTTTTCATCCATGGATTATGGTTTCTTATTTCAGTCGGATTAAAATAACAGAAACTTGTGCCTGAATGAGGACCATAAATAACAAGAGTTGCTTTTTCCCATCCCTCCCTTCCCACCCTCCTTTCTAATATCTCCTAAAATGCCATTTCTGGCAGAAAACTCCAGCAAGTGGCAGAGAAGTAGAAAAGTGCATAGCCTAGAGGAACTTGGAGCTGTGATCTCAGGGACAGTGGCATTTGAACCAACTCTCCCTCCAACAGTGGAATCTCACCCCGCCTTGAGTTGGGAAGGTGCCCAGCTAAATAGCGGCGTGTTTCCTGAGGGAAGAGGTAAGCCATCTGGCTTCTCCACGTGCCCTCCTGACCCCCTTGGCAGAACACAAAATGCATATTAAAAGCATAAAAGGAATAAGTACCCCAGTGAAAGGCCCTTCGACACACAAGCCACTTTGGGTAGGGAAGGAAGGAAGAGTCTGCGTGTGCTTAGGATGGGGCTGGAGGAGAATAAAGCACACGGGGGAAATTTTTCTTCATAAGGATGAATAATTAAAGTGGAGAGCTAAGTGCCCAGGCCTCACTGTAGTTAATAACTGCAATAGTGAGCAGAAAAAAAAAAAAATCAATGGTCAGGATGACATCTGGGGAAGATGGCTGGCAGGTACCCATTTGCAGGACATGTGAAAGCCAGTGTGCAGCTGTACAAGGCAGCAACTCTTTTTCTCTGGTCTGCAGTGCCCACAAATATCAAAGGCACTGGGCATATTGGTAACCTTTGGTAACAGTGTCCATGAAAGAGCCCACAGAAGAGGCCTTGGGGATGAAGTGGTAAATTACCCATTTATAATATAACTGCTCAGGCGGCTTACAACTAAGGATAAAAGGGAGCCCTCCACAAAGGCATCCATCCATCTGGAGCCATCCTTGTCCCTGCCCAGGAGTTGCCCACACCAGAAATCAGCAGCATACAACTTTTCAGGCCCTCAGGGAGAGGTGGCGGGGAATCATCCTAGAAATGCAGCTTGAGGAGTTTTGTTTGGCTTGTGGATGTGATGTGTAAGTTTCAAAAGAAATGCACATGAATTGTAGAAAAATGAGCTGGATGAAACCTTAAGGTCATTAGATCCAGCCCCCTGCCATGTATAAGATCCATCGACTTTATCTGTTTTTCTAGTAACTAGTACACTGGTCTTTGCATCTTGCAAGAGCTCAATGCATATTTGCAGAGTGATTGATTCATTCAGCCTATGCACACAGATTCATTCAACGACTCAACAAATATTTATTGACTGTCTATCATATCCCTGGCACCATTCTAGAACTAGGATAAAGTGGGGAACAAGTGTAGCTGAAAACGCATGGCAATAGGGTACTTCTATTATAGTTGCCTTTTGCTTTCCTGTGGAGGCAAGGGACTTTCTAGCATCCTAGGACATCATCAGTTTTAGAGGACTAGGGCTATGTTTTTTGGTCTTCCTATAAGCAATCCCTGAAAATGGTGGTGGTTAAACAGCTTATGTTTTGTGAATTAACTGGATAAGAACTAGGATAAAACGAGCCGGAAATTCAAGAAAAACTCAGTATATATATGTTTATTGAAAATTTCAGTTAACCTTGATTCCAAGCATAAGTTTAACCTCTACAAGTGAGGTTTGGGTAAGGGTTTATTTTTTGGAGCTGAGACTCCACAAATATGCTACTCGCCAAATTTTCTAGCATAATTGACCTTGAGTTTGAGGAACAAAAAGGAATTTTGTGAAGGTTTCAATCACTTAAGGAGCAAATACCGAAGACAACTGTGTCTGCCACACTTTTGGGGAGACACTGTGCTGTATAAAGAATAAATATAAATCATTATCTCTAGTCTCATGCAAGGACCTTACAATCTCTTTGGGGAAACAAAATTAATACATGAGAGCTAATACACAATAACAGAGAATTAGGGGCAAAAAGCTTAACATGCTTTTTTCCTCTTAAAAAATAATGAAAAAATATTTATATCTGATGTAGTCAAGGCAACTGGAGTACTAGAACTTTCATACATAAAATTGGTAGATGAAAGTCACCTGAAAAAACATATTTCAAGAGCCTGAAAATGCTTTTCCCTTCTCTCCCCTAAATTCCAATTCTTGATATTTATTCTAAGGAACTAATTCCCCAAAGAAAGGAAAGTTACACAACAAAGATTTTCTCTGCAGAGCTTTTTATCATAAGGGACAGGTAGTAAAGCAAAGATTATGTAAATAATTATGTATTGACTCTATGGACCATTGGATAGTCATTAAAACGGTAATAATGAATAGAATGGAGCAACAGAGGAAAGCATGAAACTATGCTAACATAGAACATGAAATTGTAAGTTCACTAGAGTTACAACTACGTATTCATATGAAATACTGCAAGGATATAGGGAGTTAATATTATAGAAAATGTCTCTATCTTTTATCAAATGTTCTATGAGTTTGTTTTCTTGCTTTTATAATCAGAAAAAGTTCTAAAATGTTTAAACTCCGTGGAACATATACTAAAAGAAGCTTCATGATGAAGGAGCTAGAGTTTGGCCTTAAAGAAACACATTTTAATAAACAGAAAGAAAGAGAAAAAATATCCCTGGCAAAGAATATTCTCAGTAAAGCCTGAGAATTTGAAATGTGCATGGCCTGAAGCAGGAATAATGAAGAGATTTGTCTGGCTAGAGTTGATGAGGCATTTTAGAGAAATAACATCAGATAAATGACACTAGATAATTTTTTAAAACTTTGGTTACGTGAGAATGTAACTATTTCCTTTCTACCTTTCCAAACCAACAGGTATATTTCTTACTTTAGATCTCCCTAATTTTATGGGTCAAATGCTATTAGAAAAATATATCAGAGATTGGCCAAGTTTTTGTTTTTAACTTTAGAAAATGATTCTGCATTCCTCTTAGTTAACACATTTAAAAAGAATAGTTGACGTCATCTTGAAATAGAAGAGGGTGGATAATGTTTATAATTTTTAAAAAAGTATCCAATGAAAAGGAGCAAAAAAGAAAAAAAAATCAGGGTGAGTAATAAGAATTATCATGATCTCACAAATAATGCTGCAATAGTTAAACAACACGGAACTTGTAAAAAAAAACTGAAAGAGAGATTAGCGGTACAAAATAGAAGGAAAAGAACAAGATTCTATTACAAAATAATTTATACTATGATAAAGTTGATATTTTCTCTCAGTGAGGACATGAAGCACAGTTTAATAAATGTAAGGACTAAATGAATTTGCAATCCTAACCAGATAGTCCAACACAAGAAAACTAACTATTAGACAACAATCACCACAAGCGATTAGAGACTCTCCAATCTCTAGGGATATGCAATAAAAGCAAAGGAAGAAATAATACAAGAAAATATTGTTAGGTCTAACCATGTAAAAAGTTTTCCTCTGCCATGGTAAAACACAATAAAAAAAGTAAAAGCCAAATTATAAACTTTAAAAAAGCATGCTTTTTATCATCTATGACAGGTGAAGGATTATTACCTACTTTAGTAAACATTTCTTACAAATAAAAGCAAAAATTATTAACAGCTCTATAAGAAGAGCTGTTTACAACATAAAAATAAAAATTGTCAGTAAACTCATGGAGCAAGTTGAGTCCCACAAGGCATCAGATAAATGTTTTAAAGAGGAATTTTGCTATTTTGTAAAATGGTAATACATAATGTTTGTGATAATGTAGTGAAATGAATCCTCTCATACTCTGTTGGTAGGAGTTTCAATTAGTACAGCTTGTGGGAAAGCTGTCAACGTACATCAAACACTTTTAAAAATCTTAAAACAAGCCAAACTAAAACAAAATATTTCTCTTTATGTCCTTCTCCTTGCCAAACATATATGAATATGTTTTTGTCTCTGCAGGACAGTCTGGATGGAAGGGAAAATTTACTTTTCTTTGAATATACTTTTGACTTTACAAGAAATGCTTCTAACTTTTTACCATTAAGAACAAAGTATGCTATAGGTTTGTTTGTTTTAGGTAGATATTGTTTATTTAGCTAAAAAGTTCCATTCAACTCCTTGTCCCTTGAGAGATTTTCATTATAAATGAATGTGTGCCACTTTTTCAATATACAGTATTTTCATAAATGTTCAACTCCAGGGATTTTAAATTTCCATTATTTTTATGAGTCATGTGTTATAATTGTTTTTTAAACATCTAAACAGATGTGTTTCAATTTCAAAAAAAATATTTTTTTTTGAGACTGGGTTATGAGACTGGCTAATTTTTGTATTTTTGGTAGAGATGGGGTTTCGTCACGTTGCCCAGGCGGGTCTTGAACTCCTTTCCTCCAGCAATCCGCCCTTCTCAGCCTCCCAATGTGCTGGGATTGCACATGTGAACCACCGCACCTGGCTAACAGATGGGGTTTTTCTAGTTAACTTTTTAGTATAAATTTCTAAATTAAAATTTTATTGTATTCAGAGAACATGTGATACTTAGTTTTCGAAATTTGTTAACGTTTGCTTTTATAGCTTAAGATGTGGTCAAATTAAAAAATGTTCCATATATGCTTAAGAATGTGTGTTTCTCTAACTGCGCACAGTTCTACATATGTCCATAAAAATCAGCTTGTTATTCATCTCTTATATCTTTTTTGGTTCTGTTTGAGCTATCACAATTGAAAGAAATATTTTGAAATCTTTTACTGTTATGGAGATTTTCACATATTTTTCTCTTGCATAAATATTTGCTTTAAGTGGTGTGAAGCTATCATAGTTTGTTAATTCTAAGACAGTTTTTTTTCACATTTAACATCTCAAAATGAAGATCTCTTACAATTGACATAAAATGAAACCATTATTTCATAGTTTAGTTGCAGGAGTTTTTTATTGTTCACAGTGGTAGATAAAATAATAGCATGTCTTACAAATGTTGGTATCTCAGATATGATAAAATATAATATTTTAGCAGGTTCATACAAACTTAGATTTTAAAAAATCTTTTTGGTGAATCAAAAGGTCTATCATTATATGAGGTCCTCTTCATCCACCATAATACTTTTTGTCTTGAATTCTATATGTGAGAGATCTATTCGATAGAGATACAGATACAGATGATAGATAGATGATAGATAGATAGACAGATAGATAGATAGATAAATGACAGATAAATGGATAGATGGATAGATAGGTAGGTAGGTAGATAGAGAGACAGATATTCTCACTTTGTTTTCGTTGCCATTGCCTGGTATATCCTCAAACAGGGGTATCCTTATATTTTCATACATATATTGTAAAGGATATATAGTTGGGTTTATTTATTTTTTCATCTAATAAGACAATGTCTGTAGTTCACTTGTGAGTTCAGTTCATGGAGTGATTGTGATGGTTGATCCCTTTAGATATGTTTCTAGCGTATTACTTCGGAATTTGTATTTTTTCCACTTCTAAGCTTCTTTTTCTCTTTTCTTGATTACATACATATATGTGTGTGTGTGTATATAATACATATATACACACACACATATATATATATTTCTCTCCTTCACTAGTTTGGGATTTATATACTCTATTTTTTGGTGGTTATCTGTATCACACATTGCTGATCTAAAAAATCTTACATTAATATCTTAAACCCTTTGCCTGAACACTTAAACTCTGATCACTTCCTCCTGAATTAGATGTTACATTTGACAGTGATTTCCTTCTGTCCTTTTGTGAAAATCCATAAATTATGTTTTCATAAAGAAAGTGTTTGTTTAGATTTACTTACATGTTTGCCTTTTTTTTTTTCTCATGATTCCTTTAAATCATTTCACACTTTCTTCCAAGATAATTTATATGTTTCTCAGGTACCTGCTTTAGAAGTTCTTTTAGTTGAATATACAGGTAGTAAATTATTTCCATTTTGTTCATATCAATATTTCTTATTTTGCACTCCTTCTTGAGAGAGAACTTTACTTCTAACACAATTCCAAGCTGGTATTTATTTTTCTCTCAGTACTCTGAAAATATAATCTCCCTGCTTCCCTGCTTCCATTTTGATGCCAAGAAATCTGCCTTGTGCCTTCTAATTGTCATTTCTCTATAGGTGACTTTTGTCTTCTGGCTACTCATATAATCTTCTCTTTGTCTTTGGTGATCTGCAGTTTTAATATTTTTAGTTAGGTGGGGCTTTTAAGTTTATCTGCATGCTCTGCCATATGTATCATATTTATTTTTCCATCATTTTGAAGAATTCTCAGCTGTCACCTCTTCAAGTATGGCTCTGCTATCTGTTTCCTATTCTCTTTTCCTGGAACTTTGATTTGTTGAATGGAAAACCTCATTCAAGCCTCTATATCATCTAATCTCTTAGACTTTCCATTTCTGGTTATTTCAGTGTTGCATTCTGTATATATTAATGTCTTTAGAGCAACTTACTAGTTTGCTAATATTCTCTCGTCAGTGATAATCTATTTAACTGTGGGTTTAAAAGTATATATAATAATATTTTTATACTGAAAGTTTTACTTGGATATTTTTCAAACTGGTTACTTTTTAAAACTCTTACTGCTTTCTCTGTTTTAACTCACCTTTATTTGTTTAATCATTTCATACAAATATGCTTTATGTTCTGACTGTGATACTTTTAATATCTGATACCATTTTGGCATTCAAATCTGTTTCTTTTGCTAACTCTTATGTGAGATTTCCTTGAGTGTTTGCTAATTTCTGATCGTGAGCTCATATTTGCCTTTTATCAACCTGTGGAACTCTTGACAGCCTAAGCTTATGAAGCTTTCTTTTAGGAAGGATCTGTGCTACAGATAAGAAATCACTTGATTAAGCTTCAAGAATCCAGATCTAACAAAGGAGTTTTTGATTCATATCCCCCAGTGTATGGTGGGTCCAAGGCTTTATCTGTATAATTCAATGTCTGAATTTGGGGAAAACGCATACTTCTTTCTGATTTCAGCTTGGCGTTTTTCTTATTTTTTCTCCTGTTTAGTGATAGCTCCTATTTCTAGGTGACACAGAAATACATTAATAATAATTATTTCTCCAGAAATAAGATCTGTTTAAGAGGATGGGGGCTGGGCAAGGTGCCTCATGGCTGAAATCCCAACACTTTGGGAGGCCAACGCGGGCAGATTGCTTGAGTCCAGGAGTTCAAGAAGAGCCTGGGCAACATGGAAAAACTACGTCTCTACAAAAAATACAAAAATTAGCTGGGTGTGGTGGTACATGCCTGTAGTCCCAAGTACTCAGGAGGCTGAGGTGGGAGGATTGCTTGAGCCTGCGAGGCAGAGGTTGCAGTAAACCAAGATCATGCCACTGCACTCCAGCCTGGGTGACAGAGTGACATCCTGTCTCAAAAAAAAAAAGGATGTGTATTCAGAATGTCTAATCTACCATACTTTCTAATATACATTCATTATTTTTTAGTGGCTTAAATACTTAAGTTAGTGAAATTACACCACTAAATTCAAGGTTCAATTTGCCCCAAATAATCACATTTAACTAATGAAAGTTTCCAAAACCTTTTTTTGATAGATACACTGTTTGGCATTTAAATTTATTTTCTAGACATTTAGCTGAAGAACATTTGGCTAATTCAGAAATGCTTTACACTTAAGTTCAATGGACTATGGAGTTACAAGAACAAACATTTCCATGTACTCCCACATTTTAGGATTAAATTAAGTCCCATAAGTGAAGAGGCCACACAGAATAGAAGGAGAAACAGCATATCACAGCATACCAAGGCATTTCTTAGTTCTCAGGGTCCCTGAAAGGCATGTTTAGTAGGTTGAGACATGTCTTCGCAAGGTAATGGACAGTTCAATTTTTTTCAATACAACTGCCCTTTATACTCAAAGCTTGCATAATCATGTCAGAAGAATGTATTACAATAATGTATGCACATCCATTTATTAGAAGTTTTATAACCAAGAACTTTCTGGGTTCTTGTGCAGGTAGAGGTAGTAGTCAGTACCCAACTGTACTTGAACAAAAGCACTATCTTCATATTTCTAGCTTTCTAGAAAGTCCATTTATTCATGGATCCCATGACGATGTGTGCACCAGCATGTTACTACGGCATTACTTTAAATGGTGTAATAAAGTATGTGATTCCAGTTTTGATATTTGACCACTGACAGCTTTCAGGCTGTACTCCTCCACTTTTCCCCCAGCCCCATGTCTGGGCAGACTGGTAAGAAAGCCAGCATGCTCCCTCCCTTGGCACAAGGAGAGAAGTTCAAATCATGCAAAAAATGGCACACATGTGGGAACTCTCTCCCCAACACTGCTCCCTAAGCACAATAAAAAACCAACGCCTTTTGCCCCTTCCTTCACTCAAGCCAAACAAACTGACTTGGATGCCTGTCCTGCTCTCTCCAGAATGCCTCATGATGTAATGAATATTTTCATACCCTCCTGGTGCTTTTGTGGCATTGTCCATCTTGACATCTGAACCAATTTTGGGAGAGGGTGATTGATTCCACTTCTCTGCTAAACAACCACCTGACAACTGGCCCTGTGATGAGGATGATCTAGGTGATGGTCACTATCACCTGGGGAGCTTTTGTCCTTTGCTTTTGGTGGGCTAACAGGCTCTGCTTCTGGCTGGCAAGCATGCACTTTGAGCTGCATTTGCTGAGTCCTACTGTGCCTCTTCTATAGACTTAATCAACCTAAGTTGAAGTTTCAATATTGGCATTTAGGGACAAGAGTATGGGATTGGGGTGCTACTTAAAATTGCCCTAGGTCATATGTCTCAGCCTGGGCCTATCTTTGTGCCTCAGATTAAATCTCTATTCTAGCATAAGCTGTGGCTTATGATAGGTTCAGGGAAACAATTCTTACCCTAATACTATTTGTTCTGTGTCTCAACCAGGAAAGGATCCTATTCAGTAATGACAGAAAAGACTGATACTGATAAACTATGTAATACATGGGCCCCTTGGGTGCCACTGTGTCAAGAAGAATAGTCACCCTGTGGCATACTGAGGTCTACACTCCTATAAACAGTTCATTCACACATACCTGCCCTGCCTATCCCTCTGCCACCAAAAGAAAACCTGATCCTCAAAGTTAGAGGGAAAGAGTACCCATGGCTGCCAAAGCACAGACCTTTATGAGAAGTAGACTTGAATGCATTATCCCCGCCCCACTTAAAAGGACAGAGGACACTAACAGACAACTATATATATAAAATTGACCAACAAAGACACTGTGTTCATTGAGTGATGTGGCTTATCAACATATTAAAGGGCTAATTCAAACTCTACTTAAGTCAGTACCCTACCCAATAAAACAACTGCCATGGGGGAGGTCCCTCACCTTGATGATAATGAAGTGGTACTCTCTGAAGAGAAAATGTATATATATACATCTGAACAAAGAAGACACAACCCCTTTAAAGTGTATCCAGCAACCGTCAAATTTAAAAGCAAGTAAACAAAAGTGAGTGGTGAGGGAAACTAAAACAGAGATCCATAATTTGATCCAATTAGAAATCTAAAATGTACTAAAAATATATAATAAAAATTGAAAAGTAAAAAGGATGCCTATTAGCTTTTGTGTTTTAAAACATAGGTTTCAAAACTAACTCTAATATCTGCAAAGGCAAACCTTCATGGTCTTAACTAATTCTGAGGTTCAAATTACAGTTATGGGATCTCACCAAATTTAAATTGTCCTCTATTTTGCATATGGTAACTCCCCTGAGAATTTAACCATAAATTTATTACATTGATCTATATGTAATAAAGAGTTACCATACTCTTAGGGAGGTTACCAAATGCAAAGTAGAGGGCAAACAGGTATGCCTCACCTTGACCACTGGTACACTTTCCTTGTCTAAATTCTCCATGGCTTTAGCACCTGTTGCCTTATATATATGCCTTAACATATTTCACATAGTAGATACGACCTAACCCGATGAGTAATAAATTGAAATAAAATTGAATCTTTGACATTTAAAATCAGCTTGAAAAAAAATGGAATACCACAAACCTAAAATAGAATAATCCATCTCTGGTTAAAATAGTTAATATGTCCTAATATAGATTAAAACAAGGCCTACAGAAATTAAGGCCCACAACACAAGGGGTACTATCTTCCTATTTAATGGTAATTCTAAGGGTCACTATTTTTTCTTTGCTTGTTTTGCTTTTGGTATCATTGCTAAGGTTAGCCCAAGGTCATGAAGACTTACTCCTGTGTTTTCTTCTAAAAATTTTATCATTTTAGCTGTTACATTTAGGTCTATGATCCATTTTGAGTTAATTTTTATATATTGTATAAGTAAGCGTTGGAACTTTATTCATGTGTACATGCATATTCTGTTGCCTCATCATCATTTGTCGAAAAGGTTGTTCTTTTCCCATTTAAATGTCTTGGTACCCTTGTCAAAAATTAATTGACCTTAAACGTAAGGCTTTATTTCTGAATTTTCAACTTTATTACATTGATCTATACATTTATCCTCATACTAGTACTATACTTTCTTCATTACTGTTTTTGAAGTTTTGAAATTGGGAAGTGTGAGTGTATTCGTCCGTTTTCACACTGCTGATAAAGACATACCTGACACTGGGAAGAAAAAGAGGTTTAATTGGACTTACAGTTCCACATGATGGGGAGGCCTCAGAATCATGGTGGGAGATGAAAGGCACTTCTTACATGGTGGTAACAAGAGAAAATGAGGAAGATGCAAAAGCAGAAACCCCTGATAAAACCATCAGATCTTGTGAGACTTATTCACTACCACGAGAACAGTATGGAGGAAACTGCCCCCATGATTCAAATTATCTCCCACTGGGTCCCTCCCACAACATATGGGAATTATGGGATTACAATTTAAGAGGAGATCTGGGTGGGGACACAGAGCCAAACCATATCAGCAAGTCATCCAACTTTGTCTTCGTTTTCAAGATTATTTTTGTTATTCTGGATCCCTTGCTTTTCAATATGAATTTTAAAATCAGCTTGTCAATTTCTGCAAAAAAAGACAGCTGAGATTTTGATAGGGATTGTGCTAAATTTAGATACATTTGAGAAATAATGTCATTTTTTAATAATATTAAGTCTTTTAATTCATGAATATGGGCTGCCTTTCTATTATTTTGCTCTTCTTTAATTTTTTAATGTTTTGAGTTTTTACCATGTAAGTTTTACACATTATATTAAATTTATTCCTATATTTTTAATATATTTATATACTATTGTGAATGGAATTATTTTCTTAATTTCATTTTTGGATTTTTCTCTGTAAATGTATAGAAAGAAAATTGATTTTTCATATATTGATCTTGTATCTTGCAATCTTGCTAACTCATGTATTAGTTCTAATAGGTTTTTAGTGGTTTCCTTGGGATTTTCTAATACGTAAGATCATCTGACTCCATCCTCTGGGTGCTGACAGCTTTCAGACCCCTTTTCTCCCACTTTTCTTTTCCCCTTGCACCTGAGCAAGCCAATTAAAAAACAAATCCCAGGCCCTCCTTTCCTTGGAACTAGCATGGATGTCAAACCACGTAAACTCGAGCCTGTACACAGGAGCCCTAATGCCAGCCCACACCCAAACACAGTAGAAACCAAAGCCACTAATGCCTTCCTCACTCAAACCTAACAGAAAAGCTTGGGTGTCTCCTCTGCTCTCCCTAGAAAGCCTCGTGATGTAAGTAATAAATGTTTCCATACACTCTTCATGCATGTGTGGCATCATTAGTCTTGACTCTGAACCAATAGGATGGGGGATATTGATCCTACCTTCTCAGGACAACTGCAAGACAAACATCAAAAAATAGGGACAATTCAAATATCCCACAATAAGGCTCAGGTTATAGACTTCCCACCCCTGCTTTATCAAGTGACTTTCATTTTTATTTACTTTGCAACCTGCTCTTCAAAGGAAGAATCCTTTGCAAGATGAAGTTTAATAGTTACAAGAAACTTAAACTTCATACAGCTTAACCTGAAGAAGACTGCATAGATGTAGCATATGAGCTGTGAAAGGCAGATATAGTATGGACACGGGCAGGAATTGTCTAACAGATGAGAAGGCGGCTAAAGCTCTAGCAAGATGATCAATCACAGCTGGGGTCATAGGCTCTGGAAGACCTCATCTCAACAATGATCATGAGGCATCCATTTCTGCAGTAGAATTTCAGAGCCCCAAGGAATTATACAATTATCTAATTCATCTTGTTCGCTGTATAAGTGAAGAAGTGATCCCCAGATAAATTGAGTGGCTGGCTTAGGTTACCTGGCCATTACACATTTTGTGGCAATTCGAGGTTCTTCTGATCTCCCTGTCTGTGCTCTTCCCACCTATGCTTTCCCAGTTTACCTATAAGATTAGGAAGCATTCCAATCATCATGGTTCATTTTTCTGCGTTTTGATAAGGAAAAGTGGTTTCTGAATCATGTTCCTGAAAAAAGAATGCCACAGGTTTGTGTCTCAAACTTGTAAAACATTAGGGCAGCTGGGGGTGGTGGTTCACGCCTGTAATCCCAGCACTTTGGAGGGCCAAGGTGGGCGGATCCCCTGAGGTCAGGAGTTCGAGAACAGCCTGGCTAACTTGATGAAATCCCGTTTCTACTAAAAATACAAAAATTAGCCAAGCATGGTGGCACACGCTTGTAGTCTCAGCTACTTAGGAGGCTGAAGCAGGAGAATCGCTTGAATCCAGGAAGCAGAAGTGCAGTGAGCTGAGATCGTGCCACGCCACTCCACTCCAGTCTGGGCAACAAAGCCAGACTCCATCTCAGAAAAAACAACAAACAAACAACAACAAAAACAGAAAAACAAAAAATAAAACAAAACAAAAATAAACATTAGGCGATCTGGGGCACTCAGCTACTTTAGTTACTTTTACAGCCTGGTTGGAGCACACTAGTTTTAAACCTCGACTTAGAGCTGTCCTTTACATATACCTGCTTGGCAGCCCAGGTACTCAGCTTAAAGTCTGAGTTTCAGATAATCCAGACTGAAACCCCTTGCCCCAACCCAATACACACATATTTTCACTCATTATGGCTTAAGCTTGCCTGCCCTGCACTAGCAGTGACCTGAGTATTGTACTTACCACAAGGCTGAAAGGGAACCATCCCAGCAATGAGATAATTCATGAAATTCAGCCTTCACACAGACAGCCTCTCAGATCTCTACTCTCAGATCTTTCCCATGCAGTGATCCTGCAAACCATTGTTTAGTACCAGCGGGGGAAGAACAAACTGATTCTCATTTCCCCAAATTAAGTAAGGCTGGAATTTTGTGGTTGTTACATTTATTACTGTCTGGCATATTCTAAGAAGTTGGGATCCTGATCCTCTATGTCATTTGTGTTTTAGCATGTACACCCAATCCTCTGTGTTGCCTGGAAGTCCTTATATTAGCCTAATTTCAAGGAATGTTAGAAAATGGTTAGAAACTTAAGTTGCAAAGTGTTTTGAAATGTGAGCCTGGATTCTTACCTGTTTTTGGTAGAAACACACCTGTTCTCTCAAACCTTCATCACTCATGTCTAGGGCAGCAAATACATTTCATTTGTTCATTATTGGCTGCCTAAATTCTATCTTGGAAAGGATTCTGCATTCTATATTGGATGCACAGGAAGGACTGACATTAGAAATTATTGCCAGGGAATATGAGCTCTTACCAGGAAATATGCACATACCTGCATATTTTCTACTTCAGTGCTGAGAACATAGTAGGTGCTTATGAATACTGAGTGAATATAGCTCAAATTCAACTAATATTTGAGTATCCACTATGGAACAAATAATGTATAGACAAGTTCCTATGTGTCCTTTCATTTCGTCATCACAACTCTGAGAGGCAAATAGTATTAGATTCATTGCTAAGACAAGCAAAAGAAGACTCAGAGACACTGGAAAAGTTTTCCAATTCCAGAGAGAAATTAAATTTAAGTACGGACACTGGAGACCAAACTTCAGACTAGGTTCAAATAGTAGCTCTATCACCTTCAGTTGTGTGGCAACCGACGTGTTATTTAACTTCTTGAGGTCTCAGGTATTTCATTAAAAATATAGGATTGCTAATTGTGCCTAAGTCATAGGGAGAAGATAAAATAGAACAGGGTCCAGATCATGATTTCTAAGTATCTTTCTCCAGCGAAAGTCATCAGATTTACTTGGAGAAATGGCTAATTCTAGACAAAGAAAAGTATAAGATGAACTTAGAAAATAAGGAATAGCACAACAAATAACAAGGGCATGTAAAAGAAAAAAAGTCAAGAGTCAAATGGAACGGTCTCCCAATGGGAAAATCTTAAAATAGTTTGATCAACAACATAAATAACAACAGTAATGGATTATTACCCATAGGATAAAGTAAGAATCTATGAGACCATAATGTTATAAATAAGTAAATATATAAGTAGGAGAGCATGGTAAGCTCTTTCTCACAGCAGTATTTGGATAAATAAGTGTAAAAGAAATGATAAGAGTTGAAAATCACCATTTGGCAAACACCATAGTAATAACTGTTGTAGGTAAGTACCAACAGGTGCTAAATTTAGTGAAGGAGACTATCATGTGGAACAGGATACTTATACAGTCTCAAAATATCTCCCCACAAGATACTTATTAAATACAAAGGAAAACAGGAACTCTTTTCAGAAACATGACAGATTTCCCCTTAACCAAGTGATCAAAGCTGGTATCACCACAACTGGGACAAATTGATATCACATACCTCCTGATACAATGCACTGAGAAGGATGCAGCATGCTATTCTAGCCAAATATGCATCATCTAAATGTACTCATGAAGAAGCATCTAAAAATTCTAAATTGAGGGATATTGCATAAAATAATTGGCTAGTACTCTTCAAAAATGTCATTCTCCTAGAATACCCAAAGCAGTCTTGAGCAAAAAGAACAAACCTGGAGACATTACACTGCCTGGTTTCAAAATGTACTATAAAGCTATGGTAACCAGAGTAACGTGGTACTGGCACAAAAACAGATACATAGATCAGTGGGAAAAAAAAAATAGAGAACCCAGAAATAAACCTAGGCATTTATAGCCAACTCATTGTTGACAGAGGCATCAAGAACATAGGGAAAGGACAGTATCTTCAACAATTGGTGTGGGAAAAACTGGATGCCCACATGCAGAAGAATAAAATTAGACCCCTATCTCTTAGCATATACAAAAATAAAATAACAATGGATTAAAACTTAAATATAAGAACCGAAACTATGAAACTACTAGAGGAAAACAATGAGGAAATACTTCAGGACATTAATCTTAGCAAATGTTTTTTGAGTAAGACCTCAAAAGCGCAGGCAACAACACTGGGACAAATAGTATTAGATTCATTTCTAAGATAAGGATAAGAAGACTCAGAGACAAATAGAATTACATCACACTAAAAAGCTTTTGCACAACAAAAAACAACAACAATTGACAAATGAATGCATAACCTACAAAATAGGAGAAAATATGTGCAGATTATATATATATATATATATAAGGAACTCAATAGTAAAAATAATATTAATAATAATCTGATTTTTGTAATGGGCAAAAGATCTGAACAGACACTTCTCAAACGAAGACATACAAATGGCCAATAGGTACATGAAAAAAAAAGTTCAACATTGATAATCATCAAGGAACTCTAAATCAAACTACAATGAATTCTTAACTCGTTTCAGATAAAATGACTATTATCAAAAAGACACAAAATGACAGATGCTGGTAAAGATGCAGAGAAAGGGGAACATTCATACACTTATGGTGGGAATTAGAATTAACACAGCCACTATAAAAAGTTATAAACAATAGAACTACCATATGATCCAGAAATCTCACTGCTGGGCAAATGTCAAAAAGAAAGGAAATAAATATATTGCAGAGATATCTGTACTCCCATATTTGTTGCAGCACTATTCACCATAGCCAAGATACGGAATCAAGCTAAATGTCCACCAATAGATAAATGGATAATGTGTTATATATGCACAATAGAATATTATTCAGCCATGAAAAGAATGAAATCCTGTCATTCTGCAGCAACATGGATGGAACTGGAGGATATTATGTTAAATAAGCCAGGCACAAAAAGACAAATACTGTATGTTATAATTCATATGTGGGAACTAAAAAATACTTATGCCATGAAGCTAAAAAGTAGAATAGTGGTTAATAGAGGTTGAGAAAAGTAGAGGGGAGAGAGGGATGAAGAAAATTTGGTTGATAGCTACAAAAATACAGTGAGAAAGAATAACTTTTAGTGTTCGATAGCAAATAGCTGCACATACAAGTCAATTTTTGGTTAAAAAATGTATGAAAAGAAAATAAGAGGAGATCCACCATCTTGTCTCCCCAGCCTCCTGGGATACAGATATGGCTTCTGTTCTTTCAGGAATTAGGAACCTGGTAAAGTGTTCAGCTGTGAATGGAGGTGGTGTTTACTGAATATGCAAAGGTATTATTTAGGACCTGAATGTCTTAAGTGTAGACTGGAGACATGAAGGCTAACGTATAAAGGGATAAAAGGGCATTATATTAAATTGGACAAAAGTGCTACAATAAAGTTTCATTTTAAAAATGATCACCAGGGGTTCTGGACAAGATGGCCAACTGGAAACAGTCAGGAAGCACTGCTGTCACCAAGAAAGACCAAAAATTGGGTAAACTAACATATTTTGAATAGATCTTCAAAGAGAAAATACCAAGAGTCAAAAGAGAGGTGAGGTAGACATCAAGGCTGAAGAGGGAGGAAGCTGGGAACCCTGCATAGATTTGCCAAATGTCAGGGACAGTTCCTGGCCCCAAATAACTCCTAGGGAAGGGGCAAAATTCCAGCTACAAGTACAGATCCTATAGAGGGCATTGGCACCGTGAAAGCACCCAGAAACAAAGCCAATTGACTATACTCAACTTATACTACAGTTAAAGAAACACCAGCCCTCTCAGATGAGAAAGAATCGTGCAAGAAACCTGACAATTCAAAAAGTCAGAGTGTTCCCTTCCCTCCAAATGAGCATCCTGGCTCATAAGCAATGGTATCCAATCAGTTTGAAATTACTAAAATGACACACATAGAATTCATTGTGGATGGCAACGAAGCTCATTGAGATCAAGAAGAACATTCAAACCAAATCCAGGAATTCACAGAATCCAGTAAAATGATCCAAGAGCTAAAAAACAAAATAGCTATTTCAAAAAAGAACCAAACTGAACTTCTGGAATTGAAAAATTCACTATGAGAATTTCATAATACAATCAGAAGCATTAACAGCAGAATGGATGAAGCCACAGAAATAATCTCAGAGCTTGAAGACCAGTTCTTTGAGTAAACTCAGTCAGATAAAATTTTTTTAAAAAATAATTTTTCAAAAAATGAACGAAACATCTGAGAAATATAAGGTTATGTAAAGAGACCAAGTCTACAAGTCATCGACATTATTATGAATCCCTGAACATTTTTCGAAACTTGCTAGAGAGGCTGGCATGCAAATTCAAGAAATACCAAGAACCCCTGCAAAATACTACACAAGATGACAATCCCCAAGGAACATGGTTATCAGAATCACCAAGGTAAATGCAAAAGAAAACATCTCAAAGGCAGCTAGAGAGAAGGATCAGTTCATTTACAAAGGGAATCCCATCAAGCTAGCAGTGGACTTCTCAGCAGAATTCTTACAAGGCAGAAGACATAGGGAGCCTGTTTCCAGTATTCTTAAAAAGAAAAGAAAGAAATTTCATACCAACAACTTCATATTCTGCCAAACTAAGCCTCATAAGCAAAAGAGAAATAAAATCCTTCTCAGACAAGCAAATACCGAGGGAATTTATTACCACCAGACCAACCTTAAAAGAGGTCCTTAACAGAGTGCTATACATGGAAACAAAAGAACAATAGCTGCTACCACAAACACACTCTTAAGCACGTAGCCCACAGACACTATAAAGCAACTACACAATCAATGTTACAAAACAACCAGCTAACAATATGATGACAGGATCAAAATCTCACATAGCAATAATAACCCTGAATGTAAACAGTCTAAACACCCCACTTAAAACGCACGCAGTGGCCAACTGGATAAAAAGACAAGATCAAACTCTCTGCCATCATTTAGAGATCCATCTCACATGTAATGACATCCACAGGCTAAAAGTAATGGGATCTACCATGCAAACAGAAAAGAAAAAAGGTCACTAGTCACTATTCTTATATCAGATAAAACAAACTTTAAACCATCAACAAACAAAACACAGAAATAAGGACATTACATAATGATAAAGGTTTCGATTCAACAAGATTTAACTATTGTAAACATGTATGTACCCAACATTGGAGCATTTAGATTCATAAAACAACTACAAAAAGACCCACACAATAATAATAGAAAACTTCAACACTCCACTGACAGACTTCACTGACATATCATTGAGGCAGAAAATGAACAAAAAATTATGGATTTAAACATGACACTCAGCCAGTTGAACCTAATAGACATTTACAGAATACTATACACAACAACAACAGAATATATATTCTCATCTGCACATGGAACATATTCTAATATCAACCTCATGCTCTGTCATAAAGGAAGTCTCAATAAATTCAAAAAAGTTGAAATCATACTGTGCACACTCTTGGACCACACCATAATAAAAATGGAAATCAATACCAAGAAGATCTCTCAAAACTACACAAATACAGAGAAATTAAACAACTTGCTCCTGAGTAACTCTTGCATGAACAAAATAATTAAGGCAGAAATAAAAAAATTCTTTGAAATTAATGAAAATAGAGACACAACTTACCAAAATCTTTGGAATGCAGCTAAAACAGTGTTAAAAGGAGATAGTTTATAGTGCTGAACACCTTCATCAAGAAGTTAGAAAGACTTCAAGTTAACAATCCAACACCATACCTAGAGGAACTTTAAAGGAAAAAAAAAAAAAGAACAAACCAGCACCAAAGCTAACAGAGAAATAAATAATTAAAGTCAGAGAAGAACTAAATGAAATTGAAATGCAAAAATCCATGCAAAAGATCAATGAAACCAAGATCTAGTTCTTCAAAAGAATAAACAAAATTGATAGACCTCTAGCTAGATTAATAATGAAAAAACCAGAATAACTAAACAAGCAAAATCAGAAGTGACAAAGATGACATTACAATTGATACCACAGAAATACAAAAGATCCTCAGAGGCTATTATGAACAACTTGATGCACAGAAATTAGAAAATCTACAGGAAATGGATAAATTCATGGAAACATACAGTCTCCCAAGACTGATCCAGGAAGAAAGTAAAAACCTGAACAAAACAATAACACATTCGAAATTGAATCAACAATTAAAAAAAAAAACAAAAAACTACCAACCAAAGAAAGCCCTAGACCAGATAGATTCTCAGCCAAAATTTACCAGACACACGAAAAAAAAATGGGTACCATTCCTATTGAAACTACTCCAAAATATCAGGGATGAGGGGCTCCTCCCTTACTCATTCTACAATGCCAGCACTAGCCTGTATGTTCCACAACAAAGTCTACTTGGTCTTGGTGAATCAACATCAAAAAGCTAATTCACCAAAATCAAGTTGGCTTTATTCCTGTG
Source organism: Trachypithecus francoisi (assembly GCF_009764315.1). Taxonomy (NCBI): domain Eukaryota; kingdom Metazoa; phylum Chordata; class Mammalia; order Primates; family Cercopithecidae; genus Trachypithecus; species Trachypithecus francoisi. The sequence goes on along the minus strand of NW_022681474.1, from coordinate 40,799,614 downwards.
GCATGAGGTTGGTTCAATATATGCAAATCAATAAATGTGATCCATCACATAAACAGAATTAAAACCAAAAGCCATAGGATCATCTTAATAGATGCAGTAAAAGCTTTAGATAAAATCCAACATCCCTTCATGATAAAAACACTCAACAGACTACATATTAAAAGAACATACTTCAAAACAGAAGAGCCATCTATGACAAACCCATAGCCAATGTCATACTGAAGAGACAAAAGCCGAAAGCATTCCCCAGGAGAACTGTAACAAGACAAATATGTCCACTCTCCCCACTTCTATTCAAAATAGTATTGGAAGCCCTTGCCAGAGCAATCAGTCAAGAGAAAGAAATAAAAAGTATCCAAATAGGCAAAGAAGAAGTCAAACTATCTTCTCTGACAAAATGATTCTATACCTAGAAAACCCTCAAGAGTCTGCCAAAAGGCTCCCAAAATTCATAAACAACTTTAGAAAAAAAGAGGAAAAATTGTAGTAAAGTTTCAGGATGCAAAAATCAATGTACAAGAATCAGCAGCATTTCTATAAACCAACAATGTCCACGCTGAGAGTGAAATCAAGAAAATAATCCCACTCACAATCACTACAAAGAAATTAAAATATTTACGAACACAGCTAACCAAGGGGACGAAAGAGCCTCACAACGAGAACTCCGAAATACTGTTGAAAGAAATCCGAGACAACATGAATAAATGGAAAAACATTCCATGTTCATGGATTAGAAGAAACAATATAAAAATGGCCATACTGTCCAAAGAAATTTATAGATTCAAGGCTATTTCTATCAAACTGCCAATGTCATTCTCACAGAATTAGAAGAAACTATTCTAAAATTCATATGAAACAAAAAAAGAGCTCAAATAGCCAAAACAATCCTAAGCAAAAACAACCAAACTGGAGGCACCACACTACCAGACCTTAAACTATACTGTAAGGCCACAGTACCCAAAACAGCTTGCTACTAGTACAAAAACACAGACACAGACAAATGGAAGAGAAAAGAAAACACAGAAATAAAGTGGCACAACTATCACCATCTGATTTTTGACATGGCTGACAAAAATCGGCAATGGGAAAAGGACTCCCTTTTCAATAAATGATGCTAGGATAACTGGCTAGCCATATGCAGAAGATTGAAGCTGGACCACTACCCTTCACCACATGTAAAAAGTTAACTCAAAATGGATTAAAGATTTAAATGTAAGACCTCACACTGTAAAAATCCTGGAAGACAACACAGGAAATACTCTTCACGACAGAGGCCTTGGCAAAGAATTTTGGACTAAATCCCCAAAAGCAATTGCAACTAAAACAAAAATAGACAAGTGAGCCCTAATTAAACTAAAGAACTGCTGTACAACAAAAGAAACTATCAATAGAGCAAACAAACTACCTAAAGAATGGGAGCAGATATTCACAAACTATGCATCCAACAAAGACCTAATATCCAGAATCTACATGGAACTTAAAAAAGTCAACAAGCAATAAACAAATAATCCCATCTAAAAATGGGAAAAGGACATGAACAGACACATCTCAAAAGAAGACATATAAGAAACATGAACAAATCCTCATCACTAATCATGAGAGAAATTCAAACGAAAACCACAATGGAAAATCATCTCACACCACTCAGAATTGCTATATTAAAAAGTCAAAAAACGACATATGCTGGTGAGGCTATGGAGAAAAGCAAATGTTTACACACTGTCAAAATGAAAATTAGTCCAGCCACTGTGGAAAGTGGCCTGTAAATTTCTCAAAGAACATAAAACAGAGCTACCACTCAACCAGTAATCCCATTACTGGGTATATACCCAGAAGAAAATACATTGTTCTATCAAAAAGACACATATACTCAAATGTTCATTGCTGCACCATTCACAATACCAAAGACATGGAATCAACCCAGGAGCCCATCAGTGGTAGACTGGATAAGGAAACTGTGGTATATGTTCACCTTAGAATGCTGCACAGCTATAAAAATAATGAAATATCATTTGCAGCAACATGGATACAGCAGGAGGCTATTATCCAAAACAAAATAATGCAGGACCAGAAAACCAAATACCACATGCTTTCACTTACAAGTGGGAGCTAAGAACTGAGTACACATAGACATACAGATGGAAACAATGATCAACACTGGGGACTACTAGAGAGAAGGAGAAAGGGGCTGTGGGCTGAAAAACTACCTATTGGGTACTATGCTCACTACCTACATGATGGGATCATCCATACCCCAAACCTCAGCATCACGCAACAGACCCATGTAACAAACCTGCACATGTACCCCTCTGAATCTAAAATAAATGTTGAAGTTACTTTTATTAAAAAAATAAAAAGAAGGCAGAAAATAAGCATAGTGTGTAAAACATACCTTTTCCTCGATTTCTTTTGTAATTAAAAATTTACATTTTGCATACAAAGAGACAATTCACTAAAGAAAATAAGCAAATTGATAACTGTTTTTAAAAGTTAACATCACTAATAAGGAAATGCAAATTAAAGACACAGTGGAATTCAATTTTCAAACATTGGAAAAAGATGAATTTCCCCAGTGCTGAGGATGGTGTGGTAAAACAGGCTTTCACAGAGTCCTAAGGGAATTTATATTGATATCATCATTTTGGAAGTCATTTTAGCAATACAAATTAGTAACCTTAAAACAGTTCATACACATTGACTAATTTCATTTTGTTTCACCAGAGAAAACCTCAATGTTTAATATCACAGATGTGCTTGAGGGCAGTATGTATTAACCACAAGATGGACCATTATGAAACTATTATGTTTTTTAAGAGTTCTTAATGCATGGAAAATGGTTATGATATAATGCTAGTTTAAAAGAGAATATAAATTATATTTTCAATAATATGAATAGAAGGACAGAAATAGATCAAATTGTCAATAGTGACCATCTAATGGTAATGAAATAAGGGTGATTTCTATTCATTCTCTCTTACATATTTTATATATTCTTCTGCAGTAAGCGTGCTTAGCTTTTAAAATATAAAACTAAGGCCAGGCCCAGTGGCTTATACCTGTAATTCCAGCATTTGGGGAGGCTGGGGCAGAAGGATTGCTTAAAGCCAGGAGTTTGAGATCAGCCTCAGCAACAAAAGAAAATCCTGTCTCTATACACAAAAATTCTTAAATATTAGCTGGGTACAGTATCACATGCCTGTAGTCCTAGCTACTCAAAAGGTTGAGGCAGGAGGATCACTTGAACCGAGGAGTTTGGGGCTGTAGTAAACTACAGTCATGCCAATGCCCTTCAGTCTAGGCTTACAGAGTGAGACCCTATCTCTAAAAAATATATAATATAAAAATAATACATATTTAAAGTTAAAAATGTAAAGTCTCAAAGTTAAAAAATGAGGAAATGTTCCAGATTTTAAAAGACTAAGGAGACATGATAATTAAATGCAATATGTGATCCTGGGTTGGATCCTGTGCTAGAAAAAGAACGTTAGTAAAAAAAGGGAGAAATTTGAATAAGGTCTTTAGATGAGATAATAGTATTGTATCAATGTTTGATCATTGTACTGTGATTATATAAGCTGTTAATAACTGGGAAATCTGGGAGAAGGGTGTATAAGAAATAATTGTACTAATTTTCCAACAGTATGAAATTAATTCAAAATGAAAGATTAAAAATAAAAGTATAGTGCCTGAATTCTAGTCAAAATATTCATCAACGGATGGTAGTTAACAAAATGCAGCATGTCCATACCTAGACAATAGAATATTATTCATCTCTAAAAAGAATTAAAATACTGACATGGGCTATAATATGATGAACCTTGAAAACATCCTACGTGAAAACACCAGGCACAAAAGATCACACTGTATGATTGCATTTATGTGAAATGTCCAGAATGGGAAAATACATATATAGAGAAAGTAGATTAGTACTTGACAGGGGTTGGGGGCTCAAGGGGAACGGAGAGTGACTGCTCATGGATATGGGGTGGCTTATGGGGATGACAAATATGTTCTAAGAGTGGATAGTGGTGAGAGTTGCACAACTCTGTAAATATATTAAAAATTTCTGAACTGTTATACTTCAAGTGAATGAATTTTATTGTATGTGTATTATACCTCAGTAAAGTTGTTTTTCTTTCTAACAGTGCCTGGTACATAGCAAATTCTCTAAAAATGTGGCCAATGATAATGATGCTCATGATCATTAGTACTACTACTACTATCGTTTTATTTTTCTTCTCATTGGTCTTTCCAGCATTAACTTGTAAGGCTTATAAATAGACTATGGGAGAAAGAATGACTTATTTGTTAGCTATCTTCTTCTGTCCACTGGAGAACCAAAGAGTCTCCCTCACCCTTAACTAAGGAAAGACCAAGAGTCAAAAGAAGACCCATTTCAGTTGCAAGCACTGATGAAGATGCTAGAAAACAAAGGCAAAGTGTGACCCTGAAAAGATATATGGGTCTGTCTAACTTTCATAGATTGGTTTTGATTTATCTTTCTACTTACTAAACAATCAATTAAGATTTATTTTTGTACTGTTCAAACAGTTTCACTCCTGCCATGCATCTTTGTTCAGCCCTCAATTCATCGAGGAAGAAATGCTCCAGGTGTATTGGAAAGGCAATGGATTGACCCAGCTGACAAAACCTGAGAGTTTTCATAGGAAAAGGCTTGAGGAAAAGTCTAAAGTTCTTTGCATGCCAGGCAAGAAGAGTTCATCATGTATACAGGTGGTAGCTTTTGCAGGCCCATATTCTATCTCTTGTTGCCTGCAGATAATCCTGTACCTCCAGGTTTGGCTTTGAACTACAAGTAGAAATGCTGAAGCTGAGTGAACATTACCTTCTCTCAGATCTCAACACAGCCTCAGAGAACCAGGGCTGCCATTAATCTAAGGAACCTCCTAACACAGTATTTGGCTTGGATTTATGAGAGGCCTTTGAGGCTTGCTAATGTTGGTAACGAACCCAAGTCCTTGATTATTGTGAATGAAGCAAAGCCAAAGAAAACAATGCTGAAGGCTGAGCACAGGTGGAGTTAGCCTTGTAGTGTCACAATCAAAACTCACAACAACTGTTCCAATTTTCAAGACCATTAAGTAGCTTCCATGAAATTAATAAATGTCCATAAATGTCTCTTCAAGAGGAAGCTCTGATATTTTGGGAGAGGATGGAGCAGAGAGAAGACCAAATTAAACTGCACTCTGGTGCTGCATTCTTAACTAATTTGTTCTGAATATCCTCCAGTCATACATGTGAGATATGACATCTGAGGGCAAAGGGCTACAGCTCAGAGATAAAAAAACAAGTTGAAAGTATTTAAAGTACTTGCCAAGGAAAAGTGCTCATCTGATAAAAATTTAGACAGGAAGGATGCCAAGGACCAGGAAAGACACAACTGAGAGATATGATGAGGTGACTGCTGCTCCAGCTGTCAGACTTGTCAATGGTGTGGAGATGCCAGATTTTAACTCAAATGCAATGTCAGCCCAAAATCTGACCCTATTTACATGCGTGGTTTTTATTAAGAAAGCACTAGGACTTAGTCTCAGCTACAAATATCCTACCAATAGTAATTTAAAGATATAAACTTGTTGGTTGGTTTGTTTCCTCTTCAAAAAGAGAACTGAAGTAGGGGAAGAGAATACAATTTCACACTTTCACCATCTCTCTACTGAGTAGAGTCAGTGGGGTATACTTGAGTTGAAGTGTTGGGCATGGTGGCAGACATTACCTGAAGAAGAGGGGGTGTTGAATTGTCTTGAGAAGGGCAAATGTTTTAATGTTAGTCTTTAAGGATCCTACAAGAAAACAAGGGTGCAAAGAGTGGTACTTCCTCTCTTTCATAATTTTGAAATGTCAAACCAGATCATTATTCCATGTTACCAAAACACTAGTCATATAGGCCTGGGCACACATAAACTACATGAATGTGGATAACATTGGGCTTCTTCTACTTGCCTAAAATATATAAGAGAAATGTATAAAAAGAAAGTTTGAAATATTTTTTAAAAGGGGGAAAAAAGATGAGGGCCATGGAAGCACATTCCCCCAGTGAAAAGATAACAAGGAAGTAGGTGAAGGGAAAACAGATATTTGAAAGCTAATACAATTCTCATTATTAAATACCTTTTAACTTTCCTTCTAATCATATTTTCCCTATTATAATCCACAAAACTAACCATAATGAATCTGTTCATTGCCTTGGAAGACAAGAAACCTACACAACACCCTACCACCAATGCACAGTTAAAGAACAGAGGGAATCATTTTTTAGACCATTACAAAGTCATCATTACAATATCAATGCCACTTTCTCCTTCTTATGCCTGCCCATGTAGTGCTCTTTCACTTTTAAGCAGACTATAGCCACTCCTTTTGAAATGTTGACTTATTAGTCACACATGCAGATTCTCTTTGACATGATGAACACTCCAACACCCCCATGATCCCAAAGGCAATGTCCTCAAAGGAAGCATTAGCCAGGTAAGTCAGGAAACTCTTATGAGTTCTTTACAAGGATAACTTGGCCTATGTCTCTTTTGCTTACAGATAGTAGAGTTTGAAATGTAATAATCAAGACCCAATAAGCTTCAAAACCACACTGAGTTAACAGAGTTTTATGATACTTTCAATTCCAACCAGATAAACTAACAGGAATCACTTTCATACTCCCCATCCACCTACCTGAAACAACTAAGATACTGAACAAAATATATGAAAGACATTGGATATAGAGCAACATAGGACAGCATGTCCTAATAGAGGGAAAACAAATGAGATATTTTCAAGCATAGATTCAGTTTGCTGCCTGGAGAGAATTTCTAGGTGACATCACAGAACAGGGGGACGCAGGTGGAGCTCACAGTCTCAATTGAGGAGATGGAGCTGGGAGGGTAAGATGACTAGATCCCAATAGGCAGATTATTGGAGCAGATAGAGCTGTAACAAAAAGCTCTGGAAAGTTGCAGAGAGTTCCCTGCAAGTCTTCAGCTGAATGCTAGTCAGGGAATATATGTGAGGCAACTACATGCTTTTTTAGAAAAGAGCTAGAAGAAAACTACCTGAAAGGACCAGAGTAAAAAATCTTCAGACATTATGCAGAGCTGGGATAGTTCATGTTACCACCAACTAGAGTGGAAAATCTAGTAAACCATGGTGCATTGGGTACAAGACCCAGAAAGGTATTGGCTCTATATAGTGCGGCAAAATTAGCTGTAGATTAAGGCTGTTTTTATCCCAACTAACAAGTCTTGAAAGGCAATATGTTAAAGAGTAAACAAGTAAAATAAAAGGCAGGTAAACTGAAAAAAAAAAAAAGTCTCTGTTAGCAGACAGCATAATTGTCTACATAAAACACTTCAAGGAGTCTATAAAAGAACTCCTAGAATTAATAAGTAAGTTCAATAAGGTGTCAGGACACAAGATTAACACAAATAAATCAATTGCATTTTCTATATACTGAAAATGGACAGGTGGAATCTGAAATAACTAATGTAATATCATTTACAATTATTCAAATACAGTAAATACTTAGGTATAAATCTAATAAGTATATATATAGAATTTGTATCAAAAAATTTACAAAATTCTGAAATTTTATAATTTCAGGTGAAAGTAATTTTAAAAGACCTAAATCAAGAAGAGGTATACCATGTTCATGAATTGGAAGACTCAATATATTGTGGAATTGTTATATAAAAATATTTTTTCCTATAAGATCTATAGGTTTAATGCAATGCCTACCAAATTGTCAACAAGAATCTTTATAGACCTGAAGAAACATATTCTTGAATTTATATAGGAAAGAAAAGGAAGAAGAAAGTGGGAGAAATCTCTCTTCTCAATGTCATGGTTTATTATATATGCCTAATAATCAAGATAGTATTGTATTGGTGGCCAGATACATTAATCAATGAAACAGTATACAGAACCCGAAAAAGTTCTACACAAATACGATCAATTATTTTTTTAATAAAGGAACAAACAATTCAAAGGAAGAGAAAGAGAATTTATAATAAATTATGCTGGGGCAACTGGACATACATCAGCAAAACTAAATAAAAGATAAGAAATGAAAAGAACCTCCATCTAAACCTCAAAATTTACACAATTTTAGCACAATAGATTATGCACTTACATGTAAAGTATAAAACACTAAAACTTCCAGAATATAAAATCCCCCCCGGGGCGGGGGGCGTGCCCAAGATGGCCAAACAGGAACAGCTGCAGCCTCTAGTTCCCAGTGTGAGGGACACAGAAGAGGGGTGTTTTCTGCATTTTCAACTGAGGTACCAGGTTCATCTCACTGGGGTGTGTCAGACAGTTGGTGCTGGTCCACGGGTGCAGCTGGACCAGCGAAAGCTGAAGCAGGGCGAGGCATCGCCTCACCTGGGAAGCACAAGGGGGAAAGGAATTCCTTTTCCTAGCCAAAGGAAATTCAGTCACACAACACCTGGAAAATTGGGTAACTCCCACCCTAATACCATACTTTACCAAGGACCTTAGCAAATGGCACATCAGGAGATTATATCCCACACCTGGCCTGGAGGGTCCCACGCCCATGGAGCCTCCCTCATTGCTAGCACAGCAGTCTGAGATCTAACTGCAAGGCGGCAGTGAGGCTGGGGGAGGGGTGCCCACCATTACTGAGGTTTAAGTAGGTAAACAAAGCTGACGGGAAGCTCAAATTGGGTGGAGCCCACCACAGCTCAAGGAGGCCTGCCTGCCTCTGTAGACTCCACCTCTGGGGATAGGGCATAGCTAAACAAAAAGCAGAAGAAGCCTTGGTAGAGCTAAGTGTCCCTGTCTGACAGCTTTGAAGAGAGCAGTGGATCTCCCAGCATGGAGGTTGAGATCTGAGAACGGACAGACTGCCTGCTCAAGTGGGTCTCTGACCCCTGAGTAGCCTAACTGGGAGACATCCCCCACTAGGTGCAGACCAACACCTCACACCTCACACGGGTGGATACACCCCTGAGACGAAGCTTCCGCAGCAAGAATCAGACAGCAACACTCGCTGTTCAGCAATATTCTATCTTCTGCAGCCTCTGCTGCTGATACCCAGGCAAACAGGGTTTGGAGTGGACCTCAAGCAAACTCCAACAGACCTGCAGCTGAGGGTCCAGACTGTTAGAAGGAAAACTAACAAACAGAAAGGACACCCACACCAAAACCCCATCAGTACATCACCATCATCAAAGACCAAAGGCAGATAAAACCACAAAGCTGGGGGAAAAGCAGTACAGAAAAGCTGGAAATTCAAAAAATCAGAGCGCATCTCCCCCTCCAGAGGAATATAGCTCATCACCAGCAACAGAACAAAGCTGGATGAAGAATGATTTGATGAGTTGAGAGAAGAAGGCTTCAGTCGATCAAACTTCTCAAAGCTAAAGGAAGAACTATGTAACCAGCGCAAAGAAACAAAAAACCTTGAAAAAAGATTTGATGAATGGCTAACTAGAATAACCAATGCAGAGAAATCCTTAAAAGAACTGATAGAGATGAAAACCACAACACGAGAACTATGTGACAAATGCCCAAGCTTCAGTAACCGACTCGATCAACTGGAAGAAAGAGTATCAGCGATTGAAGATCAACTGAATGAAATGAAGCAAGAAGAGAAGTGTAGAGAAAAAAAGCATAAAAAGAAATGAAGAAAGCCTCCAAGAAATATGGGATTATGTGAAAAGACCAAATCTACATCTGATTGGTGTGCCTGAAAGTGACGGGGAAAATGGAACCAAGTTGGAAAACACTCTGCAGGATATCATTCAGGAGAACTTCTGCAAACTAGTAAGGCAGGTCATTCAGGAAATACAGAGAACACCATAAAGATATTCCTCAAGAAGAGCAACTCCAAGACACATAATTGTCAGATTCACTAAAGTTGAAATGAAGGAAAAAATCTTAAGGGCAGCCAGAGAGGAAGGTCGGGTTACCCAGAAAGGGAAGCCCATCAGACTAATAGCAGATCTCTCAGCAGAAACTCTACAAGCCAGAACGGAGTAGGGGCCAATATTCAACATTCTTAAAGAAAAGAATTTCAACCTAGAATTTCATATCCAGCCAAACTAAGTTTCATCAGTGAAGGAGATATAAAATCCTTTACAGACAAGCAAATGCTTAGAGATTTTGTCACCCCCAGGCCTGCCCTACAAGAGATCCTGAAGGAAGCACTAAACATGGAAAGGAATAACCGGTACCAGCCATTGCAAAAACATACCAAAATGTAAAGACCATCGATGCAAGGAAGAAAGTGCATCAACTAATGAGCAAAATAACCAGCTAATATCATAATGACAGGATCAAGTTCACACGTAACAATATTAACCTTAAATGTAAATGGACTAAATGTTCCAATTAAAAGACACAGACTGGCAAATTGGATAAAGAGTCAAGACCCATCAGTTTGCTGTATTCAGGAGACCCATCTCACATGCTGAGACATACATAGGCTCAAAATAAAGGGATGGAGGAAGATCTACCAAGCAAATGGAGAACAAAAAAAAGCAGGGGTTGCAATCCTAGTCTCTGATAAAACAGACTTTAAACCATCAAAGATCAAAAGAGACAAAGAAGGCCATTACATAATGGTAAAGAGATCAATTCATCAGGAAGAGCTAACTATCCTAAATATATATGCACCCAATACAGGAGCACCCAGATTCATAAAGCATGTCCTTAGAGACTTACAAAGAGACGTAGACCCCCATACAGTAATAATGGGAGACTTTAACACCCCACTGTCAACAATAGACAGATTAACGAGACAGAAAGTTAACAAGGATATCCAGGAATTGAACTCAACACTGCACCAAGTGGACCTAATAGACATCTACAGAACTCTCCACCACAAAGCAGCAGAATATACATTCTTCTCAGCACCACATCGCACTTATTCCAAAATTGACCACATACTTGGAAGTAAAGCACTCCTCAGCAAATGTACAAGAACAGAAATTATAACAAACTGTCTCTCAGACCACAGTGCAATCAAACTAGAACTCAGGACTAAGAAACTCAATCAAAACTGCTCAACTACATGGAAACTGAACAACCTGCTCCTGAATGACTACTGGGTACATAATGAAATAAAGGCAGAAATAAAGATGTTCTTTGAAACCAACGAGAACAAAGATACAACATACCAGAATCTCTGGGACACACTTAAAGCAGTGTGTAGAGGGAAATTTATAGCACTAAATGCCCACAAGAGAAAGCAGGAAAGATTTAAAAATGACACCCTAACATCACAATTAAAAGAACTAGAGAAGCAAGAGCAAACACATCAAAAGCTAGCAGAAGGCAAGAAATAACTAAGATCAGAGCAGAACTGAAGGAGATAGAGACACAAAAAACCCTCCAAAAAATCAATGAACCCAGAGCTGTTTTTTTTTTTTAAAGATCAACAAAATAGATAGACTGCTAGCAAGACTAATAAAGAAGAAAAGAGAGAAGAATCAAATAGACACAGTAAAAAATGATAAAGGGGATACCACCACTGACCCCACAGAAATACAAATTACCATCAGAGAATACTATAAACACCTCTACACAAATAAACTAGAAAATCTAGAAGAAATGGATAATTTCCTGGACACTTACACTCTTCCAAGAATAAACCAGGAAGAAGTTGAATCCCTGAATAGACCAATAGCAGGCTCTGAAATTGAGGCAATAATTAATAGCCTACCAACCAAAAAAAGTCCAGGACCAGATGGATTCACAGCCAAATTCTACCAGAGGTACAAGGAGGAGTTGGTACCATTCCTTCTGAAACTATTCCAATTAATAGAAAAAGAAGGAATCCTCCCTAACTCATTTTACCAGGCCAACATCATCCTGATACCAAAGCCTGGCATAGATACAACAGAAAAAGAGAATTTTAGACCAATATCCCTGATGAACATTGATGCAAAAATCCTCCATAAAATATTGGCAAACCGAATCCAGCAGCACATCAAAAAGCTTATACACATGATCAAGTGGGCTTCATCCCTGGGATGCAAGGCTGGTTCAACATATGCAAATCAATAAACATAATCCAGCATATAGACAAAACCAAAGACAAAAACCACATGATTATCTCAATAGATGCAGAAAAGGCCTTTGACAAAATTCAACAGCCCTTCATGCTAAAAACTCTCAATAAATTCGGTATTGATGGAACGTATCTCAAAATAATAAGAGCTATTTATGACAAACTGACAGCCAATATCATACTGAATGGGCAAAAACTGGAGGCATTATCTTTGAAAACTAGCACAAGACAGGGACGCCCTTTCTCACCATTCCTATTCAACATAGTGTTGGAAGTTCTGGCTAGGGCAATCAGGCAAGAGAAAGAAATAAAGGGTATTCAGTTAGGAAAAGAAGTCAAACTGTCCCTGTTTGCAGATGACATGATTGTGTATTTAGAAAACCCCATCGTCTCAGCCCAAAATCTCCTTAAGCTGATAAGCAACTTCAGCAAAGTCTCAGGTACAAAATCAATGTGCAAAAATCACAAGCATTCTTATACACCAGTAACAGACAAACAGAGAGCCAAATCATGAATGAACTCCCATTCACAATAGCTTCAAAGAGAATAAAATACCTAGGAATCCAACTCACAAGGGATATAAAGGACCTCTTCAAGGAGAACTACAAATCACTGCTCAGTGAAATAAAAGAGGACACAAATAGAAGAACATACCATGCTCATGGAAAGGAAGAATCAATATTGTGAAAATGGCCATACTGTCCAAGGTAATTTAGAGATTCAATGCAATCCCCATTAAGCTACCAATGACTTTCTTCACAGAATTGGAAAAAACTGCTTTAAAGTTCATATGGAACCAAAAAAGACCCTGCATTGCCAAGACAATCCTAAGCCAAAAGAACAAAGCTGGAGGCATCACGCTACCTGACTTCAAACTATACTACAAGGCTACAGTAACCAAAACAGCATGGTACTGGTACCAAAACAGAGATATAGACCAATGGAACAGAACAGAGCCCTCAGAAATAATACCACACATCTACAGCCATCTGATCTTTGACAAACCTGAGAGAAACAAGAAATGGGGAAAGGATTCCCTATTTAATAAATGGTGCTGGGAAAATTGGCTAGCCATAAGTAGAAAGCTGAAACTGGATCCTTTCCTTACTCCTTATACGAAAATTAATTCAAGATGGATTAGAGACTTAAATATTAGACCTAAAACCATAAAAACCCTAGAAGAAAACCTAGGTAGTACCATTCAGGACATAGGCATGGGCAAGGACTTCATGTCTAAAACACCAAAAGCAATGAAAACAAAAGCCAAAATTGACAAATGGAATATAATTAAACTAAAGAGCTTCTGCACAGCAAAAGAAACTACCATCAGAGTGAACAGACAACCTACAGAATGGGAGAAAAATTTTGCAATCTACTCATCTGACATATCCAGAACCTACAAAGAACTCAATCAAATTTACAAGAAAAAAACAACCCCATCAAAAAGTGGGCAAAGGATATGATCAGACCCTTCTCAAAAGAAGACATTCGTACAGTCAACAGACACATGAAAAAATGCTCATCATCACTGGCCATCAGAGAAATGCAAATCAAAACCACAATGAGATACCATCTCACACCAGTTAGAATGGCAATCATTAAAAAATCAGGAAACAACAGGTGCTGGAGAAGATGTGGAGAAATAGGAACACTTTTACACTGTTGGTGGGACTGTAAACTAATTCAACCATTGTGGAAAACAGTGTGGTGATTCCTCAAGGATCTAGAACTAGAAATACCATTTGACCCAGCCATTTCATTACTGGGTATATACCCAAGGGATTATAAGTCATTCTGCTATAAAGACACATGCACACATATGTTTATTGTGGCACTATTCACAATAGCAAAGACTTGGAATCAACCCAAATGTCCATCAGTGACAGACTGGATTAAGAAAATGTGGCACATATACACCATGGAATTCTTTGCAGCCATAAAAAAGGATGAGTTTGGCTGGGCACGGTGGCTCAAGCCTGTAATCCCAGCACTTTGGGAGGCCGAGATGGGCAGATCACAAGGTCAGGAGATGGAGACCATCCTGGCTAACACGGTGAAACCCCGTCTCTACTAAAAAATAAAAAAAACTAGCCAGACGTGGTGGCGGGCGCCTGTAGTCCCAGCTACTCAGGAGGCTGAGGCAGGAGAATGGCATAAACCCGGGAGGCAGAGCCTGCAGTGAGCTGAGATCCGGCCATTGCACTCCAGCCTGGGCGACAGAGCAAGACTCCATCTCAAAAATAAGGATGAGTTCGTGTTCTTTGTAGGGACATGGACGCAGGTGGAAACCATCATTCTCAGCAAACTATGGCAAGAACAGAAAACCAAATACCGCATGTTCTTACTCACAGGTGGGAATTGATCAATGAGATCACTTGGACACAGGAAGGGGAACATCACACACTGGGTCCTATTGTGGGGAGTGGGGAGATGGGAGGGATAGCATTAGGAGATATACCTAATGTAAATGACGAGTTAATGGGTGCAGCACACCAACACGGAACATGTATACATATGTAACAAACCTGCACGTTGTGCACATGTACTCTAGAACTTAAAGTATAATAATAATAATAATAAAATCCCCATGATCCAGGACTAGGGAAAGAGTTATTAGAGTTGATAGCAAAAAATACAATTCATCAGAGGAAAATGTGACATACTAGACCTCAGGAAAGTTTAAAAAAATTTGCTATATGAAAGACATTGTGACATTGTTAAGAAAGGTACAAAGACAAAGAATATTTTCTTACCAAAATAGTGTTAGAAGTCAGTGGCAGAAAAGTAACTGCAAAACCCCAAAATATTTAGAAACACAATATTAAATAGAGATATGAGTCAAAAAAACTTAGAGAATATTTTAAACAAATTGCAAATTAAAATACAACATACCAAAATGGTGGGATACAACAAAAATTACTCAGAACAAAATTTTTACCATGAGAGGTGATATTAGAAAAAAGGAAAGATCTCAAGTCAATGACTTCCATTTCCATCTTTATAAACTTGTAAAAGAAGAAATTAAACACTAAGTAAGCAGTAGAGAAATAATAATAATAAAGAATAAAAATCCATAATAGTGAGAACAACAAAAAAGAAAGAAGATCTATGAAACCAAAGTTGGCCTTGAGAAAGACTACAAACACCATATAACTTTAGCCAGACTCAGTTACGAAAAATAAGAAAATAGATAAAATTATCAATATCAGGAATGAATGAGGTAACATCACTCTGTGGAAATTTAAGAGACAATAAGGGGACACTGTAAACAATTTCGTGTCAATAATTTTAACAACTAAGAAAAAATTGAAAAATTTTTAAAAATTACAAAACATCAACATTCATTAAAAAAAAAAAAAACAAACTGTGTAGCCTGAGTAGTATCATGTATTTTAAAAAGTACATTTTTAGTTAAAAACTCTACCTACGATCAGAAAGATGACAAGGATGGCTACTTTCCTACTTCTGTTCAACATATAACTGGAGGTTTAAACCAGTGCAATAAGGAAAGAAACAGAAACAAGTGCAATAAAGAAAGAATCAGAAACAAAAGACAACTACATTGGAAAGATAGAAAACTGCTATTATTTGCAAAAGACATGATCAGCTATACAAAAAAATCACACCAAATATACAAAAGAATCTACTGGGACTACAAAATGAGTTTATTTCAGTAACATAATACAAGATCAACATATAAAAACCAATCAAATATGTACATATAAAAGCAATAAACTATCAGAAATCAAAGAATAGCACAGAAATATGAAATTAAGGGATCAATTTATAAACTGAAAACTATAAAATGTTGCTGAGAAATAAATCTAAAAACAAGAGAAATATAATATGTGCATGGATTGAAACAATCTATCATTAATATTTTAATATCACCCAAATTTTTCTATAGACTTAAGACAATCCCAATCAAAATTCTAGCAGGAATTTTTTAGACATGGCTAACTGATTCTAAAATTGCCATAGAAATGCAAGGGACCTGAAATAGCTAAAACAACTTCAAAAACGGTGAACAACTTGGAGAACTTACTCTGATTTATTTAAGACTAAATATAAAGCTATATAAACGAAAACTATGTGGTATTGGCATTAAGATAGAAATATAAGTTAAAGAAAGAAAACAGAATGTCTAGAAATATACTCACATGTATATGTATATCATCAAATACCATTTTACAAAGATGCCAAGGCAATTCAATAAGCAGAGGATAATCTTTTAAAAAATGGGACCATCCCTGATTCCAGGCTTTGGCTCTTTGATGGCATTTCTGGACCTGCCCTGAGCCAGAGTGGGAACCCATTGCCTTGAAGAATGGGTCCCAGGCCTGGCAGCATTCACCACAAGCTGACCAAAGAGCCCTTGAGCCTTAAGTGAACATTGGAGGTAAACTGGTAGTACTCTTCATGGGCCTGTGGTAATGGTGACAATGGGGAGAGGCTCATCTGCCTGTGGAAAGGGAAGGGAAGAGTGGAAACAACTCTGTTTCATGGTTTGAGTGACAGCTTAGGTGCAGTAAATAAAGCATGAGGTAGATTTCTAAGGTTTTTCACTCCAATCTCTGACTCCCAGATGGCATCTCTGGACCCACCTGTGTCCTAGAGGAACACAAGTCTGGCTGGATTTATACCTGCTGATTGTAGAGCCCTAGGGCCTTGAACAAACACAGGTTAAGTAGTGGTTACAGTGGACCTTGGGTGAGACTCAGTGCTGTGCTGGTTTCAGGTCTGACATGGTTTGGCTCTGTGTCTCCACCCAAATCTCACCTTAAATTGTAATTAATTCCCACATGTCAAGGGCAGGACCCTTGAATCATGATTGAAGAATAATTGAATCATGGCAGTGGTTTCCCCCATGCTGTTTCTCATGATAGTTAATTAGTTATCACGAGATCTGATGGTTTTATAAAGGGCTTCCTTCTTCATCGGCACTCATTCTCTCTCTTTCTGCCCTGTGAAGAGGTGCCTTCTGCCACGACTGTAAGTTTCCTGAGGCCTCCTCAGCCATGCAGAACTGTGAGTCAATTAAACCTCTTTCCTTTATAAATTACCCAGTCTCAGGTATTTCTTCATAGCACTATGAAAACAAATTAATACAAGGTCTAACCCAACACAGTCTCAGTTGTGGTGGCAGCTCAGCACACAGAGGGAAACTCCATTTGTTTGGGAGAAAGTAAGGGAAGAGAACAAGAGTCTTTGCTTTGTAAACTAGAAAATTCTTCGAGCTCTTACTGAAGACCACCAAGGTGTTATCTCTATGAGTTTGCAAGAAGCACAGTGTTATGGGTTTGGTATGTCCCTTACTGTAGATATGGCTTAGATTACAACACGCAAATTTCATCAAACACCTGGAATGCCTATCCAAGAAGGATGGGTACCAACAAACCCAGACTATGAAGACTGTAATAAATATCTACCACTTCAATGTCCAGACAATGACTAATCCACAAGCATTGAAACAATCCAGGAAAACATGGCCTCACAAAGTGAACTTAATAAACCACCAGGGACCAATTCTGGAGAAACAGAGCTGTGATCTTTCAGACAGAGAATTCAAAATAGCTGTTTCGAGGAAGCTCAGAGAAATTCAAGATAACAAAGAGAAGGAAATCAGAATTTTATCAGATAAATTTAACAAAGAGATTGAAATACTTTAATAGAATCAAGAAGAAATTCTGGAGTTGAAAAATGCAATTGACATAAGGAAGAATGCATCAGAGTCTCCTATTAGCAGAGCTGATAAGCAGAAGAAAGAATCAGTGAGATTGAAGACAGGCCATGTAGAAACATACAGTCAGAGAATATAAAAGAAAAAAGATTTAAAAAGAATAAAAAATAATGAAAGACACCTATAAAATATAGAAAATAGCCTCAAAAGAGCAAATCTAAGAGTAATTGGCCTTAAAGAGGAGGCAGAGAAAAAGACAAGAGTAGAAAGTTTATTCAAAGGGATAATAACAGAGGACTTCCCTAAACTAGAGAAAGCCATCAATATTCAAGTATAAGAAGGTTGTAGAACACTAAGAAGGTGTAACCCAAAAAAGACTACCTCAAGACATTTAATAATCAAACCCCTAAAGGCCAAGGATAAAGAAAGGATCCTAAAAGTAGCAAGAGAAAAAAACAAATAACACAACATGGATCTGCAACACATCTGGCAGAAGACTTTTCAGAGGAAACCTTTACAGGTCAGGAAAGAATGGCATAACATTAATTTAAAGTGCCAAAGGAAAAAAAATAAAAACTTTTATGCTAGAATAGCATATCTGGTGAAAATATCCTTCACATGAAAGAGAATTGAAGACCTTCCAAAACAAACAAAAACTGAGGGATTTCATCAACACCAGACTGCCCTATAAGAAATGCTAAAAGGAGTTCTTTAATTGGGAAGAAAAGGCTGTTAAAGAACAGTAAGATATCATCTTAAGGTACAAAACTCACTGGTCATACTAAGTACACAGAAAAACAGAATATTATAACACTGCAATTGTGGTATGTAAACTATTCTTATTCTAAGTAGGAAGACTGAAAGATGAATGAACCAAAAATAAAAACTACAACAACTTTTCAAGATATAGATGGTACAATACAACATACATAGAAACAACAAAAAATTAAAAAGCAGATAGAAAAAGTTAATGTGCTGAATTTTTATTAGCTTTCCTTTTGTTTGTTTATGCAGTTAGTGTTGTCATCAGTTTCAAATAATGAGTTATAAGATACTATTTGCAAGCCTGATAGTATGTGTAACCTCAAATTAAAAAAAATACAACAGAAACAAAAAAATAAAAAGCAAGATGTTAAATCATAACACAAGAGAAAATCACCTTCACTAAAAGACAGCAAGGAAGGAAAGAAGGAAGAGAGGACCGAAAACAACTAGAAAACAAATCACAAAATGCCAGAAGCAAGTCCCTATTTACCAATAATAATACATGTAAATGGACTGAATTCTCCAATCAAAAGACACAGTATGGATGAATGGATTAAAAAAAAGAATAATCTGTTGTCTACAAGAAATACACTTCACCTATAAAGACACACATAGACTGAAAATAAAGGGATGGAAAAAGATATTCCATGTCAATAGAAACCAAAAATGAGCACAAGCAGATATATTTATATCAGACAAAGACTATAAAAAGAGACAAATAAGGTCACTGTATAACGAAAAAGGGTCCATTCAGCAAGAGGATATAACCATTTTAAATATATACGCACCAAACATTAGAGTACCCAGATATATGAAACATATATTAGAGCTAAGGAAAGACAGAGAGAGAGAGAGAGAGACCAACCCTAATACAATAATAGCTGGAGACTTCAGCACCTCATTTTCAGTATTGCACAGACCTTCCAGGCAACAAAATAACAAAGAAACATTGGACTATAGACCAAATTAATCTAATAGATATTTACAGAATATTTCATCTAATAGCTGCAGAATACACATTCTTCTCAGAACACATATTCTCAAGGACAAACCCTTATGTTAGGTGACAAAACAAGTCTTAAAACATGCAAAATATTGAACTAATATCAAGCATCTTCTCTGACACAATGGAATAAAACTAGAAATCAATAACAAGAATTATAGAAACTATACAAACACTGGAAATTAAACAATATGCTCCTGAATGACCAGTGGGTCAATGAATAAATTAATAAATTTATTTTTGTTTTCATTTCATTATGAAGAAATACCTGAGACTGGGTAATTTATAAAGGAAAGAGATTTAATTGACTCACAGATCTGTATGGCTGAGGAGGCCTCAGGAAACTTCCAGTCGTGGCAGAAGGCACCTCTTCACAGGGCAGCAGGAGAGAGAATGAGTGCCAAGTGATGAGGGAAGATAGATAGATAGATAGATAGATAGATAGATAGATAGATGTAATTGGGGAACAGATAATGTTTGGTTACATGAGTATGTTCTTTAGTGATGATTTGTGAGATTTTGGTGTACCCATCACCCAACCAATATAATTTAAAAATTTTTTTAAATGACTGATAATGTAAGCACAACATACCAAAACCTATGAGATACCATGAAAACAGTACTAACAAGGGAGTGTATAAGCTCCTATATCAGAAAAGAAGAAAAACTTCAAATGAATAACCTAAGGATGCAACTTAAAGAAACTAGAAGAGCAAGAGCAACACAACTCAAAATTAGGAGAAGAAAATAAATAATAAAGATCAGAGCAGAAATAAATAAAATTGAAATGCAAAAACAATACAAAAGGTCAATGAAATTAAAGCTTGTTTTTTTTTTTGAAAAGGTAAACAAAATTGACAAACCTTTAGCTAAACTAAGAAAAAAAGAGAGGAGACCAAAATAAATAAAATCAGAGATGAAAAATGAGATGTTACTATTGATATTGCAGTAATTTAAAGGACAATTAGTGGCTACTATGAGCAACTATATGCCAATAAATTGGAAAATCTAAAAGTAATGGACAAATTTCTAGACATATACCACCTATCAAAATTGAACCATGAAGAAATAAAAAATCTGAAAAGACCAATAACTAGTAACAAAATCGAAGTTGTAATAAAAAAGTCTCCCAGCAAAGAAAAGCCTGGGACCTGATGGCTTCACTGCTGAATTCTATCAAACATTTAAAGAAGAAATACCAATCCTATTCAAACTATTACAAAAAATAGAGGAGGAGGGAATACTTCCAAACTCATGCTATGCTAATTCTGTTATCAATTCTGATACCAAAACCAGATGAAGATACATCAAAACTGGATGAAGACATATCAAAACCAGATGAAGACACATCAAAACCAGATGAAGACACATCAAAAACAGAAAACTATAGGCCAATATTGCTGATGAACATTGATGTAAAAATCCCCAACAAAATGCTAGCAAACCAAATTCAACAACATATGAAAAACTTCATTGATCATGATCAAATAGGATCTATCTCACGAATTCAAGGATGGTTTAACATACACAAACCAATATGACAATTAAAAAGACTCACCATACCAAGTGTCGGTGAGGATTTGGAGCAACCACAACCCTTAGACACTGCTGATAGAAATGTAGAATGGTACAGTTCCTTTAGAAAATATTTCAGCAGTTTCTTAAAAAGTTAAATGTTAATGTCCCATGTGAAAGCATTCATAAACTAGTGTTTATGGCTGCTTTATTTTTAATAAAGTTAAAAATCATACTGACATAAATGCCCATCAAAATGTGAAGAAACAAACTATTGTATATCTACACAATGGAATATTTGTCAGCAATAATATTTTTAATGAACTATTGATACACACAACATGGTTGAATCTCAAAATAATCATATTGAAAGAAGCCAGAAAAAATAGTACATACTGTATTTTTTATATAACAGTCTAGAAAATGTGAAATAATCTATAACAAGATAAGTCATTTAGTGATTTCTCAGAGGCAGGGGCAGACAGGGAAGAAGTAAGGAATTTCAAGGGACATTAGGGAGATTTAGGGGTGATAATTTCTCATATATATAATATGTCCAATTTTATTTAATTGTATGCTTTAAATATGTATAGTTTATTGTCTTTCAGTAATAGTTCTACAAAGCTATAGAAAAAGAAAAGAAAAACAGATAATTTTTTTCTTCTAGTGCTATAAAATTTTTATTGAAGCACCATGAAGATTTCCAAAAATAAGTAAAAGTTTAGAAAACTGGTTTTGTAGTTACAGATACAGTATTTTCAAGCAGCATTTTAAAAAATCTGAACCACTTAGAGAAATGAAAAGTAAATCACGCAATTTGAACAGCTACTATTTCTAGGTTCTGTATATGGTGTTATTTTGTTATCACACACATTCCACTAGATTATTATCTTTAATTTAGGAATAAGGAAACTGATGGCTGGAGAGGTCAAGTTACCATAAATTTGGTAATATTAATTGTATAGACATTAAGAGCACAGAGTCTAGAACACAAGGTTTTAAATCCCAGCTCTTTCACTTAGTAGCTGTGTGATCTTGGGCAAGTTGCTTAACCTATCTATGTAAAATGTTTAGAACATCATCTGTGTTTGGTATATAGAAAGAGCTCAATCCAAATTAGCTTTAGTTGTTTTCTTCATTTCTCAATCCCACTAACAGACTGTAAAGTCTTAGAAGGTGTGTCTTATACTGACCCTACCTTAAACAGAGTCTCAAAAACCACATACAGACATGCCAGAATTACTCAAATTCCCATACTCAAATCCAGTCTAATTAAATCATCTAGAGTTTACTTTGGCATTTCCTTATCTTGTTATGGTATCATCATTCTCACATGCATCCAAAATACTTCCTCTGAGTCATCTTTTAGTAAACCCTCTCTTTACCTTTCAGAGCTAATCAGTTCCCAGGTGTCCTCCTTACCTCCATAATATCTCTTTTATTTTCCCTGTATTTTTCATTTCTGTTGCCTTGGCCCAACTTCAAGCCCCTGATATCTTTTGCATACAATAATATAATCATCTACTGGTCTCTTTAACTTCAATGACTTAGGGATTCATCACCATCTATAAGTAATGTCTTAAATCTTTAGTGTGTATAGGAATACAGAATGCAAATCTAGAAATCAAGATTCAAAGAGGTCAAAGTTAAGACCTAGAAATGTGCACATTCAACATCCTTCATAGAGGGACTTCATGCAGCTGGATCATGAACCACACTTTCATCATCACCGTTCTTAATGTTATTACTGCCCAAGGAAAAAAACTTTCCATCTTGTTTAAAGTTTAAGTAAGAATAAATTGCCCTTAATCTACATATCTAGCAACATAATAATAACCTGTTCATCTTTAGCACCTCGATTTATTAGTTGTCCAAGTAGAAGTAGTTAAAACTGTATCTGGCAACCTCCCCAAGACCCAAGAATATTCACTTTTCCCTTATCTTCTTTTCCCTTCTAGACCTCTCCCAAGACCAGTGTCATCCATAGACCTGAGCTTCCATGGCAGCTGTGGCAGTGGCAGCAGCATAATGGCATAAAACCCAGAAAGAGGACTCGTCTCTTTAGACAGAGTTACTAGGAAAGTAGCCTCTGTTGTCCAAAGAGTAGGGAGATAGTATCCATTACTTTTCTCTTTTTTTTAATTCCCACTACATCTCTCCAAACAAAGTCCCAGTAAGAACCTAAAGAAGGTCCCCACTGTGTGACACTGTAGAGGAATAAAATCCTGAAAGAAACCCAAATTTTTAGCCAAAATAATCAGGAAAAGGGATTCCCTGGAGTCCTAAATTGTAGGAGAAACCTAAGAAAGAACTAGATAACAGAGTCCTCTAATTTTGTGTATGATATGGCATAAGATGCAGAATCAAACTTGACCTATTTACATGTAGCACAGAGCCACAAAACAAAACAAATCAAAACAAAAACTACCGCAGAGAAGGTATCCAGAATGATCCACAATATAATCCATGGCCCAGGTCCTAGACGAAGCCTTGACTAATGCATGCACTGGACAGCTTCAGGGAATATAGAAGAGGCTCTGCAAACTTAATTGACATTGGAATCACCAACTACAGAAGGCAAAACAGAACTTGTGGTATGAATCTCACTGGGTGGATTGCCTGCTTTAAAAAATATTCTACATATCGGAGGATATTAACAAGAAACTTAGCCTCACACACATAGTATTAAAAATGTCACTTCTGGTTACAAATAACATGGAGTAAGCACATGTCACTCTATTTCCTCCATATCTGTAACTAAAAACTCTGGAGTAAAATACATAATGAAGCATCTATCAGAAAAATCTGAAAGTGATCGCAACAGGATAACTGAATAAGGATCTCAGTACTCAAAGAAGGATTCAGTGAGCCGTTCGGCTTTTTCTGTTTGTATAGTTTTGTTTTTGCCTTTTACATATCCTGGCATGGGAGCTACAGCAGTCCCAAACTAAAACTTCTAATAGACACAGTAGTAAAAAACTCCGAAAGAGAAACAGAATAAGAATTACAGTAGATGTCTCATCAGAAACTATGCAAGCAAAAAGAGGTACTTCTATATTCAATGGAACTATCCTTCAATAGTAAAGAAGAAATAAAGACTCTCACAAACAAATCTGAAAAATTCATTGCCAGTAAATTTATTCTATGAGAAATGTTAAAAGAATTATTGAAGGAAAAAGAAAATGACAAATGTCAGAAATCCAGATACACATGAAGAAAGGAAGAGTGTTGGAGAAAGAATAAACAAAGGTAAAATAAAATATTTTTTAAAAAATTTTAATTGATCTAAAAGATAACTCCTTGGTTAATGTAATAATAGTAGCACTGTATTCAGTGATAACAGTATATGAATAAGTGAAATGAATGACAGCAATTTCATAGAGGATAAGTTAAATAATTATGAAAACTCTGTTACGTGGTACCCACACTATCCATAATGTGGTATAGTGCTATTTAAATGTATATTACAAACTTTAAGTCAACCACTATAAACATTTTTAAAGAAATATAGTTGATATGATAAAAGAGGAGAGATATAGAATTATATAAAATGCTCAATCAAAAATAGGGCAGGCAGAAAAAGAGGGGAAAAAGAAACAACGAACAAGTTCAATAAGTGGAAAAGTTACAAACATGGTAGACGTTAATGCAACTATGTCAGTAATCACTTTAAATGAGAAAAGTCTAAATATACCAATTATAGGAAAGAGATTGCCAAAGTGGATAAAAAACAGAACCCAATTACATGTGGTCTATAGAAAAAACTATTTTAAGTATAAATACAGAAATAGGTTGACAATGGGATATGTAAAGATACACTAATACTAACAAAAGAAAGCTGTACTAGATATATTAATTTCAGACAAAGCTGACTTAATAAAGAAAAATTATCAGAGATAAAGAGGTACACTATACAATGGTAAAAGAGTGAATTCTTCAAGGAAGTGTAGCAATAATTATCATGTATGCACCTGACAACAGAGCATCAAAATACATGAGGCAAAAAAGTAACAGGACTGCAAGGAGAAATAAGTAAATAGAAATAAACAAATCCAATTATAGTTAGATATAATATATCTCTCTCTGTGTATGACATGATTGTCTATATTGATAACCTAATAGAATTTACAGAAAACTACATAAAACTAAAATAATTTTATCAGGATCACAGATTAAAGATCATTATGCAGAAATCAATTTTATCTGTACAACAGTAGAAATTACAAGTTGGAAATAAAATCTGTAAAAGCAATATCATTTAAATGGCTCAAAAATATTGAAGTATAAATCTAACAAAATACATACAGGATTCTATGTTGAAAACTACCAAGCACCAAAGGAGAAAATCAAAGATGACCAAGTCAATAGAAAGCCATATCATGTTCATGGACTGAAAGACTCAGTATTATAAAGATGTCATTTCTTCCCCTGAATTGCTCTATTTTTTCATTGCTACCCTAATTAAAATGTTGGGATTTTGAGAAATGTCCTTTAAGATATCTATAGAAAGGCAAAGAACTTCTAAATAATTTCTAAAACAGTTAAGGAAAAGTTGGAGGAAAAGAAGAATGACAAGTAGAAGGAGAAGGAAGAGAAGATGGAGAAGGAGAAAGTGAAGGAGAAAAAGAGAAAGAGAAAAGGAGAGAGGAAGAAGGAGGACGGGAAGAGAACAAGTAAGAAAAGGGGGAAAGGGAAGGAAGAAGGGAAAGGGAATGGGGATGAGGGAAAAGAAGGAGGAAGAGTATATGACAATGAAAAGAGCAAATGTACAACAGCAGCTGAAAGACTAATATGAGTAGATGTTAAGACATTAAGGTCCCTACAGACGCTGTAGCTAAAAAGCTATAGTAATTACTATGGCATGGTAGTAGTAGAAAGAGAGGTAAATAAACAGCTGCATTGTGGTTGCAAATGGAATTTTTTTCCAATAAATTGTGATGAATCAAGTAGCTATCCATGTGAACAACAATGAATCTTGAACCCAGTTCACATGACAAAGGTAGCTTCAGATTAATTCTAGACCTCAATATGGAAAATAAAGCAATGCTTCTTATTGCTGTGCCCCCTTTTTTTAATGGTTTCTTAACCCAGTCCTGAAGCCCTGGGTAGAGGACAATCAATTTTCCTTTCTGAGCAGCTGATTAAAGCCACACTTCAACTATTTCTACTATTTTGCTCTCACACACTAAGGCCAATATGTGCCTGCCCCTATTGTCCCAGAACCAGGTAGGAAAAAATTAGGGATAGTCCCTATACACTGGAGCCCTGGAAATTATTCAGATTAGTCAATCCATGAGAAGCTTGGAAGACCTAGCTAAACACATCCTGCTTACCATAAACTGCCCCGTGTAGTTCCAGCTTGTTGTTACCATGGTCTTGGGTGAAATCCCCTGTGGGGCCCTGCCTGGCAGCCTTCTCTGATTTGGAGCTGCAAGTAACAAAGAGTCCTGCTTTTCACCCATCAGAGTGTCATTGTCTGTATACTGCCATCGAACGATTTTTTAAATGTTGTAAAACACAGCTAATGTCTCTTAAATAGATAATTAAAAACACTCATCATTAAGGGAGCAATGATAAATTGTGCTGCATTAAAATTAAGAATTTCTGTTCATCAAAATACACCACTAAGGGAATGAAATACAAGTTACAATGTGGGAAGGAAAAACTGCAATTCATAATCTGACACAGAACTTGAAGCTAGCATATAATCAAATAATTCAATTTTAAAAAATGAACAAAGACTGAAAATCCATTTCACAATAAAGGAAATTCAAATGGTCAAGAAATATATGAAAGAGTGTTCAACTTCATCAGTCAACAGGGAAAAATGCAAATGAGAACCATGATGAGCTACCACTTCATATGGAACACTATGCCAAAAATGAGCAAGGCTCATAATACCCAGTATTGGTCAGCATGTGAAGAAACTGAAAATTCTCATATGCTGCTGAATTGGTATTGAATAACATGCTGTATTGAATAATTGCTGAATTGAATTGAATAATATGAGCTGGTACAACCACTTTAAAAAACTCTCTGGCAACATCTGCTAAAGCTGAACAAATGCATATTCTATTCACAAGCGAGACCTTGTGTTTTCTCAGCAGGGATATATAAATATGTGAACTAAATGACAGGTATGAGAATATTCATTGCAACATGACTATAGCCCCAAACTGGAAACAAATCAAATGTCCATCATCAATAGCGGAATGACTCAATGAACTGTGAAATATTCATCCAGCATATACTAGACAATCAGAATGAACAAAGCACTGCTACATGCAACCACATGGATGAATTTTATAAACATAATTTTGGCCTGAAGGATCCAGACAAAAAGAATACATATAATATGGTACCACTTATCTAAAGTTCAAAAACAGGCCAACTATTCTATTGTATTAAATGCTAAGTAAGAAGTACATCTGATGGGTAGAGATAACGAAGACAGTGGGGTAAAAGGGGAGTTTAAGTGTGTGAATAATTTAGTTACTGGTTGCAGGTCTGTTCACTTTGTGAACATTCGATGAACTAAACACTTGTAATTTGTAAATACTTATAAATGTATATTAATACTTCAATAGAAAGTACCCAAAAGGCATATTTAATGACCTATTAAATAGGTGGCAAGAGAGAAGAGCTGAGGATTTATCTAAGGTACTTCAATTGCCCAAACTGGGTAAGATTATCATGTTACGAACCAATAAGGAAAATATATTAAGAGAAAAAATTGGAGAGGCATACACGGGTGGTGAAGGAAATCCAGGTGGAAACATCTAACCGTCAGTTGAAAACACAGTTTGCAGATCAAGCAGTACATGGAGGTCATGAAAAATACATTTGAGCCAATGAAGTATATAATGTTTGGGGTCATGAAAATGAATGCATTACCCAAGGAGTATGATTGCAATAAGAAGTAAGGATGGCTGATGGTCAGCACTTTAGGAAATATTAGAGAAGCCCAGTATATAGAAGGGCTTGTTATTGGAAAGGACTTATGAACTGAGATGCAGGGTCTTATGAGTTAATCTGACCCTACATTTTCTGTAGGTTGAATTAAGAAAGAAAAACATTAGTCTGTTTTCCTATTGCACAAAGAAAGTTGGAGATAAAATATAAGAGCTAAATGTATACCTGAGACCTTTGCCCAATTAGTGTTAGACCACTCCCCATAATTAGCTATTTCTTTTTTTTTTTTTTTTTTTTTTTTTGAGACAGAGTCTCGCTCTGTCGTCCAGACTGGAGTGCAGTGGACGGATCTCAGCTCACGGCAAGCTCCGCCTCCCGGGTTTACGCCATTCTCCTGCCTCAGCCTCCCGAGTAGCTGGGACTACAGGCGCCAGCCACCTCGCCCGGCTAGCTTTTTTTGTATTTTTTAGTAGAGACGGGGTTTCACCGTGTTAGCCAGGATGGTCTCGAACTCCTGACCTCGTGATCCGTCCGTCTCGGCCTCCCAAAGTGCTGGGATTACAGGCTTGAGCCACTGCGCCCGGCCAGCTATTTCTTTTAAATGCTGATAAACATGCCCAGTGATCCTCGTGAGACCCTGCAAGACTAGAAGGAGGAAAGTTTTCTCATTTTGGGAACATAAAGTTTGGTTTATAAACAGTTTTCAGCTCCAAAGCAGCAAGAGATTTATATCTCCCTAAAGAAGGCCTTAAAAAAGCCAGCCTTCTTCTCTGTCAAAAATGTGCTGAGTTAATTCATCAGAGGAACCAGGCCAATGAAAGGTCATTTCAGGCCCGTTGCAGAGGCCTGAGAAGGAGAAGGCTGAGCGTATCAAGGTTATAATCTAAAAATCAAACACAAGGTCTGAGATGTATCTTGAAGAGTTTTATTTTCTTTTAAGTCTACCGTTGAATAAAGAAAACACACACAGGCTTTGTCTCCTTGGTTTAAATATCATTTAATAGAATTGTAGAAAGGAGGAAATCTAGAAGCCCCCACGATCCACATTAATTTATAAAATTGACCATCTTTACATCTTAATGGACCCAAAAAGTAAAGATCAATAAGCTACCAATAAGTACTTCTGAATTCTAAATTGATCCAAAAATATAAATTAGAACATCCCTTCTAACCTCTCTAAATGCCTCATTTTCTTTTTCATCCTATTATTCATATCATTGAGTCGCTGTCCCAATGACAGGACTTACTGTTTCTCAACACATATAATTATCTTTAAGGGATTCTTCAAAGTTACTGGGAAATTATTTTTCACTGGGTTATTCATAGAGTCAAACCTAAGTTGAAGTCCTCTTGAAAGAGGACACCTCTATGTTGAGTTAAAGAAGCTCCAAAAGGTTATAACTCCCATATATAGGAAATCCATAGGCTATCTAAATTCCATGCAAGTTACTTCCATTGAAGAAGAAATCTGTCAAACCATCAAATTGGATGTTTTATTTCATCTAGATAAAACTGACCAAAGGGAGGCAAGGTAATGTTTGGAAAGAGTGATGAGCCAATAATTCACTTTAACTCATAAATGATATTCCTGGCTTTGTCACTAAAGTCATACATCAATTATGTGAACACAGGGAAAATATTAAACCTATCTTAACCTCAGTTTCAACATCTGTGAAATGTATGGATTGGCACAGGAGTGCTTTAAAATTTCTTCCAGCTCTACTATTCTATGACTTCAGAAATGATTAAATCTTGCACTTCCTAATTCAGTATATTTTTCTCATGTACAGTATTATATTCTCAACCAAGTAGATAATAAATTGTGGTGCAACATGAAAATATCACTAACTTAGAGGCTTACTACAGTATAAGTATATAACAGTAACATGTATCAGTGGATTCCAACAGTAATTCTTCCAGTGAGGACTCATACATTTGGGGGAAAAGTCAAGGAAGGAAAGAAAATAGTCATGGATTTCAGGTTTCATCTAATAGCACTTGAGAAGTCAAAAAAGAAGACATATCATTTTCATCTAATCTTTCTCTCTTAAGTCCTCTGAGATTCAGTTTCCTTATCTATAAAGTTAGGATAATAATGATCAACCTAAAAGATTGATGGGAAAATTAAATGAAATCATGTAAGTAAAATGCTTAGCTTAGAACTTTATTATTCATCAGAGATTCTCCAGGAATCATAATTGTTTTTGCCACAGAGCCTACTGAGTTGGCAATTTCTTAACAAATCTAATAACCAGAAATAAAATAAGTTAAGGCTATAATCATCTAAACTTCAACAGCCCAGTTAATGGATGAGAAGCAGGGTCAAAGCATATAAGGCTCATATAGGATATATTACCAGTCTCAGGAAAAAAAAAAATGAGGAACAAAATGTTCAATCACCTGAGACCCGTCATACTCTTTTGTAGGTACATTAAATAAATCAAAGCAACTTTTTTGAAAAACACACACTATTCTTAAACATTTCAGATGAGGTTCTAGTAAGCTAGTTAAAAATTGCAGCCCTTCAGAGTTCAACCATGACTTAGCATTCGGTGTTTCTCATCAGGGCATTTTGGGTAGCGCAATTATTCACTGCACAGGGCTGCCCTATGCTCTGTAGGACATTAAAGGCTCCCTAGCCCCTTCTCACTATAAGTAGGATCAGAATTGGTTACATTCTTCATAGGACCCCCCAAAAATGAAAATGCAGGACCCCTTGTTCAAAACACAGCATGAATTAAACCAAGCTTGGGCCCTTCCGAGCATGGCGTGGGGTGTGACTGCACAGGTTTTGTGAGAGGAGCCCTCTTTGGTCACTGTAACCACTAATAAAGTCCCTCTCCCTTGCCCCACATTGCCAAGTACCTCCTCTAAGATCTTGTAGGTGCGAACATCATAAGATAAGAAAGCTAAGGTCCACAAATAAGAAAATTTTCCAAAGTCATATTGGTTGGAAAAACCAAATGTAGGATTGCATCCAATGTTTCCAACTTCTATTTTAGTCTTTTTTTAAATAAAAGTTTTATTGAGATATAATAAACATAGCATAAAATTTACTACATTAAAATACATATTCAAAATTTCATGCATATTCACAGAACTGTGCAATCATCACCACCATTTGAAAACATTTTCATCAACCCCAAAAGAAATCCCATGCCCACCATCTGTAATGTCTCTTTTCCCTAGCCCCCTCATCCCTAAGCAACCACTATTCTTTTGGTCTCTATGAATTTACTTTAAGCTATATATGTTCATCGGTAACTGGGTTTTTTTACTTAGCATAATGTTTTCAGGGTTTACCCGCATTGTAGCATGTCAGTACTTCATTTCTTTTAATTGCCAAATATTCTACTGTATGAATATACTGCATTTTATTTATCCATTCATCCGTTGATGAACATTTAGATTATTTCCACTCTTTGGCTATTACAAATAATGCTGCTATGAATATTAATGACCAAATTTTGTTTGCATTTGTGTATGTATGTTTTCAACTCTTCTGGGTATATACCTAGGAGTGGAATTGTTCAATATTTAACCTTTTAAGAAACTGCCAAGCTGTTTTCCAAAGCAGCTTCATAATTTTACAGTCTCAACAGCAATGTATGAGGGTTCCAGTTCTCCACACCCTACACTTGTTATTATTTATCTTTTTTGATTATAGCCATTCTAGTGGATGAGAAGTGATATCTCTGTGATTTTGATTTGCATTTTCCTAATGGCTAATGATGTTGAGCCTCTTGTGGTGTGTTTATTGGCTATTTCTATATCTTCTTTGCAGACATATATATTCAATTCCTTTGCCCATTTTTAAAATGAGATAATAATTACCTTTTTATTATTGAGTTATAAGTGTTCTTTATATATTTTGGACACCTTATCAGATATATGACTTACAAAAATTTCACCAATTCTAGAGGTTATCTTTTCACACTCCTGATGATGTTCTTTGAGGCGTCCAGGTTTTAAATTTTGAGGAAGTCCAATCTATTTATTTTTTTCTTTTGTCCCTTGTGATTTTGATATCATATGTAAGACACTGTTGCCTTAACCCAAAGTCACACAGAATTATGTCTATGTTTTCCTCTAAGAGTTTTATGCTTTTAGTGGTGATATTCGGGCTTTGATTTATTAATATATTAAGTTAACTTTGTAGATGCTATGAGGTGTATATGGTGCAAGGTTCCAAATGCATTCTATTGCAAGTGACTATCCAGTTACCTGAGCATCATTTGTTGAAATTACTATTCTTTCCCCCAATGAGTTATCTTTGTACTCTCATCAAAAATCAATTCACTGTAAATGCAATGACTTTTTTCTTGACTCCCAGTTGTATTCCCTTGATCTATGTGTGTATTCCAGTGCCAGTACCACACCGCCTTGATTATTGTAGTTTTTAGTAAGTTTTGAAATTGGGACTAGATAGTCAATTGTGTTGAACCTGTAGATCAAATGTGATGGAGAACTGTTGTCTTCACATCCAGGAACATAGGATGTATTTCTATTTATTTAGGTTATTTTAATTGTATTTCAGTAAAGTTTTTGTTGTTTTCCAGGGCATAGATTTTGTACTTCTTTTGTTGGGTTTATTTCTAAGTCTTTTATTCTTTTGACGCTATTATAAATGGAAATGTTTTCTTAATTTCACTTTCAGATTGTGCATTGCAAGTGTATAGAAATACGATGGATGTTTCTACATTGGTCTTGTATTCTGCAACATTGCTGAAATCATTTATTAGTTTTAGTAGCTTTTCTTTTCTTTTTTTTTTTTTTTTGCAGAATCCTTAGAATTTCCTATATACAAAATCTGCAATTAGATAGTATTACTTCTTTCTTTCCAATCTGCATCCAATTGATTTTGTTTTCTTGTCTAATTTCTGGGCTAACACTTTAATTGTACTGTTAAATAAAGTGGAGATAGTAGATTTCTTGGTCTTGTTCCTGATTATAGGGGGAAAACATTCAGTCTTTTCCCATTAAGTATGATGGTAACCAAGAGTTTCTCACAGATGTCCTTCTTTTTTTTTTTTTTTTTATACTTTAAGTTCTAGGGTACATGTGCATAACGTGCAGGTTTGTTACATATGTATACTTGTGCCATGTTGGTGTGCTGCACCCATCAACTCGTCAGCACCCATCAATTCGTCATTTATATCAGGTATAACTCCCAATGCAATCCCTCCCCCCGCCCCACGATAGGCCCCAATGTGTGATGTTCCCCTTCCCGAGTCCAAGTGATGTCATTGTTCAGTTCCCACCTATGAGTGAGAACATGTGGTGTTTGGTTTTCTGTTCTTGTGATAGTTTGCTAAGAATGATGGTTTCCAGCTGCATCCATGTCCCTACAAAGAACGCAAACTCATCCTTTTTTATGGCTGCATAATATTCCATGGTGTATATGTGCCACATTTTCTTAATCCAGTCTGTCACTGATGGACATTTGGGTTGATTCCAAGTCTTTGCTATTGTGTATAGTGCCGCAATAAACATATGTGTGCATCTGTCTTTATAGCAGCATGATTTATAATCTTTTGGGTATATACCCAGTAGTGAGATGGCTGGGTCATATGGTACATTTAGTTCTAGATCCTTGAGGAATCGCCATACTGTTTTCCATAATGGTTGAACTAGTTTACAATCCCACCAACAGTGTAAAAGTGTTCCTATTTCTCCACATCCTCTCCAGCACCTGTTGTCTCCTGACTTTTTAATGATTGCCATTCTAACTGGTGTGAGATGGTATTTCATTGTGGTTTTGATTTGCATTTCTCTGATGGCGAGTGATGATGAGCATTTTTTCATGTGTCTGTTGGCTGTATGAATGTCTTCTTTTGAGAAATGTCTGTTCATATCCTTTGCCCAATTTTTGATGGGGTTGTTGTTTTTTTCTTGTAATTTGTTTGAGTTCTTTGTAGATTCTGGATATTAGCCCTTTGTCAGATGAGAAGATTGCAAAAATTTTCTCCCATTCTGTAGGTTGCCTGTTCACTCTGATGGTAGTTTCTTTTGCTGTGCAGAAGTTCTTTAATGAGATCCCATTTGTCAATTTTGGCTTTTGCTGCCGTTGCTTTTGGTGTTTTAGACATGAAGTCCTTGCCCATGCCTATGTCCTGAATGGTACTACCTAGGTTTTCTTCTAGGGTTTTTATGGTATTAGGTCTAACATTTAAGTCTCTAATCCATCTTGAATTAATTTTCGTAGAAGGAGTAAGGAAAGGATCCAGTTTCAGCTTTCTACTTATGGCTAGCCAATTTTCCCAGCACCATTTATTAAACAGGGAATCCTTTCCCCATTTCTTGTTTCTCTCAGGTTTGTCAAAGATCAGATGGCTGTAGATGTGTGGTATTATTTCTGAGGACTCTGTTCTGTTCCATTGGTCTATATCTCTGTTGTGGTACCAGTACCATGCTGTTTTGGTTACTGTAGCCTTGTAGTATAGTTTGAAGTAAGGTAGCGTGATGCCTCCAGCTTTCTTCTTATGGCTTAGGATTGTCTTGGCAATGCGGGCTCTTTTTTGGTTCCATATGAACTTTAAAACCGTTTTTTCCAATTCTGTGAAGAAACTCATTGGTAGCTTGATGGGGATGGCATTGAATCTATAAATAAGCTTGGGCAGTATGGCCATTTTCACGATATTGATTCTTCCTATCCATGAGCATGGTATGTTCTCCCATTTGTTAGTGTCCTCTTTTATTTCACTGAGCAGTGGTTTGTAGTTCTCCTTGAAGAGGTCCTTTACATCCCTTGTAAGTTGGATTCCTAGGTATTTTATTCTCTTTGAAGCAATTGTGAATGGAAGTTCATTCCTGATTTGGCTCTCTGTTTGTCTGTTACTGGTGTATAAGAATGCTTGTGATTTTTGCACATTAATTTTGTATCCTGAGACTTTGCTGAAGTTGCTTATCAGCTTAAGGAGATTTTGGGCTGAGACGATGGGGTTTTCTAAATATACAATCATGTCATCTGCAAACAGGGACAATTTGACTTCTTCTTTTCCTAACTGGATACCCTTGATTTCTTTCTCTTGCCTGATTGCCCTAGCCAGAACTTCCAACACTATGTTGAATAGGAGTGGTGAGAGAGGGCATCCCTGTCTTGTGCCAGTTTTCAAAGGGAATTTTTCCAGTTTTTGCCCATTCAGTATGATATTGGCTGTGGGTTTGTCATAAATAGCTCCTATTATTTTGAGGTACGTTCCATCAATACCGAATTTATTGAGCGTTTTTAGCATAAAGGGCTGTTGAATTTTGTCAAAAGCCTTTTCTGCATCTATTGAGATAATCATGTGGTTCTTGTCTTTGGTTCTGTTTATATGCTGGATTACGTTTATTGATTTGTGAATGTGGAACCAGCCTTGCATCCCAGGGATGAAGCCCACTTGATCATGGTGGGTAAGCTTTTTGATGTGCTGCTGAATCCAGTTTGCCAGTATTTTATTAAGGATTTTTGCATCGATGTTCATCAGGGATATTGGTCTAAAATTCTCTTTTTTTGTTGTGTCTCTGCCAGGCTTTGGTATCAGGATGATGTTGTCCTCATAAAATGAGTTAGGGAGGATTCCCTCTTTTTCTATTGATTGGAATAGTTTCAGAAGGAATGGTACCAGCTCCTCCTTGTACCTCTCGTAGAATTCAGCTGTGAATCCATCTGGTCCTGGACTTTTTTTGGTTGGTAGGCTATTAATTATTGCCTCAATTTCAGAGCCTGCTATTGGTCTGTTCAGGGATTCAACTTCTTCCTGGTTTATTCTTGGAAGAGTGTAAGTGTCCAGGAAATTATCCATTTCTTCTAGATTTTCTAGTTGATTTGCGTAGAGGTGTTTATAGTATTCTCTGATGGTTGTTTGTATTTCTGTGGGGTCCATGGTGATATCCCCTTTATCATTTTTTATTGTGTCTATTTGATTCTTCTCTCTTTTATTGTTTATTAGTCTTGCTAGCGGTCTGTCAACTTTGTTGATTTTTTCAAAAAGCAACTCCTGGATTCATTGATTTTTTGGAGGGTTTTTTGTGTCTCTATCTCCTTCAGTTCTGCTCTGATCTTAGTTATTTCTTGCCTTCTGCTAGCTTTTGAATGTGTTTGCTCTTGCTTCTCCAGTTCTTTTAATTGTGATGTTAGAGTGTCAATTTTAGATCTTTCCTGCTTTCTCTTGTGGGCATTTAGTGCTATAAATTTCCCTCTATACACTGCTTTAAATGTGTCCCAGAGATTCTGGTATGTTGTATCTTTGTTCTTATTGGTTTCAAAGAACATCTTTATTTCTGCCTTCATTTCGTTATGTACCCAGTAGTCATTCAGGAGCAGGTTGTTCAGTTTCCATGTAGTTGAGGGGTTTTGATTGAGTTTCTTAGTCCTGAGTTCTAGTTTGATTGCACTGTGGTCTGAGAGACAGTTTGTTATAATTCATGTTATTTTACATTTGCTAAGGAGTGCTTTACTTCCAATTATGTGGTCAATTTTGGAATAAGTGTGATGTGTTGCTGAGAAGAATGTATATTCTGTTGATTTGGGGTGGAGAGTTCTATAGATGTCTATTAGGTCTGCTTGGTGCAGAGATGAGTTCAATTCCTGGATATCCTTGTTAACTTTCTGTCTCGTTGATCTGTCTAATGTTGACAGTGGAGTGTTGAAGTCTCCCATTATTATTGTATGGGAGTCTAAGTCTCTTTGTAAGTCTCTAAGGACTTGCTTTGTGAATTGGGTGCTCCTGTATTGGGTGCATATATATTTAGGATAGTTAGCTCTTCCTGTTGAATTGATCCCTTTACCATGATGTAATGGCCTTCTTTGTCTCTTTTGATCTTTGATGGTTTAAAGTCTATTTTATCAGAGACTAGGATTGCAACCCCTGCTTTTTTTTTGTTCTCCATTTGCTTGGTAGATCTTCCTCCATCCCTTTATTTTGAGCCTATGTATGTCTCAGCATGTGAGATGGGTCTCCTGAATACAGCAAACTGATGGGTCTTGACTCTTTATCCAATTTGGCAGTCTGTGTCTTTTAATTGGAGCATTTAGCCCATTTACATTTAAGGTTAATATTGTTATGTGTGAACTTGATCCTGCCATTATGATATTAACTGGTTATTTTGTTCGTTAGTTGATGCAATTTCTTCCTAGCCTCGATGGTCTTTACATTTTGGCATGTTTTTGCAATGGCTGGTACCGGTTGTTCCTTCCATGTTTAGGGCTTCCTTCAGGGTCTCTTGTAAGGCAGGCTGGGGTGACAAAATCTCTAAGCATTTGCTTATCTGTAAAGGATTTTATTTCTCCTTCACTGATGAAACTTAGTTTGGCTGGATATGAAATTCTGGGTTGAAAATTCTTTTCTTTAAGAACGTTGAATATTGGCCCCCACTCTCTTCTGGCTTGTAGAGTTTCTGCCAAGAGGTCTGCTGTTAGTCTGATGGGCTTCCCTTTGTGGGTAACCTGATCTTTCTCTCTGGCTGCCCTTAAGATTTTTTCCTTCATTTCAACTTTGGTGAATCTGGCAATTACATGTCTTGGAGTTGCTCTTCTCGAGGAGTATCTTTGTGGTGTTCTCTGTATTTCCTGAATTTGAATGTTGGCCTGCCCTACTAGGTTGGGGAAGTTCTCCTGGATGATATCCTGAAGAGTGTTTTCCAACTTGGTTCCATTTTCCCCCTTGCTTTCAGGCACCCCAATCAGACGTAGATTTGGTCTTTTTACATAATCCCATACTTCTTGCAGGCTTTGTTCATTTCTTTTTCTTCTTGTTTCTTTTGGTTTCTCTTCTCACTTCTTCATTCATTTGATCCTCAATCGCTGATACTCTTTCTTCCAGTTGATCGAGTCGGTTACTGAAGCTTGTGCATTTGTCACGTATTTCTCGTGTCATGGTTTTCATCTCTGTCATTTCGTTTATGATCTTCTCTGCATTAATTAGTCTAGCTGTCAATTCTTCCACTCTTTTTCAAGATTTTTAGTTTCTTTGCGCTGGGTACGTAATTCCTCCTTTAGCTCTGAGAAGTTTGATGGACTGAAGCCTTCTTCTCTCATCTCGTCAAAGTCATTCTCTGACCAGCTTTGATCCGTTGCTGGCGATGGGCTGCGCTCCTTTGCAGGGGGAGATGCGCTCTTATTTTTTGAATTTCCAGCTTTTCTGCCCTGCTTCTTCCCCATCTTTGTGGTTTTATCTGTCTCTGGTCTTTGATGATGGTGACGTACTGATGGGGTTTTGGTATAGGTGTCCTTCCTGTTTGCTAGTTTTCCATCTGACAGTCAGAAGGACTGTCTGTTGGTCTGTTGGAGATTGCTTGAGGTCCACTCCAGACCCTGTTTGCCTGGGTATCAGCAGCAGAGGTTGCAGAAGATAGAATATTGCTGAACAAGCAAGTGTACCTGTCTGATTCTTACTTTGGAAGCTTCCTCTCAGGGGTGTACTCCACCCTGTGAGGTGTGGGGTGTCAGACTGCCCCTAGTGGGGGATGTCTCCCAGTTAG
Source organism: Trachypithecus francoisi (assembly GCF_009764315.1). NCBI lineage: Eukaryota > Metazoa > Chordata > Mammalia > Primates > Cercopithecidae > Trachypithecus > Trachypithecus francoisi. The sequence continues at coordinate 40,761,229 of NW_022681474.1, read as the reverse complement.
GCTACTCAGGGGTCAGGGACCCACTTGAGCAGGCAGTCTGTCCGTTCTTAGATCTCAACGTCCATGTTGGGAGATCCACTGCTCTCTTCAAAGCTGTCAGACAGAGTTGTTCGTGTCTGCACAGGCCTCTGCTGCTTCCCCTTTTGTTGTTTAGCTGTGCCCTGTCCCTAGAGGTGGAGTCTACAGAGACAGGCAGGTTTCCTTGAGCTGCTGTGAGCTCCACCCAGTTCGAGCTTCCCAGGGGCTTTGTTTACCTACTTAAGCCTCAGCAATGGCGGGCGCCCCTCCCCCAGCCTCGCTGCTGCCATTTTGGTTAGATGGCAGACTGCTGTGCTAGCAATGAGGGAGGCTCCATGGCCGTGGGACCCTCCCGGCCAGGTGTGGGTATAATCTCCTGGTGTGCCTGTTTACTTAAAGCACAGTATTGGGGTGGGAATTACCCGATTTTCCAGGTGTTGTGTGTCTCAATTCCCCTGGCTAGGAAAAGGGATTCCCTTCCCCCTTGCACTTTCCAGGTGAGGCAATGCCTCGCCCTGCTTCAGCTCTCGCTGGTCGGGCTGCAGCAGCTGACCAGCACCAATTGTCCGGCACTCCCCAGTGAGATGACCCCAGTATCTCAGTTGAAAATGCAGAAATCACCGGTCTTCTGTGTCGCTCGCGCTGGGAGTTGCAGACTGGAGCTGTTCCTATTTGGCCATCTTGCTCCGCCCCACACAGATGTCCTTTATCATGTTGGGGAAGCCCCCTTCTTGTCCTAGTTTGCTGAATGCTTTTATCATGAATGTGTGTGGATATGGACTTTTGTCAAATATATATTTTTTAATGGTATGGAGATAGTCATGTGTTTTTTGTCCAATTGATATGGTGTATTATGTTAATTGGTTTTATAATGTTAAACTAACCTTGCATTATCGAAATAAATCCTACTTGGTCATTGTGTATAATATTTGTACATATTGATAGATGGGATGTGCTAATAATTTGTTAAGGATTTTTCATTTCATAAATGCCATATTTTTCTTTTTTATGATGCCTTTTTCTGGTTTAGGAATCAGAAAAATGGTGGGCTCAGAGAATATATTGGGAAGTATTCCCTCCTTTGTTTTGGGAAGACTTTGTGAAGAATTAACATTTACTTTCTTTAAATGCTTGATAGAATTTAGAAGTGAAGTAAACTCGCGGCCTGGGGTTTTTTTGTAGATAGTTGGTAGTTTTTTGTTTGTTTACCAACTCAATCAGTTAACTTTCTATAGGTCCATTCGAATATTCTACTTCTTCTTGAGTCTGTCTTTAGAAATTTGTCCATTTCGACTAAGTTATCTAATTCGTTGGCATTTAATTGTTCATAGCACTTCCTTATAATCCTTTATTTCTGTCAGGTTGATAGTAATGTTCCATCTTTAATTCCTGATTTTAATCATTTGAGTCTTCTTGGTCAATCTAGCTAACTACTTGGCATTTTTGTTGATCCTTTTAATGAAAAACTTTTGGGTTCATTAATTTTTTTCATTGCTTTTTATTCTTTATTTCATTAACTTCTGCTGTTTATGGTTTCTTTCTATCTGCTTTGAGTTTAGTTTTCTCTTGTTTTTCTACTCTCTTAAGGTGGAAAATTAAGTTATTGAATAGATAACTGTTTTCTCAGTTTGTAGTTGCATTTACAACTACAAATTTCCCTCTATTTACTTTAGCTTTAGCTGCACCCGGTAACTTTTGGTATGTTGTGTGTCTTTTTCATTCATCTCAAAGTGTTTTTCAATTTTCTTTATTACTTCTTCTTTGACTAATGTTAATTCAGCAATGTGTTATATTCTACATACTTGAGAATTCCCCAAATTTATTAATTTTTATGTTCACTCTATTGTTATCAGAGAACATACGCTGCATGATTTAACCAGTTAAGTTTATTGAGGCTTGTTTTATGGTCTAATACATGGTCTATCCTAGAGAATATTCCATGTTCTTGAGAGGATTGTGCATTCTGATGTTGCTGGGTGGAAGGTCTACAGATGTCTGGTAGGTCAAGTTGGTATATGGTGTCGTCTGAGTCTTCTATTTCCTTGATAATTTGTCTAGCTGTTCTATCTGTTACTAAGAGTGGGGTATTGAACTCTATAACTATTATTGTTGAAAGTTTATTTTTCCCTTCTGGTCTGTCAGTTTTTCCTTTATGCATTTTGGAGCTCTGCGGCTATATAGCCACATGTATATGTTTATAATTGTTATACATGCCTGACAAGTTGACACTTTTATCATCACAAAAATTTCTCTCTTTTTCTCTAGTAACTTTTTCTGTCTTAAAGTCTATTTTTTTTTCTGTTATTGGTATAGCCACTCCAATTTTCTTATGGTTGCTGTTTGCATGATACATCTTTTCAATTATTTTACTTTCAAACTATTTGTATCTTTGAATCTAAAGTGTGTGCTTTGTAAACAACACATAGTTGGATTTTGTTTTTTTATCCATTCTGAAAACCTCTGCCTACTGATTCAATTGCTTAATCCATTTATATTTGATATTATTATTTATATAGTAGGATTTACATATTCCATTTCAGTTGCTTCCATATGCCCCATGTGTGTTTGTTTCTCTGTTCTTTCTTTACTGCTTCCTTTTGCTTTAAGTGAATATTTCTAGTGTAATATAATTTCTTTAATAATTTTTCACTATATTTTGAGTTATTCGATTTTATTAGTGGTTAACTTATCAGAAACGCTTTCAGATCTGTGCTAACTTAATTTCACAAAAAATTTTAAAATTGCACCTATATAGCTTTGTTCCATCTTCCTCCTTTTGTGCTATTATTGTTACACACATTATATTTAAATATATTACAAACTTACCAACATATTTTATTTATATAATTTTATGTCTACTAAAGAAGCTAAGAGAGTAGAAGAGAGTAAACATATATTCATAGAGCTTGTTATATTTCCCTTTCTATTTATCATTTCTGATTCTCTTCATTTGTTCCTATAGATTTGGGTTACCATCTGGCACCATTTCCTTACACCAGTACAGGTTTCCTCCCACCCATCTCCATTGTGCTGTTACTGTCAAATATATTATATTTACATATAAGCCCAATAATATAATTACATACATATTATTTTATATAATTGCTTTTTTAGAGTTATTTTTTATTTTTATTGTGGTTAACATGCATAATAAAATTTACCATTTTTGTCATTATTGTGCATAATTCAGGGGTGTTAGGTACATTTAAAATTTTGTGTAACCATTACCACTATACATTTCTAGAATATTTTTATTATCCCAAAAGCAATTCTGTACCTATTAAACTATAACTGCCTACTCTTCTCTCCCTGCCAAGTTCTCATTCTTCCCTTCTGCTACCAGTCCTTGGTAACCTCTTTCTGTCTCTATGAATTTGCCTATTTTAGATACTTCAAATAAGTGGATTCCTATAATATTTATCTGTTTGAGTCTAGCTTCATTCACTTAGAATAATCTTTTTCCATCTATATTGTATTATATATCAGTACATCATTCCTTTTTATGGCTGAATATTATTACATTGTACAGATATCCAACATTTTTTATCCATTAATCCCTTGATGGACACTTGGGTTGTTTCTACCTTTTGGCCATTGTGAATAAGGCTGCTATGAACATAGGTGAACAAATATCTGTCTGAGTTCTTGTTTTCAGTTATTTGGGGTGTATACCTAGAAGCAAAAAATGCTAGATTATATGGTAATTTCATGCTTACATACAATTGCTTTTTAAATTAGTTAAGGGCAGAAAGGAGAATATGTATTTATACTATCTTTTTATTATTATATAATTACCTTTACTGGTGCTTTTTGTTTATTCATGTGGTTTTTGAATTAATGTCTGGGGTGTACTGCTTTCAGCTTGAATTACTTCCCTTAGTATTTCTCGTAAAGGAAGTCTGCTAGCAAATAAAGCTTCTCAATTTTTGTTTACTTAGAAATGTCTTTATTTCACCTTCATATTTGAAAGACAGTTTTGCTAGATATAAGATTGTTGCTTGACAGTTTTTTTATTTTTATTTTTTCCAGCACTTTGAATGTGTCATCTTATTGGCTTCTGGTCTCCGTTGTTTCTAATGAAAGCTAATTGTTAATCCATGATCATAGGGGAGAAGGGATGGGAAGTTGTTGCTTTAATCATTCCAGAGTTTCTTCTTGGGGTGATGACAGTGTTTTGGAAAGAGATGGTGGTGATGATTGCACAATACTGTGAATGTTATAGATGCCACTGAATTGTACATGGGTAGGGGAAGTTTTTGAGGCTAGTCCTTTAGGTTTGTTGTGAACCCAGGAGAGTTCTTTATCTCTTTCTGTGGTTCTCTCTAGTAAACTTGCTTGCTTCTGGTGTAAGTTTTTACTGTCATGGAATTATTAGTCTCCTCTTTATTACTTACCACCAATGTCTTCATTATGTAAAAAAGTGCCCTTAGCCTTGAACTTCCCTCACTCTGTTTCAAAGACAGTTCCCCTTAGGAGAGCTTCAGAGCTCTGTGTATTTATGGACTGCCTCTCCCCCTGAGAAAAAGCTCCAAGCCACTGCTCCAGACACTGAGGCAGATATGACACTCTCTGGTCTTCTCAGCTTGCCTCTCCCAGTGTGGACCCTCTACCCCATCATTCTTGAGTAAGAATGACGAGGGCCCCAGTGTTCTCAGTTAGCTTCACCTGCAGTAGAACTGCCACATTTGAGTTGGGGGTTGGGTAGAGAATAGTAGTCTCTGACTTCTTGGCTGCTCTCACCAGGAACTTAACTTCTGCATCTCAGAGTTGGAGGAATGAGAAATGTTGGCAGCCTGCTCTCCTGGGTAAGATACCATATCCCTTGATTGGGAGATGAGGGACAATGGAGCCCCACCTTCTTAGCCACACCCACACAGAATAGAGAGCTTCCTTCAAAGTAAGCTGGGGGGAGGAGGAAAGGAACAGGTCATGGTTCAAGTGCCATAGAATCCCGTTGTTCCTTTTGAGTTTTAGTAGATTTTCTTAAATAAATGTTTCTTCGTTTGCTATATTCCCCTAGTACAGAGATTCTGAATGGCTGGATATTTTTTCATAATCTTCACCAGTTACATTTGCTTCACTGGGGAGCAGGTCACAGAGCTCCTCGCACTGTGCCTTTCTAGAAATGGATCTCTCCCTCTCCCTCTCTGTCTCATTTCCTCTCTCTTCTCCCTCTCCATGGATCTTAATGTTTTAGTGCCTTGAGGTTTATGTTGATGAGCAAAGGTAATTTGTTACAGGTGCTACCATCCTATCTTCAGGATGCATTTCAGAGTTGGGTGAGCCTTCTGTGTATTCATGTGTTCTCTGAGAAGTATAATTTTTAAATCCCTACAGTTTTTTTTTCAAACATATGCCTTGCTTAAAGGATAGCTATTGTCAGATGTATATACCTGAAAATGATTAAAAAGTAGGAAAAACAACTAAAGTGCCTAATTACAAACTCCCTGCTGAATCATCCCTCACGTGAAAAAAATGTTTTCTTTGTGGTAACTTCATCTTTTCTGGTCTATGCAAGGTTTACAGCTTCTCTAAGACTATTCAGAAACAACCCAGTCTACTCTGTTTAAAAGCATACAATAGCTTAAATAAAACAGAAATATCCTCCAACACTCCCCCTAAAGAAGCCAGCAATTATTAATGAAAAGCAAGCCTCAAAACTTGCCAGTCAGTGATTAAAAGACATTTGTTCCGGAACAGTCTCGCTCTCTCGAATAAAAGAGATGAAGAAGGAAATTAAATTCCTGAAGAAATAAATTTTGACTGAAGTGAGAAATCACAGTAAGAAGCTAATTTAAGGGAGATGAAATTAATTTTGGTGACATTTATTCTATTTAGCAAAAATGGTGACAAAACATATAGTGGCTCTGTTAGCCAGAGATAAGAGGCGAGTAATTTAAGGCTGGGCATAGCTACAGTCTACAGCGATTTAATCCTGCTGCTACACTTCCCTTGTGACCTATCATTAAAGGTTTAAAGTAAAACTGACAATTATTATTAGCTAGTAATTGGATTTTGGAGATTCAGTATAAAGTTAGGATAATTTAAATGACTGTTGACATTGGAAAGATTATGTAAACGCTCTGAATCAGCTGAATTTATCAATTTATTTAGTCTTACAAAAGCAAGTATATATCCAGCACCAGAAACCAGCACAAGGGATGGTAACTTTCTCAGAATTGTCCTCAGGGAGCCAGTAAAAGCTTGGACTCAGATCTTCCAAAGGTAACACCCAGGCTGGCATGCCAAATATCTGTCATAAAGATAGGCTCCACATGCCCAGCTCAAAACCCCCCAGACCTTTATCCTCCACAAAGGACCGAGCAAGGCATACTTCAGAAAAATCATAGCATCCCAGGAGAAAAATAAAATTGTCACAGGCCAATATTTTATGATATGGATGTTTAATTACAAAGGCTGAAATTCAGAAACTAAAGATGGAATCAAAAACACAACCATCATTATAGATTTATAGCAATGTCCTCTGGCCAGAGTAATTCCTACAAGGCTACACTCTATAAATACTGATACAAAACCTACCTGCGCCTTTGTCCAACCATAAGCACCAAGTAAAATTGGATTATTTAGAGAAATGCTTTACAAAATTAGTTCTGCTAAGAATGCAATTGCATTAAAATAAGTAACAACACGGTATTTCTACCAGCTGGGGCAGATGCTACTGTTAACTGTCCCCTCACCTTTAAATGCTTTCATAAAGGGTATGCCTAGTTTCACTCTGAAATCATTACATTTTATTACTCAGGTTCGGCCAATAATATTTCAATCCTTGCCTCAACCCAACCCAATGTTCTAGTGCATTGTAATCTCACCCTACTGTACTACAGGACAGAAGAAGCCATACTTAATTCATGTTTTCCCTAGCTTAGAAAAGTGAGTTTTTATCCTGAAAAATCCTCATACTTTTTGATTTAGTAATTCCACTTCAAAAATTAATCCTAAGGGATTACTTAAGGATGTGTGCTTAGATTTATTGAGTTGCAGTCCTGTTTATAAGAGTGGCAGAATTTTAAAACACTGAATGGCTAAGAATAGGAAGTTGGTTAAGTAAGTGATGATACATCCTTATGATGGAATATACTCCACAGCCATTAGAATTCACACTCTGGAAGAGGATGGACACTGGAGACTTTTTCATGATGTGCTGCTAAGTAGTAAAAGCAAGGCTATAGAGCAAGATATGACTTTTTAAAAGAAGCTGAAGGAATCTGTACTGCTTCTTTTCTTTTCTTTTTTTTTTTTTTTTTTTTTGAGACAGGGTTTCACTCTGTCCACCCAGGCTGGAGTGCAGTGGTGTGATCATAGCTCACTGCAGTCTCAAACTCCCAGGCTCAATCCTCTTGCCTCTGCCTTGTGAGTAGCTGGGACTACAGGCACACACCACCATGCCCGGCTAACTTTTGTCCTTTTTGTAGAGAAGGGGCTTTACCATGTTGCCCAGGATGGTCTCAAACTTCTGGCCTCAAGCAATCTACCTACCTCGGCCTCTCAAAGTGCTAGGATTACCGGGGTGAGCCACCACGCCCAGCCTGTGTTATTAAAGTTATTGTCTCTTAGTTAAAATCCATCCTTCAATAACATGGCCTGTCATGCTGTAGGCTGCAGATTACATTTCTTTTTTGCCAGTGGACACCTGTTAGGTCCTTCCTATGAGGTGCACAAAAGCAAGATCTGAAGATGAAACGAGGGAGAAAGGACATGCTCCTCTCCATTTCTCGCATGGTCCTGGCAATCTGTCTCCTTGTCTACCCCTCATACTTGCCAGTGGCAGCTGCTCGTACCCTCTGCCCCTCAGAGTTGTGGGCACCAGTCCTGTAAGACTCCTTCTGCAAGCTGCTAAGTTCTCTGCTAAGTTCTCATGACTCCAGCCTCTTTCTTTTATTCCTCTAGTCCTAAGGTTAGGGTAGTTGCTTCTTGCAATTACTATCTTTGTTATTTCAAAGTTCCCTCCTTGCCTTTTCAGTCCTCCTATATCTGTTTGTTACAGGCTGAACTGTGCCCCACCAAAAATTCACAGGCTGAAGTTCTAAACCCCCAGAACCTCAGAAAGTGACTGATGATTGGATATAGTGTCTATAAAGAATTCAGTTAAAATGAGGTCATTGGGGTGGACCCTAATACCATATAACTGGTGTCCTTGTAAGAAAAGATCAGAGCGCATACAGGCACAGAGGGAAGACCACGTGAGGACACAGGGAGAAGACAGCCACCTACAAGGCAAGGGGAGAGGCCACAAACAACTCCTCCCCTCATGGTTCTCAGAGGAAACCAACCCCACCAACATCTTGATCTTAGGCTTCCGGCCTCCTGAACTGGAAGAAAATAAATGTCTGTTGTTTCAATCACCCAGTCAGTGGCATTTCTTATGGAAGCCCTAGAAAACTCATACCCTACTTAAACAATTCTCTTAAATTATCTCTGAAAAATAACTCATACACTAGTGTCCAGAAGTGTCCAGAAGTGGTCGTACAAAACAGATCCTCAAAGGTGGGGTTCCAGCGTTGTTTTAGACACCTCCTTCACTTTCCTCTGTCACAGGTAGTTGTATCGAAATTAACTTTATTGCTGTGGGTCACTGTGGATAGTGCACCAAGTGTCTCAGGAGAACAAATAGCTACTGTCCTTGGTTCTTACGGCAGTAGTTATAGCTCCAAGGGCAGTGGAGCAGGAGGCTGCTCCTGGGAGGACTGGAGTACTTATAGAAAGGAAATGACACACACAGGTCTTACAATTTCAGCTCAAGTCACAAGAGAACCAGAAAATATCTATGGCAGCCCTTAATGAATCTTTTATTTCTTGGAGCTCATATGCCCATAGCCACAAATATTCCTGGTGACCCCTTAGTGTCATAGGAGTGGTATCAGAGGAGCTGACCAGTTGAACACTTGAAATCACAAACATCAACTAAGTGGTGTGATAGTAGGAACATTCTAGCACTGAATGGAGAGGCCACCAAGAGCTCTTGTCTGCCAAAATATAGACTTACATCAATCCTGTCCATCCTCTTATCTGTGGCCTTGAGAAGCAATTATGTATATAAGCACTGCCTGTGCAGTGCTGTCTGCTTCTTCTGTGTGCCCACATGTCCACAAAGCCATAGTGAAACAGGGAGGAGAGAGAAGCTACTCTTACCTTAGGTCAAAGAGTATATCATGTGCCCTATTGTCTTCCTGTGTCACATGTCCTCCAAGAGATGATCATATAATCAAGCATATGTATATGACCACACATAGATTCACACCCATTATCTATATGGTGATGAAGATATGAGGGAAACTTGAATAATGGAAATCCATGAATCATTTGGAAGCCTTGTTTTGTTTCAGATTTCTAACTCAAAAAATGTTTCAGACAGGGCTGCTCAAAAAACAAAATTAAGGAGGCATTTGAGGTTACCTCATTCTTCTGGCTTTTTGCTTATTTTTACTCAAAGGGGTAAACAACAAGGTGGCCAACAGAAGAGCTGGAAGAGAGGAAGTAGCTGCTGAAAAGATAATCCTTTGCCAGGACACATGAATGGTTCTTAGTTAAGTTGTCCAGTGCATACATCTGTACTAGAGTTCACCTAACTGCCCTGGCCATGCTCATGTCTGAGAAGCTGTCCTCACCAAGGAGCTCTTTTCCCAGTCCTGTCTGTTGTAGGCATGTTGACTGGGTACCAGGCCATTCTAGTCTCTCAACACTTGTCCACTCATACCTTACAATTGCAGTTTCCGACACACCAGGTTCTCTGGCCTGTATGCATCATAATCCTCATCTCTCTTCTGGGAATACCTTTCCCTGCCAGCTAAGCCCAGAGTCAATTCCTATTCCTCCTTCAAGATTCAGAATATCTGCCGGGCATGGCGGCTCACACCTGTAATCCCAGCACTTTGGGAGGCCGAGGCGGGCAGATCACCTGAGGTCGGGAGTTTGAGACCAGCCTGACCAACATGGAGAAACCCTACTAAAAATATAAAATTAGCCAGGTGTGGTGGCTCATGCCTCTAATCCCAGCTACTTGGAAGGCTAGGCAGGAGAATTGCTTGAACCTGGGAGCGGAGGTTGCAGTGAACCGAGATTGCACCATTGCACTCCAGCCTGGGCAACAACTCTGTCTCAAGAAAACAAAAAACAAAAAAGATTCAGAATATCTTCAGGAAGCTATTAGTACCTTTCCTCCATTTTCTTCCCAAGTCCAATGTGTTTTCCCCAGGTGTAACTTACACACATCTCCATCATAGCCCTTATGCACAAATGGACTCATTGTCTCTTTGGCATGCCTGCTGCCTCCAGCACACTATGGGCTCCTTGAGAGCAGAAAATGGTCACTTTTGTATCTACTCCCCACTTTCCACTTAGTAGAGTGCAGGCACAGTGTATTAATGTGTGCCTGCTTTATAACAGCATAAGGGCTTTATAACAGGATACCCAAGGTGTCTTTGCAAGGGTCTTAGCAGACAGAGAGAACAAAAAGTTCTACAAAGTTGCTTGGGGAGGCAGAAGACAGCCTTACATTTTTGTTTGTGCTCCCTTTCCCATGAAGCAAGGCAATACTCCTACCCACCATTCACCAAAATATAAAGACAATCCATGCCAGCTCTGAAGTCACCAAAACAGAAATAATTCAGGATCACAGTCCCCACATACTAAAGATTCACTTCTTCATTCAATACATTTATTGTGCCAGGCGCGGTGGCTCATGCCTGTAATCCCGGCACTTTGAGAGGTAGAGGCAGGCGGATTACTTGAGGTCAGGAGTTTGATGACCTGGCCAATGTGGTGAAACCCCATCTCTACTAAAACTACAAAAATTAGCCAGGCATGGTTGTGCACACCTGTAACCCTAGCTACTCGGGAGGCTGAGGCGTGATAATTGCTTGAACTGGGAGGTGGAGGTTGCAGTGACCCAAGATCACGCCACTGCATGCCAGCCTGGGTGACACAGCAAGACTCTGTCTCAAAAAAAAAAAAAAAGTATTTTGCACCTACTGTGTGCCAGGCACTGGACTATTTCTGAAGATCCAGCTCTGCACAAGTAAGATAAGAGTCTAGCTCTTGCAGTGTTCACATCCTATTTGGGGAGATACATAATATACAAGCAGACAAACTCGTAGACAAGATAATTTCAGTTATGACCAAGGCTATGAAGAGAACAAAGCAGTGAAGCAGCAGAGACTGAGTGAATCTGCAGCTGTCCTTTCTCCTCAGTTCTGTTTCTTTAAAGCCCTCCCCTTACCCTCCCTCCTCCCAACCCCCTCCCCTCCCCGCCCAACATCCAGCAATCCTCTTCACTGGGTCTCTTAGGCCCATTCACTCATCTGCTCAAACACTCTAAAACTTGCAGTGAAAGCCATGTTGCTTTGCCCTAGAAGAAGTAAATTACAAAGCTAGCCTGCCATCACACTGAATCCTGTTGCCAGTCCACCTGGTGGTACACAGGAGTCTCTCTTCTTCACTTTGGGCAGCCAGGGCCCCACAAGATCCTAGTGGTAACCAAAGTACCCCATAAACTTCAGCAGCAGGAAGAGGCCTGTTTAGAATGATAGCTTTTCCTTTTGATTTACTGTCACTTCCCTTTCCCGAATTTCAAATAAAATCCATAGGTCCCACTTGCATCTCATTTCACTGTTGTTGGCTGTTTTCCCTGGGGAAGCATCTGGCTCACAATTACAGTATTGAAGTTGTGGTTTAAGGTTTTCTGGCTCCTGTAGCTCTAGAGCTCTTCCATGGGACTGCCTTGGATACAGAGAAGGGCTAATCAAGGAAGGGCAGTTTGGAGAGAGTAGGCCCACTGCCCATCCCTGAGCCTCCCTGAAGCTGCAGTCTAGCAAAATGCCACCAGGCTAACCAACAGACCCCATGGACTAGTAACAAATCAATCTTAAGAGATCTTTTAAGGGGTCCTGAACTAATAACTTGCCAGCTTTATGCATTGTGGCTCTGTCCGCTGCCTTGGTTGGGTAGAAGGAATGAGGCACTTGTAAGGTTATTGAGCACAGCATTTGCACAGGGGAACAGCAGGAAGTGATTTAGCAGCTACACAGGTGTTTTCTTTAACTATGCATTATAGGAAACACTCGCTGAGCTCAACAACCCCCACTGTTCCCTGTGCTCTTTCCCAGTTGTCCAATGTGGGATGCGCTGAGTAGCTGGAGAGGGCTGTTGTCTGGCTGGAGTGCTTCCCAGCAGCCAAGAGACCGGTCCTCTCCTCACGTGTACTGCTGGAAATGGCTCCCATGAAAGCCAGACCACACTCCACTCAGCATAGGAAGAGATGGTGCCGGATGCCAGAAGAACTGTGTACCTATGGGAGAATTTCAGCTTCTCATAGTGGGAACTGGAAGCTGCTGAGATATCTAACTATAACTGCCAAACTCCAAAGCAGCTGCAAGTGAGATGGGCGTCCAAAAATGTTAACAAAAAGGAGCTGGGTGAAGAGGAAAAGGATGGTTCTTCTGAACATTAGACTTCTAAAATTTTTCTACGGGGATTCGTCTACTACCAGTTCCTGTCAATGGATGGGAAGGAATTTATTCTACTCATCTGTTTTTTTTTCATATGGAGAAACTGAGGTGAAGATGGAACTAAAAGAATACCAAATCAGGTCTCTTAATTCCCAGTCTAGTTCTAAGAGACTCTTCTATCTTTCTCCTCAAACATTTAAGTGTCTACGAATTGCCTGGCACTCCCGAAAAAGAATGCAGATTCTGATTCAGAAGGTCTAGGGTACTGTCTGAGTGTTTGAGTTCACATTCTGGTTTTTTTTGTTTGTCTGTTTGTTTTGGTTTGGCTTTTGGTATTTTGTTTGTTTTTGTTTTTTTGTAGACAGGGTTCGCAGCTCACTGCAGCCTTGACCTCCCTGGTTCAATGGAGGTCAAGCCACACCAAGTAGCTGGGACTACAGTTGCACGCCATCACACCTGGCTCATTTTTGTATTTTTTGTAGAGATGGGCTTTCTCTAGGTTGCCCAGGCCAACCTTGAGCTTCTGGACTCAAAGGAACCTGCCCATCTCAGCCTCCCAAAGCGCTGAGATTATAGGTGTGTGCCACTGTACCTGACCTGAGTCCACATTCTTAACAAAAGCTTAAGTGATTCCATGTAAAACACCCTTTGAGTATCAAGGAAATTTCTTAAGACAACACTTCTCAGAGGACAGAGCCTCCCATAATAGTTTGATGAGGATTCCTGGCTCTCCCAGTTCACCATCTCCCCCTCCTATCTTCATCACTCTATCAGGAGCTTTATTACACAACTATGCAATCTTGTTGCATTCCGAAAACACATTTACGGTTCTAGAGTTAAGGCACTCTACCTATGGGGAAGAACATTTGCGAAGAACCAGTAAGTACGATGCTAGATCTCTTTATTTCATGGGAATCAGTCTGGAAGCCATGTACTAAAGGCACCAACAGGTTGCTGTGGAAATCTCAGTGTTCATAGCCTGCTCCCTGACTAATAAGCTATGCGAATACAGGACCGACATTTTAGTAGAGTTCACTGGCAGTGAAGTTCAACAGAGGCTTGTCTCCATCTTCATGACAGGCTCACTGGAGATTTTCTGTTACACAGGACTTTGGTTCTTGATGGCATACCTAGACATTTCACACCATGCATGGTGAGGTCAGGATGAGGCACAAATATTTGCTCATCTCCCCTTGCTGCTTCCCATAACCCAAGAGCACTTCCATTATCTTTCCAGGAAAAATGTGTGTTTGCTACAATGTGGTTATAAACAAAAGAGCCCATTGTGCCTTTTGTGTTGTATATTGTCCTTAGAAGTGTTTTAAGCACAAACTCATTTAATTTCCAGAAGTCTGTGAAAGAAATGTTCTTGTACCTATTTCATTTATGAATAAACGGGGACTTGAAAATGTTAAGTAGTGTCGCCAAGATCATATAAGAAGAAACATCAGAGCCAGGATGTGAATACAGGTTTTATCTAAGTACTATTTGCAGATGCTTTCTTTAAAAGTAAGTGCTAAAAATGCACCCTCCCCTAGGGAGGGAAGAAGAGAGAGAAAGTAGCTCTGCAATGCATCTTAGAGTCCACAAATAGAGGCAAATAACTCTCCTCAGGTTTTGGAGAGTAGGGAAATGAAGAGTGCCGGTGTCATCTACAATGCTTCCCATCCACCCTCCTAAGTTTCCTTGGTTAACACCTTTCAAGTTACACTTGTGTGTGACCACCCTGAGCTGGGCACCCTGAAAGAATCAAGAAAAGGTAAAGATACACAGTTCTTGCGAATATGACTTTTACTGTCTAGTCAGAGAAAAAGAGCTAAATCATGGAAAATAATCAGAGGCATTCATGGTATGTGATCATCTGTCTCCACCACATGCATTAAAGAATGTGTGGAATGCAGATCTCCGTCTTGGCTGCACACTGGAATCATCAGAAAAATTTACATAAATACTGAAGCCACACAGCAATTCTGATTTCATTGATGAAGGCCAATCCTCCTCAAGTGTGATTTTGGACTAGCAGCATTAGCAATAACTGCTACAAATACAAATGTTTAGAGCCCTCTACCTGCTGACTTAGAAATGCTGGGTGTGAAGCCCAGAAATGTGTGTTTCCACATAGCCTCTGGGTGATCCTGATGCAGGCTGAAAGTCTCAAAGCACTGATAGAGGGTGCAGTGTGAACACTGGGGCTTTTTCAAAGCTCTCCTGGCAGTTCTACTCACAACCACTGACCAACATAGAAGACAATATAGACCAGCCTCTAGGAGAGATATCCCAGGCCAGTCGCTAAATAGGGGACACATTATGAAAGGCTCTGAACATCAGACTGAGCATCTACGTTGAAAGTCGGACATTGTGTGTTCTGTCTTCCCCAAAGGGACATAAGCTCCCCAGAAGCAACAGCCACACCTTCTAATTCCCATGACCCATTCAGGGCTCACCACCCAGTGAGTACTCAGTGTATATCTGTCACTCACAATTTCTCATTATTCTGAGTGTGGACAATTATGGGTCGAGCCTTTGGGAGACGATGTCTGGCAGAAAAAAAAAAAAAAAAAAAAAGCCCAAAAGGAAAATGACAGGCTAGCCAAAAGGAGGAAAATTTGGGTGAAAACATGAAGCACCTGAGTTATAAGCACACATCTCTGATGCTCATCCTAAAGTACTTGACACTGGTAGGAGGCATTTACAGCAACCATTTCCTCTCCCTATTCCCACCCTCACTCAACCGCACATCTCGCAGTGGCACCAAAGCACGTAAAGCATTTATTAAACAGCATGAAATCCATTTAACGCTTCTCTGGATGCACTAATTAGGTTTTGTATTTTGGGGCAGAGCAATACAGAACAGAGGGCAAAATCCTGGGCTTATTAACATTCTGTGTGTCTATTTTGGATTGCTCCATGAGGTATTGAACCCCACCCCCATTTTCAGTCCCAAGTGATGGAGAAAGTTCCTTTTAGGGAGGATAGGAGAAAAAGCTTTCAAAACCTGCAGTCAAAAATAATAAACACTAGTAACAGGCTATCAATCTCTATGACTTCACCCTGGTCCACAAAGTTCCCCATTTCCATTAATAAACACCTCCAGGAACATTACAGTTCCTTTGGAAAATCCAAAGTGCTTGGCAAGGAGGTTTTGATTTCTAGCCAGCCCTTATTTGGTGCTGTGTGTGGAGGATCTGTTAAGCTTCATGCAATTAGCAGGCATAGACAAGCTTTGAGCAGGGGATATTTTTTAGTTCGTTGAATCATACCAAATCTGAATCTATTTACCAAAAGGAATAAGAAACGTGCATCTGGCTAGGCTCTTAGTAGAGGCTTGAGAAAAACCGTCACATTTTACTGATTTCTTAGTGCTATTTTGTCTTGACACTCGGAATTCACAATCAGAAGAGAGAAAGGTTGTAAAGTCTCAGACTGGGCTTGCAGGCTGAGGAAAATAGCCTTATTAGTATCTGTGCATCAAATACCAAATCTTGTTAATGTATTTTCAAAGTTTCCAAAGGTGCCTACTAGGGACCTTCGTAAAAAATCAGAATAAAACAAAATAATACACTGTAGCCAGAAGTGTTACATAGTGGAGATTTCTGTGGCCCCTATTCAGCTGGGCTTCCCACACGAATGATACAATGTGCAGTGGCCTGTAGGGTCTTCCAAACTGCGTCTGTTGTGAAACAGAGTTGAGGTCATTCCTTAAAGAAAGGAGCTTGGCTGATCAGGCCCTGATAGTGCTGTCATCCAAAAGACAGAGCTCAAACTTCCCCATATCCCATTCATCCTCAGGTACCACTGCCAGGAAATAAAAATGTCACATTGGTTCTACTCCACATCCATAGCAGTACGATGGCCAAATCAACCAATCAAACAGAATTTGACAAAAGTATCAATAAACTGCCTGCATGTAAGCTATCAATAAGCCATTTTATATTCATCTAAATGTTTACATGTAACTAAAAAATAACAGCACATTCTTTCAAGATTGATTAGTATTGGAAATGAAAACAGTATTAAATATCCAATGCAAGCCGGTTCAGGCTCAGAAATTTATTGCAATGTCAAGATTTCATATAAAATTCAACAACCCACCCTTGTCTGGAGGAGAGAGGTGACTCCCCTCTATGGGTGCTCAGACCACAAATATACACAAAACAGTGAGGCTAATTTTTTTTTAATTAAACAGCCAATTTTTTTTTTGAAGGCACTAGGAGTGTGAAAGAAAACAAGCTTCGATCCAAGTGAAATGGCCTAAAAAATGATGCATTTCTATCTGGCTTGTTAGAGGAGTTCCAGGTTGAGGGGGAAACCCTTCTATTTCCCTTACTGTAACATGTCCATAGAGTATATAAGGCATGCACATCCCTCCTGGCATATGAAGTCTAGAATATTTATCTTCATCATTACAGCTGACACTTAGTAAATGATTACAGTTGATTCTCGTCATTTGCAGCAGCTATACCCTATACATTCTTTGCAAACACTGAATTAGCAAATACTGAACCATTGCTCCTAAGGAAGATACAGGGTTAAGTTCCTGAAAGCCTCTGGTAACAACATTTCTGTCAATTGATTGAGACATAACCTTGTTGTTTCTGTATTTCTGTTTAAGAAAACTTATTTTAAGATATTTTGTTGATTCATTGATGTCGAACTCATGGCCCATAGCACTGTAACTTATGCCTGAAGAAAGCTTATCTAACAAGTGGATTTTCTCTACAGGGCACATCATGGCCTTCTTGGGCTTAGGAATACCGCACAGAACTTCAGCACGATACTTGGCGGCCACTTTAAACTGCAAAATCACCCAAAAAACAAACATGTGAAAAGCATAGCACTAAATAGACCATTGGAAAGACATCTGCATACAGTCTGAGAGCTGCAACGAAAAAGCAGCATCACCTTGTTCAACTTCAGATGGAAACATGCACATCAGGCAACTCATTTCACTGCTTTGTGCATGTCTATGAATGACTGAGAAAGTGTGTCATGAATATTGATTTGGGGCTACAGATTTCAGTGGGCAGGCAAATTTGCAAACACAGAATCAGGGAATATGGAAGATCAACTGTATGTTACTTGTCCTATGGCTGACGCAGAGAAAAGAAAACGGAAAAGCATTAAACTTTGAAAAGTTGAAACTAAAACCCTAAATGCTCTCTCCTAATGGGAGACTGTTGCCAAGTACTTTCTGGATCTGTAGTAAAGAGAAGCCTGAGGGAATGTTAAAGACAGGGTCATGACAATTCTTGGAGACAATGAAATGTGACTCTGACCATCCGCAGACATCAACGGAACTGCAGAAAAGGTTCAAAGTCGGAGTTACGGCTAAGACCACAATTTGAAAAAACCAACACTCAACTTCCTATAATCAACTTAACCTCAGTAAATTAAGGCAAGGATTAAAACAGTCAGAATTTCAACCAAGTTCTATGTTGCAGGATTACTATTTCAGACCCCCAAAAAATAAAAAAGAAGGGAAGAAGGAGGTGATAAAGTAAGAATGAAAGTCTTCCTTCAAGAGCTGGAAAAGAAAACCTGTTAACAATGGGAAGGTAGAAAGGACAGGCTGGGCACATCAGAGTGCTGATTTTTACTTCAAGTTTTAAGATCTCAAATCTGCATCTCAGGCTTTCATCTGAAATACTGCTTTTTTTTCTTTTTTTCTTTCTTTTCTTTTTTTTAAATAAAAGTGCAACTTTCTCAGAAGGCCTACTCCTTGGTCTGCATAAAGAAAATGAAAACGTATTTTCAGTAGCTACCTTATGAAAAGGGAAGGATTACCTCGCCTCAAAACAAGACTCTTTTCTTAAAGGGCATAAGACATTTTTCTTAGCCATCATCCTGAGCAAATACAGCTTTTCAATGGACATCTGAGTCATGTGCTCTGGTGCCACATCACATGGTCCTCTGCCACTGCTTTCATAGTCACGGGGAAGCTCTGGCACAGGGCCTGCCCTGCCATTACTACTTCCTTTGAGAACTTGGAAGACACTGAACATGCTCTTTGGCCTCCATGATAAAACTTGAGAGTGGAACGTTTTGCTGGGTCATGCCCAATTACAGAATATATTTGGTGAGTTAAATACAAATAGTGGGAACATGACCTCAACACACCCCACTCTAGAAGCCAGGCCCTTGCTCAAACCATAATGCTGAAATTGAATCTGGCTATTTGATATTCCTTATTTTAGATGACACCAGGAGCAAAGTGGAGACCGAATGACTATTTTTGGGTAGAGATGCTATGCAAGGGGATGTTCTCTGAGGGATATTCATACCCTTTCCTGAGCCCAACAACCCAACCCCTGAGGAGGAGGAGAAATACTAGCAGGGTTGACCAGCATAGAATACCTTTTCTTCACTGTGGTGCATACAGTTGGAAGCACTGGGCCTATACAAGTTGACGTGGTCCTTCTAGATTCCTTACTACCCGACTCTGTCACACAGCCAGAGTAATAACAGGATATATCCCTTGGGACATTCCCTTCCATTATTCAGGGTCTTTCTCCTCTCCCACATAATTAAGTAGGATGGTCCCAGAAAATACACCTACCCTGGTCATATACCCTCTTATCCCCTGCCACTTCCCCTATACATCCATGACAAACAATGGGCCACAAACTCTAATTCTTGTACTTTCATCTGCTGCTAACTGGTGTGCAAGGCCTTGTCTCACAGAGAAATGATAAGATTTGCAACTTGGATTTGGGTTTGGAGGTGACCACAAGGAGAACAGACCTTTTGGCCTGCTTTTGTTCTAGCCTAGACCCTTAAGTTAGCCTAAGCTGACTAAGGTAAGGGGCCTCCTGTGACATTCATCCTAGCCCATCAGTGTTTTTATTAGGGTGTATTCCTAAAGGCCCTGGCTAATATCAAAGTCTTATCCCATCAGGGATTAGCATCGACGCATACTCTTATCTCGGGACCTTGCAGGAAGAGGTGACCAGCCAAGCCCAGGATTCACTTATTTTGGTCTTAGGGATAAGCAGCATTTTAAAACCTTCAGAATTTCATACCAATTCAATATCATCAATATATCTTATATTTTCCATTTCTAATCAAGGGATTTGGGCATTGGGTGAGAAGTTGAACTAATGTCCTTTAACACCATCCCGCACTTTCTTTCTATAATATTCACCAATTCTGAATGGCCATAGATGTTGATCCAATGGGCAACAGACAGTTTTAGATTCTAGGAGACAATTTGTTCTATAAACAGAGGCTCTCTTACTCTCTCCTGCAGACTTCATCTAAAATTAATTTTATGGGAAGTTGGACAACATGACCTTTAATGGCCTCTCCAACTCTGGCATTCTAGGATGAGGAAGTCATGCTTCAAGCTAAAACTCTGTACTCATGTGGTTGCTCTCTCAAGTCACATGGAATAAAGAGAGCAGAAATACAACTTGGCTCCAGTCAAACCAGATCCCTGCCCTGGATTCTCCATCAAAGAGAAACATATGTGAAAACTCCACCCAAACTGTCCTTCTCTCAACATCCCTAACCCTCTTCCTGTTGCTGTGAAACATCAGAATTTGTCCTTCTCAGCATATGAGACCTCTGTAAAGTCAAGAGATTACAAATAGTCCCGGCAGTTTCCAGAAAAGTCTACTCTGTCATTGGGCACAACAGGGGAATCCACACATCTGGTCCAGGGAAAGGAAATGGAAAATACAAATAAAAAGGAAGTCAAAGTCGGGCGGGATGGGGGGTGGCGGTGAGAACAGCTTGGTCTAGCTGAGCGAATGCAGACCCAAATCACCTCCAATTCTCACTGGGTCATTGTTTTTATTTATGTTTAAAGGAACATGTGGGTTTTAAGAATGTTTATTTACTATGTCTCGACTCTCTGCTTGCTTGTTTTCCTCGTTTTAGGATAGCCAAGTTGGTACAAAGAATAATGCAGCCTCTGAGTGACCAAAATCTGCCTTTTTAGGGAGTCTGCATTAAACAACAAAAGAGCATACAATGCAGACACTACTAGTTTCACTATGGAAATAATATGATTAGCGACTCTTTTTAGTTCAATTCCAACATTTAGCATGCCAATAGAGATTAGAATCCTCAATGCAATCACCCAAAGATCAACGTTTTGTATATCTTTCTCCTCCATCTACGTGATTCATACTAAGAACTATTTATGTGTAACAGATCAAAGAATTCCAAATGAATGTTATTCTAGATTTAGCTTCATACTACAGGTGAGTGATAGCCCCCAAATGTGATTTCAAAATAACTTATCAATGAAACGGTTGTTGTGGTAAGCCAGGAAAACTCGATTATGACTGAGAAGATGTGATCCTCAGTTCAGACTCTGCTACTAATTGCCTGTGTGACTTTAAGAGGTTCCTGAACTTTTGTCAACGTTCATGACATGAACTTTGAAATGAGTTTTGAGGATTAAATGTAATGTCTCATACAAACATTGAATACATACATAGATATGCATTTTATGTTCTCATAAAACATTGTATTTTTATCTTTGGCTCACTTATCTTAATGCATCAAATGGTACAATTATGAACATTAGAACCCTTAATCAGCCAACTGGGCTCTAATTTAATAAAGGAATTTCTGGAATCTACATCCAACTGCTGAGCTACATCAAAATCCACGTGATCTTCTATTTAAAACATAAATTTTTTAGTGTCTACAGGAAAAATATATGAATGCATAAATTAATGTCTTAAATGTAGGATGAAGCATGCTGTTGTGGTTACTGGTTCATCCATCCTGCATGATTTATTCATAAACAGTGTAAGACTAGATAATCTATAGCATGGCAAACAAATGTGCCCTGGTTTTGTTCAGATCATTCCTCTAAGCAGATGCTTATCATAGCTCCCTCAAAGTAAAACAGATGTTGCCCTGTTGAAAGTCTTGGGAATACATGTTATGAGAAGACTCTGTATGTCATATAACCCCCAGTAGAGGTGAAGGGCTTGTCTCCTATTTGAATTCATATACACTTTAGCCGTGAGATTTCATTACACCTTAGTTGTCAACTCAATAGACAAATCTTTACTCTTTCGTATCCACATGGCCAAACTGGTACCTGCGTTGTAGAATCCCAGCAACTATATGCATAGAAGGGACAGCATATTTAGCCTGATTAAAAGAGTCAATGGATCCAACCCACTGATCAGTCCTTGCAAGAGCTTTATGGAACTCTGCCCTGTAGGAAATCCTGGTCACTGCTAATGATGACTATCTTTAACTGTGTTTTAGCAATATTCTTCTATTTCAGAGACCTCTGTGAACATTATAGAATATTACTTATATTTATTTAGTATATTAAGTATATTTATTTAGGGGCTACCACAAGTCAGGTACTCCTGTGACTGTTTAAGTCATAGGAGATTCAAATATATAGAAGTCCAGACCCTGTTCACCAAAGTTTACTGTCCGATAGAGATGTTGCATGACATAATAGAAATACCCCTTATACTAGGAATTTGGAATCCTAGGATATAACTCCATCACATGTAGTGGTTATTTGATAAATATGGGTTTACTTAATGAATGAAAGCATATACAAGTACATGAGTGAATAAAAAAAATACGTAAACATTTTGCTGTTAACTGATCATATTAGGTTACTTAACTTTTTAAACCATCCTCCCCCAGGGCCTTCCAATAACACTTTAATTAAATCCAAACTCCCTACCCCAACATAAAAATATCTTCTTTCCTGGACACTGCTTTCCAGTTTGTTGCTAGCCCACTATACGTCAGCTATTCCTGGCTTTCTTTCAGACCCTCTACTTCACATCTTTGTACCAGCTTTCTAGCCATCTGCATCCTCTGTTCTCACCTTTACCTGATGGATATCTTTTTTTTTTTTTTTAATTCAGTGCCCATCTTAAATTTCACACCGTCTGCCTGTTAAAGGAGTTGGAGTAGGTAAGTTTTAATTTTATTCCATTTCAGAATTTTCTAAAATTTTGAGGGCAGTAGAAACAGGTGAGTGATTAGGTCTTTCATTTAAAAGAGAGTTAAGTGTTCTGGAGCCCACATGGCCTTCCCACACCCCCACTGCAATCAGATGGACCTTGAGGCCCTGACCCAGACCCCAGGGCTTCTTACCATATATTATTGTCTACATCCAAATTGAATGCTCCCTCACACTTAGGTGTATTTGAAGAAGCAGAGTAAGAGCATAGGACATAGGCATAGGCAATCTAGTTGACTTAAAGCATGTCATAAGATGCCACCTACTTCCTGTCCATGCTGATGAGCCATCTGGCAAGTGACCTCAGAACCACAGATGGCTAGAATTCTCTTCATACTTCCTCAACCAAGCAATGAAGAAAATATAGGAAGATTTTGGGGATAGGTCATTCCTTTGAAGAAAAAATTATAAATGGGTAAAGACAGAACATCGGGCCAGGCATGGTGGCTCATGCCTATAATCCCAGCACTTTGGGAGGCCAAGGCGGGCAGATAATCTGAGGCCGGGAGTTCTAGACTAGCCTGACCAACATGGAGAAATCCCATCTCTACTAAAAATACAAAATTAGCTGGGTGTGGTGGCACATGCCTGTAATCCCAGCTACTCGGGAGGTTGAGGCAGGAGAATCACTTGTACCCAAGAGGCGGAGGCTGTGGTGAGCCAAGATCACACCATTGCGCTCCAACTAGGGCAACAAAAGCGAAACTCCATCCCCTCCACCCCCCACCAAAAAAAAAAAAAGCATTGGAGAAGCATTTCCTGAAGAATATAGTCTTCACATGCAGCACCGTTCAAAGGAAAATGGAAAAGTCCATCTGGCTCCCTAGCTTGCTCAAAATATCCAGCTGTCAATAAAAGTCTATAAAAATGCAAATCAGAAACACACAGAAGAATGCTTCCTAGATATCCCAAATTAAGTTACATCACTTCAAACTTCAAGAGTAGAATCCTATCAAATTAGAGTGACACAGAAGCAAGGAACACGCCACAGGACCTGCTTGTTGGTCTTAGAGCACAACATTCCCTATTCAAAAATGAGCATAGAAAACCACATGTATACATCTGCCACTATGGATTCCACGAAAAAAGACAACCATAGCATCTAGAATAGGAGCTCTTCCGTGTTGACTCAGATGAGGAGGATATATTTGAAATTTTATTTTTACATGAGACAAAAGCAAGATTTAGAACTCGTCTGTTTGCTATCCTCAAAAACTCTATAAAACAGACTCTGTAAAAGAGAATCAGAGTGTCAAAGGAAAAATTATTCTCAGATGAATGAAGAGATAATTAGGAAACTGGCTGGATTAAGAAATTAACCAAGGAAACCCAAAATCCAATGGTAAAATGAAAGTCCATATTTGAGGCAATATAAACAGAAGTAAAACTGAAACAATGTAAAATAATAATGTGAAAAATGTTTAAAGACTATTTCTCAATATTCAGAAGAAAAATATAGAAGAGAAGATGACAGACATAGAGGACAATTTAGATCCAGATGAAGTGTTACTGCAGCAGGAACAGAAAATTTATCACAAAAGAATTAATAAAATAGAAATTACCACAGAGAAAGAAAGACTTTATAAGTTTTACATGCTTATAAGGCTTTAAGTAAAATGGCTTAGTGAGAACCAAATGAAATGAAATTTTTTAGTGACTAGAAATATTAGGGAAGTTCTATTGTGTTTTAAATCTCAATGATAAATTTAAAATCCTACAAAAATGAAAAGAGGAATGAAAGCTTATCTCTAAAGTAGCAAAAATATGGCTGGCCTCACCCTTCTTTGCAAAATCAAATAAATGTCAGAAGACAATGAAACGATTTGTCCAGAGCAATGACTAGAAAAGTCTATAACTTAAGAGGTTTATGTCCAAGTTGTTCATGTAAAAAGGTTGCAGGAAGACATTTTACTAAGCTTAAAATCATAAAAACATTAATCATTTTTATTCTCTTCCTGAGAAAGCACACGAAAAATGAATGTCTGTCAACTAATAAAGAAAAAGAAAAATCAAGAACTCAAGACTGTGAAATCAAAACTGCAATAGCTAAACTATAAAGAAAATGGCAAGGAACTTTGAAATCAATTAACTTTTTAGGAAAATATATGAAGAACTGTTGTAACATGGGCACAAAATTAAATTCAAAGTCTGGAAAGGTTATATATTTTTAAAAATCTGGATTTTATCTTAAAATGTTGATAGCATAAAACCAGGCAAAAGGAATAAACACTGATAAATACAGAGAAGTAGAAAGTCAAGAAAAGTCCAGATAATTTAGGTTTCTCATTAGAAACTGGTTCTTGAATTTGACAGATGAATATAGGATTTAGTAGATAGTTTATAAACAAAAGGATTATCACTAGTACAATTAATGAAAATACTTCAATCTTCCAAACCACTATATAAGATGAAAACACATAAAACCCAGAATAAAAAGGAAAAAGCAAGAAAGCATTAAACAAAGTTATAAAATTAAGCCCAAATATATGCTATAGCAACAGATGTAAATGCCTTAAGTTTTCCTAATAGGTGTTACAAAATCAAATACATACAGATCACCAAAAACATTTAAATAAAATGTAAAAAATGGTTTTAAAATTGAAATAATAGAATATGAGAAGGTCTTGCAAAAAACAGTGATAGCAACAACATACAAGGCAGAAAGCAATATCTGGAAAAAGAAGATAATATTTTGTGCTGAGAAAAAGAATCCTCTGCAATGAAGATATAAAGGACATATAACTTATGACACATATAATATATTCATCAAACACCAAAATCTATTTAGCAAAAACTACCAGAAATGAAGAGTTGAAACATATTATACAATTGTCAGCCTCTGACAGATTAAACAAATATTAAAAGGAATGAAATCTTTGAATAACATAATTATAAATAAATACATAAACTTTTATATATACATATATTTCCTTATACCCTTCAAAAAGAAAATATAAGTTCTTTTCAAATACCCCTGAGGCATTTTAAAATGTGTCAATTCATTTAGAATGTTTGATAAAGTTCTTGAAAGAAAAAAAACTGTATTCTCAAACTTCAGTTTAATAAAACTATAATGTCAGAAATTTAAGTTAAAAAATGAAATAAATCTGGAGATTTCCTCAATAAACATTAGATCACAAAGTAAATAAATATCAATTATACCTACTTTGGAAATAAATGAAAATAAGCAAATTCATATCAAGATTTACAGAATATAGACTCAGAAGTTAACAAAGCATGTAAGCCTGTGAATTGACAGGAGATAACTAAAATTAATTAATTAAACAATCAGCTTAAGGAGTCATAAAATAAGAGTGCTTGCACAACAAAAGGCTAAAAAAAAAAAAAAAACGCATGTAAGCAAAAATCATGAAAAGTGGAAAATATTAAAACAGGCTCTCTGGGAAAACCAGAAAAGGAGAGGAACCTAGAGTCTTATTTAGAAAAAAATACAACTAAAGACTTAGAATTTAAGAAATAATATCAAAAGAGATATAGGAATATTTCAGAGCACTAACATGTCAACAGACAGCATTTTTCATCTATCCAACTGGTAAAGTTGGAGAGAAAATACCTAGTACTGGCTAGAGAATGATTATGCTACCATTGGAATGTAAATTGGAAATAGCATATTTGGATCGAAATGTTTCATTATGTATCAAGTGCCTTAAAAATATTCATACTCTTTTACTAAGTAATTACTTGTTAATTTATGCTAAGAGAGATATTAAAAATTTGGATGATTTATGTTTTTATAGTACCTCCATATGTTGGGACATTAAGGAGCTGTTAAAAAAATTGCTTTTGAAGATTATTTTATGGCATGGTAAATCCACCCTATAATGGCTGGTATAAAAGAGAAGGATATAAAACTAAATATATAGTATGAATTCTATTTAGTGAAAAGCAAAATATAGATGACAACACACTGACATTTTAACTGTAATTATTTTATGCAGTTATATTTTGGGTTACTTAAATATTTTCTATATGCTTTTTAATATGTTAAATAACATCTATTCTTTTACTATCAAAATAAACTCTTTAAAATAAATGTATAAGATTTCTAGCCAAGATAACATTGTAAACTTACACATTCAATACCTTTTCTTTGCTATACCACAAAAAGCAATTCTAGCCGAAATTTTAAAAATTAAAAGTTGTATCTATAACCAATACAAGACGAATATTTCTTACACACTGGAAAAGTACTGAAACAGACATCAAGGAAAAAAATGCTGGAATCATGGGGTTATTGAACTCTAGGTTAGAAACAGACAAAGGCAAAGAGAAGGCTGTCACTGAACACTGAATTAGGGCCGGAAGCCTGACTCACAGCATAAAACTCACAGGGTCTCCAACCTGAATGGGTAAAACAAGAAAAACCTAAGGCTGTGAACTGTATCACCATGTACATGTGAGACAGGAATGAACAGAGCAAATCACACAGATCAGATTTGTGTCAAGCTGCTAAGTACTGGATCTGCAATATCCCCAATACGACTTTGAGTCAGGAATCTCAGTCCACTAACATAGAACTTGTTTCTGGCCTGAGATTCTCAAGGGAGCCACATGGAAGCTACTGAAAATCTGCAAAACATGATGGATATTTAAAGGTTTATTTTTAAAAATAGTTTTCACTCTAGATGAGCAAGCAACCTAAAATTCAAAACCAATAAGGAAAAACAGAACCAAGAAGATATCCACAAAACTCAACAATCAGAGGAAAATTTGACTACAGAAAAAATAAAATACACATAATTGTCTCTGGAAAACCTTAAAAAATACTTAAAGTAAAAGATAATATCCTTTTGAATAAGAAAGCATTATGTAAACTAATAGATATAAAATGAGAAAAACAACTAATAAAATAATCAATATAGAAGACAGAATCAACTAGAAGACAGAAATAATATAATTGAAATTTCAAAACTCTATAGATGAAATTAACACAAGAGTTTCTGCGGTTAAAGAGAACACTAGTGAACTGGAAGGCAGTAGTGAGGAAATAATTCTGAGTGCAGCACTGAGACATAATAAGGTTAAAAAAAAGAGAGAAATTAAGTAATTTGGAGTATTCAACATATACTGAATATGATTTCCAGAATTTAGGCCACAGCAGGAATACTGGGAAGCAATTTAAATAGCTAACAATAGAGAACTTTTCCATAACTAAGGAAAACCCTAAATTCTCCCACTAAAGGCACACACCGACTCAGCTCAGCGTAATAAATAAAGACCACTCTGCATAGTATTCCACAGTGTATATGTGCCACATTTTCTTAATCCAGTCTGTCACTGACGGACATTTGGGTTGATTCCAAGTCTTTGCTATTGTGAATAGTGCCGTAAGAAACATACGTGTGTGCGCACATGTACCCTAGAACTTAAAGTATAATAAAAAAAAAAAAAAAAAAAAAAGAGCAAGGGCTTTGGAGTTTCGGTCCTGGCTCAGGAAAAAAAAAAAAAAAAGACCACTCTGTACCTAGAAATACCGCAAGGCAAGTCTGCCCAAAGGGCTCTGAGTGGAATTAACATGTGCCACTTCCCAGCCAAAGCATAAGTAAGCGGGTGAAAGTTTTACATGCAATGTGGCAGCTCCAACTTGCCTTTTCTTGAGATGAAAACCTGGATCTGTGAGTCACCGAGTGGACTGCAGGAATCACACAATTACATAGCTCACTTTGTATAAGACTTTTGTTGTGTTAACCTACTAGATTTTGGAAGTACTAGTTACTAGCTTAACTTGACTAATGAAACACCTTTATGAGAAACACATAAACATGGTTACAAAATATTAAGAAAAAATTAAATTTAGAAGAAAAAGCAGCATGATTAGTAATCTTGATATAAAAGATATCTGTAGAACTCATTGTTAGGGAATAATGACAAGAAAATAAGTCTGCTTCATGTTCAGTACAGACACAATTATTTTGATTTTTCAAATATGTTCAATCCACAGTTTAATCCACAGATGAAAAACCATGTATATGGAGGGTTGACGACATATGGGTGTGCATTGCAGCTTTGCTCACAATAGCAAAAATTTGGGATCATCTGTGTAGGAATGAATAAACTGCATCAAATCTATATGATGGAGTACTGTACAGCAGTTAAAATGAGTGAATGCAATGTATATACCTCAACACAGATAATTCTCAAAAACACAATGTTGATAAAATAAAAACACATTGTCAAAAGGTATAGTATAATACTATGATAATAATTTTTAAAAATACTAAAACAATGCCCTATACTGTTTATAACTGTATACATATTTATGCAATAAAAGGATAAAAAGGGACTAGCTACACACCAAATGCATGACAATATTTGCTTCGGGGAAGCTGGGACTAGGGACAGGAATGTGAGGGACTTCAATTATTTCTAAATATTTTATTTCTTAATAATAAAAATAATCTGAAGTCAGTATGACAAAACGTTAGCACTTTTTCATATTCAGTTGAGTTGGGAAAGCACGAGTAACATTACATTTTCCTCCATGACTTTTTAATTTTTAAAAATGTTTAATGAAAAAGCAAACAAACAAAACCTTTTCTTGTTTCCCTCCACTCCAAGTTGTCACTAGTCTATTTTTTGGAATGCAGCAAGTCTTAAATTTGATCCTTGGCAGGAATGGAATAAGATATTATCCAAGGAGGGACTCCAACTCAAACCTCTCCCTCTGTGTAGTCTCACCAATCTGGTTTGTTGAACTTATTTCCTGGAGAACAAATCCCATCTATATTTTCAAGGCTTTCCCAATGGACAGTGGGAATGATATAAGCTGTAGCATGGCTGTGATTAACTCTGGCAAATGAAGAATTTACTGCTGTGCATGTGTCCTGAGTTTAGGTAACAGACAAATAAACATCCGTGATGACCTGCATCTGCAGGGTCAGAAGCAAGCAGACCTCTGAGGGGAGTCAGAGCCCTGAAGAATGTTAATGCTTCAGAATCAGAACCTGCTCTTGCCAAGACCCTGAAGCAAAGAGGGACTGTGCTGGTTGGATAGCAGCAGAGACCTTTTCTAAAAGCAGGCAGTACAACTAGAAAATGTGATCACTGCCTTTCAGGAGAGAGGAGAGAAACTGACCACAGCAAGTGTTGTGATACCAGCCTTCTGCTGATTATTCACAAAATCCGAGGGCAAATTATCCTATATCAGCTACCAGATTATGGAGAAGGGTAGGCATTCCTGGAACAGTTAATGGCTTTTAATCACCACATGCCCTCTAGATCCTTGAGAAGAAGACCTGTGTCTTAATCTACCAAGTATTCCCCATAGTGCTTTGCACCATGCTTTGTCCTTCATAGGCACACTATACATGCACATACAGTGGGAATACTTATATACACATATGAACATAAGTATATCTGGATATAAATATACTTATGTGTGTATACATGAACATATATGTATATACGTACATGAATACTATTATGATATAATTTTTACATATTACAAATATATGCAAATATGTATACACACACATATAGTACACATACAGATACACACACACATACACATACTGATCCAAACTTTTTTCCCCCTTGTCCTTCTTCCTGGCCTACGCATTTTAGAGAGTTTGGCCTTTGGTTAATATTATTCACCATCTTGGGTTCCAGTGTCTTTAACAGGCTCTTGCATTCTCCTTCAACATGTGATAGGGTGAGTTCTGAGTTGAGAACAACCTAAGTCTGTGCTTGACTAGATGTGTAACCATACCATCAGAATAGATTATTTGGGACCTGGAGTACCAGAGAGAATAGAAGGGATTTCTAAACAAGCTGGGCTGCAGGCTGTCAAATGAGCTACAAGTTACTGATGCACTTTTAAAACAAAATTGAGATTTGAACCCAGTATCAAATTCTGTTGGCTCTTGAGAATAGTCACCTTTCCACATCCACACTGAAGTCAGACCAGGGCTCAAGCCCAGCTCCTGTTACCCATTTCTACCGTAGCTTTTGTGATCCCCATTGAACAACACCTCTTCTTTCAGCTGTGTTCTGATCAAGCACTGTGTACTCATTTGCTGGGCTGAGCCTGGGCAAGGCCTTGAAATAAAAGAGATCAAAGTCATTGTCCTCTGAATCAGCAGAGGATTTCTGTGAGGTTTAGATTAGATGAAAGTGACCTACGCCAGAGGAAAACCGCACCCCTCAACTCTCTTTTCTATAACGCCAGCTTGTTTTCTCAGAGGAAAGGCAAACACCCCACCCAGGGAATAGCTGAACAAAGCTTTGGTTTTGTAGAATGGGAAGCAGAGGCCTGAGAAGTGAAGACCTATCCATTCTGCACTCATGTTGAATACCAAGGTGAGTCGGCACTCATCCACTCAGCCTTCCGTGGGACTTTCTTTCATCCAAGTAGAAGGTTTCCTTGTCCATACACCCATCCTTACCAGGACTTAGAAAGGTGCTTAATAAAATAAAAACCAGGAGAAGAAACCAATATAAACTCAAAAGGGTAATATTAAGTTAATTTTAATTCATAAGCTCACACAGAACCAATTACTTGTTTATTCCAAAAGATTTCAAATATTCTGGCATCCAATGAGGACAGCTTCTAAAATGCCAAAATATAACCTTACAAACCATGGTAAGTTAAAATCTATATAGCTGGTGGTGATAGGCAAATGAAAAATCTCGCCTGCCACGTCTAGAGGGAGCAAGGCTGTGGTTGAAACATAAATGTGGATAAAGCACTTTAAACTCTACACTATGCTGTACTGATAGCTAGCAAAGTGACATTAAAGATGGTTTCACCTGGTGAGACCCCTTAGTTTTTCTCAATATAACACTAGCTACTACAATTATCATGGCCCATGTGCTTGCCATCCCAGAGTCTCAGAAAGCTAACTACCATTATCTAATCAGCAAAGTTCTAGTCAGCAAAGTGCTAAACTAAAACTGTGAATTCTAGATGACAGCCAAACTCTAGCTTGGATTATCTCAAAGATGTGATGGTGGAGTTAAGGTAGTGGATGATCGGTCAATGGAAGGATGGCTGTTACCCAACTTAAACTGCAAGCATTTTGGAAAACAGCACTTGCAAGAGAATGCAAAACAGAAAGCCCCTTAAGTCAAACAAATATGTGCATGCTGGGTCTTGCGTTTGAAACTGTACACATCTGTTTGTCTGAAGGCTGTTTGATCTAAGTTCAGGTACCAGGTACCTGATGGCTTTCATGATTCTAGGAGGTACAGGTGAAGAAACACTGTACTAGGAATGAAGGCGCCCCAGTCTTATTCCTGACTCCATAGCTAATTCATCCTTGGCCATGTTTTTGCCTCACTTTCCTCATCAGTTAAATCAAGATGTAAGATTAGTCCACCATTACGTTTTTGCATACCCTAAAATTGAACAATTTTTTGAGACCTAGGTGGAGTAAATCTTCACTTATGCCCATCCAAATAAAGAAAAAGACATCACACAAATGGCAGAATGATTGCCTCTTCCCTCAGAAATTAAAATGTTAGAAGATAACTGAACACCAGAGTTTATTCATTACCTGAGACTTGTCGCAGAAGCTCAGCAAATAAATATTTCTATGCACCCCTAAAAAGACCAATCAACTGATTTTTAAGATAAAATACTTGACTATACATATGAGTTAGGTATTGGTTTTTATAAGGGTTTTTTGAGACAGGGTCTCACTCTGTGACTCCACCCAGTGCAGTGGTGTGATCACAGCTCACTGCAGCCTTCACCTCCCCACTCAAGCAATCTTCTAACCCCAGCCTCCTGAGTAGCTGGGACCATAGGCACACGTCACCACACCCAGATAATTTTTTATTTTTTATTTGTAGAGACAGGGTCTCACTATGTTGCCCAGGCTGGTCTTGAACTCCTGGACTCAAGCAATCTTCCACCTAAGCCTCCCAAAGTGCTAGGATTATAGGTGTAAGCCACCACATCTAGCCTATGATTTAGTTTTACCTTTTCATTTTAAGGTAAGAACCTAAACCTCTGAGAGGGGAAGCAAGGTTATGAGAAAATATGTAAATGCCTGGGATTAAAGCCATATGATAAGTGTTCCATCAATCTCAGTCACAGGACCCCATGTTCAGGCATTTTTTCCTTCAGTTAATTCATTCTACTAAACATTTTTGCTTTGATGGATAATGATAATTTTCTTGCATAAAACCAAGGGGTAGCAATAATCACGTATCTACCCTGTGTGCCAAACTAGACATATTTTCAGGGCAATAACCTTACACTAATCTTTAAGAATTACATGATTATTAGACTTTTCATCAGAGCAATTAAATTAAAAAGAAATGCTCATCAAAATTAGTCCTTTCTATGAACAAACTTTATCCATTTAAATTTGGGAATAATACATCAAAGTGTTTCTGGACATTCCAGGAAGAGAGACTAGGTGGCAGATGGGAGGTGGCTGCTATGACTACGAAAATACTGCTTCAGTGAGCACAGTGCCACAGAAACCCAGCCTCTGGCTTTTGCAGGTTAGTCTAGGAGAGGCAGTAATGCTTAATACCTATGATTACTGGAGCCACAAAATAAAAACGGAAAATCTTCCTCAGGCTAGGTAAGAATCTCATGTGTATGCCAAGTGTAATGAGTCTTTGAAAGAAGAACAGGAGAAGGTACACAGCCGGGGAGAGGAGTGGCAGGCACAGCCTTGCACATCCACATCCTGCTGGATGGGGGCTGGAAAGGCTGCCACTTCCCCTGTGTAATTCCAAACACATTCTGCTACAGAACATTATAGGGGACTCTCTACTGATGAATGGGGAACATGAAAGACCATACTTTGTGTGTGCTTTGGCCTAGGTGTACTTGTTGTTGTTCTTAGTTTGGGTTTAGCCCTTTATATGCATTATTTGTTTAACAGTCCCAACATTCCTATGAGTTAGATACTATCAGTATCCCCATTTTACAGATGACACAACCGTGACACATAGAGGGTCGGTAATTTTCTCGCGGTTTCACAGGTAGTAAGTGAAAACATGAGCATAAAAAATGAAATTGCCCAGGCAACTATTAGTGTTACCCCACATTGTCTCCTGAAGCTGAGAGAAATGGAGAAGGGTATTCTGTTTGCTTTAGAAACTAAGTCCAATTGACTTGATTTCTCTCACCCTTAATTACCACAGCAAAATCCTAAGTCAGAGAGAAGGAGAGAGAAGAGAGAGAGAGAGGCCTTCCCAAGATGAAAGAGTCACCCTACAATATTACTCATGCACCATCTGGTGTGTGTTCCCTCCTCTGTAAATAATGAAAAAGGTGTTGATGGAAAGAAGGAATGCAAGCAGATTTACCAGTAAGAAGGAATATGAAAAGAAAAGATTCTTAGGTTGGTTTATTATGAGCCCAGTCAATTATAAGCAGCACATTCTGACACCACTGTAAATAATACACTCTGTCAGAGTCAGCTGATGGAGATTTTCTGTTCAATATATTGTCATAGACACATGATGAAGGGGAGACGTGGGGTGGCATATGCGGTACACAGGAATAAATATGTGAATAATCTCACCAGCTTTGAGACTTCCAAATACTAACTATGACAGATATGAACTACAGTGCATTCCCATTCTGAGACTACAGGACTAATGATGATAAGTTGAGCAGTCTAATATCCATCTTTACCGTGTACAGCCGGATCTGATGGTTCTGCTTGAAGGGGCATCATTTGACCTGGCCTACTTCCAGTCATGTAATAATGAGAAGCATTTAACTGGGTCAAATGGAATGCTAGAGTGAAAGGGATCTGAAATCATCCACCACAACCCTCCCATTGTACAAACGAGGGAAATCAGACTAAGTAAAGTTAATTGCCTTGTCCAAGATCAGTTACAAAGCCAGTTACAGACAGTTCTACTGAACTCAGCGAAACTAAAAGAGGGCTGACCTTACTTCAGGTCTGGATGGGGTGTCAGGGAAATGGAGGCCATTTTGGGGTAAGAAGTAATACCCTCAATATTTTACCCACCCTGAACCATGACTATGAAGATTATTTATTTGGCCATTTGAAGTTATATGCATTGTGATTGTTTAGTCAATTTGTCCACAAATGACAGGACTCATCCCATCACTATTGGCTGATATTATCTAAATCTTACATGGCCAATGAGCTTTACTCAAGTTCCAAACCTTTCGAGAGGCTTTCCCAGACTGTACCACTCTCTTTGCCCTCACTGCCTCCCATACCCTTGGTATCACTGACTTACAGATTATACTGGATTCTTAATCGCTCTTGTATCTTTAACGTAACGATCTATGTACAGTGTCAATTACTTAAGCTTGAGGAATGTAGCTCATGAGATGCCGCCAAGAGTGAGATGAACTCCTACACTTTACTCCCAACCTTGGGAATCAGAAGTTCTGGTAAGTGATGGGTAAGATTTTTAAAGACTTCTCCAAGGGGTCGCTCTATACCCTACAGTTCGAAAAACTCTGCCGTAAAGAACCTTTTTGACCAGCATTGGTTCAGAAGACATGATGCTAGCTGTTCTTCTGTTTCTGAGATTTCAGATAATGACAATATTTAGAGGGAAACCCCAAAAGATATTCCCCCACCCATACCTCTGCATTCAGCACAGAGGACTACCACTGTTACCATCCATCTCTGCTGGCACCTCTCAGAAGCACTGGGTGCAGGTGCAGTGGCACTTTGGGAGCCTGTAGCCAGCAGTGAGGATCAAGGAGCACTCCTGACCTTCTTGTCCAATCCTGTGATCGCTCAGACAGCTTGGTCCTGTGATTCACACTCACTTGAGTGAAGTTAGGAGCTCACTGAATTCTTTCTAAACTTCAGAGACAATACCTTTCCTTTGTGTTAGTTTAGGCATATCTTGTAGCTGGGCCCTCTCCCTGCTAAGGATCGAGCAGTACAAGGAGAGAATGGTGTTTTTGAATCAGAAGAACAGATTGTACATGAACCACCATGCACCCTCAACCCAACCACAACCCAGGCAAACATTAAGTAATTGGCCCTAATTAGCAAAAGTAATGGCAATATTAGGAAACAAGCTGATAATAGATATTTAAATGTCACAGATATATCTTTGAGCATTCCTGCCTCATAAAACCTTTCCTGAAATTTAAAAAAAAAAAAAAAATGCCCTTTGGGGCTTGCTACTGCATTTATTTTAGAGTCTGGAATCTCCCTGTATGCTTTTGTGTCACAGAGATAATAATAGACCTGGAGAGAAATGTGTATGTTTGTCTTTGTTAGATTCAAATTTAATTTAGGTAAAATATTAATGGAGTAAGCAGCCAAAAATTAATTTCACTCATGTTTATATTTTCCAAATCAAATACTGAGTTCAACTACTGAGTATTCATCATAAGCTTACTTATTTTAAATTTTCATCATAGTTCACTTAGGCTCAATTTTGACAACACGGTGTATGTACATATGGCAGGTATGCCATATACATTGTCTAAACATATATCTCTAAATTGCCAGAAATTTGACAAACTTCATTTAAAAAGTCTGAATGTTTGAGTCATCCAAAAGCCATCTGAATACACATTAACATATACATTTGGATTCAAATTTATGAAACAGCATGAGAAATAGCTTTCTTAACTCCACAGTAATAAAGAATCAAGAAACAGATATTTTTTCAATTTCTTCCCATTACATTTTATGTCCACATTTAGATGTATCTGGGAAGATCTCTAAACTGACACCACTGTGAGAGGCCCCTGGGATGCACAAATATCATTTCCATGACACTCAGAAAACGGGGAAAAAGAGGAAAATGTGAGCGGCGATAAATTGGAGCTAATCTCTTTCTGCCACAACCTGAAATGATACTTGGCCAGGTAATCTCCCCATCCTCCATGCTGTAATAAGAGCTTGTCTATCTCTCCCAGATGCCCAACCTGAGTACTAGTATCTCCCCCAAATGCTTGTCCTAGAAATTTCCTAATGGGATTCCAAGGCTCTGAAAGAAAGAGAGAAATGAAAAATAATTCTGTCATGCAATGAGCATTGTAAGTTTAAAGAATAAGCAAAGCCCAGTGTTTGAGGCCTGCTATAAAGAAAACAAATAATGGATTCTTTGGGGTCGTAAAGCTCAACGAACCATAAACCACACACAGAGCCTTTGATGAGGGTCCTCTGAGCCTTCTGGAGCTCAATCCAGTGTGCTGCTGGGCCCTGACCCGTTGCTTATATCCCCCCATGTCCAAGCAATGAGATTCTTCCTTCTACGTGTGAAGAGCACAGATGCCAAGGGTTCTCAGGCTTCCTGCCTCACCACACGTCTGTGTTTTGATAATGTCTTTGGGCACATGTGATCTCAAGGACACCTCTGTTTCACACTAAGGGGAAGTGAAGCCCCATCAGTAACAGAGAGTTGCCTCTGACTAGGTGGATGACTTGGGATAAGTCACTAGCTTCCCTGCTCTTCAGTTTCCTCATCTGAAAATCTGTGATACAACCTACCTTATGGTTGTTATGAGGACCAAATAAAATAAGCAGGTAAAGCCACTTGGCGGAGGACTGGCTCAGAGGAAGCTTTAGCAATGACTACCATCCCTTAGTTTGGTGGAAGAAGCAGGACTGATCCAAAGGACTTGTTTGTTACAAATTCAATCAAATGAGCATCCCAAGGCAGGTGAGGAGAGGTGGAGAACGCACCCATTCTGCCTTTCCCAGGGCTCTTTCCGGAAAGGTTTTCCTGGTTCCTTTGCTGTCACATTGTCTGTTGCACTTTAAGCCTTGGTATGAATGTCACTGGATTCTGAGCATTGTCTTCTTTTGCCTGCCTGTCTTATTTTACTCTTGTTTACTGTTTTCCTCACCAGAAGTACACACCTGAATTCAGGATTTACCCAGAGAAGGCTGCCCAGAACTGTGAGCACAGTAGGTCCTCAATAAACATTTCCCAGTGGTCTAATTGAAAGGAAAACAAACAAAATAAAACAATAAAATTAAAGTGTTGGAAGAAGCTGTGCTCTTATCTTGGCTCTGGCAACAAATATCTCTTTAACCTTGGAAAATTTCTTTGGACATCAGTTTCTTCATCTGTAAAGATAATCTCCAGTTTCCTTTGTGGCGCTAAAATTCTCTGACTTGAAGAAAAACAGCTGCAAAAGGATTCTCTGTTATCTGGTCTGCTAAGCTGTTCAGGCAGAGGAATGAGACCAGCTGAGCCTGGATCCGTCGCTATGTCCAACTTTTCAAACTCAAGTTCCTTCTGTTTCTTCCAGCTGTTCTTGCTGGTCCTGTTTTATTTATTCACTTTTTTAGACTAGGCAAGTTCAAAGCAATGAGCCCATTGCTATGATTAAAACACCACTGGGTCTGTGCTATCACTATCTGACAGGGCTGGAACCAAAAGCTCTGCACACCAAGAGGAGAAAATGTGTTCACAAACCAGAGAAGTCCTGTTTCAGGCAGCTCAGGTAGGTGGAGGGAGAAGGAAGGTAGGCCCCACTGGCTCTGGCTGCAGTCTCCCCTAACAAAGCCCCATCCACCTGACAAATCGAAGGCTTGGCCAGATTTATGAGTTTTCTAAACTCAGCCAGAACGTAGCCCGCTCTGACCTATAGAAGGTCACTCAACCGTATTGAATATTTGTCAGCATTCCATGGCTAAAGATAAAGTGAATAGACGTCCAAGACAGATTTAGAAATGTCCCTATATATCCCTGGAAACTGTGAGTGTCTGTCTGGGTGTGAAGAGCAGGGGTGGATTACCCTTCCCTGAGCACCGATGTTCTCCCCACAGGAACCTGCTGCGCCTGCTCCAAAGCCAGCATCTTGTCACCATCACTCAGCAGCTGGAGAAGCAAAGGCACAGGGAGTGCCACACCTCCCTGCACAAGGGTTCACTTTGAAACCCGTAGAGAAGGTGAGGGCAGCAGCACGAAGAGCCTGACCTGCAGGTGGCCCAGCCCACATTCCACAGGGCTCCTGTGGAACCCCAAGTGGCCTGGGTCATCACAGCCATCCTAGGAGGGGAACACAAGCCTGGTTTCATTTTCCACCCTTTCACCCTTTACAACCCAATGACAACAGAGTCTTTTCTTCACACACTTATTTTTCACTCACAGAGATTATTAATGACTCTGCATTTACTAATATACTCCACATTTGTCCTTGAGCACTGTGGGAAGTGGGAGCCAGCCTCTATTTCACTAACTCTACCACCAACCTCTACTCATCTGCTTCTCACATGAGAACATCAGAGACATGGTTCCAAGGTCCATCACCACAGAGCTGGGCTCTCAACCCATCTCCGGCTCCTCAGCATACAGAACCGATACCATGTTTTCATATAACTAAAGCCTAGCATCCTTTTATTTCTGGAGCAACAGATTTAAAGTAAAAACTGAGGATATAACCAATATCCCAGAAGTTGAAGCATTTTGCTTCAGCCCAGTTTCTCCCAAAGAGTCACAATCCATCTAGAAGGTAGGCTTTCTTTTTGTCATCTGTTTGGTCTTTTTATCATTATCCTTTGCCAGAAAGATGAGTGTTAGCAGGACCTGTGAGAGAAATCTTCATTCCTGAACTTTGCTTCTGGATAATGGCTTTTTGCTTCTGGATAATGTCTTCTGAGAACGGCTGTGGCCTAAGGTACTGATGACCCAAGCACCAATCCCCTGTGAGCATGGCACTTGGGACATTTGTGTGAAGAGTATTCACCAAGGATAAGATGAGCAGGGGTGATGTCTACGAAGTCTTTCAACCTCTCCCAACCCAGAAGGCGGTGTGACATCAAAAATGTAATCAGTTGCTGACCTGGGCATTACGTCTCCTTTTGGTTATTTCTTGTTTTAGCCTCTCTAAAGAGCAGGAAGACAAAGTGCTTGACTTATAAGACCACTCTTGATTCAGAGTCATGGGTGGCCTTCTCAGCCTCCTCCCCGGAGGGAAGCCTCTCCCTCCTGCTCTGAGAGGTAACATGCCATGGCCTCAGATGACTGCATCAGCCTCTGAGTGATGGCCTGAGTGAATCTACGCAGCTTCTGGGGCCTCATGAAAGAGAAATTTAGGGTGAGAACATCGGGAAGGACTGAAAGGCCACATACTGGCAAGGCCAAGTTATAGTTCTGCCAATGCCTTTCTGTGTGGCCTGGAGAAGGCACTTCACCTCCTCCAGAGCCTCAGTGTTCTCATTCACAAAGAGATGTGCTTGGGCCGATAATCTCTCAGTTCCTTTGCAGGTGATATATTCAATGGTACCTTCCCTTCCTTAAGTACTTGGAAGGACTATGTCACATAGATTATTCTTAGTTAATCTATAAAATTAAGTAGATTACCAGAGAATGGACTAGCTTATGGGGCAGAAACATGGCGGGGTGGGAGGGAAGGATAATCCAGGCTGTGTTTCATGAGAAACTTAAGAATAAGAAGGGTCTATGTCTTAGTTACCTCTGTAAACCCAACTCCTGAAACAGTGCCTGGCTACTGGCATGAATGAAGAGTTGTTTGATTTATCTACAAATGAATACAACTCAAAAGCCAAGCAGACACTTAACGGTTGGGTGGCAGTGTGTGCGTGTACAGTAGGTATACACATTCACACACACATATATCCACACCATGTATCACAGATCACTTACCACCCAGCACTGGTTGTCTTCTTCTAGATGGTGAGCTCTTTAAGGATGGAAAGCTCATTTATTGTTGTATCCTGAGCATCTTGCCAGAGCCTGGCCAATGGTAAATGCTCAGTGTCACTTATTGGATGGATGGACAGATGGATGGGTGGATGGATGACTGGATGGATGAATTGATGGGTGGGTAGGTAAGTGGGTGGATCAATGGGTTAGCTAAGTGGTGATATGCAGTTTGTGACATATTCTGTGTAACCTCAGTTCACGTTGCTCCTTACGTAAGAAATAAAGAAGCAATAATGTTTCAGCTTTTTCTAGCTTTGGGAAAGGGAGTGGGAGCAAAAGGGGGGAGAAAGAGGGAGTAAAGAGATAGGAGGGGAGAGAAAGTAAGAAAGGTAAAGAGAGAGAGAGAGAGTGAATAAGAGTTAGAGAGAGAGAAAAAAAAGATATTAAAACTTAACAAAACCCAAGAAAAGTCAGAACTCATTTTCCATGGGCAGGAGGAGATGTCTGTTGAAGGTTCACTATAATCAGGACATTGATGCTTTGGAAAAATAAGATATTGAAGTTCTGGAATATAAAAGAAGGAAAGAAAGAAAAGGATATGAGAAGGCAACAGTTACCAAGAAAATGAATTAGGAGACAAAAACGAATTATCTTTTTTATTCTTCTGTTACTAATTCTTTTGGATTTTAATGTTTATATTTTTAAAGAGCCTTAAAAACAGCAAAGGTGAGGTGGAGTGGGATAATAATAAGCCTAAGCGTCAACCATGCATTTGGATTTGCGAATTTGTCAAAGGTGAGGGATTGAATTTCCACACTGACATGCAAATGCATTCTTATTTCCTATGCTGTCCCCCAAGTTACCCTTGTTACATCAGTGTTCAGCTGGGTCAGGGCGTTTGGATGGGCTCACTCTAAGAGGGTGAGAATTTGATCCCATGACAAATGAGAACAGCTACCTGGTGCTGCAGGTGAAGAACAGGCTGGAGCAATCTCAGGGCTGGGGCTAGAGGAAAACACAAACCAGCAACATGATCCATGGCTTCAGTCAATACTCAGGAAAGCCTATTTCTGTTTCCCCAGTGCGTTCCTGAGAGCAGTGTTGATTACCAGATAACCAGAGTCTTTGGTCTTTCACAGAATCAACAGCTTGGCAGCCACAAAGTGACAGGCATCAATACTAATCGCACAAGCCTGTCTGCAGCTGGACCCCAGGACAGGCCGTGCTCCACCTGCCTGTCCAGGAAATGCATGCCAGGTCCTCCCCATGGAAACCACTAACAACACTTATTAGCTGTTTCCTTGCCTGCTAAGTGGCCTGTGCCTCGTTCTGGCTCCCATTATTATATTCATTTCAGCCTGTGTCCTGAAACCTGATACCTTTGTACTTGGGGGGTGTGGTGTCTGCCACCTGACAATGATTTGACATGACACAGTGACAGAAAACAGGGAGACGGGATGGAAATAAAAGAATAAGAGATCCAAGCAGCTGGCAGCTCCAGGCAGGGGTGCCCATCAACACAGATACCTGTGAGCAGGAACACAGGCCCCACTGCCACCTCAGCCAGATCACTCAATTCAGCTGCACTGGACTGGGAGACAGCAATCTTCCTTTGCTGAACAAGGCCCCATGTAATATTATAGTGGGTTCTTCACTTACACTTCTGATTTTAATGTGGCTCCACTTCTGCCCATTCCTTTCCCTCCCAATTCATCCCCCAGCAGTCCATTCTGTCCTTCTTCCTGGGCCTTTGTGCTGATAATCACAGCTGCCATTAGGGTGGTGGCACTGGTGGCACTCATGGCCACTACATGCTAGTGCTATAGTCATTCAAGAGACCAGTTAGGGCATGTGGGGAGGGGGCAATGAGGTGAGCCCTCGGCCCGTGGAAGCCACTATGCAGACACAATACTGGAAACAGTGGGGTTTCCAAAGAGCAATTTCAAGGCTAGGGTCCATGACTAACTAGCAGTGACATGAGCCAGTGATAAGCCCACTCTGGGCCTCATCTGTAAAATGAACAAGATGGGCTAGATCACTGATGCTTGAATCTTCTGTTGTTATATTAGACAATAAAGTTTTTTCATTAAATGATATTTTCCTTTAGACCCCAGTGTATTAAATGGATAAAAATGGAGTTGGAAGCCAGTTTTGGGAGCCCTGTTAACTCCACCCCG
Organism: Trachypithecus francoisi; assembly: GCF_009764315.1. NCBI lineage: Eukaryota > Metazoa > Chordata > Mammalia > Primates > Cercopithecidae > Trachypithecus > Trachypithecus francoisi. The sequence goes on along the minus strand of NW_022681474.1, from coordinate 40,719,059 downwards.
ATGGGTCACCACTTGTTCCCCTTGCATCTCTGACAAGTCTCATTGGAATGACAGAATTCCACATAGCTCAATGTGAAAGGCATGGGGCCAGATCATCTGAAAGTTGCCTTCTAGGCCAAATGTTGCTTTGGGTGAGGCATGGAGACAGAGAAATCGTAGGGAGGGTTTGGGGATTTGCACCCTGTTCGAATGATCTTTTCTCCAGCATTTTATCTTCTCTTTTTGTCATCAACAGTCCTACAGCTCAGGGCTCTGTGGAGATCTATGGCAAGACAGAGGCAGTGAAGGAACACCACACCAGCAGCCCCCCAGGCCCACACCCATGATATTTCAGAACGTTCAGCTTTCATTTTTATACACACTGGAACTAAAATACAGGGAAAGAAGTCAAGGGAAAGTTTGGAGATAATCAGCCGGGACTCAAGTTTTACAAAAGGAAATTAAGCACCAGTACACTTGCTATATTTAGGATCTGTATTAGTCCATTTTCACACTGCTGATAAAGACATACCTGACACTGGACAATTTACAAAATAAAGAGGTTTATTGGACTTACAGTTCCCAGTGGCTGAGGAGGCCTCACAATCATGGCAGAAGGTGAAAGGCACATCTCACATGGCAGCAGACAAGAGAAGGGAGCTTGTACAGGGAAAGTCCCATTTTTAAAACCATCAGATCTGCCGGGCGCGGTGGCTCAAGCCTGTAATCCCAGCACTTTGGGAGGCCGAGACGGGCGGATCACGAGGTCAGGAGATCGAGACCATCCTGGCTAACACGGTGAAACCCCGTCTCTACTAAAAATACAAAAACTAGCCGGGTGAGGTGGCGGGTGCCTGTAGTCCCAGCTACTCGGGAGGCTGAGGCAGGAGAATGGCATAAACCCGGGAGGCGGAGCTTGCAGCGAGCTGAGATCTGGCCACTGCACTCCAGTCTGGGCGACAGAGCGAGACTCCGCCTCAAAAAAAAAAAAAAAAACCATCAGATCTGGTGAAACTTATTCACTATCATGCGAACAGCATGGGAGACCACCCCCATTATTCAAGGTTCCTCCCACAACATGTGGGAATTCAAGTTGAGAATTAAGTGGGAACACAGCCAAACCATATAAGGATCTATCATCTCTTTATCATCCGCAGGACCACCGCCATCACCAATGACAACAAATCCAGCATAGGTCTAAGTTATCATCCACTGCGGGATAAAAACAGGTAGCACTGATCATACTCTTATTATTGGTTATTATGAGGATGTGACATTTATAACTGCCCTAGAGCAAGGCACCATTATTCTCACTTTTAAAAATGAGAAAACTGAGCTACATACAGGAGATTAGTGACTTTCTCCAGCTCCAGAGTTTGCAAGTAGTAGAGCAGGGATTTGAACTCATGCAGTCTAAGTCTGAAGTCTGTGCTTTTAACACTGTCATCACCCAGGGAAGCAGGCTGATGTGAGGAGAGAACTGAGCTGTAGTAGAGCTCACACAAACTGTGCAGTCAGCAAAGTTGCTTTTCAATAGCAAAAAGTTCCTAGTTACGGGCCCGTTTGTATCCATGCTCCTCTCTGCATCAGCCCGCCTCAAACACGTAAATTCACTCCCCAAGGCACCTGGTTATTATCTTGCTTGTTCTCTTCTTAAAGTATTCAGAAAATATTTAGATCCTTTTTGTTTTCACCCAGATGTAAATAACTGATAATAGGTTAATCTGCTTCTTCCCACCTCCCAGGGAGAGTTGTATTTTTCACCAGAAACCAAAGCCTTGAACTGTAGAGACAAAGCTCCACTTGCAAAAATTTCAATGTCAGCATAGAATAAGGATTATGAACAAATCATCAGTCTTCCTAGTGCCCCTGAAGTCTATTAGGTAGTTTTTAATTCATTAGGAAAAAACTATCCAGATGGAGAAATGGATATAATCTCTACTCCAGAAACTATTCAATGGAAAAAATAATCAGAAAGGTTTGGCCTTGAATTTGTGGAGGCAAGGGAGGGGGTTGTGGGACAATTAGGAGGTTGAAATCACTCACTGACCCTATCTGAAACTCTATATTCTATACTGCCACCCTTGGACCACCCTTAGGTTAACATTTCCTCTGAACATTCTAGCTTCCTTAGGTTATTTATTTACTTACATTTGGTCTTTTCTTTTACAGAGCAGAGAAAATGGAAGGCAAACAATATTCCTATCTCCAAAAACACTCACTGTGGTTCCCTAGGAGGAAACAGTAGAGCTCCAGGAGACACAAATCCAGCTCTCAATTCCCTCCTGCCTGCCTGGAGAAATCACTCAGCACCCGTAATGAGAGGATGCAGTGGCTAATTTTGTACCATAAATCATAAGGCTAACACTATGACTAAAAAGTGATACCATCAGCTCCTTTCCTTCAAGGCTGTTAGATCTTAGTCAATTACTTATGAACGAAGATTTAAAGACTTCAGAAGCCCCTCTGCCAACAAAAGATGCTTTTACTATTAGCTTTCTTTCCCCTTGAAAAGATTCTTGAACTCCCCTGGAAGGGGCTCCAGTGTGTTCTCAGCATTTATAGGAAGAGGTTTGCAAGGGAGCAGCAATTAACAATGCCAGGCTAATAAAAATCCTGGAGCCTCGGTATCTTCCGAATGATACTGCCAAGACTCCTAGGGTAGCCTAATATGAGAGGAGAAAACACACAGAGATGGGGGAAAATATACCTTGTTTCCGACATATTTCTCAAGCTGTTTAAATATGAAACAAAATCCTACCAGGCTACAAGTTTCCAGCTGTTATGATATCATAAGATAAATTTACAGCTAGAGAAACAGCATGTTTGCTTTTATAAAGTATGGAAATATAAATGTTCCAAGTGTTAAAACTGTCCAAACAAATTAATTCAAGTAAAAATAGTTGTCTCGGATCTGGTTCTCTCACATTTGCTTTCTTTTTATAGAGCTCACCAGCACACTTCTCTCAATGCAGAGAGGAGAGGAAGCGTAATTCCATCTCGGCAGGCACCTTTCCTGCATTTGGAAACCCAAGGAGCCCTACAGCAGGGAAGCTGGGTTGCCCCTGCCCAGGCCCCCATGGCCGATCTATTAATTAAAATCTTAATTTAGCTTCTTTGCAATAGAAGAAAGACACTGTGAAAGGGGGCTGAGGCTAAAAATCTTACGATGTGCTCCCATTTGGGGATGTTCATTGTAGCTAAAATGAAAAAAGAGTTTCTTTCCTCAGTGACTTTGAAAAGAATAGAGTGGTGATTAACAGCAATATTTTTTTTAATGAAACGCAACCCGTCATCCCTGTCATCTTCTGGCCATCCTCACTTGTACGCGCCTCCCTGACAAGAGGAATAATAATCGTCATACATCACTGCTCTCCACGTCCAATCATCTAAATCTTCCCTCGCTGCAGCCTCTGAGACTCAATTACTTTATTGACATGCAATCTTCATAAGGGGAGAAATATTGTGCATGTAAGGTCACTTGGTTATGAAGACATATTATCATATTATCTGCATGAGGGTTGCAGGGCTAAGACCTGACAGAGCTAATTATAATGGTACATGATAGAAAGCTCAGTACACATTATTCGCATGGCTGCACTAAAGGTGAGGTAAGTCCATGACATCACGAGTTTTTGAGAAAATAATACAACATTGGCTTGGCGGCTGTAACTTTTTTTTTTGTTAATTCCCCAACATTTTTACTTTGGGGTTTTTCATGCATGATATAATAACTAGTTAAGGGATCCCTCCGATCTTGAAAAAGACAGTGGCACGCCAGTGTGGGGAGTGTGTGTGTATAATTGGCAGGGTTATTTCCTCATCTAACACCAAGGTTTCAGTCCACTTCCCAGCAACTGAAATGACAATGACTCAAAGGAGAAAAGCAAATGGATACAAATTAGTCAATATGATAACAGAGTAAAACTTCTTTATCTCACCCTCAATTAACCCCTTCTCAAATCCTTGCCCCTTTCTTTCTCTTGCTTTGCCTGGCAGAGCCTTAAGTTGCTGGGATTTAGCGCTCCTGAATGTGGTTTCTTTGTTCAGATACCCAGTTATTTGAGCTTTCACCAGTAGCCACGTACTATGAGTTCCATGCCTTGCTAAGATGCACAGCTAGTCAGTCATTCTCTTCTTTGCATCCTCAGCTGATTTACCCTCCTCATTCATCCCCACTGTATCTCATATGGAGAGGCCAAGATGATGAGCTCCAGTGGCAATGTCACAAGAAAGGAGTATCCAGGAAAAAAGTCTGGGCCAAGTCTCTGTGTTTTCCGGACTTGGCACAGTTCATGTGGGGCCTGAAAGGAAAACTGGGGTGGATGGATCTATGATGGGTCTATGGCTCATGAAGTTAAAAGATGAAATTAACTTCATCATGAAGTTAAAACCATGTCAGTCTCCACAGTTGGGCCTGAGCCAGCATCAAGAATGAAGGCCTGGACACCTAGTCTACTTTAGCAGGGAATTTGAGCTTTTAAAAACAAGTAAAGGAACCATTCAAAATATCACTACAATCCAAGACAGGCTGGCTCCTCCTAGGTATTCTCTCTCTCTCAATGAAGAACAAATTCAATAAAGTAGAAGAAAGTGCTAAAGCCTTCTAAACTCCAGAAACTGATTTAGTCTTGTAACATGAGTGTTTTGGCTTGGTCACAGGAAGTACTGAGCATAATAAGAAATTAAGGTTGTCTAAATTCTCTCTTATTTAATAATCTAGGAACTCAAACATCTGAACTTCTTATACCAATGGCTCAAAAATAATGGTGACATTGGTAATAAAGCCACAAACAGATCTAGACCTTTTTTTCTGAGTTGGAAATTAAAGTGTACATAATGTGATATTGACATTAAGTAAATTTGATGGTGATCTGTTATAGTGGAAATGGTAACTCTTTAGACACCAAAATTTGGGATTGGCTATTTTGGATTGTTGAGTTCACTGCATTGCATCTCCACATTCTAGCATCTCAAATGCAACAACTGAGATGCAATGCATTGGAGAGGTTCACAAAGTGCCCATTTCTAAAAGCTGAGATGCTAATGGGGAGAAAAGTGTATGGCCAATAGTAAGAGAGATGGGTTAAGGTTTAGAAGATTAAAAATCTACTCCTGACTCAACCACTTATCATATACTTGCTGTCATTTTTAGTCAAGGCACAATCTCTCCATACAGGTTGGAGAAAGAATTTGGGAAAGGTTCTTTCTCCAACCTTTCCCAAGGTGCTGTGAAAAGACAACTGTTTTGCCTAATCAACAAACTGGTTAAAAATCTCTCTACATCACTTACTGGCTTTATGATCCTGAGCACATTCTTTGCCTTCTGAGCTGCAATTGCCATTTTTTTAAATGGATAATGATATCACCCACTTCAAGGGATTAGCATATGAATTAAATGATAAGAAATGAAAGTGAAGACATTTTTACAAACAAAATATACTTGATGAATGGCAGTTATTGTTACTATTGTGGTCCTACCTGTTTTTGTTTTTGTTTTTTGAGATGGAGTCTTGCTCTGTCGCCTAGGCTGGAGTGCAGTGGTGCGATCTCGGCTCACTGCAAGCTTGGCCTCCTGGGTTCACACCATTCCCCTGCCTCAGACTCCCAAGTAGCTGGGACTACAGGTGCCCGCCACCACGCCTGACTAATTTTTTGTTGTTGTTGTCTTTTTAGTAGAGACAGGATTTCACCGTGTTAGTCAGGATGGTCTCGCTCTCCTGACCTCGTGGTCCTACCTGTTTTAAACTGTTATGCAGGTCAATCTTGTAAGTAAACATCGACTGTAAAGGGAAAATCCCAGTACTAAATAAGGTGCGATTGATTGTTATTCATGAGGGTCACTAGATCAGACTCTTAAATACAAGCACTTAGATTCTTAATGTCAAAAATCACTTTTATCAGACAATTGTTCAACATTCACAGCCATTGATATTGTCTCAGAAAACAGAAAGGAAAGTTTTGATGGCAGAAAATGATGGAATAGAAGGGTAAGTCCCTCAAGACCAGAACCTAACTCCATATAGAAGGTGAGCCAGAACTTGGGATCACAAAGGAGCCCCTCTGGCCCTCAAGGAATCAGAGCATACTCTGTGATATTTTCCCTCGCAGCCTATAAGTCAGGACACTCCCAGGTCTAGTAACCGTGGACACATCTCCTCATCTCTTGAGGCCTCATATTCTGTATCTGAGAAGGCGATTCCTAGTCATTGGTTTTCTATAACAAACACCTCCTCTGTTGATTAGGGGCCACTGTTTAACAAAAATAGACACGGGGCAATGGGAAAACTCATTCTAGCCAAGTCAGGGCATCAAATTTTGATCGGAGTCAAAAGTGGACAAGAATTTATTACCAAACAGCAGCAACAGCAGCAGCTAAGTTTGAAACAGTGCCGTTCCCTTTATAACAAATTTTATTAATTTTTAATTATTTTATTTCAAACTCTTGTGAAATCTGAAAAATCACTCAATTAATCAATAATCATATGCAAGACTTTATACAACCCAGCCTTATGAAAGGGTATGATTGCCATGCCCATTTTGTCAGAGAAGAAATCAAGGCTAAGGTAAGTTAAATGAATTCATGTCTAGGTCAAACAACTAATGAGCAGCTTTATTTTATTATTATTTTTGAGACAGAGTCTCACTCTGTTGCCTAGGCTAGAGTGTAGAGACATAGTCATGGCTCACTGCAGCCTCAATCTGCTAGGCTCAAGTGATCCTCCCATCTCAGCCTCACAAGTAGCTGGGACCGAGGTGTGCACCACCACACTCGGCTAACTTTTATATTTTTTGTAGAGGCAGGGTTTCGCCATATTACACAGGCTGGCCTCAAACTCCTGGACTCAAGTGATCTGCCTGCCTCAGCCTCCCAAAGTGCTGGGATTACAGGCATGTGCCAGTATGCCTGGCCTCAATTTTGTTTTTTAAATACATCCATCTTCATGGAGTTTTTTGTCCTTGCTATGAAAGAGGAAATTCATGTCTTTTGCATCTTGACCATTATTAGATAAAACAGGATATAACTTTCTCAAAGGGTTTTGTTTGCCCACTTGTGGGCAGGATTGAGTTATATGGTTAGCTTCTTTAGCTCATTGCAGAGATTCAGGAAGGCAAGTTCTTTTTTCATGAGGAAGTAAATTGCTATAAATGCATTGGAAAGAACAAAAACTTCAGATGGAGAGGGGAGATTCAAAGGCAAAGTTGGCTCTATGTGTAGGGGTAGATGCCCCAGGGGTATTACTGAGACCCAAGCAAACAACAGCAAACTTTTCACTTCTATTCTTCCAAAATAGATATTTCCATCAAAGGCTGAAGGCCTTCAAAACAGCTGCATTAATAAATTGCAGTGATCCCTGAGGAAGAGCTTCCCCTGAAGAATTAACACTTTCTTATCAAGATTTCTTTGACAACCGACCCTAGAAAGATACATGAAATAGGGGCTGAATAGAAAGAGGCTTAGTTTTCTTATGTCTTATGATTAGACAGACTGAGGAGAGCATGGCAGGGCGCTGGGTTTCTGTCTTTGTAATGTGGATGATTTAACCTCAAATTCAAGATCTGTAAAGTGTGAATAAAATAATTTGATGAGAGTGAGAGCGAAGTAGATAGACTAGCTGGCAGCAGACCAATGCTCCCACTGAGAAAAACTAAAAATGCTGAGTTAAATATGTGTAGAAAATCTTACATGAGGGCCTCAATGAGTTACTAAGGCAGTGATGACCTGAGAGGGTAAGATCTGGGGAGAGTGAGTGTGCAGAGACCTGAGTCCCACATCCAGTGCTACTGTCTCTCATGAGGCAATTTTCAATTCTCAAGCTGCAATGAAGAGGCTGAGTAGCTGAACCAAACTTCACAGTCTTACAAGTCTTGGCAGACAAAATTAGATTTAAGATATGCCAAGGAGGAGGGGTCCAGGTAGACATCCCAGACTTTCAGCAGGGGCCCTGAAAAACTACATCACAGGTGGAAGGGCAACTGGAAATAGATCTGTCCTCACCAGGTCTGTAGCCCAGTTTCCCATGGAATCTTCCCCCACCCCAACTTCCTCCAAGAAACAAAATATGTCTTATCTGAAGGAAAATAACATTATTCAGAGCCTCAAGTTTTTTCCTATAATTTTTGCACTCAGTGTCAAGTATGAAATATCATGTGGCATACAAAGAGACAAAACCAAATGCCCAAAGATCCAATCCATCGATCAATAAGAGATATCAAACTACAAAATAAATGGATATTGGAGTTATTGGCCACGGACTGGAACATATCAATCACATATATTCTAAAGATGCAAAACAGCACATGAAGGAATTTAGCAAAGAAATGACAACCATACAACAGAGTCAAATGAAAATTCAAGGCCGAAACATACAATATGTTAAACTAAGAATTTAATTGGTATATTTAACAAATGAGACATAATTGAGACTATTAGGAAAAGGGCGGCTGGGTCACAAGGAAGCTGTATTAAATGTTAGTTAAGACGTTATTCTATGAATTGTTAAATAGTCTATATATCACCATTAAAAGGAAGGTTTTCATAATGGATTTGAGTAATATACTGCTCACAAGAAACACATTTTAAATAAAAGCCTTCAGAGAATTTGAGAGTAGAGAAGTGAAAAAACTACACAAAGCAAGTCCAAGCCATAAGAGAAAGTGTATGTTTACAAATACCAAGTAAATTAGACTTTAAGGTAAGGAGTATAACTAAAAATAACGGGAAGATATTGATAATGATAAAAGAGTTGTTTGTTCAGGAAGATGTAAAAATTCTTAATTTATCAACTAAATTCAAAAACACATGAAACAAAAATCAACAGAACTATAGGGGACAAAAAGGAGAATTTCACAATGATAGTGGGAGGTTTTAACATACTGCTGTCAGTAAGTAAAAGAAGCAGATAACAAAAAGAAATTAAATAAAAGATTTGAACAATATAATTAACAATCTTTAAATATGATCATATGCAGACATATACACACATATGCAAATGAAGAATACTGCACATGAGGACTAAAGACATTGCACAACACAGAACATTCACCCAAATTAAACCTATTCCAGGCTATAAAGCAAGTATCAGCAAATTTGAAAAGGCAGAAATTGTGCCAAGTATATTCTCTGACTGGAGTGGAATTACCTGAAAATTATTAACAAAAGATAACTAAGAAACACTTAAGTGCTGGGAAATTAAGCTATATACTTCTAAATATCTCAACAGTAAAAAAAAAAATCAGCATAGAAATTGGAAAATATCTTGAATTGAATGACTATGAAAGTATGCCATAAAAAAACACGTAGGATACAGCTAAAGCCACGCTTAGAGACATATATATATATCAATAAATGCATATATTAGAAAAGAAGAAAACCTAACATCAGTGATCTAATTATTCATCCTAAGACATTAAGGAACAGAAAATAAAACCAACAAACTGGAATGAAGGAAATAGTAAAAAGAGAAAATAACAGTTAACAAAGCCAAAACTTTTTTGAGACTTATAAAATTATAAATTCTGGGATGGGGGTAGGAGTGAGACTGCTCAAGAGTGAAGTAGAAAGGGTACCAAATTACAATATCAGAAAATATATGGGGAGTATCAATATAGTACCTGAAAAATAGATAAAAGGATACTAGGAACAATTTTATGCAAATAAATTTGACATTTAAATCAATTTTTAAAATTTTTTTAAAAAATACAACAAAATAGATATAACAAAAAATAGAATAGTCCTATATCTTAAAGAAATTAAATCTGTAATGAAATGCCTTACCACAAAGAAAACTCCAGGCCTAGACAGTTTAGCCAAGAATTTTTCCAAATACTTAAGAAAGAAATAACACCAATATTAAATGAAGTCTTCCAAAGAATAGAAAAAACAAGAAAATTCCTCAACTTATTTTATAAAGGTAGTAAAATTTTATACTGACATTTAATAAGAGCATTACCAGAAAGAAAAATTCTAGGACAATCTTTGTCATGAACACAGACTCAAAATCCATAAACAAAATACTAACAGTTCAATTTTGTGTGCATATATGTGGCAATGTGTAGTCACGTAACACAATAAAGTTTAGTAAGTTTCAGGAATGTGAGTTGCTTTAATGTTTAAAAGACTGGGAGAAAATATTTCCAAATGATAGATAAAAGACTGTTACCGAAAATATACAAAGAACACTTAAAACTCAATAATAACCAAATGAACAACCCAATTTTAAAAATGGATAAAAGACCTGAACAGACACTTCATCAAAGAAGATATACAGGTGGCAAATAAGTAAGGAATGCTCAATAACTGCTGGAGGGAATGCAAAATGGTACAGCCATTATGGAAAATAATCTGGCAGTTTCTTACAAGAGATCCTCTTTCCATACCATCCAGCAACCACACTCTCTGGTATTCACCCAATGAATTGAAAACTTACATCCACACAAAAACCTGCACACATGTTTATAGCAGATTCATAAACAATTGTCAAAACTGAAGTAGGTGAATGGATAAATATATTTTGGTACATCCAGACAATGAATGTTATTCAGCACTAAAAAGAAATGTGCTATCAAGTGATAAAATGACATGGAGGAAACTTAAATGCATATTACTAACTGAAAAAAAGCTGTATGATTCCATTTATATTACATTATGGAAAAGGAAACACTATGGAGACAATAAAAAGATCAGTGGTTACCAGGGAATAGTGAGGAGGGAGGAATAGAATAGGTGAAGCAAAAAAGATTTTCAGGGCAGTGAAACTATTCTGTATGATGCTATAATACTGGAAACATGTAATTTCATATCTATGAAAACCCATAGAATATACACCACCAAGAGTGAACCCTGAAGTCAACTATGGACTTTGGGTGATAATAATGTGTCCATGTAGATTCATCAATTGTAACAAGTGTACCACTTTCGTGTGAGATGCTGATAGTGTAAGAGGCTGTTCAAGTGTCGAGGCAGGGAGTATCTGAGAACTTTTTCTATCTTCTGTCCAAATTTGCTTTGAACCTGAAACTTCTTCCCAAAATAAAATCTATTTTAAAAAATGATCAATGTAATTCACCACATTAATAAAGGAGAAAAGCAAATGATCACCTCTATAGAGGCACAAAACATTTAATATTTCATAAAATTCAACACCCATTGATGTTGAAAACTCATAACAAAAGATGACTTTTCTAATTGATAAAGGATAATGATAAAAGTTCAGTAACACTCATTAGACATAATGAAATTAAAACCTGAGATTGAAAATGAGATGACAGTATCTTTCAAGACCATTTATGTTCAATATTGTACTAGAGGTCGTAGCCAATTCTATAAGAAAAGAAATGAAATAAAAGGAATAGGTATAAAGAAAAAAATTATTACAGGGAGATCTGTGTACAGAAAATCAAAAAAACTCTAGAAACTCTTAGAATAAATAAGCGAATTTAGCAAGGTTTCTGACTTCAAAATCAACATGCGAGAATTATTTCAATCTTTAAATACTAGCATCAAAAAAGTAAATCATATTACCATACTATTTTGAAAAATCATATACATAGAAATACAATGAAATATGTACAAGACCTCCACACACACACACACACACACACACAAAACTAAAAATTATTATTGAGTTAACTAAAGAAGACCTAAATAGGTGGAAGAATATTCCCATGGTCATGAACTAGAAGATGTCATGTTGCAAACACATCAATCCTTCACAAATTGGCCTATAAATTCAAAATAATCTTAATCAGAATATCATTTTTCATTGTTGTTGTTATTATTAAGGCACATATGATTCTAAAACTTGCATGGAGATTCAAAGAGCCAAGGATAGCCAATTATAGTTTTGATATATGACTAGATATTAGACATTATTATATAACTATAGTCATTGACAGATAAGGGCATTGACCCAGAAGAGACAAAAATACTAATGGGACAGAATAGAGAGTCCAGGACAACTTCACATATATGAAGACAATTGATTCATGAAAAAAGCAGTGAGGAATGTAAAGTCTTTTCAGATAGCCTCATGAAAAAATAATTATTGACCCCCTTACTGCACACCATATAAAAATGTTAGGTGTATTGTAGCTCTAAATGTGAATGTAAAATACAACACTTCTAAAGAATAACATAGGATAATACCTTCATGACCTTTGAGAAGACAAAGGTTGCTTAGACAGGACTTCAAAAATACTAACCATAAAGGAAAAGATTAACACATTGAACTCCAATATTTTGGAATACTATTTAACACTGAACAACAACAACAAAGATCCCCAAATAAACATACTTTACTCTTCCATTTATATAAAATTTAAAAGCAATCAAAACTAATCCATAGAATAAGATGTCTGAATCTTGGCTACCTTTAGGGAGGAAGAAGCAGTGCCTAGAGTGGGATATGAGAGTTTGTTGGAGGACAAGGGCCATTGCCAGTATTAATTTTTTTTGTTTGGGTGGTGATAGCTCACGATAATTCATAAAGTTGTATACTATGATTTGTGTATATTGTATAGTATGTTATAGTTCACTTTAAAAGTTTATTTTTAAATAAGTTGGCAATCACCAAGTGAATACAAAGGCTGTAGCACAATACTAAGAACTCCTGCATTTTCATTGGAAGATTAAGGAGCACTTGAAAGACATGCTAATAAAACATATATAAAAGAGAAATTTCAGCATTTTGCCTTGTGCTGATGAAAAAGAATGATCTAGAGAGGAATCAGTTTAAAAATACATATCAACAGGTGTGACCCAGGCTGTGACTGAAACAGACCAAATTGTATCCAGGGATATCAAATTGTTGATTAATTTGTAATTTCCCACCTAATCCCACTGAGCCAGCGTAAAATATGATATGTTACCAAAATTAACCTGCATGAGGGAGTCAGAAAAGTTAAATACACAGAGTAGAATTGTCCAGCTCATTAGCGAGTAACACACTTCTGATCTAGGAGAATCACTATGTCTCATCCATCATAGTGCTTATTCATCCATAACAGTTAAAAGATAGAAATGCAAGAACGGGTAGTGCAGACACACCTATACCACATACATGCATACATAAACACACACATACAAGCACACACAGGCACATGCACATTTCCTTAATCATTCACTAACTACAAACCAGCGGGGTGTATGTGTGAGCACTGGGGAGATGAAGTGGAATAGGAGAAACATATATGCAACCTCCGCCATGAAGGCAGTGATATTATTATGATTACTTGATCTTTGTTTCATGGATTGTAAAATTCTGACACATGAACCTGTTAAGCAGACCCCTAGAAGTTACATGTCAAAATTGTCTATATATCCATGGAGGTGGTTTTTGTTTTGATTTGTTTTTATTTGGGGTGAAAGGTTCCACAGTGTTGAGCATATAACCGCTGGTTAATTTATTCTTTACAAATTGCTTTTGCAAACATCGTCTTCTTTGAATTTCATAACTAACCTGGGAAAAAAAGACAGCATAGTAGGTAATATATTATTCTAAAGATTAGGACAAAAAAGCTTAAATAAGTTAGATGGCCTGTCCGAAGCCGCATAATAAGTGATAGATCTGAGGGTTGGATCAAGTGTACAATTTCTTTAAAATCTCTGAAAAATGTTTGACACATATCCACATTAACCTCAGCAGGACAGGGAAAGCATGATTCCAGGAGGCACTCCATTTCCCTCCGTAGCAAGGGTCATGTGAACCACCTTCAGAGTCACAAATCTTTCCTTTCCTAAACTTCCATCGCAGTTCTGCCTTGTAGAGTTCTGCCATATTAGTTGAATGCTTTGTCCTCAAGTCCTGCCACCATTTGGATGGTTGAAAGTACAGTATGCTTCTTCCTAAGCCTCAGTATTTATCTTGCACTATCAGTATTTCCATATGATACAAAGTGTAGGCTTGATCCCACAACGTGAAGCAGTGAATAGTGGCTTCACAAAGTCCTCTCAGACCCTGCCTCACAAAATATGTGTGAGCTGATTAAAAGCCTACTCTTCACATTTCCCCTTCTACAAAGCCATGCAAATGTGGAGGTTGCAGCTGGATTTAGGATTCCTCAAGAAGCAGCAAAGAGAACAAGACATGGAGTCAGCCTTCACAAAGCCTGTGTCAGCGTATCTCATGTGCACAGGAACATGTGGCAGGCTAAGCTGTGATGGGCAATAAAGGACAGCCAGGCTGACAAAGTGTGGGGAGCATATGGCACGGGTGGGGCAGATAGCCATGTCAGGAATGCACGCACATATGGTGATGATAGTGTGTATGGGATCGTATCCTTAATCTTTTTTTTCCAGAAAAATCTGTACACACACACACACGCCCCAACCAAAGATGAGAGAATGTCAGTATGGAAATTAGTATTAGATACCATGTAGCCCAACTCCTACTTTTTATAGAAGAAACTGAAGCCTAGAATGTATAGGACAGAACATATTCCAGGTCACACAAACAAACCCAGGAGCTAGAATCAAGACTCCTTATTCTCAGTGTAGAGTTCTTGTGTCCACACTAAGCTACTTCTAAAAAAAAAAAGAAATGACAGCACCCAGATTTATCTACCTTTCCCCAAATGGAACTAAAGCTCTTCTGGACAGAAAGCCCTTGTAGCAGGTCTTAAACAAGGCAAGAGAAGATTCAGACTCTGGACTGATGTCTTTATGTCAACCTTTGATTGTAAAACTTAAATGGAGTCTTGGGAAGTCCAAAAAGGAGCAGAAATCTGTCAGCTTGAGGGAACCAGAAGGTCCCCAGACCAATGTATTGAAGACATGCTCAACTGATCCCTCCAGCAAAGAAGCCAAGTTAGCACAAAGGCAGAGACACATGGAGCCACTTGCATTTCCCCTCTGACAGGCTCCCAGGAGGGAAGGGCCTGGATGTGGGCAAAAGAGGTGGTGGACGCCACATGTTTTGGAGGATTTCTTCAGACCCTCAGCCAAAGAACCAAGTGCTTATGGAGCCTCGCTCTCCTTTTCTTCTTACTCTGCTGCATAACTGCAGATGCCTCTGCCTGACTACCCTGACATCTCCAACCCAAATATGAGTCTCCTTTCCTAGCCACTTTCCCATTCCCCTGGTTCTTATCTAGACTGGTGATCTAGCAGTGACCTTTAAAGCCCTCTCTGGCATCTATGGTGACCTAAGTAAAGATTTTAAGGGGCCCATGACTGGGGCAGCCAGCTGAGCCATGGTTCAACCAGTTTTCTCAGGGTTACACATCTTAGACACAGAAAAGGAGAACACAGAGGAATATAGTTCTTCCATTTTGTTGCTTGAGTCATCTAAGCTCCTTTTCCAGGCCCTCTCATGACAGCCTTCCACAAGAACTCCAGTCAATATTATTCTTTCCCGTATCAGAAGTATAAATCAATCTCTTAATCTCAACTGATTACTAACTCTTAATCTCAACTCATTATTTTTATCCTTTTGTCTCTAGCCCAGGCACAGCACTTGTAGAGTTGCAATAAATATTTGACAGAGGGAAGGAAGGGAGGGAAAAAGAAAGGATGGGTGTTCCTTGAAGTATAGCCCCATAACTTCATAATATGTGGTTTGCTGTTTTTGTTACTGTTTGATTGGTTTCTGATTTGTTTTGTGGCTCTGTAAGTCCTAATGGACTTTGTATGCAATTTTTCTCATAAATATTAATGATACCTTATTTGAGGAATAACATTAATGCTGTATTTTACTGTTTACAAAGTTCTTAGATACAACATTGTGAAGTCAGAGGTGTTGTCCTTTCACTAGATGAGGAAGCTGAAGCTCAGATAACTTAAAAAGCATGTCCAAGTTCATATAGCTAGTCAATGGCAGAGATCAGACACTTACCTCCAAGTATAACCCAGTGCTTGAAAGCTTGGGCTTGGGTCACTCTGCCTGGGTTTGAAGTCTACATTCTGCTTCTCACCAGCCATATGGCCTCAGGAGAGTTGCCTTCTTGGTGTTTCACAGTCCTTGTTTGCAAAATTGGATTATGAATGGGCTAACCTCATAGGATTTTGTCAGGATGATGTGAGACAATCATCTTAACATAAAGTGCTTAGAAACTTTCTTTCCAAGGCAAGCGCTCCATAAATGTTGGTAACATTCATTCATTAGTTCAACATATATTAAGTGAGCCAATACTGTGCGCCAAGCTCTAGTTTAGGCCACTGGGATAGAACAGCAACACAGACAGACATCCCTGCCTTTGGGGAGCTTACTTCTAACAAGGAACATCATGCAATAAATAAAATAGATGAACTTTATACTATTTTTTAGTTTGAGAATCAGATGGTGATATGGTTTGGCTGTGTCCTCACCCAAATCTCATCTTGAATTGTAACTCTCATAATTCCTATGTGTTGTGGGAGGGACTTGGTGGGAGATAATTGAGTTATGGGGGCAGTTTCCCCCATACGGTTCTCACGGTAGTGAATAAGTCTCAGGGGATCTGATGGTTTCATAAGCAATTCCCCCTTTCACTTGGCTTTCATTCTGTCTTGCTTGCTGCCTTGTAAGATATGCCTTTTGCCTTCCACCACAATTATGAGGTCTCCCCAGCCAGATGGAACGGTGAGTCCATTAAACCTCTTTTTCTGTATGCATTACCTGGTCTTGAGTATATCTTTATTAGCAGTGTGAGAACAGACTAATACAGATGCTATGTGGCTCATGCAAAAGTCAGAGCTGGAAAAGTAAAAATGGAGGCATCTATATAGGAGAGATGTTAAAGATCCCCTGGTGGCTAAGAGTGTTGAAAAGAAAGAAAGGGCTCAAAGACAGAATCTCGAAAAAAGGTCACAATTAAGGGATGTGAGAAGAAGAGAAAGGGAGCAGATATAGACATGAGAGAAGCATCGAGAGAGTGGCATAAAAGCTCAGAGACAGAGGGTTCTGGAATCACCAGGACTCATCCAAAGAGTCAGTAAGGCAAAGAATGTGAAGAAGAGGTTGGATTGCTGACCAGGAGAACAGCTGTAATCCAGAGAGGAGTAAGGAAGTCAGGGGACAAGGAGTGAAGATATGGGGAAGGAAGGGAGAGCAGGAAAGAGAGAGAGGAAAGGCAACAAGTCTAAATTCTTTTAACATTTGGCAGCAAAACAAAGAAGGTGGCATGAGAGAAAGAGGGAAAGGAGGAAGATTGCAGGAATGGTGTTTTCAGGCTGAGATGATGGGAGGATGTCTGTGGGCATAGGGGCATCATAGAAGAATCAAAACTACTTACTGAATATTGTATAGGTTCAATGTCTTAGAGACTAAGAACGCAGAATCATTCCTTATTCAATTCCCCTGTATCTTTCCCTAGACAGCGAATCATACTTGTTTGTATGTAAGGACACTTATCTATATTCCCAGAGTCTTACACCATCATCTCACGTAGAAAGGGCAGAGTCCCCCAGAGAAGGGAGATGAACTCTTTTGATTTTGTGTCCTTCCTTCCCACCACAAGATGTTGAATATAGAGCTATGTTCAAACTGCATGTGCTACAAAAACCCACAGTATGCAGGCT
Source organism: Trachypithecus francoisi (assembly GCF_009764315.1). NCBI lineage: Eukaryota > Metazoa > Chordata > Mammalia > Primates > Cercopithecidae > Trachypithecus > Trachypithecus francoisi. The sequence continues at coordinate 40,701,583 of NW_022681474.1, read as the reverse complement.
GACTGGTTAACCCTTTATCCATGAATCAGAAGAACAAATACGTTGTGTACCTTCCTTTCTGAAATCTTACCTCAGAAGAGTCCACCATCTTTCTGAAATACGTTGGGGAAGTAGAGCCCTCCCTCCCCGTGTAGAAGCAGGAGAAAATACAAAATGACAACTGAAGATTTGTTCCAGGCTAAGAATTACACGATGTGGGGAGCAAACCACAAGCTAGGCAGCTACAAGCACCTTTTCTTAACCATTCCTCCAAAATAAGGCAAGATTTCACTTATTTTTCTCATGCACTCATGCTGGAGTTTTAATTCCAAGCCTCCAGCTGGTGAGTCAAACAAAATTTGGGAAATGTTCAAAATCTTGAGAGAATTCAAAGGGTAATTTGGTCTCATCAAAACCAAACTAAACCATTGGCAAACAGAGGCTGGCGCCTTGTAAATGCACTAGGAGGTGTCCCAATAGAACTCGGAGATTTTGCAAACATTCTCCATTCCCTCAGTGGATTTCTCACCAAGTGAAGGCCAGCGCCTCCATCTGCTTTCCATCACTGTCCCCGCTGCTGCTTTCTGGCAGAGCTCTACCCTGGTTACATTTGTTATGTCTCCAAAGTAGCCTGCCCCAAAAGAGCACAGGGAGGCCCAGGCAAAGTTTCCCAGCCTGGTGCTGAGTTCAGAGACTGTGCCTCCTGTCAGGGGTGTGGCTGCATCCCCCACTGCTGGCACCCTCACATTCACTTCTCTGTACCTCCTCTTTCCACTCCTGGAGAACAGCCATCAGCATATGATAATGAATGTGCTTTGAGATCCAACAATGGGCAACACTATGCCACAAGCAGAATTTTGGCCAAGAACGTGTAATCATATAACCTGAAGCACTTGAAAAATAGTGAGGAATTTATCTGAAGTAGAACGATAGGAATGTCCCTTTAGGGAAATAATGTCGTTGACCTTAGGCAGATGCATTCCACCCAGAGAGTCCATGAAACATGGATGTAAGGTATACATAATCATCCTAATTACATTAGATTTTTAAAAATCATTTGTACAGAACTGGCACTAGGCTTAGAGTGGAAGTTGAGATCCCAGCAAATGATGCAGCATAAATGTGGATGAAATCTGGTCTGAACCACGTATACTGTGGAGAGCCATCCTCAAGAAGGTGCCCTTTACCCGTCTCCAACATGTACTACTGAAATGACTTGGTAGGTGGGCATGAGAACAAACTCAGCCTGCAAATGACACTGACAAGTTGTAACACTAAGGTCGGTTAGCATTTTCCTTTTATTCTTCTCTAGTAAAACAGTACTCAAGATAGCTATGAATAAAAACTTCCTCTCATGGTTGTTATGATGGTGAAATAAAAACAACAACAGAAAAATGACAAACATCTCTTGCATGAATTGCATCTCTTGCTCCAACCCTCTCTCTGGTCTCCCTGCACATACCTATGGATGGCAGCCAGAATGATCTTTCTGGTGTTTTCTTTTGTTTTGTTTTGGAGATGGAGTCTCGCTCTGTTGCCCAGGCTTGAGTGCAATGGCACGATCTCAGCTCACTGCAGCCTCTGCCTCCACGGTTCAAGCATTTAACCTATCTCAGCCTGCTTGGATTACAGGCGCTCACCACCATGCCTGGATAATTTTCGTATATTTAGTAGAGACAGGGTTTCACCATGTTGGCCAGGCTGGTCTCAAACTCCTGACTTCAAGTGATCCACCCCCCTTGACCTCCCAAAGTGCTAGGATTATAGGTGTGAGCCACTTCTCCCAACCAGAATGATCTTTGTAATAAGCCAATGTGATCTTTCAGCTTCTCCAGTTTAAAACTTCTTGATAGGGACTGGGCCACAGTGGCTCGCACCTGTAATCCCAGCACTTTGGCCCATTATACATGTTGTTCTCCCAAGGTGAGCTCTTCCCACATTTCTCCCTGGTCAGTTGCGACACAGCTGTCAAGTCTTCAATGTTACCTCTTCCAGGAAGACTTCCCTAATCCTTGCTTTAAATTGGGTTCTACATCCCTTCAAATGTTCCCATAACTCTGCATGTTCACTATAAAGCTCTTACCATATTGAATCGTTAACATAAATTTATTTTTGTAGATTCTATCCTCTGGGAGAGCAGAAGTTCATTTTGCCTACCAGTTTATTCTCATCACTGCCCAGCAAGTAGCAAGCATTTAATAAATGCTCACTTTAGTGTTGCTATTACATATTGGGAAATGCTAAAGTTGACCATGCACTTGATATTAATATTTTAAAAGACTAGCATGCAGTCAAAAAAAGTGAAATTCACAGAGATATATAACATAAAACTACTTTATATGTGTTCACTGAAAAAAGTAAAATAAAAAATGTCAATTTTCACCAGGATCACAACTACATACCAAAATGTATGCACTGAAAAAAGAAAGGCTAGGCCGGGCACGGTGGCTCAAGCCTGTAATCCCAGCACTTTGGGAGGCCGAGACGGGTGGATCACGAGGTCAGGAGATTGAGACCATCCTGGTCTACACGGTGAAACCCCGCCTCTACTAAAAAAATACAAAAAAAACTAGCCGGGCGAGATGGCGGGCGCCTGTAGTCCCAGCTACTCGGGAGGCTGAGGCAGGAGAATGGCAGGAACCCGGGAGGCGGAGCTTGCAGTGAGCTGAGATCGCGCCACTGCACTCCAGCCTGGGCTACAGAGCGAGACTCCGTCTCAAAAAAAAAAAAAAAAAAAAAAAAAAAAAAAAAAAAAGAAAAAAGAAAGGCTAGAAATAAAGTGAATGTGTTAGCAATGGATTGTGGGTATCAGAATTATGGGTAGTTTTTTTCTCCCAATATTACTAATTTTCTAAATTTTATAAAATAAACATTTTTAGAATACAAAATGTAATTTAAAAAATCTAATGTTAACCCATTTGTGCCAGAGGTTGCAATTTTTATATATGAAAATTCAAACCTTGGCAATGACTTTGAACAGTAGGATATAAATAACTCCCAAAAGCTTAGCATTCCAGTAATGGAACACTAGGCATAAAAGGGTTAATAGTTTCAAGCTACAAAATAAAATGTTCTCATTGCAGAAAAATGTCAAACTACCAAAAAGCACAAAGCAAAAGAGTATGAAAATCACTGACAATCTCACCACGATTGCATGTGATAAGTGTCCATCCTCTTGTGGAGAAGGAGAGAATGAATGAATGAATGTTTGTTTAAAATCACCTGGACAAGTGACACCAAGTGGCAAACTGAAAGAAAGTAGACTGAACCATAGGGCCTCCTTGGAGTCTCCAGATGGTAGTAATGAGAGGTAAATATTCCTTCTTTGTTTGCTTCCATCATTCATTCATTCCTAAAATATTTTTTGAGCTCCTACCAGGTGCTAAATGCCTTGTACCACAATAGGGAGAAAATAAGCCCAGGGTTCCAAAGTCATCTGTCTATGTTTATAATGTGACTGCTACATGAGGGGAGTATGTAAACCACCAAAGGAAAGCTGTCAAGAGGAGAATTATTTCTTTCCAGGAGTGAGGAAGGAAGGAATTGCCCAGCAGCGGAGGTGGAAAGTAGAACTGAGCAATGTAGCAGGAATCCTGCAGCTTTGGAGGAGAAAGAAGAACCCAGCAGAAAAACAAAAGGGAAAACAAAAAAGGCAAACTTCAGAGGTAATTTCAAAAAGCAGGAAATGAACTGGACAGTTTGGTCCTCAAACATTACAGCTCTTATTTAGTGAAAATCACATCAATATAAATGAGCAGTCTCTGCCCTGGTGCCTGAAGGACCAAGTTTGGTTTTTGGTTAAATATTGACAGGAATAATTTATATTTCTAGAACCATGTGCATAGGACATTTCCTTACAGAATCAATGAGAATTATGAGAACATAATTATCAGTACATAATCAATGAGAATTATGCTTTTAAATAAACTCCACAGAGGTCAGAAATATGACTAGAGAGCAGAACTAACCAAAGGTGAGTGTTTTACATACTTAGATGACCATTCAAGGCCCTCTCTCTAGTTCTACAAGGGCTCTACCAAACCCAGCTAGTACCGGGTGCTCTCTGTTGACCACAGACATCACCACGGTTCTGCGCTGGTGTTCTCATCCCAACACTCAAATAACCATGGAATGAGAAATTTCATTGTATGCTCCAAACCCTTCTCAAGCTCAGACTCTCATTAAATCCAATTGTTCTGCATTTTCCTTTCTTTGGATTATGATCTTTATAGGTGCTGAATAAAATAAAAAGCAATAAGTGTTAGTTGAGATAACACTGGTAGGAGTAGGGAAACTTGCATTCTTGGTTATAATTTTAAACTGTGTTCCCTCTCATCTGCAATATGGCAGAAAATGACTAATTGTATTGAGAGTTATTATCTCCTTGCATAAGGTCCAGCTCTGATAATCTAAAATTCTATGTTTAACATACAGCCCTTCTTAATAGGAATGTCTTAAAGATCATATTTTAATTCAAAACAAATGTTCTAATTTGGTCTCCTATTAAGTGTAGTTAAATGAAGAAATTGCCCTGCCTATATGAAGTCATTTATTGAGTTCAACTATGTATAAGCAATACAAAGTAATGTAAAAGAAATAACCTAGGATTTAAGGATAGCAGACAGTTTTGGCTCTTACATGGTCACCTTCTGGCTATGGAATCTTGTGCATATTTCTTAATCCCTCCTGTATCTCTTTTTACTTACCTATAAAACTGACAATGATCATAAAATCTATTTTACAGGGTTGTTGTGAGTTGCATGAGATAATGAGACAAAGGTTCGTTATTCTAATTCATCAAATCTCAAGGTTGAGAAGAACTTAGAAGTTATTCTTGCATTGGATGAAAACTGGTCCCAGTAACTTCTAGAACATTAATTTATTCATTATTTTGCCAAGTCTCCTTTCAAGTACAGAGTGTGTGTTCCAACTCTTCTGGGCATCTCAGGTCCTCAGATTTTGATTGAATGAGAGAATCAATGAAACAACAGAAATTTTAAGTTTGTTATTATTATTTAAAAGCAAATAGAAATAGGATAGTACTGAGTCTTCCCACATATGGAGCACCTGGCAAACAACTCTTTTTCTCTTAAGACATATGTCTTAAGAGATATGTCTTAAGCAACTTTGAGTATTACTCCCTGCCTTCCTTCACTCTCCACCACAGAGCCCAGGCTGATGTGCACACTCCTCGTTCTGTGCATCCTTCAGCTGCCACATCTCTGTGGTAACACCTAATCCACAGCCCTACATTCCCATCCTTCCTGTGCACATGAGCTTTTTGAGGCATGGACTGGATCTTTTTTATGGGCATTCAACAAATGTTTGTGGGTGGATGGAGGGATCAAAGGATGCATGAATGGGCAGATGGTGAAGAGGGAAAGATGACTGAGTGAACTGTAGCTCAGCTGTACCGAGATCTTGACCAATTATTCCAGCCTTTCTGAGTTTTTTTAAAACTTTGAAGTTTTTCTACCTTAAAATATGAGTAGAATCAAAGACCATCGCAAGGGCCTCTTGGGCTCGTTCTACGGACCAATAATAAGGTTTCATGTTTTGCTTCATAAATCTGCTCCAGGGAAGGTCCCTTTTTTCACCATGTATGCCTACTTTCGGAAGGGACATATTCAAGGTCATGATGAATGAAAGGACACCTGACAACCCACTCTGAATCAGCCTTGTGTATCAAGGCAGGGCAGATGTCACAGCCAACTCCACTCCCATGACAGCCACAGAGGCAGAGCAAAGCGAGAAGGACCACTGTGGTCACCTTTTCACCTCTTCAGGAGGAAACATTTTTTGCCACCAAAAGACCATGAGAGGCTGGAATATGTGTCTTTAGAACATAGAGGCTTAACGGGTATCTCTAACTGGCTATACATCTTACTGCTATTTTGTTAATAAAATCCAAATGTGTACCTATCCCAACATCTCTGTTCCACATATTCAGAGTATAAGAAAATAGGGTAGCTTTCATCAGAAGCCCTTTTAGGATATTCACACCTCTCTACCTACTGCGTTTGATATTTTAACAGTTTGTGCGTCATGTTGGGATCTAATGAAGATGCCACAGAATAGACATTAAAAGATGGCACTGCAACATAAATTTCATGGTGTTCCCTTTCTGCCTGTTAGTACCGTAGGATGTGTGGACTTGTGCACAGCCGCCCTTTCCGGAATGCCGGCCATATTTCCCAAACCCATCCACTCAGCACTTCCCCTGGTTTTAAACAAAGAACATATGCAGATGTAAATGAGCTCCATCAGTGCTTCCTGTTGTTCCTCTTGTTTGGTAATTTGTGGGTTTTCCTCACTGGCCAGTTAAATAAGAGGACCTTTGGAGCAGAGAACACTTTTGGATTTTCAGACTGCATAATAAAATGGTCATCTTTTTAAAATAAAGCTGGAAAAAGTTTCAAGTGCTAAGGTTATCCTCACAAATACAGACAATTTTCAGGAAATGGAAGGTCAGGAAAAAGTGTGACACAGAAACAGAAAGATAAAGCAAGAGACACAGAAAAGGAGAAAGGAAGGCACAGGGGCTGAGGAAAGTATAGGAATAAATTACCTTTTAATGTTTTAATCCTTCAGAATTAAAACAGGAAGAACTCTATGAATGAATAACTAGCAAAAGGCCACAGTGTGATTGTCTCCACTGTTCTTCCTGTCCCATTTAGAGGTCCAGTTCTTACCAGGTCCAATTACAAACACATCCCATCAGCTGTGAGCTCTGACTTCTGAAGTTCAGTCTGCTGCATAACCATGAAAAGATACCACCAGTCAATCACATCCTTAGACAGGCGAGAACTGTCTACTTGGATTAAAATAGTGACAAGTCTGGTCCTTTACACAGTTGTAGAAGCAGCAGCCCACTGTTCCTGGCAGGGCTGCATTTGCTTCTCCCCAAATCCCCTGTCCCTCACCTGAACTGTGTTGAAACACACCTGGGCACCATACTTCCCATCAAAATCTAATGCAGCCTTTATTGCACCAAGTGACAAAAGCTGGCCTCAGGTACAAAAGGAGACCAGAATGCATGTACTGCAAAGGTTTCTTTCCTCTGTCTTCAAGTCAGAAAGGAAATCCTGAAAGAAAATAGAAACTTTGAAGATTGTACAGAAGAACTGGGGACCAAGATGGTCAAATTCTTTGGGGCCTTATGAGTCTGGGTCCTGCCAACTGTATCAGTTTTTTATTGCTGTTGTAACAAATTAAACTCAGTGGCTTAAAACAACATGGATTTATTATCTTACAGTCTGGAGATCAGAAGTCCAAAAAGGATCTCCTGAGCTAATAACATCAAGGTGTCAACTGGTCTGGTTACTTCTGGAGGCCCCAGAAAATAATCATTTCCTTTTGCCTTTCCAGTTTCTAGATGCTGCCTGTATTTCTTGGCTTGTGGCCCCTTCCTTCATCTTCAGATTACATCATTCCAACCTCTATTTCTGTTGTAACATTTCCTTTCCCTGTTTGTATCCCTGCTGTTTCCTTTTTATAAGGATTTTAATTTTTACACTGGGCCCACCCACATAGTCTAGGATAATCTCTCCATCTCAATATCCTTACCTTAATCACATCAGCAAAGTCTCTTTAAGAGTGTCCAAAGTAGGAAGTTGAGGTTTTATACAGCATGGCAAGGGAAGGCTTCAGTGAGAAGTTTGGAGGAAACAGCTCAAGGAAAGAAAGAATTGAGCCATTCAGATACCCAGGAAAGAGCATCCAGGCTGGGAATACAGTAAGGGAACAGACTGAGCAGCAAGCATGTCCAGTGTGGCTACAGTGGAGTGAGCCAGGGGAGAGAAAGAGGCAGATGAGGGCAGAGAGATCTCACGGGTGCCTCATACACCATTGTAAGACCTTGGCTTTTATTATAAGTAAAAGCCAGCCATCAAGTAAGCACATTTAGGGTTGGAGATTTTTCAGGGATTTATTTATTTATTTATTTTAGCTTGCTCACACACAGACATTTAAAAATTACTGCTAAATGCTTCTTTTGGGGAATGTGAAACACTCATAATAATAATAAAAAAGTGCCTTGGGCTTTCTTACAACTGGATACATCAAAGGGTTTTCACTAGTAATTTGGGGAGCGTCCGCCTCTGGGTGCCACTGCTGTGATTTCAAAATAGAATTATCTCGTGCTATGTGATTTCTTGAATCATTAGTTTTCCATTTTCTCTTCCTCTTTTCTTTTGGTTCAATTTTTTTTAGTCCAGTGCTAGTATATGCAAGCCATTTTTTTTAAAGGTGACTCATGGGCATTTGGGTGAAGGGGGCACCTGCGAAAGAGGGAAAGGAATTGAGCCTCTTCCCTGGGCTCAGGCAGGACCCAGCATCCTGCATCTGTTTCATCAGCGGAGAGTGGGCGCCATTCAGGGTGTCCGGCTTTGCTAAGACAATGGGAAGATCTTAAGGAAGAGACGGAAGGTCAAGGGGGGAAATTAGGAAAAGAGAACTCTTCACAATCCAGTGGATTACCTTACTTGATTTAATTAACCCTTTCACTGCACCACGTGACTAGAATGAGGGCATTTTTGCCACACAGAGAGAGCTCTTACCAGAAGCACAACCATCATGAACAAAATAGAACCTTGGTCCCACCCCTTTAATTACTTGGCTGACAGCAAGCTGAAACTCCTCAAAATTATAATTATCAACAATTCGAACTCATTATGCACTGAACAGTACTTATCTCTGAAGATTAATAATTTTAGCATTATCAAGGAAAAATAACAAAATTACTTAATTTTCTTCTCAGCTAACGCCCCTAATTTTTTAAGGAACAGTCTGTAGGAAGGGAGCCAGCCAGGCACTACTGGCCCCAAGGGGCTTCCTGGGTTAGCATCTACATATAGGGAGTCCACAGAATGGGCACGCCAGACAGGTGGGCCCAGGTGTGCATGAATTAGGACTTTGACTTCCTGACCCTCTTACCTGTCTTTTCCCACCTCTGACTTCCAAGATCAGCAACAAGAGGTGCTTGGCAAAGAGGATGAGGAGGAAGTATCTCAGGGACGCTGATTCTTCTGCTGGGTTTTTGGTACAGGGTCTATGCACATGCCAACATTTCCACATCTGCACTATACAGTGGAGAATTTTTTTTTAATGAGAAACAATTAAAAAGATGAGTTCAGGCATAAAGGGAAGAAGAACAAGCAGGAGACTACAGGAGAGATTAGGACAGAGCTATCTGGGGAGCACAGGGCCACTGCTGGGGCACTCCTGTTTGATGAAGGGCAACATGCAGAACAAATAAAACACTTCTGGGGCCCCAGTTTGGGCTATAAGGTGCCCATTTGTGACCTTTGAAACAAATCTAACAGTCCTTGAGGTTCTGTGTGAAAGGAACAAATCTCATTCGCAAAGCTCTCCCTAGGAACTACACATTCCTTGGCCCGCCTATGATTATTTACATCCTTGTAAGTTACAAGTCCCTGAAAAAATCTCTATTTTAAAGAATGCAGAATAGCTATGTTGACAAAGAAAAAGGAATTAAATTAAGGTAGAAAATGCAGGGACAGTGCATTGCTATAAAATCCCTCCTTAGTGATTCTTAGGTGTGAAAATACAGGATCACAGACCTAGACAAGCCCAGAGGCAAGCTGTGTCCTCACTATGGCCAGTATAGTGTTGGTGTTAAAGAACCAGCTGGACCTTGCACAGTGGCTCCTGCCTGTAATCCCAGCACTTTTGGTGGTCAAGGCGGGAGGACCACTTGGGGCCAGGAGTTGGAGACCAATCAATGCAACATACCAAGACCCTACTTCTACAAAAAAAGATGAAAAATTAGCCAGGTGTGGTGACACATGCCTGTAGTCCCAGCTACTCAGAAGGCTGAAGTGGGAGGATTGCTTGATCCAGGAGTTTGAGGCTGCAGTGAGCCATGATCCCACCACTGCATTCTAGCCTGGGTGACACAGCAAGAATATAGCTCTAAAAAAAGAACAATAAAATAAAATAAAGGATCAGCTTCATCTTACCTTAGTAAATGCCCCAAGCCTCCTCTCTTCCACACTCTCTAGGCTACTGCAGCACTGGCTTTTGTGTCTAGCTCTTGGCTATTTCAAGCTTGTTCCAGCCCCAAGGATTTTGACCTAGCACATTCTTCTGCCTAGAAACTGCCCCATATTCTTGGATTGGCCTAACCTCTTCACCTCCTGCAGATGTCCACTCAAATGCCAACTTCTCAGGGACAGCTCCCTCATCATCTTTCTTTAAGGTAACATGCTTCCTGCACCATACTCAGGGACTCACCAGCATATCACCTCATTTGATTCTCTTCATAGTACTTATGACTTTCCGAAATCATCTTGCTTATTGTCTGTTGTTTGCTGTCTCCCTCCACCCCATCCCTGCTGCTGCCAGAGCTATATCCCTGCCCCTTTAGTTTCCCACTATACCCCAAGTCAGGGCCAGCTACATGATTTCCAGGGTCCAGTACAAATGAAAATGCAGGCACTTGTTCAAAAGGCAAGAGAAAACCTTTTCCTATTTGTCTGTAAGCTCGCTCATGATCTCCTCTCTTTCTCTCAACCTGTCATAATATTTGCTATTTAATATCGTTTCCTCACTAGCAGCAAGTACAGATCCTCCCAGGTACCCAGGGTCCTTACTCTGTGACCTGGAACACAGGGCATGTGTACCCAACCCCAACTCTCCCTGTGGTTGTGCCCAGGCCCCTGCCATGGTGGAAGGGTGAGGAGAACAAGTGGTTTAGAATCTGTGTCAGGGAGGCAGAAGGCACAGGCAAATTGGCAAATTCCCTGAGCCCCAGCATATATCCCACTATCTTCTGGGACTTCACTAAGAAAAAACAGATTCAAAAATAAAATGATTAAGAGTCTCAAGAAGATGGTGATGTTAATTAAACATAAAACCCCAAGAACAAGGTGTCTTTCTAAGCATGATGTCCATGAGTCCACGTCAGCCCCTAGGACAATGCCTGGTATGCAGTAAAGGAATGAATACAAGAATAAGCAAGTAAATAAACCAAGAGTTCCACAAACCACTTCTATTGTGCTGTCTTGTGGGTACACCGGCTTGCTTTTCATGAACAAGAAGAACATACCATCCATTGAGTCGTTGGAGCATACCATCCATTGAGTCTCATCCACTGAGAGCATACCATCCATTAAGTCGTTATATTGGAAGCTCAAGGGCATGGAAAGATGAAACGGAAGAAGCCTCCTTCATATAATCTGCAGCCTAGCACAGGTTGAGTATCCCTAAGCTGAAAACCCAAAATCCAAAATGCTCTGAAACCCAAAATGTTTTATGCACCAACATGACCCTCAAAGGAAATGCTCATTTGAGCATTTCAGATTTTGGATTTTCAGACTGGAGATGCATAATGCAGATATTCTAAAATCTCCCCCAAAACCCCAAATTCTAAACACTTCTGACCTAAAATATTTTTGATAAGGGCTACTCAACCTGTAGTACAGATACAGCAATGTTCTCAAGCCAGTCCCCTATGAGGCAGAAAATGAAAAGAACCTGAGGTATAGAACGATGGCAGCTCAGAGATCTATACAGCTTCATGGATGACAAAAGGTTTTATGAAAGAGGCAACATTTAAGTGGGCCTATGAAAACGATATGGGATTTAGTTATAAAGAGAATCCAGGAAATGGTAACAATGTCAGCAAAGGGTAAAAGGCAGAAAGCCAGAAATACGAACAGTACAGAGGTAATTGTGCTCAGGAAGGAGAATTGGAAAACAGCTTGAATAGGTAGTTCAAGGCCAAAGACAAAGAATCATGAGGACACTGAGTATTTCTGAGCAAAAGCCTGACAGTGTCAGGCAGTAATCTGGCTGCTCTAGGATACAGCTGTCTACCATTAGGTAACAAATTACCACAAATCTAAAAGCTTAAAATAATACATATTTGTTGTCTCACAGTTTCTGTGGGTCAGGAATCTGGATACAGCTTAGCTGTGTCCTCTGTTTCAGGCATCTCGTAAGATGGTTATCAAGGTACAGACTAGGGCTGGGGTCTCATCTGAGGCTTGACTGGGGCAGCTTCCAAGCTCAAATGGTTGTTGACAGGATTCAGCTTCTTATGGGGTCTTGGGTAAAGGGCCATAGTTCCTTACTGACTGTTGGCCAGAGGCCACCCTCTGCTGCTGCCATGTGGGCCTCTCCAACGTAGCTTCTTAATTCATCAAGATCAGCAGGAAAAAAATTTTCTACTAAAGCAGAAGTCACAATCCTATGTCATTTAATCATGAAAGTGACGTCCCATTACTTTTTTTGATAATCTGGTTACAAGCAAATCACAGGTCCCGTTCACACATAAGGGGAGGAGATGTCACAAGGGTATAAGCACCAGGTAACAGGCATTATGAGGACCATCTTAGAAGCTGCTGCCACATCATGGTAGGATGACTGGATTGGTGGAAAGACTAAATTGCATAGGCCATGAAGGAAATGATTAGACCCAATGATAAAGCAGTAACTTTAGGAAGAATGGATGTTTTCAAGTGGTATAATTCACAGGAGTTGGCAACTAGTTCTATGTGGGAAGTAAAGAAAAGGGAGAAAATAAAACTTTCAAGGTTTTGAACTCTAATAACTGGAATTAGAGGAGTAGTTAAGAGAAAGAGAGAACAGAGGAGAGGCTGGTTGCTGTTGTTTTAGGAGAAAAAAAGAGAACGTATTGAATTTGAGATCCTAGAATACTATTCAAGGTGACCATATACTTAGCAATGCTAAATTTCAGGAATGCTATGAAGGCTGGAAATCTTTATTTGGGAGACATCTGTACACAAATGACAGCTCACGGTATGTGATTGGATAAAGAAAATGGAGCGATCTCCAGTGATTTTATAGCTTGGAATGAGGAAGCTCTGGCAACTCCTCTCTTCTTGTGGGAATTCTAGCCTGACTTTTAGGTTAAAGCTATTCAGAAGGGCCGGAAGAGGACCTTCAAGTCAAAACAAAAACTTTAGTATGTGTGCGAGTCTACCAAGAGCCAACCACTTAAAAAACTGATCCCACCAGGATTTTTCCAGAGACAGAGAGAGGTCTAGATGTAGGCAAAGGCCCCTCAAAAACACAAGCACATACACTGACACGTAAATAATAATAACAATACTATGTTGTTTCTTAGTATTTTCAAATCAACTATATTATAAATTTAACCTTGGGATCACCTTTATTTCATTTTGCAGATGAGAAAACTCAGCCTAGCCCTAAATCACACAGACAACATCTATGACCAGAATCAGTGATGATCACTTTCTTCCATAATACAAAATTTTAGACCTGGAATCTGAATCTAAGATGCATTCTCCTAGATTTTCATGCACAAAGTCAAGAACCTACTTTATTAACATAAACACAAATGAACATACATTTCCCAAAGCTCTCAGAGGTTAATTAAATTTGGAAGCCCCAAAGACCCACATTTTCCAAGTAAAGAAATGATCTTGGAGTACTGAATTGAGTGGGAATAAGGAACTCCTGGCCTCCCAAGAGAAACCATCCTTTTCTGGGAAACTCATGGAAAAGGTTAAGGAAACTCAGCTGGCTTCCCAGTTGTTATCTGGTAGAGAGCTCAGCAAACTTTCAAGCCAGAACAAAAACCCAAGGCATTCCCTGTTGCCAATCCATATCATAATCAATGTTGATTGAATGTCTGAATGTAATTTGAATGAAAAGCATTTCAAAGTACAGAGGTTCTGTTCCCAATAAGTTTAGTCTATATAATCAAATGCATTCTTTCTGGCCCAATCAGCAGAGGCTTGGCAGAATAAAGGACTTTGGTATGAGCAAAAAAATCCAAGCTTAAATCTTACAATTGCCCCTTTGAGGGTCGTTGACTAGGCAAGTTTTACAGTGGTGTACTGAAATGAATACTGCCTCTATGCAAAGCAACAGGAGGTCACATTATAATTAGAATGCAATCAGTGGAATTGGTTATGGCTTGGTTTTCTTCCTGAAATGACAATCTATGCCACATCTGCCATTACATTAATATTTTCTGCATTACTAGAAGAACAGAGGGAGGGAGCTGGGGGGAGGGGGACATTAGTGTCTTTCCACTGAGCAGCTGATAGAGTTGTCTTTAGCTAGAAGTTCGCATGAGCTAATCAAGGCCCAAACAGTTCACCTTTAAAATACCCAAACCATCTGGCAGGCTGTCCCATGATAAATCTCAATGATAAATGTCTCCGTTTTGATGTTACAAAGGAGCCGCAGACCTGCTCAGTTCTGGCACAGCTGAAAACATACTGGCAACAGTAGAATAGAACTCAGATGTCCCAAAATAGAGAAGTAAATCATTTTGACCTGCAGGGCATAATATATTTAGCGAAAGCCTGATTGTAATAAAAAGGTTGGACTCATCACAGTTTGTGCTCTAGGAGTGGCAATATATTTTTTTGTAATACTTTTCGGTTTAGTGAAAACTCCAGCATGTACAATTTAAAAGCACTCATTCTTTCTCTGTTGTTCACCCTCTTGTTTTTGTGTCTTCAGGCATTTCCCTGTGCCCCTTGTGAACTACAGCAGTCCCCTCTCTCTGGTTCTCAGACATCCTGCAGGGGAACTGTTGAGGCGAGCATGCCTTCAGAATGATTAATCTGCTCGCCTTTCAGAGGTCTGTTTTGCTGGGCCCGTGGCCACTGCCAAGAAAGGACACACTGTGACCACCAGCACCAGGAAGCGAAGGCATAGCCTCCAAACTCAAGGTTAGCCCAGACCTGGTGCCGAGAGGGAATCGTAAAATAAATTATGCCGTGTGGTTTTGGAAGGGAGACTTTTATGTCCAGCCAAGCTTCAGAAACAAATTATGAAGTGGTCAGTTGGCCTTATTTATTTCATCTTTTTCCACCACAAAGTTAGGAAATTAATTAAACAGGGATATGGAGTGTTAAGGGCAAAGTATGAAAGCTTCCCAATGCTAGTGGCCCCTGCCCCCTTCCCTGGCTGGCCTGAAGCTCAGAGTGAAGGATGTCAGCCTACCACAGGCATGGCCAATAAAAACAGGGTCTCATAGGCTCCAGGGCTCCTGGGGAGCTGCCTGGGACCTTGTGACAACTGAGCAAAACCCGGCCTCCTTCTCCACCCTGGTCTGGTTGGTAGCAACGGCTTGACCGATTCCCGCCACAGCTGCTGGGGTCACTTTCTGCTAACTAATGGGAAAGACAGACTTCCCATCTGCCCCCTGACAAATGGTTAAAAAAATGATTTTGCTCACACACCCAAAAGAGAAGCCAGAAACCAGCAAGGGAGGAGACGTGTCTCTAAGAAAAGGGATTTCAATCTCACCCTCTTCATCTCCAGACAAGTTGAGGGAAAAGAGGGAAGGCAATTTCTCTGGGTAAGTAGAGTGGTGTGGCGCGGCAGAGGCTGTTTTAAAACTTCTGGGGGCCTGCAGCAATGAGGATTGATTCCTCAGACTCTCAGGAAAATGAGTGCAAGTAAATTTGAGGTAACTATTTTCAATAAGACTTGAATATATATATATATGGAGACTGACAGTCCACTTGGAGAGGGAAAGACACAATAATTTATTGGCTGTTGGCAACTCCATTGGAGACAAGTTACCCCATACCTTCTGGTCTGCCCTGGGCCAAACAACACATATCTAGTTATTTGACTGTCTTCCCATAAGTCAGTTCTAGTGGTGCGGAGAGAAGACACCCACTGGATCATCGGCATCCCCGGCTCTTTAATCATTTCTCTGGCTCTCACCGGAATCCCCTCCAGGTCACTGACATCTTGCTGATTCAGAAATGTGTAGAAAAGAGCAAGGTATTTCAGCTGACATTCCTGCAGGTTCAGTGGGGAAGTAGAAAAGAAACAGTGGAAAGGGGCCCCTCTCTCTACGGGGTAAGAGAGTGCACATGAGTGGCTACAGCTGAAAGAATCGCATCGTCACTTTCTTTCTGCACCATATGGTCTCTCCCTCTCATATCTGATTTATGACTCCTGATCACCACAGATCCTTTGGCTAGGCCACTTTCCACATGTCAACCTACTGTAGAATATTTGGGTGCCAACATTTCCCCCAGGGAAAAGAAGAGACAAAGAATAATGATGTCTTTTCTTCTGTCCCCCACTGCCTCCCTACCATGTAGCATTTCTAGTTTAGTTTGTATCATCTGACACAGGAAACCTAGGCTCTTTCTCTAGCCCTTCAAACATGGCAGCTTCCAGCCATCCTCTTCAATCAAAAATGCCCATAGGTTCAGGGGGAAAAACACAGCCCATGGTAGGATGCTAAAGCCCTTAACTAACTCATCAATTCCAATCTACTAATTGGATTCCGACCTTCTCTTTTCACAAGGAACTGTTCGTATCAGGTAGCCCTAGAAAATGAAATGAAATGAAGTAAAATAAAATAAAATAAAATGAAATAAAGCAAAATAAAATGTCATCAGCACTACTGTTGTATAGTAGTATCTCTTACAGTTATGCAGTTTATATTTTATTCTCACCAATTCAATTCATCATGTTTTCACACTGTTTTAGAAATACAATTATTTATTGATTGCCAGTAAGTATTGAAAAATATTCATTCATTTGATAAATAATTATTGACTACCAGGCACTTCCCTAGATTTAGAGCTACAAAGAGAGTTCTTGAATAATTTGACAGTCTGGCTAGAGTGATCTAATGTGAGTCTTAGATTAAGGAAAACTAATATGGGAATCTGAATACACAGCACAGAAAAGAAAAAGAACACATAAGCAAAATAACACAAATGGCTCTAATTCATGTGGTATGAAGGCAATGCACTTTTGGGAATGGGTTCACATGTGCTCATCAGCAACTACTGTCAGTGTTAGGAGGTGACAATGTTTGTGGCATACAAGCGAAGCCAAGCTGCCCTCTGATGAGCCAAGTCTGCATTCATTTTCATCCAGATCCCCCATGTTGTATGGGCCGAGGGGCAATGACTATAATTGTCTGCTAAACAAACTACAAAGGAGAATCGGCTGAGATTGTTGGGCTATGAATCCAAAGATGCATATTATAAAGAAAAGCAGCAATAATGAGGCAATTATGAGAGTCAGCCAAGGATACACTGGGGTGGCGTCATTGAGCAAAAGCTCTGAAAGGTTTGGAGCTGAGCGAGGACTAAAAATATGGTTTAATTCAGGTTGGTCACATTTCATACAAGAGGGTATTGCACTTACTTGCTCCTCCTGCAGTTATTCTTCTGTGGTGCCTTATTTAGTCTCAGCAGTGTGTATCTATTCACCTTTTCAAGGTCAGGGGAATGTGCTAGCTTTAAGTGGAGAGTTTAGAAGTAGTATGTCTGGCACTCAATAGCCTACTAGAAGTAGTATGTCTGGAACTCAATAGCCTACTCTTCTTAGATACGCTCTACTTCTGAGAATTAAGCCTAAAAGAAGGCACAAAAGAGAGGGATCACATCTCTTTGGTTGTTTTGATTTGAATTTTATTTTGTATGCCACTTGAGTAATGGCAAGCATGTTTCAGGAAATAACAACGGGAAAAATCCCTTTGGAAGATTAAGCCTTGATGCCCTTCCAGTGATTAAAGCATGCCTGGGCACATTCTCATCCAACCAATTGCTAAAATACAAAAGCAGAGCAGATCAAGGTTGATAATGACATTGTATCTTTTTAAAATTAATCATAACCGTAGCATTGTAGTAATCCTCCTTACACTCTGTTTTGAAGAGCCACACGTTCCACCCCCACTGCTTGATCACAAAGGCAAGTATTTTCGTGGAATCAACTGCCCTCCAGAAAGCTGAGTGAGCTGACTCAGAAACAACACAGGGCCTTCATCCAAGGAGCCATAACTGGACACAGTGTAACCCCAGAGTCAACAAACCAAGGCAAGATTCTTCAGGCAGGAACACATCCTTCTCAAATGTGATACATGTGAAGAATCTTTATAAGGTCAATTTTCATCTTTGTAGAGTATTTTTTTACAAATTGACAAAATATATGATTGCCAACGAAAGGCAGAATAATTGTGTCATTCACAGAAAGATGAGAGTAATACAGAACATTTGGACTCTCACCTCCCACATATTTCTGAAGGCAAAGATTCCAGAGAATGGATTGGAATCCCAATAGCCCAGACCTTTGTGTCTTCTAGTGTCCACATTAAAGCCATTAAACAAATGGTTTATTTAAACTTTGGTTTCAAGAATGCCTTTTTAAATTAAAATAAAATTATCGCTCCTTTGTTGCATCACATTCTGTAACACCTTGTTCATTCTGGCTGCACTGAACTATTAATGGCAAGTGTGAAGAGGGTGTATCCTGTGTTCTTTTGTCTCACAATATTTGAAAGTCATAAAGACACATAGACTAATGGAAGAGAATAGGAAGCCCAGAAATAAATCCACACATTTATAGTCAACTGGTTTTCAACAAAGGTACCAAGAACACACAATGCAGAAAGGACGGTCTCCTCAATAAACAATGTTGGGAAAACTGAATATCCACAACAGAAGAAAAAATTTAGACCCTTATCTCATACCATATAATAAAATCAACTCAAAGTGAATTAAAGACTTCAACATAAGACCTGAAACAGTGAAACCACTAGAAGGAAACACAGGGGAAAGCTCCATGTCATTAGTCTGGGCAATGACTTTTTGGATGTCACCCCAAAAACATAGGCAACAAAAGCAAAAATAAATAATTGGGATTACATCAAACTAAAAAGCTTCTGCACAGTCAACAGAGTGAAAAGATAACCTACGGAAAGGGAGGAAATATTTGCAAACCATGCATCTGATAAGGGGTTAATATGAAAAATAAATAAGGACTCAAACAACTCATTAGTAAGAAAAAAACCTGATTAAAATTTGGGCAAAGGACCTGAACATATTTCAATAATGATCAACAGGTATATAAAAAACTGTTTAACACCATTAATCATCAGGGAATGCAAATTAAAACCAAAATGAGATATCACTTCACACCTGTTAAAATGGCTATAATCAAAAAGCTAGAAGGTAAGTATTCATAAGGATGCGGGAAAAAGGGAACCCTTGTACATTATCAGTGGGAATGTAAGTTAAACAACAGTATGGAGATTCCTCAATTAAAAATACAGTTATCATATAACCTAGCAATCCCATCAAAAGAAATGAATGTATCCAAAAGAAATGAAATCAGTATGTAGGAGAGATATCTGCTCTCCCATGCAGCAATTATTCACAATAACCAAAGTATGGAATCAGTCTACGGTTCTATCAATGAATGAATGGATTAAGAAAGTGTTGTGTATATGTACACAATGAACTACTATTTAGCCTTAAAAAAGGACATCTTGTCATTTGCCACAACATGGATGAACCTGGAGATTATGTTAAGTAAAACATGCCAGGCAAAGAAAGGTAAATACCACATGATCTCTCTTATATGCGGATCCTAAAAAAGTTAAATTCATTGAAGCAGACAGGAAAATGGTGGTTACTAGGGACTGCTGGGAGTAGAAGTAAGTTGGGAAGATATTGGTCAAAGGATACAAAATTTCAATTAAATAGGAGAAATAAGTTCAAGAAACCTATTGTACAACATGGTGACTATAGGTAATAACAATATGTTGTATTATTGAAAATCACTAAGAGTATATTTTGAGCATTCTCACTACAAAAAAAAATAATAAACTATGTGACACAATGCACATACAGGTTAAGCACCCCAATCTGAGAATCTGATATCCTAAATACTCAAAAATCTGAAACTTGTTGGACACCAATGTGACACCAAAAAAAAAATGCTCACTGGAGCATTTTGGATATGGATTTTCAGATCTGGGATGCTCAGCTGATAAGTATAATACAAATATTCCAAAATCCCAAAAAATCTGAAATCCAAAATACTTCCAGTGCCATTTCAGATAAGGGATACTCAGTCTGTATTATTTAGCCCCATTTAGCCAGTCCACAATGTATTCATATTTCAAAACATTTGTACATATATAATTTTTGTCTGTTGATTTAAAAACATTTTTTAAAACAAAAGAATTTGAGAGCCAGCAGATAGAACAAGTTTGTTACCTGGACCTACAAGCCTTCCAACTCTGCAGTTTCTGTTCCATTGTGAATGAAGATGGGATTACCAAGATAATATTGGAGACTAAGCTACATAAACTAAATATATTAATGCAAATTATCACCAGAAAATGCAATTAGCTGTACTAAACAATCAATGAGATTATTCCTAACTTATGGTCAATATTATTAAAGCTTGGCTTTTCTCCTTATTTAGCTCTATCAAAACTACTGTTCAGCTTGTCAGCAATCAGACACCATTCCAACATAAGACTCAAGTTTGGTAGCCCAGACAATGGGTAAATATTTTTAAAATATCATTTATGCTAACATAGTCTCCACAAATCCATAGACAGATATAATTTGCATAGATTTCAAAGTAGACTAAGAACAGTTACCTTAAATAAGGCATCTTACTATCTAATCTCTAATCTATTAATACAAAAAGCTTCTTATGACCATAAAAGATTAGGCTCCATGAAAGATAAGAGCTATGAGAATCAGGGGCTGGGCTATCCAAAGGCTTTCATTATTTTGATTAAAGAAAGAGTGGACTGCATGAGTAGCTTTCTGGTTGTTTTATTTCATGCTGAATAAGGTCACCAAGGAAGAATAATTTTCACTACCAAAAATTAGCCTAAACCTTAGTTTAATTTGCATGGCTTTCCACCCTAAGTGTGTATTCTGTCAAGCATAAACTATATTTACCAGACATAATAGATCTTGGCAGGTCAGAAAATTGCAGTTTGGTCTCTATTACACATAAACCACCAATGGAGAAAATGCTATCAGGATTGCCAATAAAATACATAGTAGGATATCTTTACTTATCCTGCAGGCAGCAACACTGAGATCCCTTCTGGTTTTCCACAAAACAAAACAAAACCAAAATAAGCCTCATCAGCTTCTGGTAACCTTGTAGGCTATCTATCAGGAACATGATGCCAAATGATCATAGTGAATCCCACTCTCTTTGTCTGCAGCTAAGGGCACTCCAGGAGGGAGTGAACAATCACCTTCAAATAAGCTTAAGTTGCTATATGCAAAAAGGAAGACTCCTTCCTGGATTCCTGGCTTCCTAAAATCTGGGAATGTTACTACATTCTGCCAACATGCATTTTAGGCACAGCTGACCTCTTTGGAATATTGGTTAGAGGTTTTATTCCTGTTCATAGTTGCTAAATTGTGAATAATTTTATGAAAGAACAGTGCCACTGCAGAGGGAAAATATTTCCATTGGATGGTAAGTTCTTGGATTCTATGACTATCATATGTTGAAAATTCCTAAATCTTGTTCTCTAGAACCAAGAATGCTAACTCTCTCCACGTGAATACACAAACAGGGCCCAAATAAAACTTATCACATTTGGTGAACTCCCTTCATATCTTCCAAAAATCTTTTCCACATCAGTACATGTGTCAAGAAATGGTACTGTTATCTTGGAGTAAATCAGAAGGGAAGGGGGCTGACAAATCTGAATGGACCCTGGCTACTGAGCTGGAGTAGGGTCCAAGGTTCCCCTACCCCCTATATGTACCCAGAATTCATTATTATTTAGGGAATTATGGTGGCATACAGGGAGTTTAGGGATTTCGAAGACCTAGATGGGAGGGGCAATGAAGGGGCACTCTTCAGGGAGCTGCCATGGAAGTATTTCAGCCAGAATGGCTACACAGGTACATACTGACTTAATACCAGTCATGGTGCCATCATCCACTCAACCTTGAGTTTTCTTGTCTGTTTGTTCTGCTTCATTTGCAAAACAATCTTTCAATGCTACCTCCTCCTGCTTCTCCCTACCACCACCACTGCCCCATACAATTTCATTAGTTGTATCACAGAAGCCTTATCACCTCTTGGCTAGTTTAGTGCAACTTCCTACCTGGTCTCCCAGTCTCCATTGTGACCCTCCTTCTACCCTTTTACTTCTCCCCAGAGGGATCATTCTAAAAAGTCAGTTCTTAGACGCTGCCCCAAAGAAGGTATACAAATGGCTAATGAACACATGAAAAGATGCTCAATATCACTAATGGCTAGGGAAAGGCAAATCACAACCACAGTGAAATACCACCTTATATCCATTAGGATGGCTATTTTTAAAAGTGAGCAAACGAACAAAAATCAGAAAATAGTAAATGTTAAGGAGCTCGTGGAATAACTGGAATCATGTGCATTGTTGGTAGGATTGTAAAATGGTAGAGCTGCTATGGAAAACAGTATGGTAACTCTTTAAGAAATCAAAAATAAAATTACTACATAATCCAGCCATTTTAATTCTGTATATATACTCAAAAGAATTGGAAACAAGGTCTCAAAGATTTATCTATAGGTCTTAAGAAGCATTTGTACATCCATGTACAGCACTATTCATAATAGATAAAAGGTGGAAGCAGCCCAAATGACCATCAACAAGATGGATGAATAAACAAAGTTTGGTAAATTTTGACACATGCTGCTGCATGGATGAACTTTGAGGACATTATGCTAAGTAAAATAAGCAAGCACAAAAGGCCACATAATATTGATTTCATTTATATGAGGTACTTAGAGTAGTCTAGTTCATAGATATAGAAAGTAGAATGGTGGATTCTAGAGGGGAGGAGTGAATGGGAAGTTAGTGTTTAATGAGTATGGAGTTTCAGTTTTGCAGGATGAAAAGATTTTGGAGATGGATGGTGGTCATCATGGTACCACAATGTGAATGTACTTAATGTCACTGAACTGTACACTTAAAAATGATTTAAATGGTGAATTTTAAGTTTTGTATATGTTACTACAATAAAAAGTTGAATGCAAAATAAATGCATTGCTAATTGCTAGGAGGAAAACAGGAGAGTCAATTCAGTCACATCACCATCCTGGCGATCTCTCAGTATGGTGACCAAGCTCTCTAATACATTATTGGATTGCTTGGGACCTTCTAATTTTATTCCTGTCAATCTCTCCAGCCTCGTCATTTGAAACTTGCCATCACAGCTCTAAATTCTAGCCCTGAAGAGCAACTTGCAGTTGCCTGAATATGCTGTATTCACTTGCCTGGGGGCTTTGTACATGCCATTTTCCCTTCATGAGGCATTTTCCCATTCCAAGCATCTACCCACAGCCCAGCGAACTACTGTCCATTTTATTAGTCCTTCAAGTCTCAAACTAGGGTTTGTTAATCCTTCATAACTCAGTTTATATATCACTTCTTCAAGGAAGCTTTCCTTTATGTACTCCCTGCTCCCTGTCCTGCGTCAGGGTTAGGCAGGTATTCTGTGTATGTCCCTAGTAACTTGATCACCTCCACTGATTAAGAGCATAAACACTGGAGCCAGACTGCCTGAGTTTGAAGTCCAGCTTTGCCACTTATTAGGTGACCTTAGGCAAGCTACTTAGCTCCATGACTTCAGATTCTCGTTTAAAGGAGGCAATGCTGATACTACTTACTTCATGAATTGTAGTGAGGATTAAATGAACTACTTGCTAGAAAGCAACTTGAACAATGTCTAGCACATAATGATGAAGTCACAGACAATATCTCCAGCTCCATTTGATCTTCAACATGACTCTCCTCCCACCAGAAGGTGGTATCCGTGTCCCCTTCCCTTGAATCGGCGTGAATGTGTGACTTCCAAGAATAAGTCAGAAAAACTTCTGATGCAGCTTCTGCTTTGCTGACTAGAACCCTTGGGCTTGAAACCTTGCGCTTTCATGTAAATCCAGCCACCCTGAAGCTGCCAAACCGCAAGCAAGCCAGGCCACAAGGAGTATGTAGGCATTTCAGTCAGAAATCCTTGTCTGTGGGTCCTCCTAGCCCAAACAGATGAATGTATGAACATGAATCTTCAGATCATTCCGGTTTCCAGTCAAGTCAGCCCTAGCATTCACGTCTTCCCAGCTGAGGCTGAAGACATTGTGATGTAGAGAAAAAGCTATAATTTTATCCTTTCTGAATCTCTGACCCACAGAAACCATGAGCTGAATACAATGGTTGTTTTAGTTACTAAACTTTTGGTATAACTTGTTACACAGCAACAGAAACTAGAAGATCTACGTAAGTGGTTTCTATGTCTTCATCATCATTATCATCTTCATTACTATATTATCCAAGCACTTAATACAATAATACTTATAACATAGATATCTACTGACCTAGCTGTACCCCTTATTTCATTCTAAGCTCCTTGTTACAGGATCTAGCATAGTATCAGATTCATAATACATACTACATTTTTTGTTCAAAGAACAAATGAACTTCTTCAAACTAACTAGATCTACAGTGTTCTGACACTTAGCCTCTCAGTCACACAAACAAGATGACAGGACAATGATTTTTGACCCAGTCAAAAACATCACTCACGTCTGTTTTATTATGCAATGAGAACCACTGCTGATATTTCAGTGAACTTCTTCTAAGTCTTGTGTGGGTCCATTAAATTGAGATGCTCTATGGAGCTTTTAGTACTTTGTCCCCACTTAAAATATCATAAGCACAATCTCATGTTACTCTTTTAAAACTTGTTTCTGTGCTCTGCCTATGGAATAACCATTCTTTATTCCTTTACTTTCTTAATAAACTTGCTTTCACTTAAAAAAATAAAATTTAAATTTAAAAAGACTTATTTTTGTTGGTCAAATAATACACAATCACGTGAATATACCACTTTCTTTTTGAAACAGTATTTCATTCTGTCCTCCAGGCTGGAGTGCAGTGGCATGATCACAGCTCACTGCAGCTTCTACCTCCTGGTCTCAATCTAGCCTCATGCGTCAGCCTCCCAAGTAGCTGGGACTACACAAATGTGCACCACTATGCCCAGCTAATTTTTGTAGCTTTTGCAGAGATGGGGTTTTGCCATGTTGCCCAGGCTGGTCTCAAACTCCTGGGCTCAAGAGATTCACCCACTTCGGCCTCCCAAAATGCTGGGTTACAGGCATGAGCCCCTATGCCTGCTCTGAATATACCACATTTCTAATCATTTCACCTATTGTTAAATATTTAGGCTATTTTCAGTTTTCCTTCATATAAACAATGCTATGAAGAATTACTTTTAGTCTTTTACATACACTGACTGCATCTTTGTGTTCTAAAAAATTGCTGAGCCAAAGGGTAGCTACCATATTTGTGTAGTAATATAAAAATTATCAAATTGCTTTCCAGAAACATTGAAATAAATTACTTCTAAAAGGAAGATGTAAGAAAGATAGTATCATTGTGCCCTAACATTTATTAAGTATTACAATTTCTTTTTAACCCAAAATTTTATAGGTCCTCAGTAATAATTTTATTTATGAATATTTCATTTTAAGTTTTTAAGTAAGTTTGAGCTTTTTATGTTCACCTGCATTTCTAGTTTTGTGTAATCACATCTTTTATCCAATATTTCTACTGGATTTTTTGTTGTTGTTCAGTAGAACTCATAAAAGCTCCTCCTATAATAAAGGAATAAAATATTTAATTATATTTTAAAATATTATCTCCTAGCTTATTTGCCTTAATTTTCTTTATAATGCTACACATAGATAAAATGTACACATTTTTATTTGATAAAATTTGTCAATAATTTATTTTATAGAATTGCAATATTAGTTTAACATTTTTGACAAATTAGGACATTGGCCCTATTCACAGTTTTTCATAAAACTCAAATATGGGGTGTGATATTGTAATGTTTAAACAATCATGTTATCTTGTAGGTGTTAAGAACATGTTCCTCCACCAAGATCAAGGCTGACAAATAAAACTGAAAACAAACTACATTGTATCCTCTCAAGAGCTATCCCCAAACCAGTCAAAGCAAAGGCATCAACTTATGGTCCCTGTTATCACATTTTAGTCCAACAAACTTCCCCATGTAGAAGACAGACTATTAGTATTAACTGAACAATGGGTGAGCAGCATTAGTAACTTGTAACTTTGAGAGCTAGAGGTTCTAAATATTTTCTTTAACATTAAAGAATTATTTTCTTTAATTCTAGCTTTGGATTTGAAGGTAATTCATTCATTTATGCATTTAATAAGTATTTTTTCAGCTCTCTACTTACCTGGTAATCCAAATAAGGCCAAGGACATATAAAATATATAGTCTCTGTGCTTAAGAACACCCTATCCTTGTCAAGTTTAGGAGATATTAACATATAAACAGGCCGGGCGCGGTGGCTCAAGCCTGTAATCCCAGCACTTTGGGAGGCGGAGACGGGCGGATCACGAGGTCAGGAGATCGAGACCATCCTGGCTAACACGGTGAAACCCTGTCTCTACAAAAAATTACAAAAAACTAGCCGGGCGAGGTGGTGGGCGCCTGTAGTCCCAGCTACTCGGGAGGCTGAGGCGGGAGAATGGCATAAACCCGGGAGACGGAGCTTGCAGTGAGCTGAGATCCGGCCACTGCACTCCAGCCTGGGCGACAGAGCGAGACTCCGTCTCAAAAAAAAAAAAAAAAAAACATATAAACAAACACTTGTAGTAATAGCCAGATATATCAAGTTGATAAAATCAATCAAAATAATTTTTATATTACTTACCAACGCTGAAAGAATTTCTCCCTTTTAAGAGTTCTAATCAAGTGTTCAAAGTCCTTCTAGATTTTCTTTGTCCTCTTTTAAGTTATATCATTATATTGCTACTTGTTACAGTAAAATTTACCAGAAACAAAATGAGTCAACTAAGGTATATCATTAGCAGCAAATATTTGTTGAGCATTTACTATGGGCATTCTGGAGATATTAAGAAGTATGAGGCAAAGTTCCTGCCAAACAATAGGTTAAAGTCAACTTAAGGAAACAAGATGCATATACATTAAATAGCAATTTTAATAATCAGCAAATGAATGAAGAAGCACCTGAGTGCTATAGACAGTCAAAGAAGAAAGAGTGCACTCCAGGAAATGAAGATAAGATGGGATATGAAGGAGCTAGAAAACCTCAACAAAAGGAAGACCAAAGGACTTCCAGAAATGTAGAGCATGATGAAGAAAATCAGGCCAAAGAGAAGCAGCAAGATGGCATGTTAGCAAAGAGATTCAGGACACAAGACTGCTACACTCTGCCTACCTCTTTTACTACTACTAGATTTCGAAAAACTAGAATAATTGAGTTCAGAGATCACAGACAGACCATTCATATTGCAAACTGTACCTCCTTCACTAAGGCCCCCTCTGAAAGTATCATAACTTTTTGGGGCTCCTAGGATACTGACCTATGATGAGGCATTCCATAAAGACCACTATGAACATTACCGTATAAATTGGTCACTACTTATTTTTAGAGCTCCCTCAGACTGTTTAAGAAGCACCAACTGAAATAGAGTACACTCGATTGGTACATAAAAGTAAAAGCAAAATAAAAGTTTCAGGTAAAGCAGAGCCATAAATCTAGGAATTTAAGCTCCTCTCCTCGGGCAACTGAAAGCCAATTCCGTATTTCCTCTTACTCGCTGACAGCCTCTTGGGCATTCAAATGGGAAAGAGTTGAAAACCAGGATTTCCGGTCCAATCTAATACTGGACAACACTTAATGGCTTAAGTAGATTAATAATACTCTTGCTATTGGAATTTTGCCTTTCACCACCTTTCGCCGTAAGCTTTGCCTGTACTTGATGTACAGGGCGGCTGAATGCTGAAGAGGATTTTACCAGACCTACTCTCGTTCAGCATGCCGTCTGGAACTGACAACCCAATTTCGACACCAATCAATCAGCAAGAATTTACTGACTGCTATTATGTTCCCTACACTACCTGTGATACTGGCAGAGACCTAGAAGAATTATAAAACATGGCTGCTTTCTCAAAGAAGATAGGATTGAATTGGATTTTCAATATTAACACACATGGAAGAAATACAAATCCAAAGAAAATCATCATCAGCACAAAGCTAAATTTTAAAGGGCCTAGACTTTACATGCTAAAGAGACCAGCTCAGGGGACAAATGGGAGCTCACAGGGTTGCGGAACCCTTCCTGGGATGGAAAGTCCTGAACCGACCTCAAAGAAAACGGCAGAGAGAAGAGAGTTCTAGAATAAAGTAATAACATAAGTGAATAACGAGGTCCAATTGTGGGGTAATGAAGAGAGAGCCTTACTGGAGACTAGACAGTTGGAGCAGAAAGATAGCAATTTAGCTAGAAAAAGAAAATTGGATATTAGACAGACAGGTCTGGATATGACATTCGGTATAAAATATGAAATTTTGTTTTCACATGTGTCTCTCTCCATTTCATTGTATCATTTCCCTGGTCGAAACTTCTCTGACATCTGTAATATCTTGCCAAGGTATCTGGCATATAGTAGATAACAAATATCAATTGAAAGAATAAATGAATACATTGGTTAATAGATAAATGTATGAGTAAATTATACCTAAAGGATATTGATTCACACATTTTTTAAATATGAAAAATGACATAAACTTTACTGTAAATGTCATGCTATCCTCAGCCAAACACCCAAAGAACAGGGAAACCATTCATTCAGCAAGAATGACTGAACACATACTATGGATACAGCACAGTGAACAGGACAGATAAGGACCATGCTCTTTTGGAGTTTACAATTTCATAGAGGTAGAAGTGGGCTGGAAATGGGGAGAGAGAGAGAAAGAGGGAGGGAGAGAGAAAGAGAAAAAAATGGCAGATATCAGTAAGTGCCACAAGGAAAGTGACACACTGACAGATGATAGAAAGTGACTGGTGGGTGGGTGGTTTTGGCTCCTTTAAACTGAGTGGTCTCAGAAGACCTCTCTGAGGAGATGACATTCAAGCTGAAACATCAATGTCAAAAGAAGCCAGTATCACAAAGATTGCATGGCAGGGCCTTCTAGTCAGGGTGGATAGTCCTATGTAGAAAAGACACTGGTGCACTCAAGAAACTAAAAGGTAACCACTGTGTCTGGAGTGTGGTGTAGAGCTGGGGGACAGAGGACCAGGAGCCTGTAGAGAGAACAGGGCCAGTTTACTTAAGGACTGGAAGGTTCAGGAAAAACCTCCAGCTAAGGGACCAAGGCATTGGCAGGTGCCTGTTACTGAAGGGGCAAAAGATGAGCCCAGCACCCAAGGCTGCGTTCTCCATAGGAATGCCCACTCTCTTCAGATCACATATTTGTCGCTGGGCCTGGAGACACACTTGTAAATTCAGATCAGAGCTCAAGATTCCAAAACCATTGCCCAATCTATGTGCAGATGATTAGACATGTAGCTTGAGAATTCTGCTCATTTTTCACAATGGTTAATGCAGTGACTCTCGCTCCTATAAAACCCACTAAAAACAGTAATTGTCCTTTCTTTGTGCTGAACTGTAATGGGAAAAACGCCCTTACAAACAGTGTACTGGCTGTATTTCTCTTCCTTCTCTTCGCCTGACAGCTTGGGTAGAGTGATCAGAAATGTGAGGTACAAGCACATGCTTCATGAAGATGGCAGCTCTTTCAGGCCCTGCCTTGGCCTGGGGGAAAGTGGGAGCAGGAACTCCCCTTCCAGATGTGCATTGAGGGAAGAAAGTCACTGTGTCCCCAGGGGAGAAAACTGTTCTTTGAATTTCAAAGGCAGATGCCCCAGAGGCCCCACCAGACTCACCCCACAAAAATGTTTGATGAATTACCGTGGCAGGCATCAACTTTGCAGATTAATGGCCAAAAGGAGTTTAGTTTATGTCTCAGTGGAAGAGGATAAATTTTCTCCTGGCTTTGAGAATCTAAGGAA
Source organism: Trachypithecus francoisi (assembly GCF_009764315.1). NCBI lineage: Eukaryota > Metazoa > Chordata > Mammalia > Primates > Cercopithecidae > Trachypithecus > Trachypithecus francoisi. The sequence goes on along the minus strand of NW_022681474.1, from coordinate 40,671,930 downwards.
TTGAGCAACCCAGCTAACCACAGTACCTCTCCCTTCATTCACAATGCTTTACCATGGGTCGTTTGCTTTCTACATTCTCTTTCAGCAGGTTTTCATAAATTTAAGTGAAACAGACAGCATGTCTGTGTTCTGCTTCTTTTGCAATACGATGGCCACCAAGTGATTAGAAATTGTCTTTGGGTTGGTGTTGTTGCTGGAAAATCATTGAGGTTTGTTGTGAAATTCATTCTCAACTCATAACTCAACTAGACACTGAATTCCTATTTTTCCAACTTTAGACCATGCTGTTAAAAAGTACTGGTATCAAATTCTAAAAGTATGTCAAGGCCAAACCCCCATTCTTTGTGTGCTTGCGTGTGTACATGTACATATGAATGTGTGCATGTGAGTGTGTCTACGTGTTTTAAATAATCTAGAGTCTCTACCCAGGAGTAGTAAGGTATTAACTAAAATCTTAGCCCAGGAGTCAAGGTTATTATGATCATTTTTTCCTGTCTTCACTTATTTTTCCAACACAAAAAGGTTTTGTGCTTTCACGCCCTGTTAAACATGATGGACAATGTTTCTATGAGAAGATATATTATTATTTGCCTATTTCTATGTAATGTATTGCAGGACTCATCCTTTATAAAAACCAACTGATGGTCTTTTTTGAACAATTACAATCTGCCTAGCCTTGTTCTAGCATTTTGGGTGGATACAAGGGAAGAATAAGCCATGATCTCTACTCCTCAATCCATCCGAGGAGAGAATAGATGAGACTTCACAGGACAATACAAGACAGTAGCTGAGTAGTAAGGCATGTGGTACATAGGAGTGTAGGTGAGAAAAATGGTCTGAAGAAAGTTTTGTGAAGTGGAGGACATTTTCAAGGGGCTTTGAAGTATAGGTAGGAGTAAGAAAGGAGCCAAAGAGCTAGAGGAGCGGGATATTCTTTCGTAAGCACAGAGATGCTTACAGGATATGAGGGTACATATTTCCTTCCACATGAGGAGAGGGTGGTTGGTGATAAGGAAGGGACACTCCACAAGGGCTTGGAATACCAGAAAACCCTGATGGATTATTGAGAGATGGTAAACACAGGGCAGAACGATGAAAATATAAGCATCATTTTCTAACTACTGGATTTTAAAAGAAGTTTCAGTCCCCAGCCAATTACCAGATATGTACAAGTATTGGTAATACATATAGACTACTGTCAATTCCCCTTTTTTCCATTAGCACCAACAAAAAATTGAAGATACCAAATATCAAATAAGTTACATTTTAAAGTAAACATAATTTACTTTAAAAAGAGTCCTAAATGACATACAAATGGTTTGAGAATTACTGGCTCCGATGTCACAGGTAATTGATAAGGATAATGTAACAGTAACTCCTTTTACAGTCAATGTCCAATAGGAGAGGTTACTTATACCAGGTAAGAGACAATTAATGAGAATTAGATTTGCTTGCCTGTCTTAAACATGATGGGCTCGGGAGAAGTACCCTGGTGGCCATTAGAGTAACCACCCAGCCTAGGGTACAACCATTCCAAGCCAGAAAAAAGCAAACAAAGATAACAATTTACAATATTTAATTACTAATACATACATACATACGTTACTATTTTAACATAAAAATGTTAAAAATAAGGTTTTATTTGAAATTATATATTATTCTATAGTATTTTCCTTTCAGCTACACACATTTTATTATTTAAATGAAAATAGGCTCAGTTAACAGTGGCAATTAACATTAATTAATAGTAGGACTAACTAAATGAGTAATATGTGTGAGAAAAATACTACAGCAATGTTTCTGTCCTCTGATAAAACAATTTGTTGTAACACTTTTTAAGCACTTTATTGGATATTTTAATTTATAGACTATATTATGTATATTCTTTTTTTTTTTTTTTTTTTGAGGCGGAGTCTCGCTCTGTTGACCAGGCTCCAGCGCAGTGGCCGGATCTCAGCTCACTGCAAGCTCTGCCTCCCAGGTTCCCGCCATTCTCCTGCCTCAGCCTCCCGTGTAGCTGGGACTACAGGCGCCCGCCACCTCGCCTGGCTAGTTTTTTGTATTTTTTTAGTAGAGACGGGGTTTCACCGTGTTAGCCAGGATGGTCTTGATCTCCTGACCTCGTGATCCACCCGTCTCGGCCTCCCAAAGTGCTGGGATTACAGGCTTGAGCCACCGCACCCGGCCTATATTATGTATATTCTTAAGATACACAGACATAATACTTTTTAAAAAGAAAATGAAAATAACATTAGAAACAGATATTACCTATACATAATGAAAAATAACAACAACATGGAGGCAGAAAAACAACAAAGAAACTTTGAACTTAAATTGAACTCTAGATCAAACCAACCTAAGAGATACTTACAGAACATTCTACCCAACAACCACAGAATATACATTCTTCTCGTCTATGTATGGAATATTCTCCAAAATAGGCCACAGTTTAGGCTATAAAATAAGTCTCAATAAATTTTAAAAACGTAAAATCATACCAAGTATTTTATTGGACCACAGTGGAATAAAACTATAAATCAATACCAAGAGGAACTCTCAAAAAACTACACAAGTATGTGGAAATTAAACAACTTACTTCTGAATGATCTTTGGATCAATGAGAAAATTAAGGCAAGAATTAAAAAATTTTTTTAAAACAAATGAAAATAGTGACACACCATACCAAAACCTCTAGAATACAGCAAACATGGTGCTAAGAGGAAAGTTTATGGCATTAAATGCCTACATTCAAAAGACAGATCAAAAATTAACAGTCTAAGGTCACACATCAAGAAACTACAAAAACAAGAACCAAACCCAAAGCTGGCAGAAGAAAATACATAACAAAGATCAGAGCAGAACGAAATAAAATTAAAATTAAAAAAAAATACAAAGGATCAATAAAACAAAAAGTTGTTTTTTGAAAAGATACACAGAGTTGATAAACTGCTAGCTAAACAAGAAAAAAGAGACAAAAGTCAAATAAACACAATCAGAATTTATAAAGAACACATTACAATTGAAACCACAGAAATACAAAAGCTCCTAAAAGACTACTATGAGCATTTCTATGCATACAAACTAGAAAACCTATAGGAAATCTATAAATATATAATCCCCAAAATTGAGCCAGGAAAAAATAGAAACCCTGAATAAACCAATAACAAGTAACGAGATTGAATCAGTAATAAAAAAATCTCTTAATAACCACAAAAAAAAAAAAAAAAATGCCCAGGACCAGACAGATTCACAGCAGAATTCTACCACACATTCTAAGAACTGGTACCAATTGTAGTGAAAGTATTCCAAAAAATTGAGGGGGAAGGAATCCTCCCTAACTCATTCTATGAAGCCAATATCACCCTGATATCAAAGTCAGGCAAGGACACACACACACACCACACACACACACCACACACACACAGACAAAAAAGGCCAGGTGCAGTGGCTCATGCCTGTAACCCCAGCACTTTGGGAGGCTGAGGTGGGTGGATCACCTGAGGTCAGGAGTTCGAGACCAGCCCGCCCAACATAGCAAAATCCTGTCTCTACTGAAAGTATAAAAAGTAGCTGAGTGTGGTGGCATGTGACTGTAACTCCAGCTATCTGGGAGACTGAGGCAGAGGAATTGTTTGAACCAGGGAAGCAGAGGTTGCAGTGAGCCAAGATGGTGCCACTGTACTCCAGCCTGGGCGACAGAGCAAGACACCATCTCAAAAAAAAAAAAAAAAGAAAAAAGAAATTAGAAAAAGAAAAAGGAGAGGAGAGGAGAGGAGAGGAGAGAGAGGAGAGGAGAGGAAGGAAAGGAAAGGAAAGGAAAGGAAGGAAAGGAAAGGAAAGGAAAGGAAAAAAAGACACAAATACTCCTGATGAACACAGATGCAAAAATCCTTAACAAAATACTAGCAAATTGAATTAAGCAGCACATCAAAAACATAATCATAATCAAGCGGGTTTTATTCCAGGGATTTGCGACAACATATGCAAATCAATAAATGTGATTCATCACATAAACACAAGTAAAGACAAAAAACATAAGATTATCTCAATAGATGCAGAAAAAAGCAGTCAATGAAATTCAGCATCCCTTCATGATAAAAACTCTCAACAAAGGAACACACCTTAAAGTAATAAAAGACATATACAACAAACTTACAGCCATCATCACACTGAATGAGGAAAAATTGAAAGCATTCCCGCTAAGAACTGGGACTAAACAAGGATGCCACTTTCACCACTCCTGTTCTAGTACTGGAAGTCCTAGCTAGAGTAATCGGGCAAAAGAAATAAATAAAAGGCATCCAAATTGGAAAAGAGAAAGTCAAATTATCTCTGTTTTCTTATGATATGATCTTATACCTAGAAAACTTCGAAGACTCCTCCAAAAGACTCCTTGATTTGATTAAAGTTAGAACAGAAAGAATAGAAATACAGTTAGAATAGAAAGTCAATAAAGTTCAGAAAAATTCAACATACAAAAATCACTAGCATTTCTATACACCAAAAATAATAAAACTCAGAACAAAATCTAGAAGTCAATCCCATTTACAATAGCTACAAAAAAGTAAAATACCTAGAAATATATTTAACCAAGGAGGTAAAAGATCTCTTACAAAACACTGACGAAAAAATCACAGATGACACAAACAAATAGAAAAATATCCCATGTCCATGGATTAAAAAGTCAAATATTGTTAAAATGACCAAACTGCCCAAAGGAATATTCAGATTCAATGCAATTCCTATCAAATCACCAATATTATTTTCCCCAGAAATAGAGTAGGTAATCCTAAAATTCAGATGGAACCAAAAAAGAGACTGAATAGCTAAAGCAATCCTAAGCAAAAAGAATCAAGCTGGAGGCATCACGTTACCTGACTTCAAATTATACTACAAAACAATTGAAACCAAAACAATCTGACATTGGTATAAAAATAGACACATCAATCAATGGAACAGAACAGAAAACCCAGACATGATGCCACATATCTACAAGCAACTGATCTTCAATGAAGTTGAAAAAACATATACTGGAGAAAGGACGTCGTATTTAATTAATGGTGCTGGGAAAATTCAGTAGCCATACGCGAAAGAATGAAACTGGGCCCACATGTCTCACCATATACAAAAATTAACTCAAGATGGAATAAAGACTTAAATATAAGACCTCAAACTATTAAAACCCTAGAAGAAAACCTAGCAAAACCTCTTCTGACATTGGCCTAGGCAAAGAATTTGTAACTAAGAGCCCCAAATCAAATGCAACAAAAAGAAAAACAGACTAATGGGATTTAATTAAAAAGCTCTGCATAACGAAAGAAATAATCAACAAAGTAAACAGATAAACTACAGAATGGAGGAAAATATTTGTAAACTATGCATCCAACAAAGGGCTAATATCCAGAATCTGCAAGGAACTCAAACAACTCAACAAGAAAATAAATAATCCTATTAAAAAGTAGGCATTTGTAAAATGAACAGACATTTTCAAAAGAAGACATAAAAGTGCCCAACATTTGAAAAAATGCTCAACATTACTAACCATCAGAGAAATTTAAATTAAAACCACAATGAGATGCCATTATATGCCAGTCAGAATGGCTATTATTAAAAAGTCAAAATACAACAGATGTTGGTGAGAATTTGGAGAAACAGGAATGCTTATACACTATTGGTGGGAATGAAAGTACAACCTTTATGGAAAATAGTATAGCTATTTCTCAAAGAATTAAAAACAGAACTACCATTAAATCCAGCAATTCCACTCCTGTGTATCTGCTCAAATGAAAAAAATTATATTAAAAAGTCACCTGCACTTGTATGTTTATCACAGCACTATTCATAATAGCAAAGTTATGAAATCAATCTAGGTGTCCATCCACAGATGACTGGATAAAGAAAATGTGCTGTGTGTGTGTATATATAGTGGTGTGTGTATATGTTTGTATGTATGTACAGATAGGAAGATAGAGAAGCATGATATATATGTATATATTATGGAATACTACTTAGCCCTAAAATGAATGAAATTATGTTTTTTGCAGGAACATGGGTGAAACTACATGCCATTATCTAAAGTGATAACTCTGAGTTATCTAAATAACTCAGAATGTCAAATGCTGCATGTTTTCACTCATAAGTGGGAGCTAAAGAATGTGTATACATGGATATACAAAATGGAATAATAGACACTGGAGGCTCCAAAGGTGGAGGGGTAGCTGAGGGATGAGAAATTACCTGTTGGGAATGATATACACTATTTGGGTGTTGGTTACACTAAAAGCCCAGACTTCCACTTTGGGAAGCCAAGGCGGGTGGATCATGAGGTCAGGAGATCGAGAGTATCCTGGCTAACACAGTGAAACCCCGTCTCTACTAAAAGTACCAGAAAATTAGCTGGGCATGGTGGCAAGTGCCTGTAGTCCCAGCTACTCGGGAGGCTGAGGCAGGAGAATGGCGTGAACCTGGGAGATGGAGCTTGCAGTGAACCGAGATGGCACCACTGCACTCCAGCCTCGGCCACAGAGCGAGACTCCATCAAAAAGAAAAAAAAAAAAAAAAAAGCCCAGACTTCATCACTATTCAATAAAACCATGTAATAAAAACGTGCTTGTGCCCTCATGTCTATTACAAAAAAAAAAAAAAAAAATGACACGTTTCCATCTGTCCTGTGATACAGCAAGATACAGCAGGTTATTCTTACTCTCTGTTTCCTTTTCCAGTAATAGTTCTTTAAACTGCGTTCAACCATTACACCATCCTTCTATTCCTTTCTGTAGTGTTAAAACTAAATAAATATAGTCAAATGTAAAACTTGATTTAATTTTAGACTACGCGCTTTATCAAGCCCACTCTGCACTGTCTTGGTATGACTCCGCCAAGCCAAATATCCTCTCAAAAAAAAAAAAAAAAAAAATTTCAGCATGGAATACTTAGAGGTTTACTTACTAGTAACATCAGGATTTTAGACTTGTAGGGATTAATTTCTAGCTCTCCAAAAACGTTCACCCACTTTGTATCCACATGCCCGCTTTGATGAACCAGCAGTTTGTCAATCAGATCCACTGCATGTATAAACTCATCATATAGACAATCCATGTCCAATATGTTGATCATTTTTAAAACACTACGAAGCATTTTGGATGTCATCATAAGTAAAACTTTTCTTTGGCAGGTAAAATGGTTGTAAAGCACAGAAGTAATTCAAACTTGTGAAATCAAAGCCAGATTCTAAGTAAGTGACAGTTTTATTAAAGAAATTGAAAAACTGAGAAAGACTGGCGTAACCCGGCAGTCCTCTGGTGACATATTTTTTTTTCATTTGAAGCAGGCTTATTTCCAAAACATAAGTCCATTTTTTCTGTATGAGTTTCCATCACATCCTACATATAACATCCAACAACTTGGGTATAGTCAGTTGTCCTTTTCTAGGCTCCTTACGGCTTCTTCAAAGATCATCAGAGAGTTTTAGAAAAAGCCTCAATATCACAGGTAAGCAAATCCCATCTTTTTAGCATCCTTGCAGAAAAGGTATACTGAACTTTAGCCGTTGAAATCTTTTCCTTTTCTTTGGTAAGAAATTTACACACTGAATGAAGCTTACCAAAATTTACATTTGCACTGTCTGCCACATATGCAGATAGATGAGCTAAATCTAGCTTGTTTTTAGACAAGTTATCAGTAATCTTTTGTTTTATGTTTCTACAGTTTCATTAAAAATCTTCATAAAAATCCAGAAGACATTCTGAATCTCCATTTATCAAGTTCAAGTACTAAAGAGATAGAGGGAACATTATCTTATTGCCGTGATTCAAGAATTTCTTGATATACTAGAGTTGTTGTTCAAATGTAACAGGATTAACTCTGCTACATAGAGGGCCAGCACATGTGACCCAAAATGTCCCCTGCTATTCACACCTAGGGCACTTTAACTGCAACCTATGGATCAGGAAACATAATTTTTATCAGTTTCAGAAAACAATCAAGGGAATAATGCAATGACACTGCTTATTTGTGTCGTATACTCAAGATAATTCAGTGGCTGCTATATTCAACTGAGCGTTGGTGTCTTCTTGGGAGACAAGAAACTTTTGATTGACTTAGAAGTACTTGTCTACCTCATGCCAAAATTGTGGGATTCAGTCTCTGTGCAGTCTCTATGCACTTTTATATCTTCTTTTCTGCATATTGTGCAGTATGCTCTGTTTCGATTATTTATCTGCCCAATGCAGATATATGAGTCCTTTCACCTGCCATTAAAATAGCAACCATCTAACCTTCTTTTTCTAGGATGCTGGCATTGGTATAATAATCATCTTCATTTTCACTATCTGAATTCTTGGAGAATATGGTCACAATATTCATAAAGTTAAAAATTACTGGCATTATCTTGATACAAAGCACAACAAGTTAATATAAAGACAAAGTCAAAGACAGATGGACTTTTAACACTCAAATTACAATGTAGTTATGGTGTACACTTGAGTCTCATCAGTTGGAGTGAAACAATAATGAATGATCCGTTAGTGTGAACTGCAAATCATATTGTCAACATGGGAGGGGAGAAGGGTAACAATAACTATGAAAAATAGATAATCTACGCTGTACCTATTTGACAGTAAAACAGCATTGCTTTCAGCACCTATATTTTGGGCTAACATATGGGCTTTGTATGTTTCCAAGCTTTGCCATCCACTATTGAAAACCAGGACATTTTGCGTCTTGGAGAGAGGATTCCAGAATGTGGGACTCTGAGTACTAAAGCCAGGACAGTCCCAGGCAAACCAGGACAGTTTTTCATGCTAGTGAGACTCTAATGTTACTCAGAATAAATACTTGCAAAGTTTGAAACAGAAAAGGACTATAAAGCCAATCATCTTATCATTAAAGTACAATGAGGAATAGATGGAATAGGTTATACTAGGATAGCCTGGGAAGTTGTGATCCATATGTGAAAATGAGCTGTGTACAGAAAAAAAAATGTCTAAGAACTGACCAATTGTGCCTTCCCAAAGGTAGACACATTTGGGAAGACTCAAAATTAATACAACTGATGGCTGTGACTTAAAAACACAGGAGATAACAATATCTTATCCAGGTGAGTATAATTAACTATGACTTTCCCTTTACAGTTCATTGAAGCTAAGCTCTCAAAGTCCAGACAGAATACCAGGATACTACAAACTCCTATTATAATGAGTTGTATATAATAATCAATATTTTAATCAATATTATTATAATACATATAAATATTATAATCTTACCTTTTATTTTTTGCTGTTTGCAATAAGCAAGGCAGCAAGCCTACTCATTACTCTGTTGTTCCCCACATCACCAATACTGATTAACTATTTCCAAAACAGATAACTCATCTTAAAATGAGCCCATTTCTACTAAGAAGGAATTAAGTTTTTTATTTAGGAAACCTTTGAAAGAATGTATGGACATTCTTAGCTAAACCCAATGGAAGCATCACCAGCAAACAAAGAGACACCATGTTAATAAATTGTGTGGTTAAATATATTTGAGAAACACTGAGTTTAGAAAGTGTCAAACACCACTCCTCATGCTGGATTCCACATAATCTTTGATAGGCTTATATGCAATGAGCACTTGAAGAGCTGGAACTCTTACATATATTTTCCAAATATGTTTGATCAGGAGCCTTTTTAAAAACATCGGAACACTTTTCTGAAGCAGGGCTCCATAGACTACAGTTTGGGGTAGACTGACATAAATATAACAACATGTGAAAATGGGACCCTTCAAGTTCAGCTGAAGTCACAAAATCACAGGAATCAACTGGTTCCATATTCCAAGATGAGGTGCCGCATCATCCCAGCAGGACCTGCAAAGGTGACGTCTAAGACCCAGGTCTGCACCCCTTAGCTGGGTACATCTCTGCATAGCAGAAAAAAGATGCTGCATATACTATCAGAGGAGCTGGGAATTTGGAATTAAGGATTTCTTTTTATTTTATTTTATTTTATTTTTGAGATGAAGTATCTCTCTGTCACCCAGGCTGGAGCACAATGGCGTGATCTCGGCTCACTGCAATCCTCCACCTCCCGAGTTCAAGCGATTCTCCTGCCTCAGCCTCCCGAGTAGCCGGGATTACAGGCACCTGCCACCATGCCTGGCTAATTTTTGTAATTTTAGTAGAGATGGGGTTTCACCATGTTGGCCAAACTAGTCTCAAACTCCTGACCTCAGTTTTCCAAAATGCTGGGATTACAGGTGTGAGCCACTGTGCCCGGCAAGGATTTCTTTAAAGAGAATTTTCAAGTGTACTTGCAATGCTTCCCTCCAGTGGAAAAGTATTAGGGCTATGCTACTCCTTTTATTTCAAGCAAATGAGAGGGACTTTGATAGTGTACTCAGATAGCTTGGTAGGTGCCCCTGAACTTTGAGGGTCAGAGTGAACTGATACCAGTCTAAGAAAGTTAATGAGTGAAAGAACTACTATGGCTCAAGCTGCTCGCTAGGTGGCTAAACAAAAGAGACTCAATTTGAGGACATAACTATATACCACTCTTAGGTCAAAGATCCATATTTCCAGGGAGGAAGTAAGTGCCAAGTACAAGTAAAAGCACCCTGAGGTAGTCTTGGACCTTGCCTTGTTAGAGGCAAGGAGAGCTCAGCAGATAAAAGTCCCTAGATGATTCATTTATCATCAGCAAGAGAATCACCCGCAAGAAAGAGGAACCCTAGTGATAAGCATCCAAATCAGAAACAGCCTGCAGAGAAGAAAGGCCAGTCTTAAGCATCTGCCAGTCGAAAAGCAACCCAATACCAGATTGGGACCAGCCAAGCAAATTTGATCCTGGCTCCTACTTCTCTTCCCTTCCCCTATCCAACTCACCTAGCATATGGAAGAATAAAGGAGAAAGAAGTTACTCAGCCCACTTCTCCCCCTGTAGCAAGCTCTTGATGGTGCCAGAAGATGCATTATCCATGGATGAATTTCAGAGTTTTGATTATTACCAGAGACTATACTTATTTATAGTATAACCAACACTGTTTGGAAACTTAGGTAACCAATGAGAGGAGTTATTACTAACTAATAGTGAGTGGCAGGCTCTGAACACTAGCTAGGATACTATTCCAGGGCAGAAGATCTAGCCCTGCAGAGTAGATTCACAAAACAGTTGTGAGAAAAAAAACAAAGTGTGTTTGACCCCAAAATGAAACACTAAACTCATATTGTGTTAAAAGCACCAATGGCTTTCTATAAAGTATTTGAGGACAATCCTATCATTTTGTGACCCAAAACCCCACTGCAAGAAGGAGAAAGAGAACCACTACCTTGAATTTTCACGGCATCTTCAGGTCCAGCATCTCAATTGACACATCCCTACAAGGTCACTGGGGTAGCAATGACTGTTCCCATTTGACAAAGGAAAAAACTGAGGATCAAATCTGACTTGACTTATCTAATGTCTGAAAGCTCAGGCAATGACACGATCCAAATTTTAGAACTCTTGCAGGTCCTGCTGGGGTGATCTAGCACCTCATCTTGGAATGTATGACCAGTTGATTCCTATTATTTGTGGCTTCAGCTGAACTTGAAGAGTCCCATTTTAACATTTTGTCACATTTGAAACTCCTTGTTCAATGGTTTTACAAACATACAGTAGTCCCCTTTTGTCTGTAGAAGATACATCAGGACCACTAGTGGATGCCTGAAACCACATGTAATACTGAACCCTATAGACAGACCTTCCATCCTCAACTTATAATGGGTTGGCCTACAATTTTTCAAATTTACTATAGTACAAAAATGATATACATTTGGTGTGCTCTCCACTTGCTATATATAGTATGTATACTATGTTTTTCCTATACATTCAGGTCTATGTTAAAGTTTAATTTATAAACAGGCATGGTAAGAGATTTACAATAATAATAATAAAATAGAACAATGATAACAATATACTATAATAAAAGTTATATGAATGTGGTCTTTCTCTCTCTCACAGAATATCTTATTTTTGGACCACAGTTGATCGTGGCGAACTGAAAGTGTGGAAAGCAAAAACGCAGATAAGGGGAGCCTACAATATATGCTATTTTCTTTAAAAGACAGGATAAGGGGTCACTTGCAAGCACTGGAATCCATTTCTCTAACATGATTGGAAAGGACTTCACAGTAAATAAAAATGAAATAATTACAGCTTTTAGGCAAGGTTTGTAGATAGCAACATCAGCTTTGAAATAGAGTCAAGAGCAGCATAAAAACAGTATGACCCCAGGCAGAGAGGATTAAAGCCATGCTCCAAACCCAGGCTGGCAGTTCTTTATAGCTGGATGGTTTTTTGTTTTCTTTTTACCCTTAAATAATTTTAGGAGGAGGGTCTCTTTGATTACAGTAAAACAAATAAAATCTTGTGTACGAAGAATTCTTTTGGCATAAAGCATGAGGCCTATTACTACTTTTTTTTGCTGGCATAAAATCTAAGAAAAGCCTCAAGGTGCAAATGATCTGCAGTCTATTTAACATCATGGTTTTTTATTTTTATGGGACCTCATTATTGCTCCTTACCCTAAATTATAGGTACATTCTTGGCTCCATTTCCCACTGGGCTGCAAGCTCCAGATACTGTGTTATTTGTCTATATTTCCAAATACTCTTCAATACTTCTTCAATCAAACAGTCATTATCTCATAGATGGGATATGTTGAACCAAGACAAGGATCTAGGGAACCCTTAAGTTAAGCACTGCTGTAGGCCCAGTTCTCAACCAGAAGTGCCACATGTCTATCAAAATTATGAAGGGAAATTCCCAGGTCGCAGCATTTTACAAAGATGGAGTTCTCTGCTCCATGGTAAACTAGCATTTAAATGTCCAGGTTTTCCCTGGAAAACAGATTTAGGGGAATAATTGAAGCAAACTCCCCTGACCTTGCGAGAGATCTAGACAGCCAAATACAAGAAGCAAAAGAACACCTGGGAAGTTCAACACAAAAAGATCTTTGCCTAAGAACATTGTCATCAGATTACCCAAATTTAAGATGAAGGAAAGACTTTGGGAGGATGAGGCAGGTGGATCATGAGGTCAGGAGATCGAGACCATCCTGGAGCACACTGTGAAACCCCATCTCTACTAAAAGTACAAAAAAGTTAGCCGGGAGTGGTGGCGGGTGCCTGTAGTCCCAGCTACTTGAGAGGTTGTGACAGGAGAATGGCATGAACCCGGCGGGCAGAGCTTGCAGTGAGCAGAGATCACGCCACTTCACTCCAGCCTGGGCAACAGAGCGAGACTGTCTCAAAAAAAAAAAAAAAAAAAAAAAAGAAGGAAAGAATCTTAAGAGCTATGAGACAGAAACACCAGGTATCCTAGAAAGGAAAACCTATCAGATTAACAGCAGATTTCTCAGCAGAAACCCTACAAGCTAGAAGGGATTGGGGACCTATCTTCAGGCTCCTCAAACAAAACAAATATCAGACAAGAATTTTGTATTCAGTGAAACTAAGCATCACATATGAAGGAAAGATACAGTTGTTTTCAGACAAACAAATGCTGAGAGAATTCACCATTACCAAACTACCACAACAAGAACTGATAAAAGGAGCTCAAAATCTTGAAACAAATCCTGGAAGCACATCAAAACAGAACCTCTTTAAAGCATAAATCACACAGGAACTATAAAACAAAAATACAAGTTAAAAAGCAAAAACAAAAAACCAAGTACATGGGCAACAAAGAGCATGATAAAAGCAACAGCACCTCACATTTCAGTACTAACATTGAATTTCAATGGCCTAAATACTCCACTTATTAGATACAGGACAGCAGAATGGATAAGAACTCACCAACCAACTATGTGCTGCCTTCAGGAGACTCACCTAACACATAAGAACTCAGATAAACTTAAAGTGAAGGGGTGGAAAAAGGCATTTCATGAAATGGACACCAAAAATAAGCAGGGGTAGCTATTCAAATATCAGACAAAACAAACTTCAAAGCAACAGCGTTAAAAGAGACAAAGAGGGACAGTATATAATGGTAAAGACCTTGTCCAACAGGAAAATATCACAATCCTAAACACACATGCACCTAACAGTGGAGCTCCCAAATTTATAAAACAATTACTAATAGACCTAAGAAATGAGACAGACAGCAACACAATAATAGTGGGGGACTTCAATACTCCACTGACAGCACTAGACAGGTCACCAAGACAGAAAGTCAACAAAGAATGAATTTAAACTATACCTTGGAACAAATGGACTCAGCAAATATATACAAAACATTTCACCTGACAACCACAGAATACACATGCTATTCAACAGCACATGGAACTTTATCCAAGATAGATCATGTGACAGGCCATAAAACGAGTCTCAATAAATTTAAGAAGATTGAAATTATATCAAATACTCTCTCAGACCACAGTGGAATAAAACTGGAAATCAACTCCAAAAGGAACCTTCAAAACCATGCAAATACATGGAAATTAAATAACCTGCTCCTGAATGAGCATTGGGTCAAAAATGAAATCAAAATGAAAATTAAAAAAATTATTCAAACTGAATGACAATAATGACACAACCTTTTGAAACCTCTGGGAAATAGCAAAGGCAGTGCTAAGAGGAAAGTTCATAGCCCTAAACACCTACATCAAAAAGTCTGAAAGAGCACAGAAAAACAATTTACTGTAACACCTTAAGGAACCAGAGAAACAAGAACAAACCAAATTCAACCCCAGCAGAAGGAAATAACCAAGATCAGAGCAGAACTAAATGAAATTGAAACAAAAATAATACAAAAGATAAATAAAACAAAAGGCTGGTTCATTAAAAGAAAAAATAAAATTGATAGACCGTTAGCAAGATTAACCAAGAAAAGAGAGAAAATCCAAATAACCTCATTAAGAAATGAAACAGGAGATATTACAACTGACACCACTGAAATACAAAAGATCATTCAAGGTTACTATGAACACCTTTATGCACATAAAGGAAAACCTAGAAGAGATGGATAAATTCCTGGAAAAATACAACACTCCTAGCTTAAATCAGGAAGAATTAGATACCCTGAACAGACAAATAACAAGCAGCAAGATTGAAATGGTCATTTAAAAATTACCAGTCAGGTACCGTGCCTCACTCCTATAATCCCAGCACTTTGGGAGGCCGAGGTGGGTGGATCACCTGAGGTCAAGAGTTCAAGACCAACCTGATGAACATGGAGAAACCCCATCTCTAACAAAAATACAAAATTAGCCAGGCATGGTGGCGCATGCCCGTAATCTCAGCTACTTGGGAGGCTGAGGCAGGAGAGTCACTTGAACCTGGGAGGCAGAGGTTATGGTGAGCTGAGATCGTGCCATTGCATTCCAGCCTGGGCAACAAGAGTGAAACTCCATTTCAAAAAAAAAAAAAAATTAAACTTAAAATTTTAAAAATTTAAAAACAACAACAACAATAAAAAGTCCGGGACCAGACAGGTTCACAGCAGAATTCTACCAGACATTCAAAGAAGAGTTAGTACCAATCCTTTTGACACTATTCCACAAGACAGAGAAAGAAGGAACCATCTCTAATTCATTCTATGAAGCCAGCATCACCCTAATACCAAAACCAGGAGAGCACATAACCAAAAAAGAAAACTACAGACCGATATCCTTCTAAAATCCTTAACAAAATACTAGCTAACCAAATCCAACAACATATCAAAAGGAAAATCCACCATGATCAAGTGGGTTTCATACCAGGGATGCAGGGATGGTTTAATATACACAAGTCAATAAATGTGATACCCACATAAACAGAATTAAAAACAAAAATCACATGATCACTCAACAGATGCAGAAAAAGCACTCAACAAAATCCAGCACCTCTTTATGAGTAAAACTCTCAGCAAAATCTGTATACAAGGGACATACCTTAATGTAATAAAAGCCATCTCACAGCCAACGTAATACTGAATGAGGAAAAGTTGAAAGCATTCCCTCTGAGAACTGGAACAAGACAAGGATGCCCACTCTCACCACTCCTCTTCAACATAGTACTGAAAGTCCTAGCCAGAGCAATCAGACAAGAGAAAGAAATAAAGGGCATCCAAATCGGTAAAGACGAAGTCAAACTGTCACTGTTTGCTGATGATATGATCGTTTACCTTGGAAATCCCTAAGGACTCCTCCAGAAAACTTATAGAACTGATAAAATAATTCAGGAAAGTTTCTGGATACAAGATTAATGTACACAAGTCAGTAGCTCTTCTATACACCAACAGCAACCAAGCCAAGAATCAAATCAAGAACTCAACCGCTTTTACAATAGCTGCAATAAAAATAAAATACTTAGGAATATACCTAACAAAGGAGTTGAAAGACCTCTACAAGGAAAACTACAAAACACTGCTGAAAGAAATCACAGATTTCTAAACATATACACAAACAAATGGAAACACATCCCATGCTCATGGAGGGGTAGAATCAATATTGTGAAAATGACCATACTGCCAAAAGAAATCTACAAATTCAACACAATCCCCATCAGAATACCACCATCATTCTTCACAGAATTAGAAAAAACAATTCTAAAATTCTTATGGAAACAAAAAAGAGCCTGCATAGCCAAAGCAAGTCTAAGCAAAAAGAACAAATCTGGTGGCATCACACTACCTGTTTTCAAACCAGGCTATAAGGCCATAGTCATCAAAACAGTATGGTACTGGCATAAAAATAGGTACTCAGACCAATGGAACAGAATAGAGAACCCAGAAATAAATGCAAATACTTACAGCCAACTGATCTTCGACAAAGCAAACAAAAACCTAAAGTGAGGAAAGGACACCCTTTTGAACAAATGATGCTGGGATGATTGGCTAGCCACATGTAGGAAAATGAAACTGTATCCTCATCTCTTACCTTATACAAAAATCAACTCAAGATGGATTAAGGATTTAAACCTAAGAACTGAAACTATAAAAATTCTAGAAGATAACATTGGAAACACCCCTCTAGACATTGACTTAGGCAAGGATTTCATGACCAAGAACCCAAAAGCAAATGCAATAAAAACAAAGATAAATAGCTGAGACCTAATTAAACTAAAGAGCTTATGCACAGCAAAAGGAACAGTCAGCAGAGTAAACAGACAACCCACAGAGTAGGAGAAAATCTTCACATTCTATATATCTGACAAAGGACTAATATCCAGAATCTACAACGAACTCAAACAAATCAGTAAGAAAAACAAAAACCAATCCAAACAAAAAGTGAACTCAGGACATAAACAGACAATTCTCAAAAGAAGATATACAAATGGCCAACAAACGTATGAAAAAATGTTCAACATTACTAATGATTAGGGAAATGCAAACCAAAATCACACTGCAATACCACCTTACTCCTGCAGGAATGGCCATAATCAAAAAATAAAAAACAACCATCATTCTTAGCAAACTATCACAAGAACAGAAAACCAGACACCACATGTTCTCACTCATAGGTGGGAACTGAACAATGACATCACTTGGACTTGGGAAGGGGAACATCACACATCGGGGCCTATCATGGGGAGGGGGGAGAGGGGAGGGATTGCATTGGGAGTTATACCTGATGTAAATGACGAATTGATGGGTGCTGACGAGTTGATGGGTGCAGCACACCAAGATGGCACAAGTATACATATGTAACAAACCTGCACGTTATGCACATGTACCCTAGAACTTAAAGTATAAAACAAAACAAAACAAAACAAACAAAAAAAACAGTAGATGCTGGCATGGATGCAGTGAACAGGGAACACTTCTACACTGTGGGTGGAAATGTAAACTAGTACAGCCACTATGAAAAACAATGTGCAGATTCCCTAAAGAACTAAAAGTAGAACTAACATTTGATCCAGCAACCCCACTACTGGGTATCTAGCCACAGGAAAAGAAGTCATTATTTGAAAACATGCACATGCATGTTTGTAGGAGCACAATTCACAATTGCAAAATTGTGGAACCAACCCAAATGTCCATCAATCAACGAGTGGATAAAGAAACTGTGGTGTGTATGTGTGTGTGTGTGTATATATATACAAACACACATATGTGTGTATATATATATATACACATATGTATACATATATGTGTATGTGTGTATATATACATATATGTGTATATATGTGTGTGTATATATGTATATATATATGATGGAATACTATGCAGCCATAAAAAGGAATGAATTAACAGCATTTGCAGTGACCTGGATGAGATTGGAGACTACTATTCTAAGTGATGCAACTCAGGAATGGAAAACCAAACATCGTGTGTTCTTACTGATATATGGGAGCTAAGCTATGAGGATGCAAAGGTATAAGAATAATACAATGGGCTTTGGGGACTTGGGGGGAAGGATGGGAGGGGAGTGAGGGATAAAAGACTACAAATACGATGCAGTGTATACATGGGTGATGGGTGCACCAAAATCTCACAAATCACCACCAAAGGACTTACTCATATAACCAAATACCACCTGTACCACAATAACTTATGGGAAAAAAGTTAAACATCCAGGTTTTCATATTCTTGTATTTTTACTTAGCAAGGTTTGCCATAATTACAAAATGAGTCATCTTTTTGCAAAGATTTAATTAATATCCTTTTTCCCTCTTCCCATGCCCCTCCCCTAATCCTTGACATCCCACCAAGCTCCTAAGGCTCCCAGTTCCCCCAACATGGAAAAATTCCCTGGAAATTTTCATATAAACAAACTTTTCTAAATTGCTACAATTTGGGGTCAAAATTTCCCCAGCCTTATCAAACAAGTAGTTTAAAGTAATAAGAACCACCCCTAGAATAGCAATAATAATCCCTAACATCTATATAGTTTTTAGATCACTCTAATTTACGTCAAGTAAAATGGTAAAGTGCCAAACAAACAAAAGACACTATTTCCACTGTTATATTAAAGTTGTCCCTTTCTCCGTCAAAAATCTTACTTAAGCTGTGAACTTGGGTTTAGATATCAACTCAGTGAAATTGTTGCCAACCCCACAAGCAGGGTTAATTAATCCTTCTTTGCACTCTCCTAGGCCCTTATGTATACTATTCTGAATAGCCTATCCTATCCTATGCCACTGGAGTTAGTTCTACACATATTTTCACTAATATTCCCTGAGGGGAGTGATTCCCCATCTCCAGCTCTTAGAGTTTCTAAGAACTAGAAAAATTTTGTTGGAGTAAGCCATAACGACCCTATAAATATCAATACCTATAAAAAATTGATAATGAAGTCATGCAATCATTATCCTTTTTTTAAGACAAAGCAAACTGAGCCTTAAAAAGGTGAAGTGATCTTCCCAAAGTTATTAGAGCTAGTTAAGAGGAAATCAGAACTTGAATCCTGATACCCTAAGTTCCAATGATTGCTTGCTGACATTTCACTCCTTATCTTTGGGAACATTTTATATATAACAGAACATTCACTGTAAGCTCAAAACAACAGAGTTAGGGTCATTTTGTTTGACTTAACCCAGAGAATAAATAACTTTGCTTTTAAGAAACAAGTTCTACCCTTCTTTTATGGAAAAAGGTTGTTATGCCAAGAAACTAGAAAGGAAAAAGGAAGAAAAGAGGTGAGGGAGGGAAAAAGGAATGAACGAAGGGAGAGAAAGAGTAAGCAAAAGTATTCCATGTTATCTAGATTTGCCTTTCTAATTTTGCATACCACACTACCCCTTACTCATCCTATGCTCCAGTTAAACTGGTCTACTTGTGGCTGTCTTAAGTTTAAGGAACTAAAAAAAAAATTGACTTGGATATTAATCTTGCATTCCATAACTTGCTAAATTCACCTGTTGCTTCTAATAGCTTTATGTACATTCCACTGAATTTTCTACACAGATGATAATTTCATCACAAATAAAGACAGTTTTACTTCTTTCTTTCCAATCTGGATGCTCCTTCCTTCCTTCCTTCCTTCCCTCCCTCCCTCCCTCTCTCTCTCTCTCTTTCTTTCTTTCACTTACTCTACAAGCTGAAACCTCTAGCAATGCTAGGTAGATATTAGCAAGCATGTTTGCACACTTTTTAATAACAAAAATTATTGAGTATTTTTCAGGCATTGAGTAAAGCTCATGGAAGTTAAAGGTAGGAATTAATCCCCACCCTAATGATATCATGACTTTGTGGAGGAGCTCTGTCTGCTGGTAAAACAGAAAATCAGATAAGTCAGGAAAAATAAGGTTAGGACATGTCATTCAATAAAAGCAACAACAGTAGCAAGAAAAGACTTAATACTTACAGAAGGATCAATATGGGCCAAGCACTATTGAAAGTTACTGATATGTATTAACTCATCTAAATCTTCCAACTTACCCCCATTTTATAGGTAGAAATCAAAGACAAAAGAAAGACTGATCCAAAAGTGGGGAGGGTAGAAGGAGGGTAAGGGTTGAAAAATTAACTTTTGGGTACAAGGTACGATATTTGGGTGATAGGTACATTTGAAGCCCAACCCCACCAAGTGGGTACAATCACATGTACCCCCTGAATCTAAAACAAAAATAAATGAATAAAAAAGATTATTAACTTTTGTCTCCATAGCCAATGTTCTTAAATGCTAGAATAAATTGCCTCTGGTAACCATTTCTTCATTAATGGGTATTGAATGTTCACTCTTTGCTAAGTACTATGTTACTTTCAATTAATTTAACTATTGAAATAATCCTATTTTATAAGTGAAGGAACTGAGATTCAGAGTGATCAAGTGACCGGCCTAAGGTCACCCAGCTAACAAGACTGAAACCAAAGTGTTCTGACTTCAAATTCAATACTCTCTCCACCACCTGTTTATACAGCACTTGACAGCTTACAAAAATCACGATCACATTTGTGCCTTGAATGTCAGCTAAAGGAATTGAGATTTTATTCACTAGCCTGTGGATAACGTTTGTCAGTTTTTGAAAGGAGGAAAATGAAAGAGAAAGGTGTTTTTGAGAGGCTATGGCAGTGTCGTGCTCCGTGGGTTTTCTGGGGCAAGTCTTCAAGCACAGGGTTAGGAGCCTCTCTGGTCCCCTCTGAACTCGTGAGTCCTTCCCTTCAAACTCATTTGCCAGTCCGGAGAAGTCCTGCTTTAAATAATGTACCTGGAGGGAACTCCCAGAAGAACAGAGATAATAAAAGTACTTCTTATGTCACTTCTTCTCCCTGCATTTAACTTTCGGGAATATTTTTGTTAACTGAGAAGAGCACACCAAGGAACCATTATCACTGATACAAGGAGAAAATGGATGGTAGATTTCCTCAGTCACGTCCCGTCAGTGTCAACAATTTAACTAAACATATAATAGTCATAACCTCATTAGTGTTAAATTTTCTAGGTTTCTGGCACATATCTCTTCATCTCCCTCATTGAGTTTATAGAGTGTTCTTTGGTACATTTGCTCAGTGTGAGGATTTCACTTTCAACTGGCACATATTGGAGTAGAACAGGGAAATGATTTTTCTGCCTTACGTAGTTAGCAAAATAAGACAGTATATGAAATGGATCAATGCCCTAAGCCAGGTACTTGGCATGTAATGGTAGAGAAGCTTGACCCCATCCATCACAATCCTGCCCACTCACCAGGGGTGGGTCTGGTACAAATAAGCCAACCAAGTCTGAAATATAAAAGAGTTGCTCTGTTTCCATTATCTTCTTGCTCCATGTCCCATACTATCCCTTAGATGGGGACTTCCTTCATTCAGAATTGGAGTCCTGGGGTCACCATTGTTATACCCCTATGAGATAGCTACTCCTAAACAAGCTCCCCAAACCCAAATCTATCCTGGCCCCCCTTCATTTAATCCTGATTTTTTTTTTTTTTTTTTTTTGAGACAGTCTCACTCTGTCACCCAGGCGGGAGGGAGTTCAATGGTTCAATCTCGGCTCCCTGTAACCTCCGCCTCTCAGGTTCAAGCAGCTCTCCTGCCTCAGCCTCCCGAGTAGCTGGGACTACAGGTACACACCACTGCATCCAACTAATTTTTGTATTTTTAGTAGCGGCAAGGTTTCACCTTGTTGCCCAGGCTGGTCTTGAACTCCTGACGTCCAGTGATCAACCCGCCTCGGCCTCCCAAAATGCTCAGATTACAGGCATAAGCCACTGCACCCGGCCCATTTAATCCTGATTTTAACATGTTAGCATGCTGTGCTCAACTATCTTAGATGAAAATTATTTTTAACCATTAGTCAGGCAATTATTTAAGCAATAAGAAATTTGGTCTGACCTCTCTTCCAGGGATATTTGCATTTTAAAAGAGTACCCAGAATCAGAAATGTCTTAACTTACAGAAAAAGTTCAACTAGCAGGTGAGGTAGGGAGGGTATTTTGTAGTTTCAGGAGACTAGCTGTTCCCAGCATCTACCAAATATGTCCTGTGAAAAATTTCCAAGGCCACAAATACATTTGTACCTCAGTATCCTCACTTACAATGTAAGAATGTAATACTGACCTCACAGAACTGTGGGGATTAAACAAGTTGGTTAGTAATTGTTATAAACCTTTCAGGAGGCTATATAGTACTACACAGAAGTGAGAATGTTCATGACTTCTGTGCTTTGCCTTTTATATAGGTAACTTACTTGATCTGCCTACACAGGATCTGAAGAGATTGGAAGCCACAATTAACCTGTCCAACTACAGATTAATCATGCTGTCTCTACTTTTTAAAGATACAGCCCCTGTAGCTTAGATGAGCTAAAGAAAAGCCACCTTGAACACTGGCAGCAAAGGTCCTCAGGTACTCATTCACAGGGCTGTCATATCAAGACCGTGTGAACCAAGGAAGTCAGAAATGCTACTAGGGCCAGGCACGGTGGCTCACACCTGTAATCCCAGCACTTTGGGAGGCTGAGGCAGGCAGATCACCTGAGGTCAAGAGTTCAAGATCAGCCTAAACAACATGGAGAAACTCCATCACTACTAAAAATACAAAATTAGCTAGGCATGGTGGCACATGCCTGTAATCGCAGTTACTCAGGAGGGTGAGGCAGGAGAATCGCTTGAACTCAGGAGGCAGAGGTCATGATGAGCCAAGATTGCACGATTACACTCCAGCCTAGTCAATAAGAGCAAAACTGTGTCTCAGAAAAAAAGAAAAGAAAAAAGAAAGAAAGAAATGCCACTGGACCAATCCAAGGGCAACAAGACGCTCTTGGTCCTGAGGTTAATAACTAACTCAAGAATGATGGTACATGAAGAAAGGTAAAACTTGCTGCCATTTCACTTTGAAGCAGAGCTCTACTCCCAGCCTTAACAGATTTTTCTATTATTATCCAAAATTGATTTTCACAGACTTTCAAAAGCTCTATCTTCTAACCAAGATATTAAGGCATCAGTGTATGCCTTCTTTTCTACCTTCCATTCATAGGTCCTTTGACTATTAGAAGTCTATCTGATTACCTATGAAAGTGGTCAGTCCTAGGTCTCCTGGGAAAATTAAACCATGGGAATATGCGGTTCTCTTCAACTCTTGATCAGAGCAAAGTAGCACTGAAGGATAGTACGGAAGAGCATAGAAAGCATCTTAATGCATCTCCTTTATTTTACAGAGGAAACTGAGGTCTGGGTTTACAGCCACATGCTGCTGTTATGAGAGAGATCCAAGATACAGACTTGGATCTAGTGTGCTATCTATCCACTCTACCAACTAGCTTCCCCTCCCCTCTGCTGTGAATGTCCTCAGCACTAATGTAACCAGTCTTATCATTCCCTAGAAGTTAATGAATGTCTCATATTCTCACTTTCATTGTAACCTTATCCCTCTCCTACCAAGGGTCTTCTCCTATGTCTTCTTCAGGTTTCAGGGAAGTGCTGTGGACTAATAAGCCTTTACTCAACATTTTTTCAATGACCAATGGAATGAATGATGAAATGACCACTCAAGTACTTGTCACCAGCATTAGTCTACTCTGTTAGCTGAGGCTCGAGTGTTCTCTGCCTTCAGATAAAACCACAATGACAAAATGGTGTGGGGGACAGTTTCTACACCAAGCTCCATGGGTGACCTGCGATGTGTTCTGTGGCTGACTGTCACAGGAGCCCAAGTGGATGGGCTGGGAGAAGAGAGAAGAGGCCTTACAACGGAGACTAGAGGAATGCTGTCCCTTGCCGAACATCTGTGTGCTGATGAGACCGATGACAGGAGGCAGAGCACACAGTTCCAGCTGGACGCCAAACATCTGGGCTCAAAACCAAGCAACAGCGTTATTCAAATCAACGAAAATATAATCATGGATATTTTCAATGCCTACTATGTGCATTCAGACAGCTGTGATTAGATGGATAACATTTCAGTCCTACTCACCCCGCAACATTCCACTGCTCTCTGCTCCAGATGCCTGATGTTATATTAATCAAATATTCATGTTTTGCACTGAGCATCTGTTGGCATATGTTGATGTGCAGATAAAACCAAGGTTATGAATTATTTCACCAGCATTTTAATGGGACTCTTGTTCAGCTCCTTTGATAGAGGCCAAAGACAGTATACCCCAACCCTTAGCCATTTCTAAGACTGCCATGCCTCCTGGCTCCTGCTCTATCAGAATGCAGGGAAACTAGGAGGCCCATGCTGTCTCCCATAGCACCAAGGAGATATTCAGGTGAGAAAACCATCAGAGGCATCATCTTTCTGAAGTCAGTGTTTGGTTGCTGTTAGGCTCACAAGCACTAAATGCCAAGAGGAAACGCTGTGCATAATTTGACACCAGTGGTGTTCCAAGAACAAAGGATGTAATATCTCTTTGTTTCTGGACATCCTAAGGTTAAAATGACATCTTGGCTGGCAATTATGATTCTGTATTCTTTTATAAATCATGTTATTTCCAAAAGAACATAAAGCAGGTGAATGCACATTCCATTGCCTCATTACTGGCATTTCTCCTATGAGGACTGCCAGAGCCTTTACTAATACTACCACCAAGTATTGCAGTCAGGAAATGAATAAAGCCGAGGGATCTGCTTTTAGCTTGCTTCAGGCCATTTACCGTTTTCATTCTTCAGTGAGAGAAAAACAACCACTGAGGTGAGGGTGGAAGGACCTCTCCATATGGAATGGCGGTCTCTGATTTTTCAAGGTCCTCTAGAGAGGACTTTGTTGTCAAACAGGCTTTGTACACACTTCATTTACTAGGATTGTGCTTGTCTTTCCTGTTTTCACAAAGGCCTCCAAGCTCCTCAAAGTCAAGAGTTTCTTCCAGAGGCCTCACACTCCCATGGTACACAGGGTAAGGATCTGCATAATAATTGCAGGGAGTTTGCAGACAGGGAAGTAAAGAACCACGAAGGCCAGGCTTGCTCACAGCCTTCCTAAAGGGAGACTGGAGACGAGAGAAGCTGGAAATGTGGGTCTCCAGGCACTTGGCTTTGTGGATGCCTTCTCAAGAGAGTGAAATCAAGGACCCCTTTAGTCATTTCCATTTTATACTTACTTCGTTCATTGGATAAGGTGGTCTCTGCAGCTAGTTCTCTCTGTGAGCCACCATGCTTCCCTGCTGTCTGTGCTTTAACTACCCAAGAGAACAAATATAGAATGCCTTGCTTAGAAACTCCAGCTCTGAAAATATGCAGATAGGATTGGAAAACTTAGAAGGAAGTTTAAAATTCCCTTATCCAGGGACTAGTCTGCTCTACACAGTGCTTTGGATAAATATGAAAAAGGTACCCCTCTGAGGTGCACCTCCACACGCATAGTTTGGTGAGTACAATTTGGGTCAGATTTCCAACCTGCCAACCTGAACTCCTTGGTTTACAGAAACCCTGTAATACTTCTTCATCTTTATACCCAGAACCTGGATCGAGTTCCAAATGGCCTTTCTCCTCTCTTCTGAGCCTCCCTCAGATCCCCCTAGCTCTATTCAAGAAGAAAGCTTCCAA
Source organism: Trachypithecus francoisi (assembly GCF_009764315.1). Classification (NCBI taxonomy): domain Eukaryota; kingdom Metazoa; phylum Chordata; class Mammalia; order Primates; family Cercopithecidae; genus Trachypithecus; species Trachypithecus francoisi. Next base: position 40,646,069 of record NW_022681474.1, on the reverse strand, counting down.
AACAGCTTCATCAAAAAGAAGAGTTACAACCGCAAAGTCCAAGCTCCTTTATATACTCTCCTGATCCCGCCCACACCCCAGCAATGGCTTCGCAGAGGAGCCGGGTTGGAGGGAGGGGAAGAGTATCCATGCCTCCTCTTCTGTCTTTCTATGCCTTGCCAATTTTTTGTTTTGCACTTGCCAATTTTTTGGTATACACTCACAACCTTGTTATACCTTTCTTATTTGAATATATTTTCCTAGTTCTCCACCAACCAACCTTCTTTGTTACCAACTTTGCCCACTTGCCACAGGATGGAAAGATAAAAATTCCAAAGTCACTGTTTATATCTCTCCCACCCACCAACTCCTCCATGAAATTATGTGACCCAAAGATGACCCTGGAAGACATGCTGAAATTTCTTTACCATAGAAGAATTATTTCTGCAAAGAATTTTCAAGTTGTCATTTTCATTTAAAAAAATAAGATGATAAAAAACACACCCGCACACAAGCCATTATTTGTAAAATGCCTACAGATGATGAAGAAGAATGCATATCAACAGATGCACACGCACGCATAGGAATGAGCGACCACATGTGGATGTGTCACCCATAAAGGCCAAGATGAACCTTTCCAGTGAAGAGAGTAATTGAACAGTAAGGAAAATGTCAGGAACCAAGATTTCAAATTTCTTCTCGCTTTTCCTTCCACCAATCCCGTCAGTTTAAAAAAAAAAAATACAGTTTTCTCAAAATTCCATTTTTTATTTGATACCTAAATTAGCTTCAGAAAGCAGTTACCTGGGTTGCAGAAATGCAGGGGTTACTAAGCAGGGGTCTCATTGTGGTATGCAAATGACTGCCAGCTAGGAAGCAGGATTTTCTAGTTATCTTCTGGTATTGCTTAGCTAAATAAACTCTGACACCTCTGTGCCTCAATGCCTGATATCTTAGATTCTTTCTAGCATTTACTAGGGTTCTATGGTTATATTATTTTAAAATTATCTGGATATTTGGGATAATAGCTACCATCTCCATGATGATGACTAGTACCACCACTATCATCCTGACATTGTTTTCTTTCTAAAACCGTTTGCAATTGTCCAGTTATACCTGTCCCCAAAGAAATGAACACATAATGGCTTTCCTTATTTTACAAGGAGGAATACAGATCAATTCTAGATTTTAGTGAGTTATCCAATATATCTGGGTGGACCCAATTTTAAACTTCTCAAGTAACAAAGCTCAGTGCAAAACTGTCTCACCTCTAATGATGGGAGGCCTTTCTAATTGGGTTTCCAAATCAGCCGTCAAGGGGCACGATACAAGTTCCAAGAAAAGCTTGATCTATAGAGAACTTGGGCTTCACTTATAGCCCTGAATGTGGGTCACGTTCAGGCTTTTCTAATGCTATTCCAAATACTCCCTAACCCAATAAATTAGGCCCACATTCAATGCTAATTCAATGTCCCTTTCTTTCACAATCAGCATGCATGCAACTCTTTATACTTCATACAACTTATGAAGTTAGACATGCCATTTTTCCACCACACAAAAAATTAGACTCAGCTCCTCAACCCAAATATATCTTGGATGAGAAAGTCTTTTTGAGAGGTTGAACAGTGAATGGTAAAAATCACAGACTTTGGAATCAACAGACCAGGAATAACTTTAAACACCTATGTGAGAGAAGTTAGCATCTGAGAATACACACATGTCCCCTTTGTACTCATTATTCTTCCTTGATCACATCAGATATAGTTGTTGGCACATAGCATGTACTCAATAAATATTTATTGAACTAAATTAATCCATTCTCATATTGAACAAATTTACTTTCACTTAAAAGGGCTCCATAATTTCTTGGTAACCTGATGCTGTGCTTCTTACAATTTCTTTAAGGGAGAGTTCTGGGTTTAGGATATTGGTGTCTTTGTCCCACCTCATCCATAAAGTCTTCTCTGACAATTCCAATACAACCTACTCTCATTTTTCTGACTCTGCACTTATTCCCGATTCTAGTCACTTTGTCACATACACGATAGCTTATCTTGCCATGTAAAATGTGTTTCATAAGTACATCATCCTTCCTATGAGCTCATAAGCTTTTCAAGGGCAAAGGTCATGTCTGATTCTTATTTTATAGGTCCCATGGCACACAACACAACATAAAGCCTGTAGGAGGCTCTGAACAAGTACCTGTTGAGTTGAGTTGAATTTTAAGGACAGCACTGACAGTGAAAATTTTATTTCAGAGAATTATCAAAAGGTAGAATTGGTGTGGTGCAGGGGAATGAAGAGAGGCTGGTTAATGGACACAAACATTTAGTTAGACAGAAGACATCATGTTCAACCGCACAATTATGACTATAGTTAAAAATAATTTATTTTATATCTCAAAACAGCTAGAAGATTTGAAATGTTCCTAACACACAGAAATGATAAATGTTGGAGGTGATTTATCACAAACACCCTGATTTAATCATTACACATTATATGAATGTATCAAAATACCACATGCACTCCATAAATACGTACACAGATTACATATCAATTTTTAAAAAGTATAGACAGGTTTTTTATAAGATTGAATTTCTATTTTTACCATTCATTTCACCTAAACCAGGGCCATGGGCCTCTAACATAAAGTACTAGTTAGGAAGCAGAGGACCAGGAAGCAGCTGGCTACTGTCAACGAAGAGAAGATTGTATTTCAGCAATGGGTTGTGGGATTTGATGTATAAGTCACTAACGACTCTTGGCCAATACCAAGTGACTCTTGGTATCATCTGGAATAAAAAGTAACCCAGAGATATGCCAAATATCAATTTCCAATTACTTTCCTGTGACACACTTCTATCCTCCTGGGAAAACTCCCAAGGGATCTGTTACCCCATATCAACTCAGATCAGGTTTACCTTTCAGTCAAACAGGTAACACTTGACAGCACGCTGTTCAGCCTCCACATCACAATGTCCTCCTTTGACACTCAGATTCTCTTTTGAAATCTTCAATATTGCCTTACACCGTCACCGGAGACCTAGCCCAAGTGTGGAAGGCCTTTAATATTATACCCTGAGCCATATGCATTCACATGGGACCGTGATATCTCCAACACCTGCAGTGAGTTGTTGTCACTAGAGCTTCCCAAGCCTTAATTTGCACTGGGATGGTGAAGGCAGGAACAGAGGTTCCTGCCTGTCCCTTGCAACTTCAACTCCAGCCCAAGGGGAAAGAAATAAGAGTCCCTAAGTCTTAACTTTGGTACTCAAAACACAGAACAGCATTTCTATTCTCCAGATCACAGAAAGCAGACCACAGACTAATTTTTAAAATCTTTGGTATTAGGGATGTTAAAACTGAGGATCCGCAAAAAGCCAGAAGTCACATGTCCCCCCTTATTACAAAGTAATGGAACAGAATTTGGAAAAACCAGAAAACATCTCCAGGTCCATAAATCAGCCTGGCTGGAGGAAAACACAAATGGCCAGCACCTGGAATGAGCTTTCATCTGGAGCAGGAAAGCAGCCTAAAGAATCGAACTTCAGAGCCAAGACTCCAGACTGTACACTGTGATTAATGACTTGAGTGAAAGGTCTCAGCTGAGGCTGAACAATTAACTTGTTCTCTTCACATCTCAGAACTCTCCACGGCATAACTATGTCTCCCCTGATCATACACATTTACTAAGATGCAAGCCAGTCTGCGGAACTTCGAACGTGTCATCATCAGACTGTTCCTGACAACGTGGAGAGCCCTGGTATTTGTCAGGACTACTTCAGTCGAATCATCTGCATTGACTCTGCATGCATGTGTCAACCTTTCAGTTCCTTTTCAAGTTTAAGAACCATTGCAAATGAGGCAACAACATTGGCCTCAATCTATCACACACATGCACACAAGTCCACAGCTCAAAGAACTGCAAATGGACAGCACATGGCCTGGCATGTTTCTGGTCATTCCCAAAAAAAGTTCTTAGGGAATGTAATGTCCATGAGATTAATGGTTCCCTCTTGTCCTGCCTTTATCCTCTGGAATAGGTTTCTCTAATCTATTTCAGATCCTCTAAAGCATTTACAGTATACCAATCACTCCTCTTGAATCTACATTGAGACTCTGATAAGAGCTGCTAGATCCAAAGGAAGTCTCCAAACCTCTTTCCTTCTCTCCTAGAGGTGAATCTGTAGACAGGAAAGAAAGGCATTTTGAACATGGAAGTACTCAAGCTGGATATACTCAAAGAATCCAGTTTTCTTGTTTGATCTTCAAAAGCTGCTTCATTTGGGGCAAATGAGTTTACCAAAAATGGATACGGCCCACACCAAAGTGGGATTTGAAGGGTAATGAGTGGCATGTCTAAGAATATCCTCCCATCTGACCTGTAACAGGAGCAGGTCCTTCCACCTCCCCGTCCCTGATTCCATCCACAACCACTTCTTTCAATGAAGGCACTCTACTTTCAGGAGATATATTTTTAAGACAAAAATACCAACACTATTGATAATAATAATAATAGAAACAGCAGCAACAACAACATGTATACAGTAGTCCCCTCTTATCCACTTTCTGCATGGTTTTAGTTACCCACAGTCAACTAGAGTCCGAAAATATTAAACAGAAAATTCCAGAAATAAACAATCCACAAGTTTGAAATTGCATGCCATTCTGAGTAGCATGATAAAATCTCACACTGTCATGTTCCATCCTGCCCAGGATGTGAGTCATTGCTATGTCCAGTGTGTCCATTTTGTATATAGCATCAGTTGCTTAGTCACCTAGAAGCTGTCTCAGCTATTAGATTGGCTGTTGTGGTGCGGCAGTGGTTGTGTTCGAGCAACCCTATTTTACTTAATAATGGCCCCAAAGTGCAAGAGTAGTGATGCTGTAATATTCTTATAATTGTTCTATTTTACTATCAGTTATCGTTATCTCTTACCATGCCTAATAATTACATTAAACTTTACCACAGGTATAAATGTACATGAAAAAAAATGTTACAGTATACATAGGGTTCAGTACTCTCCATGGTTTCAGGCATCCACTGGGATCTTGGAATGCATCCCCTAGAGGTAAGGGGGACTACCATTCAGCACTTCCACAATAACTATTTGAAACCATTCATAGCAACTTACACAATCCTCACAACAACCTCAGTAAGGCAGGTGTTATTACTGTTCCTGTTTCATGGAGACAGAGATGCAGAGTGGTCAAGTACCTTGTCCAGAGCCACAGAGTCAATAAACGGCAAAGCCAGGATTCAAACCCAGACCTCAGCCTGATGCTCTTGACACTATGCTATCCTGTACTCTGTTCCCTAGAGGTACTGGCACCCACCTTTTGATGGAGTCAGAGAACCAACACTTCTTGCATAGCGCCTGCTCCTACACAGGAGTCCGGCCTGGTGAGTCCTGTTTCTGTGGCACCTCAAATGAGTTCTAAGTCTCTTAGCCCTAGTTGTCCTTATGTGTAAAATCAACATGCTAATAAGACCTATCTCACAGGGGCTTTTTTTTTTTTTTTTTTTCCAGACAAGAGTTCTAAGAACCACCGGGGCTTGTTGAGGATTAGTGAGAGAATGTATATGCAGGGCCTAGCACAGTGCCTGGAAAAGGGTGGGTGCATAACATTGGTAGCTGTGTTCATTACTGAGCAAACCTGCTAATATTGGTGAATGGGAAACTAAAGGGGTGAAGAAGATGAGGCAGAAACCCTCACACCTTGGAGAGGGATGTAAAAAAGCAGATAACTGTAGCAGCCCTGGAGAAACTAGAATACTAGGATACTCAGAAGTACCAGCAAGTGTTACTTACCCTCCTGGTCTGACCCAGTTTACACAGTCTTTATATTAGTTTGGTGAGACCCGATTTACACAGTCTCTATGTTAGCTTATCTCCATGAAAGAAAGAATTCTACTTTAAAACATAAACTATATCCAGAACAAAAGAACAGAAGAAAGATGTCCATCCTGGAGGAATTCGAATATTCTCCCTAAAATTTCTGATATACAAGCAAGGTAGCTGAAGCATCCTCTGAGGCCGTGTATGGCTGTTTCGGAGTCAACACATGGAGCTGCATCCTTCATTCTGCATTTCCTACATGCTCTTGCCAACCCCTGACACATCACATTCTTTGCATCAATAAGTGCTGGTGCCAGAACACACTAAATTGCCTTTGACTACATTTAACTGATCTAGTATTTTTTTATGATTCTTTCTTGTTGTACCATTTTTCACTTTTGACTTTATAATTCTCTGCTGACTTTAAATAAAGCTTTACCAGACTACCCAAGGTGGTTTTTAATAGAGATTTAGGGGCTAGGTTGTGTTGTGGTTTGGATTCAGATTCTACTTCAGCAACAAGGGGAAATTAACGAGGTGGTTTCATCTCAAGTGCCCATTTATATTCGGAATGGACAGAGAGTTTATCTTCTTCCAAGCCTTGTAATCATGACACTACAAAGTGATATTCAAGAAATAAAACATTATGTAGCAATAGCTTCCACACCACAAGACCACTACACAGTGTCCCTGCAACCCCAGATGACTAGGGTAATATTAAGACAGCAATGGAATTACTTTCTGAGTGACAGGGAGGATTCTGACCACATTTGGTCCTATGCCAAAGACAATGCTCATTCTCCTAGAGATAGGGAACTCAAATGACCCTACACCAGCCACGTTAGCTCCTTCCTGGTGTTCCTCCCTCTTCTGTGCTATCCATAATCCCCCCTGACTTCTGCCCAGCTGAAACACTGGAAGTCAGCTGACCCTGCATCACAGGGAGAGGTGACATGACTGGAAAGAAACTGAGCTAGACAAAAAAAAAAAAAAATCAGTCGCCAAAATGAATGTTTCTTTTGAACAAAAGAATAAACTTGACTTAATTATTTTTGAAAATATAAAATTGATAATTTAGTAAGATTTTGGTTTTGCCTTGTTTTTCATTATCATGCAAGACTTGTTTGATGTTAAGGAACAAATATAATATATGTAAAATCATAAGAATTATCATTTAAAAAATATCTGTCTGCCCATTACCAAGCTTAGAAATAAGTAAATACCATTGGTTGTTCGTATCAGGTCAGAATTTTTTTTTTTTTTTTTGCTTCCACCTACCTGCATTTTGAATTTTTCATTTTCATGGTTTTCATCCTAGTTTTGCCAAAAATGTAAGGACCCTTTACAACAGTGTTTTATTTTGCACTTTCAAGCTCTATATAAAGGATATTATATGGTATCATTCAGTGGGTTTCTTTTCTTTTGAGTTTTAGATTTGTCCATATTGAATGTTATTTCACTTTATTTAATGAATCATTTGGGTTGTTTCCGGCTTCTGTTTTTTGTTTGGTTATGCTATGAGTATAGTTCATAATTGATCTGAGCACATATAATAGCTTTTCTTGTGGTAGAGTCCTAGGAGTGAGATTTCTGGATCTTAGGATTGGCATATATATTCAAATTCACTAGAAAATAATCAATTGTTTTCCAATAGAGATATAGTAATTCACAACTCCCATCAAAATTGCTTTTCAATTTTTGTTGCTCTGCAATGTTGCTAACACTTGGTATCACCAGATTTTTAAATTTTGCTAAACCATTGAGTACAAAATGTATTTTGTTGTTTTAATTTATATTTTCATATTAAATTGTTTCCTTATAGACAATCATTATTTGACTTTTGGATAGTTTGAAAAACCTCTTTATCCCAAATAAGCAGGAAGTGCAGCATTTATATCAAGTAGGTATGATTATATGTCTACATAGAAAGATACTAGGTGTATATATATATATAATATGTATGTGAGTCAACATAGCTACATTTATATTTTTATCTTCTAATCATACCTATACGTACAGCAGGATTGGCAAACTAGCTCCCGTGGGCCAAATCTGGCCTACTGCCTGTTTTTCTAAATAATGTGTTTTTTTTTTTTTTTTTTTTTTTGAGTCTCACTCTGTCGCCCAGGCTGGAGTGCAGTGGCCGGATCTCAGCTCACCGCAAGCTCCGCCTGCCGGGTTCACGCCATTCTCCTGCCTCAGCCTCCCGAGTAGCTGGGACTACAGGCGCCCGTGACCTTGCCCGGCTAGTTTTTTGGATTTTTTATGGTTTTTGGTGAAACCCGGGGTTTCACCGGGTTAGCCAGGATGGTCTTGATCTCCTGACCTCGTGATCCGCCCGTCTCAGCCTCCCAAAGTGCTGGGATTACAGGCTTGAGCCACCGCGCCCAGCCTCTAAATAGTTTTATTGGAACACAGCCAGCCCCATTTGCTTCCATATTGCCTGTGACTACCTGCACACTACAATGGCAGAGCTGAGTGGTCATGGCAAAGGCTGACTGACCTGCAATGCCTAAAATGCTTACTATGTGGCCCTTTGTGATAAAAGTTTGCTGACCCACAACCTATAACATCTGCATTTACAGACTATGAACACTTCACACTTAACATTCCCTTCAAATCCACTTCTTCCAAATGCTGATCCTCATAACGGCTCCACCTTCCACAAAGACATTCAGGCCAGAAAAACCTGGGAGTTATTTCATGCTCTTCTCTCCTACACACATTTACGACCAACATATGGATACTACCCAAGTATTTGACCTCCTCAGCATGGCTTCTGTGATGTCCTCATCTGCCACTCCTTTGTGCAAGCCTTATGCTGACTTAGGGAACCCTTCAGCTAATGACCAAACCCCATTTGTCCCCACTATCCTATACAAATGGTTTTTCACAGCACATGTCACACTTTGCTGCATTTATTTGTTTGAGTTTCTGTCTGCTAGGTCCTCCTAAACTGTAAGTTCCTTAAGGCAGGGACCTTTGTCATTTCTACACATAGTACAGTGTCTTGCATAGCAAATACCTAATCATAGATTAGCCTCCTGAAGGCTGCTTAATTTTTCTCAGAAACCATTGAGAGCCTGACATGGCAAGACATTTGTGGCTGCCACTATTCAGTGGGGTTTGGAAATAGTTGCTATTCTCCTAAATCACATGGTGGAAAGGACTAGGGGAAAGAGACTCCTTGTCAATATCATTTAATGCAGTGCTCTTCACATAATTATGTGCAGACATGTTACCAGAAGAACTCATTAAAAACAGTAGATGCCAGGGTGTTACCCAGTTCCCTTGAATCAGAATCAATGGAAATAGGTGCTTAAGCACTTTTACTTTATGGTTGTTCCCTAGGAGATTCTTATGTAGGCTTGAGAAGCACATTTCTAATAAAGGGAGCTTCCTGAATACACCCTTCTTGCTCTATCCCACTCTACCACATTGCCCATGATGGATAGCTATCAATGCACAGGAACCCCGAGGCCCTTTGCTTGGGTACCAGAGATTCCCTAAGTTTGTTCACCCTTTCTCAGTGGCCCAGAAGAAGCCTGATTTGAGGGGATAACTGTATACTTTCCTCAGGGCTGCATTTTGATTTCTAATCTCTGTCTTTCATTGAATTGGTTGCATTCCTGGTTAATGATGAGGTCTATCCCCTGCATGGAGCATCTTCACTGCTCAGCATATCTAAAATCAAAATCTCCTGCTCTATCCTAGCACCACTCCTTTGCATGTACCACACCTCCTAGTACTTGCCTGAGGGAAGAAACATGCAAACATTTGTACAATGCATATATTATTCGAACGTCTGTTTTAATTTTTACTATCCTCTTCATTTTCAACATATTACAGATCATTTAATATGTAAAAAAACAAATGTTAATAGAAGGGTTAGACCAATGATGATACCAATAAGATGCTGTTAGTATTTATTAGAGATTTTTCTTATTAGACTTAATTTTTTCTTAAATTGCATGTGACCCATTATCATTACGCTTGCTGGATAATATAACAAAACAAAATTACCAGTCCATTTTACTCAAGAAGAGCATCTAAGGTTCCTTGGGTTTTATAACACCAAGCATAGCACAAATTTAAGGAATTTTTCCAGTGCTGCACTCGGTGATTTTTAGGGGTCTATTTTCCCCAGAGGCATGTAAGTACTAAAATTGCATCGGATTGCGTTTTGCTCTCAGCGGGTGAGAAAGTGCATAGTCAATGGGTTATTTGCCATTCTTTATTTCCATTTTATGCAGTCACACGGAGGTATCTCTCAGGTGGTTGTTGAAGTTTACTAGACACTCAGGAGCCATCCTGTGCTTTCATTAAATGGCATTTATAATCTATAACCAAAGGGGCAGTCCATGAAGCTACTGGCGTAGTATACCTAAATTCTGCTCATGTTAATTCAGGCTATAGAGATAAGACCTTTCATTATCAGATTCCAATGTGGGGAGAAACTGCATCATGTTTTTAAGCAATATTTTTAGGATGACAAATAGAGATACAAGGTTTTGTATAAAGGGACTAATAAAGACAGAACATTTGGAATCAGTATAGAGGGAACAATGGCCTTCAGAATATGCAGATCAATTAATAAAGGGGATATGCAAGAATCACACCAGTGATTTTGCCATACCTTTATCTATCTGTAATAAAAGCACTAAATTCTGTCAATGCAGTATTACTCTGCTTTCTTTTAACTAGATATCTCCAATTAGACATCATTTCCATGCTTCACTAGTACTCAGATAATTGACGCTCATAACAGGATTTCAAAGCACTCAAAAAAGCCAGAAGTACTCTCCTAATCATCAAGAAACATTAATATGTATTCAGTGTAGTTGTATTGTTGTGCATTTTATTGGGGGGCAGAATGGAACAGGGGAAAGAACACAGGCTTCAGTGTTAGAGAGACCTGGTTTTGCGTCTCATGGAGGACACTTATTAGCACTGGGACCTTGGGTAAACAACAAAATATCTTTCTAAGCTTCAATTTCCTCATATATAAAATGGGGATAATATCCACTTTTATGAGATGTTTCCAGGATTAAATGAGATCACGAACATATGTAAAGATACCAGCACAGTGCCTGGCTCTAAAGAATTCACTCAATAAAGAATATTTTTAATGCTAATGTCTTCCTTTCCATTCTCAGTAGATTATAAGCCAAACAATATATGCACGTACCTCTACATTTTTCTCCGTATTTCTTTATTTACCAGCATATTTGATTTATGTGAATATCCCATTCCTCAACAGTGACAGAGTACAGCAAGTTTACTGTGGATTCTCAACATTTGGAATATTTAAATTTGAAGAAAAAAAGGGATGTTTTCACAGAAACAATTTGTCACTTGGCCTTGGGGAAACAAACTTGTAAAGTCTCCAAAACAGTTATAAATCACCCAAAGTTATCACCTTCTTTGGGACTTTTTATTATTATTATATGAGTAAAATATTAGCAAATTTTAATAAAAACTCATATACTGAAAAATCTGAAGTCCTTTTTCACCCTCTTCTACTCTCTTCCACTCCAAAGTCCTCCCGTAGAAGTAATTATTGTTAGGAGTTTTATGTCTACACTTTCAAAACAATTTCTATGTATTTATAGATTTGTGTGCGTGTCTGCATGTGTGTATAACTTTGTGCTTTTAAATACAAAAATGTGTATAGCACTGTACTCTTAAATAAATAAGCTATGCCAGCACCGTACAAATCTTTTGCACTCAAACATGTTTTTGCTCAAAAATATGTCTTGGAGATCTTTGTTATGTTAGTATTTTGCTTACCTTAACCTTTTTTTAACTGCTACATAGCCTTCAATATTACAAATTTACCGTATTTTAATCATTTCTTTCCTGATAGACATGTAATTTTTGTATGTTTTTTACTACTAGAAAAATGTTTCAATGAATATTATTCTGTGTACTTCCCTTTGGCCATGTGTAATTGTTAGGTTACTGGCACTATGAATTTTATTTTGGTCTTTGAAAATTCAATTTATTTATTCTTGAACACGGTCCAAAGCTTTAAAGTAAATGCAGGAGTGAGGTAAGTCTTTTTCCCACCATACTCTTTTTCCATGCCTAGTTCTCCCATCCATAAACTGTCACTATTATCATGCATCTTTCAGAATTTTTTCATAAATACAGATTCTTATTGTCCTATCTTTTATGCATAAGTAGCAGTATACTATACATACTCTTCTACACCTTGTTTTATTCTCTTTTATTTATATATATAAATTTATAAATATATGTAAAATATATGAATATATATCTAAATTTATCATGGTCTGTAACACAATTCCCAAATAATTTTTTAAGTTCAATGTTCATTTTTGACTTTGTTTAAAAGGTTTTGTGTTCCTGTGTAAAAGGAACACAATAATTTTTTAAAATAAAATCAAGAGTATTTCTAATAAAGTCAAATTTGTCTATTTTTGCTTTTTATATCTGGGTTTCTGAATTATGAGTTATCTTATGCTTTTTTTAATACTTTTATGATTTCTTTTCTTTTTCACTTAAAATTTTAATCCATTTGCAATCTATCCTGCTGTAAGGTATTATGTATGTATCTAAATTTTTTTCCAAATGCCTACTATATGTCCCAAAAACATACATTGAATGGCCCATCTTTTCCCTACCTATTTAAGATACTACTTTACCATATACAAATTTTTACATGTAACTGAGTCTAGTTCTAGACTTTTTAGTCTATTCCATTATTCTGGGGATTCCTGTGCCAGCACCACATTGTTTTAATTATTAAAACTTCATAATATATTTTATATCCAATAGGGCTGGTTTTCCCTCATTATAATTCCTTTTTAAAAATAATCCCAGCTATTATCTTTGCATATTTTCCACAAGGCCTTTAGATTCAGTTCTTCTAGTTTAAAAAGGAAGAAAAAAAGCTTTGTTACATGATTTCATAATGAATTTATAAATTTACAAAGAGTTAACTGACATATTTATGATCTTGAGTTTTCCCATAAAATAATATGAATGTCTGTTCTTAATGTTAAGCATTCTTGTGCATACTCTTCTAGAAAGTTTTTGTGCTTTTTCTTGGAGATATTGTATATTTTTGTTAATATTTGACTATAATATTCCCAATTTATTATCTTTTATGTTGCTTTTGTAAATGAAGTTTTTCATTCAAAATACTAACAGGCTTTCATTTCAATATAAAAAGTCTAATGATTCTGCATATTCACTGTATATTTTACTTTCTCACTGAGTTATTTTGTTAGATTTTTAGTTTTTTCCCTTAAATTCCAAGTGTAAAAATCACCTGGTCGGGTGCAGTGGCTCACATCTGTAATCCAAGCACTTTGAGAGGCTGAGGCGGGCGGATTGCCTGAGGTCAGGAGTTCAAGATCAGCCTGCTGGCCAACATGGTGAAACACCATCTCTACTAAAAATACAAAAAAAACAAATTAGCCAGGCATGGTGGCATGAGTCTGTAATCCCAGCTACTCAGGAGGCCGAGGCAGGGGAATTTCTTGAACCCATCAGGCTGAGGTTGAGGTGAGCCAAGATCGTACCACTGCACTCCAGCCTAGGCAACAGAGCAAGACTCCATCAAAAAAAAAAAAAAAAAAAAAAATCACTTGTAAACATGAAACTTTTATAATATGCTTTCCACTTTCATGCCTGTAATCTCTTCTCATATCTAATTGCTTTGGTTAGTATTTCTAGTAAAACATTAAATAATAGGTAGGAACAGAGATCTTGTTTTGTTCTTACTTTCATAGGAATACCTCTAAGTTTGATGTTGGCTTTTGGACTCAGATGGATGTGTTTTTTCATATTAAGGAGGTATGCATCTATTTTTGAATGTTTTTTTATCAAGAATGGTTATAAAAACTTTTGGCCAAAGCCTTTTTGGCATCCATATAATTATGGGTTTCACTGTCAGATCTACTAAAAAAAAATATCAGTATCCTAATATTGAAATTTCATTGAACACTTGGAATAAATCTTACTTGGTCATGATGTTTTACTCTGTTTTTATGCTGCTAGATTCTGTCTGTAATTATTTCAATTAGTATTTTTGCACCTATATTTAACATTGGAGTGAGTATGTAGTCATCTTCTCTGTAATCCTTATCAGTGTTTCTGTAAAGACCTTATCAGTGTTTCTATAAAGGCCTTATGTACTCCACAAAAGAAATTCGGAAGTACTTCTTTACTCTGTAAATATACTTCTGTAAGAGTAAAAAGTACTTCCACACCCTGCAACAGTTTAAATAGCATTGGGATCAGCTCCATGATATGCAAAAGCCAGCTTGTACTGACTCACAAGAGCCTATTTGTACATCTCTTCTCATCTTCACTTTAAGTGATGTCACACAAGTAGCTTGAAATAAGTTATGACAGAAATATTTATGCTTAGAAATCAGCAAACAGTACAGATCACGGCTTTTTTCACTCCCTGCCCCAGCCCCCAGACCCAGTTGTTAAACATTTAGCAGAATACTATAAGTATCTACTCTTCTAATGTTTGGTAAAATTTTCCAGTAAAACCACCTGGGCTTGGTGTTTTTGTGGGAGAAGTGGTAAGTCTTTATGAACTTTATTTTGCCTGTGGAAATCAAATGATTTCAATCTTCTATCTCTTCTGGGGTCGGCTTCGGGAAATTATATTTTCCTACAAAATTACCCACTTCATCTAGATTTTCAGATACTTGCACAGAATTAAACACAGTTTGTTCTTAGGATTATTTTAGTTTTCTCTTGTTACTCTGGCTTTTTATCTTTTTATTTTGTATATTTGCATTTTCTTTATTTTTCCTTTATTGGGATAGTTAATAATTTAGTTTTTCAAAAAAATAGCTTTTGGTCTACACTTTTTATATTCTAGCTTATTAATATTTATTTTTAACTTTAAAAATTCCTCCCTTCCGCTTTCCTTTATGAGGCTGATACTGTTTTTGAGTCAGATGCTTAATATATCTTTTACATTTTTTGCTTATTTTTTCAAGTTAATATATGCACTTCAAGCTATCTGTTTTTCTCTAATAATTACCTTAAATCTATCTATACATTCTCATAGGTAATGGTTTCATTAATATACTTCTTTAGCTGTTCTACAGTTTAGGCTTATATGTTATCTTTTTTGTTGTTGTTGTTTGTTTTTAATCCCCCAGGAATTCTTAGCCATATATGTTATCTCTGACTTGAAATTTAAGAGTACTAGAAAATTTCTGGGTAGAAGGGCTTGTTTGCAATCTAATTTTGTTATTTCTAGTTTTATTATATTATGATCTCAGTGTTATTGTACTACCTCTATCTACTGAAATTTATTGAAATTTTGTTTGTGATCCAGTATATTACTAGGGAAGACTGTATTTGCCAAAATCAGTCAGAGCAACACTTCTGGTCCCACATGCTCTTCCAGAATCTTGCCACTCCCCAGAAGAAGCAGAGTCTATTTGTTCTTCCCTTGAACGTGAGCAGCAGAACTTTTGTAACTACCGTAATGAACAGAATATGGCCAAAGTAATGCTGCATGACTTCTGAGGTCATCAAAGATTCTATAATTTCTGCCTGGGTCTTTCTGTCTCTTGGGACTCTCACCCTTAGAACTCTGCTACTAGGCTATGAAAAAGCCCAAATGAGCCAACAAAAGGAAACCACATGGAGAGACACACATGGAGGGAAAAGGGGGTCCTTAGCCAACAGCCAGCATCAACCACCAAACATGAGCATATGAATCTTTTGATAATTCTAGCTCTCAGACTTCAAGTCTTTTATTGAGGCCCCAGACATTATAGAGATAAGGCATTCCTGCTATCCCTTCTTGAAATACCTGACTCAGAATCTGAACATAGTAAGTCATTCTTTCATAGCATTAAATTTGAGGGCAATTTGTTACACAGCCATACTAACTGGAATAACAATGAGTGTTTATGTTGACTTGAAAAGAAGCATATCCTATATTGTTAAGGTACCAAGTTTGATATGTTTTAATAAAATCTACCTTAATAATTCTGCTGTTTTTGTCTTTCATTTCCTTACTTTTTCCCCACTTGATCTGTCAGTAAATGAGACAGGTGAAGAAGAATCCCCTAAGACTAGTATTTTTTTCTATTTCTCCTTTCATAGCCTATGATTTCTCCATCATGAATATTGGCACTTTATTTTGCTACATAGCTATTCATAACAGTTATTTCTAATATGAATTTCAACCTTCAGTATTACCAGGCATCTTTCTTTGTCTCATTTACTATTCTGCTTGAATTCTACCTTGTAAAATACTACAAGGACTACAACACCTGCTTTCTTTTTATTCACATTTGTCCATCCTTTTATTTTAACTTTCCTGAGTCAGTTTGTTTCTCTGTCTCTTACACAACACAGAGCATTGGGTTTTGCCTTATAATTCACTCTGAAAATCTTTAAAACACATGAATTAAGCACATTTACATATTTTACTACAGATACAATGGATCTTAGTTCTGCTACGTTATTCGGGCAAAACTGAGTAATTGTCACAGATGTCTTCTGGCCTACAGTCCCTAAAATACTTATTATCTGCTCCTTAACAGAAAAAGTTTGTTGACTTCTGGTCTAAGTCATAATATCAATGGCAAATAATGCTGAATTTACCCCAATCTTTATTGTGCTCTGTGTTACTGTTGTACATCTCATTGCTTTGGCTAGCATCTCCAAGGGGATGTAGAATAGTCCTTCTCTGCTTGTTCTGAGACTTTGATGGAAATTTCTTATAT
Organism: Trachypithecus francoisi; assembly: GCF_009764315.1. Lineage (NCBI taxonomy): Eukaryota > Metazoa > Chordata > Mammalia > Primates > Cercopithecidae > Trachypithecus > Trachypithecus francoisi. The sequence goes on along the minus strand of NW_022681474.1, from coordinate 40,629,511 downwards.
CTCTCTTTCATATGCAGGTTGCTATAGGTTTCTGGTAGATACACTTTATCAATTTAGGGAAGTTCCTATCTATTCCGTGTTTACTGAGAGATTTTTAGCAGAAATGGTTGTTAAATTTCATAGGTTTCTTCCTCTCTCTCTCCCTCTCTTTTTTCTTTTTTTTTTAAATACAGGGTCTTACTCTGTCACCCAGGCCGGAGTGCAGTGACATGAGCTCGGCTCACTGCAACCTCCACCTCCTGGGCTCAGAGATCCTCCTGCCTCAGCCTCCCAAGTAGCTGGGACTACAGGCATGCATCACCATGCCCAGCTATTTTTTGTAATTTTAGTAGAGACAAGGTTTTGCCATATTGCCCAGGCCAGTCTTGAACTCCTGAGCTCAAACAATTCAACCCCTTTGGCCTCCCAAAGTGTTGGGATTGCAGGCGTGAGCCACCATCCCTGGCCTCTCTCTCTCTTTATATCTAGTAACATTATCCTCGGATATAATCCTGTTTTCTTTTTAATATGCCAATATGACACCTTTACTGATAAATTCTACTAGTAAACTACCCTTTCAATATTGAGATAAAACTCTACTTGGTCAGGAAGTACTATTTTTTAAATGCACTACTAAGTCTTATTGTTAATTTCTCATGGAGGATTCCTTTACTCATATTTGAAAAAGAGACTGACCTAGAGTTTCATTTTCATGTTTTCTCACCTTGCTTGGGTCAGTTATGAATTCATAGTAAGAGAAACAGCAATTTTCCATACTTTTTATTTTCTGGAATGAATTATAAAAGATGAGAGGCTACTTCTCTTTGAGGGATATATGGCTATTTTTTAAGTTTCTTTTATCATCTTTTTTTTTCTCTGTTTAGACTTACATTTCTTCTTGCGACAGCATTGGTAACTATAATTGACTTAAAATTGCTAGTTTTACTTAGATTTTCAAATTTATCAACATAAAGCTTAATAGTGTTATGGTTTTTTTTTTTTTTTTTTGGTTTTTTTTGTTTTGTTCTGTTTTTTCTATTTTTAGTAGAGACGGGGTTTCACCGTGTTAGCTAGGATGGTCTTAATCTCCTGACCTTATGGTCTGCCCGCCTCGGCCTCCTAAAGTGCTGGGATTACTGGCGTAAGCCACCGCATCTGGCCCAGAGTTTTATTCTTTACAGGAGGTCAGTGCCCATCACGTTCCCTGTCTACAGACAAATAAACAGCTGCTCTCTCCAGAGGGGCGGCAGCAGTCCTGCATGGTCTAGTGAGACCCAGAAGGTTCCAGGAGGCCTTCAGTCCTGAGTCCCTTTCAGTCATCGTCTTCTGAGTCTGACTCTTCTGCGGACTCGGATGCGCTCTCTGGCAAGTCGTCTCCCATCTGCTGGAACCTTCCCGACTGTGAATCCCACATGTATTTGATGGTCACCTTGAATTCAGCCATCTCATACCCAAAAAGCTTCAGGACGCGAGCCTGCTCTGGGGTCAGCACGTCGCCCTCCTTGCACATCTCATAGTCAGATAGCAGAGTCACCACACCTCTCTTGAGGGTGGTGGGCAGGCCCATCTGCCTGAGCTGTGGCTCCATGGAGTGGGGGAACTGATCCAGGGGCCGCGGGTCCAGGCTCACAGTGAAAGCTGCTTTGCTACCAGCGCGGGCGTAGTCCATTTCTGTGTATTTCGTGAACCATTCATTCACCTCCTCCACTGTGCGGTTGGTGAACAGGAGACCCACTTCACCCCTCAACCTTTTCCTGACCTGGTGCAGGTTGTCTTTGTACTCATCAGATGGGCTCCGACCCAAGGCCACCATCATCACCTTGTTTTTGCCAAAAAACATCTGGCTGTGCTTCCAGGCGTTCCGGATGTCCTTCAGCTTGCTGTTCCTCATGTTGGCCACAGAGAAGATGAAAAGGTACTTGCAGGTGTCCACACATTTCCGAAGCTCTTCTATCAGGTTTTATTTCAATTCCAAGCCTTTCTTGGCAGTTTTGGTTAAGGAGACTTTCTTGTCGCGCTTGGATTTGGGCATCGCGCTCTGTTATGGGGTATTTTGTCTCCTTATTCCTAATGTTAAATGTCAATCTCTATTTTTTCTTACTTCGATCTGCTAGGCTCACCTTTTTCTTAAGTATCTGTTGGTATTGTTGATAAAGTATATTGTACATGGTTTCTATTTTATTAAGTCCTTTCATATGTCATTACGTTTGCTTGGGTTTTTAATTAGAATATATGAAAACACAGTTCTTTTATTTTTATCTTCTATTCCTTGTTTTATAGTTTATGTTTCTAAGGAGGAAAAATCCATTTATTAGACTTTTGGCTATATCTCACAGTTTTTAATATACTACAGTGTTATCACTTCCATTTACTTTTAAAGAATATTCTATATTATTTCCTCATAAACCCAAAACTTCATTTATTTCTAATTCTGTAGTCTATAGTACTTTTTCTTTCCTCTTTTACTTTTTTTTGGAAGAAGGGGGAAGGAAGTCTTCCTTTTTTAATGTAATTTCTAATTTGACTTAGTTATGATCAGTTAATTTGAATGAAGCATGTTACACTTTTCTTTATGAGCCAATTTGTGGATATGAGCCAATTTGTGAGTTTCATACAGGTTATTAAAGAATATCACCCTATTTTCTATGTAACAAAATGAAGGTATTGTAAAATTTCCATTCATTTAGCTGTCATTTTCATAGGAGATGTGCTAAAGTCTTCGTGATGGTGACTTTGTTAGTTTTTTCTGGTATTTCTAGAAATTTCTGCTTTATGAATTTCAAAGCCATATCATTGGTTGCCTTAAGATTCATGATTGTTTTAGATTTCCATTGTATTTCTTAGTTATACAAAATAACCCTCTTTGGCATTTCAGTAATCATCTTGAGTCTTGTTTTGCTGAATATTAACATTGCTCTTCCTGGATTTTGTGTAAGCAGGTATCCAGTATTTCTGTCCTTTAATTCCTGTATTTTCAAGCTTCCTATGTTGTTTTTATTTTATTTTATTATAAATAAATATTATATTAAATAAATATAAATAAATAAAAATAAATATTATTATAAATAAATAAAAAAGTATTATAAATACTTTATTATAAAAAAGTATTTTATTTTACATCATCTTTTTTTTTATTAACCAAATCTGGGAGTGCTCTGTCTTTTAATTTAGTTCATTCTCATTTATTATGACTTATACATTTGTACCAACTCCTGCCATCTTATTTTTCTGATCCAATCACTCACACTTACTGCTCTGGCTTAGAGATAGCTCTGTTACTTGATGCCTAAACTAAGGATGGAGAGAAGTATATAGATGATATGACCCATGTGACCGTACCCACTGAGGAAGCCTAAATTATTGCCTGCTATGAGGCCCCCAGTAGCTTTCTCTGTGCTTAGAGAACTCCTGAAGCTAGTTCTACGTCCATTTATTTACTATCTATTTATTTATGAGACTGTGTCTCACTATGCTGCCCAGGCTGGAGTACAATGGCTATTCACAGGCTCAATCACTCTACACTACAAGTCTCAAACTCCTGGACTCAAACAGTCCTCCTACCTCAGGCATATCTGAGCTTATAGGTATATGCCATCCTGCTGGGTCTTGGTTCTGCATTTTGAAACTCTGTTGCATTTATTTTGGGCTGTGATCTTTCAGAAAACCAATAGTTTCTGATCAAAAGCAGTGCCCTTTCTTTCTTTTCCAGTTAGTTATTCATTTGGAGTTGTTGTTTTTTTCTATAAGGAGAAGGGTAACATCATTTCTATTATTTCTTCTGCCTTGAAATAGCTTCCTGTCTTACTCACAGTAAACAGTGTTAAAATAATCTATCAGGAAGCCATTACACTGAGATGGTTCCAGCACTTTGGATTCCTACATAAGCAAACCAAAACCCAAGTCAATGTAAGCAGTAAAACGAAACTTAAGCTTAACCAACAAGAAACCACCAATTAACCTCTAACTGGGCCTTTCCACTTTAACCAATCAAACAATTCTTTGTCTTGGCTTCCACAAACACGTTATAAAAAATATCCCCTCACACCCTCTTGGTGGAGCCCTGAACCACATGCCATCTAGTGCTGCCTGATTCATGAATCACTATCTGCTCAAATAAATTCTTTAAAAGTTTAATGTTTTTGGGTTTAAATTTTAACAGTGGGCTACAAGTTCTAGCCCCTGGTATTGTTCTGGCTTCATCTACCACTCTCTCTCTAGATTACTCACCCCAGCCACACTGGCCTCTTGGTTGTACTTCATGTATGCCAGGAGCATGCTCCCACCTCAGGGCCTTGCACTTGCTCCTTCCTTGACCTGGACCACTTTTCTCTCAGACATCCTCAGGGCTCCATGCCTCACCTTCCCAGGTCTTTACTCCACCATCATCTTCTCAGTGGTGGCTTCTCTGGCTATCAGATCTCAAATTGCCAACACATACTCTCTTGTACCCTTGATCTGCTTTTGTTTTCATCTTAGTACTGATATACTATGTGGTGGTTTTATTTTTATCTTAGTTATAGATCCTCTCTCTGACTAGAACATAAGCTCTTCGAAGGCAGAAATGTTTGCCCACTTTGTGCACAGCCCTATCTCTAATGTTTTGAACAGGACTTGACACATAGAACAAGCTTCATAGATATCTCTTGAAAGAATTAATAAACTTCTAGGAATTTGGAAGAAGAAAAGGAGGCTATGGAATATGTTAAGTCTGCTATCCTAGTTCCCCTTGTACTTTAGAATCATGCAGACATGCCAACATTCACTGCCCTGTTTAACCTGTCTCTGGAGGAGTTTCATTATCTGATTTGAACATTATATGAAATAAAAGTTCCAGAGAGTCTCCAAGGAGGCCAATGAAAAAAAAAGTGAGAGGAGAAATTAGACATAATAAGGAAAGCTCTCTCTTGAGAAAAGAAATTTGTGTAGGAGGATGGTTGTATGGGTTTCTTTAATCAAAAACAAAAAAGGACTGCATCTTATCCTCTCTGACTCTCCTTGATTTAGGATAAACTGATGAAGTATAGCAAGATAAATAAAGGAATAAAGAGCTAATCCACAAGGGAGAACACTGTTTTATTGCTCTCACACAGATGTCTGTCCTAACAACACAGGATATTTTTTTTCCTTTGGGGGAGGGTGGGAATAGAGCTGGGGGAGCAGCAATTAAATTGGGACCTCTGGGCAGTCTGTGTTTGGGAATTAGCATTGCATTATTTCCCTGGCTCACCACCCCCTCTTGTCTTTTAGTTGAGAAACATTTGCCCTGGAACAGCACACAGAGTTTGCATTAGCATCCCTGAGGACACAACTTTGACCCCACAGACTAAGGAAGCTACAGATGGAAAATTCCAAGTTGCTATACTCTTTTATTTTCATGCTAATGCTTCTGCAGAGAGTATTTAAGGAAACAGATGCACAAGAATAATAAAAGGCTAAGGACTAAGAACTCCTCTGGCAACTGAAGTTATGCTCCATCCAGCATGATCCTATATCTCCCTGTGCTTGCACAAGTCCAAAAGGGTCAAGGTGAAACCCTGATTTCATTTTATGAAAAAGCTGAACCAGCATTGACATAGAGAACCCAGGATCACATCCAGTCAGGATCTGGTAATTGTTTAAGTTTCATTTCACTTCCTTCAGGCTACCTCAAAGACAGATAAGCAAGTCCTTCAGTAAAAGGTCTTGGGGAATGGTGATTTCTCTGTCTCCCTTGCCAATCCACACCTGAGTTCAAAACAATACTTATCCTTCTGTAAACCAAAAATAAAATTCTAAGGCTCCCTCAACTATCTTAATAGACTCCCTCCTGTTGACCAGGGCACTCCAAAGTTAACCTGAAAAACTGGTTCAGGCTATGATGGAAAGTACGGGATAGGTTGGACGTGCCTCATTACGCCCTCCTCCCTGTTGTAATTCAGGAAAAGCCAACCAGCATTTAACATCTACATAGACCTTAAGTCTGATAAGAAATATTTACAGTCTATTCTCTCTGAAGCCTGCTACCTGTAGGCTTCATCTGCATGATTATGCCTTGGTTTCTACAACCTCTTATATCACCCAGATATTCCTTTCTATTGATAACTCTTTCAACTGATTGCCCATCAGAAAAATTTTAAATCTACCTATAACCTGGAAGCTCCCCCCACTTAAAGTTGTCTGCCTTTCTGGACCAAACCAATGTACATCTTAAATGTATTTGATTGATGTCTCATGTCTTCCTAAAACATACAAAACCATGCCGTGCCCAGACCACCTTGGGCACATGTCACTAGGACCTCCTGAGGCTGTGTCACAGGTGCATCCTTAAATCTTGGCAAAATAAACTTTCTAAATTTATTGTGAGACACGTCTCAGATACCTATGGGTTCACACTTCCCTTGGATCTAACCTAAACGGTGCTCACTCTATTTGCAGCCCCTGGCCACTTTCCTTGTATTCTGTGCAACAAGAAAAACCTCACTTTGTCCTAAGAATAATCTCATCCTCGGTATAAATCTTCATGTGGGAGACATATGAGAGCGCTACACTCTGCAAAGCCAGATCATCTTAACATTGTATCCTAATTTGCAAACAAAACTTAAATTTTACTTCACCCTAGCTATGTCTTGCAAAGGAGAAGCTAATCGGAAATGTAGAATAATCATACCTAATTCTTGCTTTAAACGTATCCACCCCCTACTTTCACCTAGATTATGACCAGAAACTAGACAAGAATTCCACAACTTGGTCTCTCCCTAAATCCTTTCACACTTGGAACTCACTCAGGGAAAGTTCTTTCAACTCAGTTCTCACCTTCATCCAAGGCTACCTCCCAATCTTTCTATCGTCGGAGATCCCTCCCTTCTAGCTTGGCCTCTGCTTTGTCTGCGTAGGACCTTGTCTCCAATTAGACTGTAGGATTTCTGAAGGCAGAGCCCACAGCTTCTTTTGCATCTCCTACATGCCCTGGGTAGGGGCTCTCAAGAAAACCATGGCTGAGGGACTGATTGAAGAAACAGAAACAGGCCCCTGAGGTGACCTGAAGCATATGGAATTCTGAGCAAGGGAAATGAAAAGCCCAAAAAGCCCAATACCACACCCTTTATAAAGTACACACATCGCAACAAATCCAAAGTTATTGGAAAAGTAACAGCCCTCTCCTCAGACCAGCCTCAACCAAAAAATTTCATTAGAATGGATAAAGAAACTGCAGTAAATATTAATGGCTGGAGGAGGAAGTTAGAGGACAGCAGGCCGAGCTGAGCAGGTGTTCACCTCCCTCAATTTCAGTCCGTTTGCAGCCAACAACGTCATCATTTGGCCTTCTTGAGCTCACCGACAGGCCATTTTTCATGATTTTACCATTTCTGGCCAAATGCAAACTTTTTAATTAAATGTACCACATGATTCCAGATGTTTGTTTATTTGTTCCAAAAAAGGTTGTAAAATCACTACATGAGGAAAAACCTGGGGTGGGGTAAAGTTTTCTATAAGAGACAGGGAAATAAAAAGAGTCAGAAGAACTGGGACTAGGAAGTTAATACCGGCCCGAGGTCACGGCAGAACAATTTAGACCAAAAGCATTGGCTTCAAATCACTCTCCTTCCAGAAGCCCAAGATTCAGAAATAAAACACCCTGGGTACTTATTAGTTTTTAAGAGAATGAAGCTCACCTTTAAGCCAAAGACTAGAATGAGAACAAATGTTTGTGGCTGCTCTGCCTGCTTTTTGTACGTTTGTTCCTGCTGCCACAAGCTCCACTACATTAACTCCACCAGTCTTTCATTTAACAGGCCAGATTAGAGTTCATGCATGAATGGTGGGAGAGAATCCTGCAACGGGGATGAACCAAGAGAGGGGCAACAGGCAGAGACCACAGCCTCCCACACACCATGCTGGCTTCCTTACAGCTTTCTGGTCCTCTGTTTCTCTCTACCCTGAAATATAATCAGTATTTGGTCTATTGTGTTTGCAACAGAATGTTTCCCATACTCCTTCCTTTATTCTTTGTACCCCTAGCCAGCCAGCCAGCCACTCCAGGCCTTGATCATCAAATGCTGGATTATTGCAACATTATCCTGGGCCCTATGCTGTAGTTTCAAAAGCCAACATCAGAAATATTCTGAATAACATGTGGAGGAAAAACATTGACTGTCCAGTTTCTCTGATGCCTGAGTCCTCATGACCAAATCATCAGCAACCTCATACAACAACTCCATAGTGGCCATAAGGTTCCCTGTGCATGGCCCCCACTCCTGCTCTCCTGGCAGTATCTATCCTGGCCCCAGCTGTCTTCCCCATCTGTTACCAAGTTGTTTTCTAAATTACCTTTGCTAGAAACCTGCTCTTTGGAGGCATCACAGTCTATGGGCACAGAACCTGGTTATCTGGAAATCTAAAGCTTCTAAGACTGAAATGATCCCCCTCCAATCCCATCCCCCCCATGGCCTCCTTGAGTCCCGGCTCCCTCCTTTCCAGCTACCCCTGCATACTACTTGCAGATTAATAATCCTACAGCGTGGTTTTGAATCAAATATAAACCCTCCTGTCTGTCCGAGACCTGCCATAATGTGGACCTATCCTACATAAGGAGCCTTATTTCTGACCTTTTCAAAACAGGGTCCCTTTCTCTCATCAGTTCTACCTGTTCTTGCCCTTGTGCTTTATCTTTACCGTTTACCTTTCTGGAATGCCGTTCTTTTGCTCCTCACTTAACATGTTCTTCAAAGCTCAATGCCAACATCCTCCAAAGAGCCATGCCTGAGGAGTCTCACCTACACTGTGCCCTATCTTTTCTAAACATTGAGAGCACCTGCAGCTTTTACCAACTAATAGAGCCCTTATTTATATAACATATAATATCTTGTTTGGTTGGTATTACTTCATTTTTAGGATCTTCTCAATCAAACCATAAATTCCTGGAAGATAGAGATAATATTCTCTATTTCTGAATTCTCCACAAATCCTAACAATACACTCAGTACACAGTAAGTACTAAATAAAGACATGTTGGGGAGATTCTTGAATGACTGTGCTCATAGCAATCTTTGTCTTACTGACCATATCATACTTCTTTCCTCATAAAAATGGGCAAGAAACATAAGGACTCTAAAACACAAGCACATTTAGAACCTTCCACCCTGTACATTCTAAGCTTCCATTTTTTAAGATAAAGGCAGCATGTTTTTACTATCATTTTTTATTGGGACTGTCTGTTGGGGGAAGAGTTGTCTTTCTGACCTCTCATTTTACAGAAGTAGGGTTTGCTACTATTTGAGGGGCAGGGGAAAACTGAAATACATTTTTCCCTCCTTGCTTTGCTTCTGGGAAAGAAAAACCAGATTCGTAGCCCTTCTGTGTCTATGAGAATACCACAATTCTGTCCAAAGAATAGAAATAAAGCAATCTTGGAGACTGCAAATGAAAAATCATCCTTGGAGAAAAAGGAGAGGAAATGGACCCCTATGGATTTCAAATGTTTAAAGGAGGTTGCTTAAAGTTCCTGGCTAAACTCCATGCCAGTCTTGGTAATAGTCTAACAGATTCATCCATCTTCAGATTCCACTTGGCTTGCTCTTCCATCACTGCCACCCTCGCAGACAGCGAGTGCACACATGCACATCTATCTATATATGTGCGGAAGTTTTAATCTACACTACCCTCCATTCCAATCCACCCAGCCCGGCTCTGTACAGAGTGAAGCTATTGACCCTGCAAAGTAGCAGGGAGATGAATTTGATGACCCAGACCAGAGTTTTTAAACCACTTCAGCAAGGTCTAGAATCAAAGGAAAGTACAATTTATTCAGCACTTAGTAAAGTCCTTTTACTTTGGAACAGAGTGCACCCACTGAAAATAGACTCCTACTGCCACGCAGATAAAATAAACCTGTCAACCACTACTGTCAAATTACTAGTCACCTCGATTAAATAAAGGAAACTTTAGCATCTCTCAGCATCTGAGAATTCCACAAGATTATAAGCCCATAAAAGCATTATGAAGGAAAGAAAACTAAAGTAATGGGTTCTGTTGAAAATGTCATCAGAGGAAATCATTTTACATAATTAGCAAATGCTAATAATAGTTCTGCACGAGGAACCAACACAGTCTTCCCCCACACAGTCAAGGCACAGTGGTGGCAAGAAGTCTAAAAGATACAAGCCAAGGCCATACTCTTATTTGACAGGACCCCTGAACAAAAACATGTCTTTGTCTCTAAGGAGGTTTTTTCTTTTTTCTTTTCTCTCTCTTTCCTTTTGCGAATTTTCAATACATTATTCATGGGGGAAATTTGGATCTGTCGTGCTTCTGTGAACTTTCAATGAGTCAGTGACAATTTTTGGAGAAATTATTTGATGCTTAGCTCTCTTGAAAGACTAATCAAAATATTCTGGAAGGCAGAAGGCAATATATAAGCAGGTTGTCTTAGTAATAGGGTCTGACCTTAGGTGAGACCTACCTGGCAAAGTCACCAGAACCATCAGATTGTTCATCCCATCTTTTTGTTAGTTTGTTTTGTTTGAGACGGAGTCTCACTCGGTCACCCAGGCTGGAGTGCAGTGGCGTGACCTCTGCTCACTGCAACCTCCGCCTCCTGGATTCAAGCAATTCTCCTGTCTCAGCCTCCCAAGTAGCTAGGATTACAGGTGCCTGCCACTGCACCCAACTAATTTTTGTATTTTTAGTAGAGACGGGCCAGTTGGCCCGTCTGGTCTCAAATTGTTGGCCAGGCTGGTCTTGAACTCCTGACCTCAAGTGATCCACCTGCATCAGCCTCCCAAAGTGCTGGGATTACAGGCGTGAGCCACTGCATTCGGCCCCATCTTTTTAAATGGTCAGTGAGAACCAAGAGGCAGTAGGCAAAAGATTCCTTGATGCTGAGCTATTAAGCTGGCCCAAATAAATGCATCTATTTTCCTGAGTCTTTGCTATTGTTTTCTGTAGATTTTGTTTATAATGATCAGACATACTGAACTTTCACATTCCCTGTGACTGACATGACAAGAGAGTAGAAATCTAAAAATGAAAAACTAAAAGTTGCTAAAAGAGACATACTGCCTCTGACAGGGCTCAGAACACAATACCCCAAATTGTGGCACCTTGACGTGCTGAGTGCTTTGAAACAAAAGACACTGGAAGGGCCTCAAAAGCAAGGTCTCTCTGGCCTCCTCTTACCTGCTCCTTCATCCCTCTGTCTCTCCCCTGCAGTGAGTTATAGCAACCAGGATTCCTTTTCCCTAAGTGGGGTCACTGAAACTAGAATCCTGTCCCTTAAAGCCAACCATGAAACCTAGAAAGGTCACACTCTCTCTTCTCCTTTGAAGACTCTCATTTCAGAGGGTGCTGTGCTATAACCAGGGGAAGGAATGCTACATAGAGAGGTTAAGAAGAATCTGAACAGATAGGGCTTGCTGGGTTTCCCCTCAATTTATTACCATTAGATCATACCATTTGTCTAATCATGTTTCTACACAGCTGTCCATTCTTCATTAACATAAGCATAAAAATAGTTTTCCCTTTCATTTCTGAAGGCCCCCCCATCTCAGAAAATTTTGATTAAGTTTCTTATCCTCTTCTCTTGTTAACCTATCTTTTGTTATAGGCTGTGACCCTTATAATGGATAAGGAAAAGTATCACATCATTCTGCCCCTGCACCTCTAAATCCTATAAAAGCCCAAAACAAATTGTGAGCAATAGTTTAGTCATGAAGTAACTTCCTTTTGAGCCCTCCTGAAAGCATTATGCTCGTTGGCATGAAGTTTTTCTGGCCAACATCTCCCCATCCCAAACATCTTTTCTACATTGCTACCTCTTCACATACAGCCATTTAAATTTCCTTTTGTTCACCTTCACTCTGGCTGATTTAATGAGTTGAAGCAAAACACTCTGTATTTATGGCTCCTGTGGAAACGTATTTTATGATATCTCAGGCTAAAACTGTTTTAAATAATATAAAAAAACCACAGTTTTTCTTTCGGTCTTTTTCTTCTTTTTTGGATGGCATACATTGAGCTGCTTCATGGAGATATACAGAAAAATCAATTGCTAAGCATAAAATGCAACTCACATTAGGAAAACTGCAAACGATAACTAATTATGATAAGTTGCTGTATAAATTACTTTGTGACAGTCCCAGCAACCAATTTCAAACACAAATAGACCAAGCCCCTGGTTGGAGAGGAAGATGAGTACCTAACAACTGTGTCAATAAAAATAATGGCAAGATTGCCAACAATAGTCAAAGTAGAAAGTAGAAACTCTAAGCAAGTTTCACAGCAAATTTCCTCTTCATTTTTTTTTTTTTTTTGCTTTCTTTCTTTTATACATTTCAAGTCCAATGTTTAATATGGCAAGCTAACTATGGCATACCTTCAAGACTATAGTATAAGCATCAGGAAATAAATAATTTGGGGGCATTCACTAGGCTTGCAATTATCTTGCAAAATGTGTATGCAGACAAGTTGAAATGAGCTCCTCCACGTGATAGCTATTGGCAAGGCAGGGTTATGGTAGATGTGCTGGATTATCTGTTTTAGCATTACCACCATCTGCTTTCTTCTAAGGTTTTCTCTGTAGCTTCAAGGGAGAACTGAAAACTGTATATCTCAGAATCACCTTCAGCAAATCAGCCTAGGTGAGAGTTGGCCAAAGAGAGATGCTGGAGTATGATTTGGAAATCTAGAGAGAAGGAGGAGCAGGGCAGCGCATGGATAATGGCAATGACTGAAACAGTCTCCAGGTGAATGTGAGAATCCCCGCACAGGTGCTTCAGATAAAGAAAGTCAGTGAGAGATGCCTAGGTGTTCCTGTGATCCACAGAAACTTTCCAGCAAGCTCCTGAGAATCACTGGTTCAGTGCTGAGGTTGAGACTGGGTGGTGGAGCACCTCTAATTCCTTCCATTAAAACTCTTCATTACTGGAATACATAGAGTGCCTCCTATTTTCCCCGTCTGAATCCAGACTGACATGGAGCATTGTCTCTTTTTGTTTTCAAACCTTCTCCACTCCTGATTTTATTGTTCTGTAATTTAAAAGTAAAGAATGGCGGGGCAGGAGTAATGCAATTCTTTGACAGAGGCAGGCAAGTATCTCCTAGCAGCCTTAGCACAGGCTTTGGAAATGCATGGCAGTGGTGAACATTTCCAGGCCATGCCTCTCCCTGTACTTTTTCTCCTCTTCCTTCCAGCTCAAGGCCACAGTTAGTCCTACCTACATTTGCTTCATATGCACTGGGTAAAGGACAAAGGTCAGGGGTGACCTGAGAATTAAAGGCACAGGGCTTTGATTTTGTTTCCCTTGCCTGTTGTTGAGTTGCTCCATCATCCCCAGCAATTCTTGATGTCTCCCTCTGTTAAATGGGAATAATATTTGCCCTCCCCACTTTACAGGGTTTTCTTGAGGATGATATAGTTTACATTCTAAATAGAAATGTTTTCCCCAAAAGATACAATGCCCTGTACAAATGTGAATTCTACTTCTAAGAGCTACCGGGTAAAGAACGGCAATACCTGGCATGCTAGGGCATGTCCTGTACTCATAACATATTTAAAGGGACATTTCTCCAACAGACATTTTAGCACTCCTCATAACATGGACACAGCCAAGGACACAATGTGTAGATTGCCACTAGGGAACAACTGAGATTACTGACACATCCCCGTGTCCTCCTCATTCCAAAGATATGCTCCAACCCAGGGCAGCATTCTCAGAGAGAATTCAAGTGGGCCATTCTAAATCCATGTGTGTACCACAATCTTTACCTTACTGAGAGTCTGACCCCTTCCTGGAGAGTTTCTGTTCTAGTAAAATAATTCCATCAGTTACTTCAATTCATCCTATTCCCTTCCCTACCATCAAACCACCAATGCTTGAAAACTACAACATTAAAATAATAACTATTTAGAAGTTAGGCTTTGTGACTAAATGCTCTCTGGTAATGAATCAACACATATGACACCCATCCCTGATGGTTCGGGTTTATGAAAGCAACAGAATTGAGGTCTGAGGTCCACACAGCTAGACCTTTCCCTTTAGTATGTTCACCCCCAAAGGAGGCAGGGTCTCTTTTCTCACATGCAATCAAGTTACCTTGCAGAGGTGACTAAGATACTCACGCTTCCCCTGGGTTTCTATTATTCAGTCTTTACTGAACAAATATATATGGAGCTCCATTTAGGTAGGAGGTCCTGTGCCAGGCATTGCAGATAAAGTGGTGAACATATGCAATCACAACCACTCTTTCCAACAGCTTATGGCCTATCTAGGAAGATAGTCCCTGAATAGGGAACACTGGCCCAATATAAGTGTGTAGGGGGGATCAGGGGAGTTTCCTTTGGAGCTGTGATATGTAAGCTGATACCTGAAGAAGGGGCAGTGTCAGTGATATCAAAGAGAAGCTGAGGCTGGGTGCAGTGGCTCATGCCTGTAGTCTCAGCACTTTGGGAGCCCGAGATAGGTGAATCATGAGGTCAGGAGTTTGAGACCACCCTGGTCAACACGGTGAAACCCTGTCTCTACTAAAGATACAAAAAATTAGCCAGATGTGGTGGTGCGTGCCTGTAATCCCAGCTACTCAGGAGGCTGAGGCAGGAGAATCACTTGAACCCGGGAGGCAGGTTGCAGTGAGCTAAGGCTGTGCCATTGCACTCCAGCCTGGGTGACAGGGTGAGGCTCCATCTCAAAAAAAAAAAAAAAAAAAAAAAGATGATTTGGACTTACTGCTACCTCTCAGGAAGTTTTCATTTATAAGGAGTTTAAGACACACAGAACCTGACCTTTATCATACAAAGTAGAATATGAACAATGGCACCTGGAAGATAGAAACAAATATCAGACGTATCTATAGAAAGAAGAAAATCAATATAACTCAGATCAGTAAAAGTTTCATGTAGGAAGCAAAGTACGACATGTTACTATCCCTGTGATATATGGATTATCTACAAGTAACAGATGGAAGAATTGAGTCCCAGGTCTCCTGATCATTATTCTAAGCCCGGACTTCCTTTGCATTTGAATCTACAGTTTTTAGGACATGAATGTTGGGCCTATCATACTCGACATTGGAAGTTACACAAAAGGACAAGTAAAGGGAAAATGGCATGTACAGAAAAATAGCAATTTGCACATGAACTACTGCCCGCCAGTTTTTGTAGTTGTTGGTGCGGAAGGAAAAGAGATTGGGAACTGGATGAATAAAAAATTATTTGCAAATAGAACTTCCAGTGAGGACTGTATAGACAAAAGTTTCAGACATCATGGAGAATTTCACTTCAGAAAGAATTGATGTAATTTGTCCTCACACCATGAAAGGCCCCCTTCTGCATAAATGTTTGTAAGCTGTTTGCATGAAGGTATTAACAAATGAAATTCAAATAGTTTCGTGATTTACATGATCAGAAACTTGAAAGAATTATCTTAAATATTTAAAAAAAAGAGATAGTATTAAGTGGTTTCATTTTAGTGCCAAAAAATAATGGCTTTCTCATTTGAGGAAAGCTAAGTTGGTTCCAGCCAAATTGGTTTATGCCAAGCTGAAATATATTAGTCTCACCTTTCTCCTGCACAGATCAGTTCAATAATCCAGCTTTAATGAACTTCCTTGGTCTTCTCTTTATTGGTCTCCTTATGGCCATCAGCCCAAAGATCATATGATGATGCGGACTTGCTTTTATCAACAACCAAGTCAGCACTGATCAGGAAACCAATGTGTTAAATGTGTAGGGATTTTCTTCAGTAAAATTGAGATGTCTGTGTTGGCTCCCTTTAAAAAATGTCTTTACGTTTCTCTCGTTGATGTTAGGCCCTAATGTCATCCAAGAGCACTTACTTGAACTCTAACAACTGTAGGCATTTTTCCATATTCCAAATATTATTCCAAATATCTTAAAACTATATTGTGTTATATTTCCTTCCTTCAAGTCTCAGATTCTTTATATTACTGTTAAAAATGACAGATGATATTTGCCCTATTCCTAATGATTATCATCTATCTGATCATATCTCCCCATTGTGAAATCTCAATTTCATGGCCAGATAAACTTTACAAGTGGCTGGGAGGTTTCTGAGACTTCAGTTTCTATGCAACTTATTCAATAGACTCTAAAGTAAAAATACCCTTATTCAAACATAAGAAACCGATAAATAAACACATGAGGATATGAGGCTAATTTAAGAGTTAATTTTTTGCTCCATCTAGATGTGGTGTCATTTTAGGGAAATTCCCCCAAAAACAGTCTCGAAAGGGATGTATGCTTAAGACCTTCAAAAGGATATTCAGTGAAAGAGACCTGTTCAGACCCCTCAAAACACAGCAGGTTGGCAGCAGCTTATTCCCCCAACTTTGAGCAAAATTGATTGTTCACAAAATTAACTAAAGTATATTTAAATGTAGAAAAGTTCTATTGATGCCCAGACACCAAAAAGGCAACACAGGTCCAAGGCACAGACACTGGAAATCCTGCACTACTCTTTTCTTCGTTTCCTGCAGAATACAAGTATCCCATTTGCCCAGAGCCCAGATGGTGACTCGGAGGGTCAGGTTCACTACTTTCTGAGCATCTACACAGTCTGTTCTTCCACCTGCTCATCCTGCAATGCTGCTGGGATGACAATGCTGCAATAGTCCCTGTTCACTTTCCTCTTTACATGTACAAGTGGAATTTCCTTCTTGGGGAAACAATATTTAAAACAGCCAGCTTAGGGATAAGACATTTTCAAATATTTCATGTCAGTGTTCTGTCTGCTTTTGAAGTTGAAGACTCCAGAGATGGCAACAGACATGCAAGGCTTTGGTAAAACTGAGTAAACCAAATTAAACGTTTTGAGAATAAGGGAATTCAGCAAAAACTGCACATGGCTTCTCTCAATGTTGCCAGGCAAATTGGAATTCCTTTTAGTTATAATGTAGAGTTCATTCATTTTGAAATTACAGATGTTGTTATATTCTCAAACAATGATACTTTTATAAATGTTAGTGAGTTTCCCAATTTCTCTCCATCACTAATACTGGAGTTAACATCTCCTTGATAATTTTTAAGTACTCTAATCTCTTTATTTAAAGAAAAAAATCACAAAATTATATTATACCATAGATTTATTTGCCTCCTGAGTAGACTGCCACTAAATTCTGTTTAATACAGGTTAAAATCACTATGTGTGACAGGTATGGTTTTCTCATCAAGGACTTAAAAAGCACTGTGTTCTTTCTAAAGTGCCGAGGCAGCAGTAATGAGCCAGAGCTCTGCACAGCCAAGTGTCCCTCCCTGCACCCACTGAGAGCAATAAAAAGCTGAGTTCCAACCTTGGTGACTGGTAAGTTCCCTGGAAGCAGAAGGCAAGGGCGTGTAGTGGAGCTCCGGGGAGTCGGCAACGTCCTCACTGGAAGCCTGTGTGACATAAACAAAGTCAACATGAAGCAACAGCAAACACCAAACTCCTCATTTACCTAGACTGGTCTCCTTGGGATCTAAGCTTGCAGAAAATTATTCACCAAGATATTTCTTAGGAAGCAAGAGTTGTTTTTGTTGAGATAATACTCTGGTAAGTGTTGGGTAAGATCCAAAGCTTTGAGGGACCTCAGTACATATGGAATAGCTCTAAGAAAAGGGGGCAGTTTATGTGCTGAAATGAAAGGAGAGGGAGGAGGAGAAAGAGAGAGGCAGAAGACAGGAAAAGTTAAAGGCTTAGATTTCCATCAGGCCTTCATCCAGTAATTCCCACAAAGTAAAGGCTGGCTATAAGCAGATTTCTTTGGATACTAGTGAAGAGGTTAAGTTCTGCCCCTAGGGATAAATGGGGAAAACCAGGGCTGACTTCCATGAGCCCAGTGGCATGGAAGACTCAGCAGAATGAAGTCACTATAGGAAAGGATATAAATTGTCTTGTGTTGTGCACTGGGGATTCTGGCTCAGTTTAACAACAGCAATGAGAAATACGTCTGAAATTTGGATTTGGGATGTAGTGCTTATCAACAAATGTGTTACTCCAAGGCCTAAAAGAAAATAACATAAGATACATCTAGGATGATGCTTTTTCACTGTATGCAGACAACTCTTTAACCATAGAACGGTGTCAGAGATGGCCCAAGCTGCTAAGGCTCTCTTTCAGAACCCAACATCCTTGTGAGCTAAAGCCAAAAGAAAGTACTTCAGCTTGGGGTCAGCTATCACTCAGAACCAATGGCCAGTATGCCACACTCACAGTGTGGTTGCTAGTAGCAAGAAACATTATTACCACTGTAACTCTTAACTGAGATTCCTAAATCAAATGCAGCTTTTTTTTTTAATATCCCAAAAAGAACATCTGCTAGGATCAAAATCTGAAGCTTACAAGCTTTCCAAGCTTCGTGAAAAAGTAAATTTCATTAATGCTACATTTTTCTTTCCGGAGTAGGAAATACATTCTATGGGATATATTTGCCCTCCTAAAAGCAGGCCTTTTCTCCAAAGAGATTACCTATATTATAGGAATCAAAACTAAGTAGGAGATTAGACCTACTTGCTAGAAAAACCCTTTAAATTTCATTTCTGACATTTGAGACGTTTGACTAAGCGGCTTTCAGTGGAGACTTACAGGAAGAGTGTGAGTGCAGCAAAATCAGAAACTCTATCCCTAGGTAGAAAACAGTTTTCAGGTAGCACTTCTTCACTCCAGCTCCAAGGCAAATACATGGTGTTTCAAGTTGGATCCAAGACTATTGGTTCCACAGAATTAAAGGCTTAGTCATCAAGAAAAACATGTTTTAAAGTAGGAAAGACTTTTCCACTTTTTAGCACACTACAAGAATGTGGAGCCCAAAATTAGATTAAAAATCAAACACCACAGTCACCAAGTATCTCTCTATTGGGTATTCAAGGTCTCCTGTAATTTCTACATGATGAATGAAACATGATGATACTATCCTAAATATGACATCTATTTAATGCTTGAGGCAGGATATATGGGGTGAGGGTACAGGAGTCATCCTCTCTAGATCTATCATACTTCCTCCATAGGAAGCCATAGCTGTCAATATTTCTGCTCCATCTCATCACTTTAAAAAAAGACCCAAAAATCCAATATGAGTTTTAGTTTGTTGTGTTGTGATATTTCTTAGGACTTTTAATCTCGATTTCGGCTGTTGACAATTTGATGACAGCTTTTTTCTACAATTACTGGAACAAATGCCACCTTTCCGGAAACACCTCTGACTGTGCTACACATTAGAATTCTGTAACCAAGCATAAAAGAGATATTTAGTTTTGTTTCGTATTTTAGGTACAGCAAAAAATGGTGTGGCTTCTGTTGTTTTGCAGTCATCATTCTATGACCAGCACTTAATTACTTTCCTGCTCAGTGTCCATTGATAAACTCACATCATGGAAAATAATCCAGGAAAGAACGATTTTGCAAACTATGCCTTTTGGTGGGACTTCTATGGCTGGATGTTTCGGAAAACAACTACAAATCAACGTTTCAACTATCAGCTCTTTGACTTGGCTTTTTTTTCAAAATGAAGCCCATGTGATCCTTTCAACAGTGATGTTCACTGAACCTTAGGATTAGAAGCATAATTCAGAAAGACACAATTATCATATGAAAGAAGTGGGCAAGAAAATGCCTTAAATTTATACCGTATGTGCCAAAGAATAAAGAACTCGCCTTGAAACTGAGGCAGTATACCCATTGTATACTGAGTATGCAGTAATGTAAAATTTAAATAATGTTTTCTTTTGCCTGGATTAAGAAGATATGCCTAATATGAGAATAAGCAAATCTGAGTAAATATGAATCTTGAAGATTATAAAGCCTCTCAAATATTTGAATCCTTGGCAAATTTGTTGTTGTTATTGAGACAGAATCTCACTCTGTTGCCCAGGTTGGAGTGCAGGGGCACAATCTCAACTCACTGCAACCTCTGCCTGTCCGGTTCAAGCAATTCTCATGCCTCAGCCTCCTGAGTAGCTGGGATTACAGGCACGTGCCACCACATCCAGCTAATTTTTGCATTTTTAGTAGAGACAGGGTTTTACCATGTTGCCCAGGCTGGTCTTCAACTCCTGGCCTCAGGTGATCCACCTGCCTCAGCCTCCAAAAGTGCTGGGATTACAGGCGTGAGCCACCACACCCGGCTCTTGCCATATTTTGTAAATGCCTATGACAAGGAATTATAGTTTTACATTTTACTTTTTAAATTCTCCTGTCAGGAAATATTTGCAATATCTACAATAAATAATTAATATCCAAATAAAAAAAGAATGTCTCTAAATCAATAGAAAATATTATAGAAAAATAGACAAAGGAAATGTCTGGAAATGCAAAGACGAGAAAACCTGAACAGTCAATGAACATAAGAGAAGTTGCTGAAATTTACTAGGACTAAGGGCAATGCAAATTAAAACAAGATACAATTTTTCCACTCATCATATTGACAAACTTTTAAGTCTCACAATAGCAAGTACTAGTGAGAACAAAGGAAAAAGAAACTGTTATCCTCTCATTCCTTGCTAGTGGGAATGTACATTGGTTCGACTGCTTTGAAGAGTAACTTAGCAATATCTAATAAAATTGAAAATTGGTGAAGCAATTTCACTTAAAGTATATACTCTACAGAAAATATCACGAGTCTGCAAATTGAGACATAAAACAATGTTTATTGCAGCATTATTTATAACAGAAGAAACTGGAATTAACTCAAATGTCTGTCGATGAGGAAAATAAATATAATGTTGTATATCAATAAGACCAAATAATATTTAGTATTTAAGAGAAACAAACCTGATTTCTATATCTCACTCAGAATAGGTCTAAAAATGTAATACAGAGTGAAAATTCAAGTTGCAAGATGATAAATGTAATATAATATTTATGGAAATATAAAGTTTGTTGATTTCATGTATGTATGGAAACATCTAAAAATTATAAAAAATATACACTACATTCATGAAAATGATTGCTTCTGCCAAGGGGCAGTGTAGTAGGACTGGGGCTAGTTCGGGATGTGGAGAGAGGGGAACTTCAGCTGTATATATGATGTTCTTTCTTTCATTTAAAGAAGACTTTAAAAAATGTCAAAATATCAGAAACCACAAATTCTGGATGATCCCTACATGTGTTCATTATTTTTAAAACTTTTCTACATTTTGGAAATTTCTCAGACTTAAGCCTGAAATTTTTTAAAAAACACCAAAAGGCCCTATTTCTTTTCTAATCCATGTACTCCTATATTGACATGAACCCATAATGAGAGAAAAATTCCTATAACAATTCTCTAGTACTTGTACAACATGGATGAATGTCATCTCTGATTGGCTTTTTGTGATGAAATATCCCATTTCTATTTCTTCTAGAGCTACTGAGAGTGAGCTCTAGAATAGAAAAAAACAGATGATGGTAAATATGTATCCCCTTCCCCACAAGGCTTGAAACACTCATTCTGGCCTTATAAGTCTTTCTGCTGAAGATACATCAAAGCATTCTGAAGGTTACTTGATTCTTCTCCTGCTCACAAAGAGTTACCAATAATGTTTAAAACTCACATCAATAAAGGTAATAGCCACTAATATACTGCACTCTGCAATATCCATAACGGAAAGAAGGAAGGTAGAACTTTGGCAACCTGCTTGGAAAAGATTCAATGCACGTACAGTGTATTCTACAACAGACTTGCAAAGCGAGAATTTCACTCAGTGATTACCGGAACTGATAAATGCGTAAAATTCAAGCCCCTTTCCAATGGGTGCATTCAATGAAAAACTGCAGTCTGGTGGATATTTCTGAATGTCATGGACACACTGAAAGAACTTGATACAGACCACAGGAGGAGAGATTTGGCAGACTTCGAAACAAGAAGGGGGCAGCTACAAAGTTGTTTAATAGCCATAAATCTCCCACTATTTTTCGCAAAATACCATCTAAGACCACAGCTCCACAACTCATTCCCCATCACTCAACTCAAGTGGAGTGCTTTGGCATGCTCGCTCACCCTTAAATCATACACCACAGAAAGTGATCCCAGGTCTGGGAAATATGTCAGCCTCTTTCAAGCAAAAGCAATCTTCACTTTTCATCACAATTCATTCCCTGAAACCATGGTATAAAGCTGACTCTTCTAAAAACATTTATTTTCTCTCATAAGAAAAAGCATCACTCATTTAGTTATCAAGTATTTAATAACCACCTACTATATGCCAAGCCCTGTGCTAAGAATACCAAGAAAAATAAAATGAGAACATTGGTTGCATTCCTGGGTCATAGAAAAAAATCATACTCTGATTAATACTGGTTACAAAGAGCCATCAACTCATAGCGTGTCCCTCACACTCCCATACTCTGGATTATCATAGAATGTTGTCCCTGACCTTGATTATGACATCTAAACCCCTGTAACAGTAGTTATGTCTTTACCCATTTCTCATTCATACTAACTGAGAGCTTTAGAGGTTAACTATATGAACTTTCAGAAATTAATTATACAATTAACCCTTGTGCACAACATACTGCCAGAAATACAGGAAGAAGTCAATGCATGATAACTGAATGAGTAAAACATTTTAAAGTCAAAGATAAAACTACATACCGTGATTGTAATTAAACATGAAAGTGCAGGCCAGGTTGCCAGAATCAGAACATAAAGACTTGCCATCTTCTGAAGGATTAAGTTAGAGAAACTAAAGAACCAGGTAGAAGGCTGAAGCTTCCCACCTCTCTCACATATTAAGGTACGATGCCTTTCAGTAAAGCAAGGGAGAAGGTGTCACTGACAGACAGATTAAGTTGGGAACAATAGACAGGTTTGGAAGCAGGAACAGCCATATCCTGTGTAGAGTAAGAAGCCAAGAACTTGGGAGGAAAACAAAAGGTAAGGAAGGGATGAGGGTGAGTCTGGAACCAAGAGACCAAGAAAAGATCCCAATGAAGAAGAAGTCAGAGTCTGGGCAAAAGCTGACCATGAAGCTGAGTGAGGGAGCTGAAGGGTAATTCAACTGAAAAGCTGGTCACAGCAGAGGCTGGTGGGGAGAGGAGGATTGTGTCAAAAGCCTCTCTGGAATAAGAAAGACTTTTGAAGGCAGTGGGCCAGAGCTTCCCATTTGTTTCTATCTGATCTACAAGGGACCCAGTTCTGCCAGTGCCCACAGTGGCATCTGGCCCAGAGTAGTAGTTCACAAATATTTATGAAAGGCAGGGAAGGAAAAAGAAAAGGAGGGAGGGAGGAGGAGAACTAGGAAAGGAAAAAAGGAAGGAAGGCCTGTGGCTTGGGTATCTTATGGGCTATTATATAACTAATCCAATCACAGAATGTAAGAGTTGTTAAAGATCTTACAAATCATCTAGAGCAGTGGTTCCAAAACACTTTTATCAGACACTTATATAACAGAAGAAAAAATAAAATCATCTAAATATTGGATGTTATGGAAGTGATCATAATGTCTTTTGGTAACCTAATACAACCATAAGTACAAAGGAAAGAGAAAGATGCAAAGATATTAATTACCTAGTA
Source organism: Trachypithecus francoisi (assembly GCF_009764315.1). Taxonomy (NCBI): domain Eukaryota; kingdom Metazoa; phylum Chordata; class Mammalia; order Primates; family Cercopithecidae; genus Trachypithecus; species Trachypithecus francoisi. The sequence goes on along the minus strand of NW_022681474.1, from coordinate 40,606,075 downwards.
TTAAGTGAACATAGTAAACATTAAAATAATACATAGGTTGTGGTTTTTAACTACATAAAATTTGGAATAGGTAGAATATACAAAGATAAAAAGATTTTTTGGCTGGGCACAGTGGCTCACATCTGTAATCCCAGCACTTTGGGAGGCTGAGGCAGGTGGATCACCTGAAGTCAGGAGTTTGAGACCCGCCTGACCAATATAGTGAAACCTTGTCTCTACTAAAAGTACAAAATTAGCCGGGTGTGGTGGCATGAGCCTCTAGTCCCAGCTACTCAGGAGGCTGAGGCAGGAGAATTGTTTGAGCCCAGGAGGCGGAGGTTGCAATGAGCTGAGATCGTGCCACTACACTCCAGCCTGGGGGACAGAATGAGACTCCATCTCAAAAAATAAGTATTTTTGCTAGCAATATGATCAAGATGGTTGGAGTTGTAAACTTTATTTAATATATCATTACTTCTTATAATTTACAGTATTTACAAATTGAAACACTACTCATATACAATTGCTGATATGAAATAATGCCTAGTCCATTAAATATTTTTCAATCTGTCCTATCAGAGATTGAGGAGAGAGGAAAAAAGAGAAGAGAGAAAAATACAAATTGAGGAAAAAGAAGGAGATGGTAAAGAAAGGAGGCAAAGTGTGTGACAGGATCTAATATTTCTTGAATATATAGTAAATGCTAATGGTTATCCAATGTATGAGATATGTCCTATATTCCTCTCATTTGAAAAATGAAAAAACTGAGACTTAGGAAAGATTAGTAACATGTCCAAGGCTATCCAGTTCTAAAGTCCAGAGTGTGATTAGAAACCAAGTCAGCCTGACTCCTAAAGCCCAAACTGTTTCCATAGCCCCACACTCTCTCTGCATTGGAGCCCTCAGGTTTTCATGATGCTCTTCTTCTGACCATTACTCTATTCTTCCCTGCTTCACTGTCCACTGGATACTTGTCCCTTCTGCAGAACTGTAGACATCAAGATTGTAGGGGCCAGTCCTAATTTGACAGTGAATAAAGCATTCTCAATGCTTCTCAAAGCACTGAGACAAGATTATCAAATGAGAAGGAATTTACTAATAGCATGGGTAGTTTTAATAAGGGCAGAACATCCTATCTACAAATAAATATCTTTATCCAAAGAAGTATGATGGAACACAAATTAATAGTTTGCTGCTAATTAATTCTTGCTGAAGATTTGCTTTGTGTCATATGTTCAAACATAGAACATAATCAGTATGTAATATAACCTCCAAGTAATGTGGGGGTGTATACATCACATTTATTGAGCATTAATTATATGCAGACATTTTATAATTTATTTTCTCTCACTGTTTCATTTAACCCTATCAATAGCCTTATAATACAAGTGTCACAGGATCCTTGGGGTGTCACTTTTCTAGTCAGAAACCTCTGTGGCCGGTGGTGCCTTTGCTTGAGTTTTGCCTGGGCTCACTGGGCTTATTCCACACACTTGGCCCAGCAGGCTGCCCTTGGTTGGCACTACCGGTCCAGATCCCACATCTGCCAAGGGTGAGCCAGGCATGGAGTGGCAAGGAATGTGTGAGTGAGCACAGGGTTCGGCCACAGAGCACAGCTAGGTGTGCTGGCTGCGCAGCACCAGCAGGCAGGCAGCTCCAACTGCCAGTACAGGCGCTGGCTCCAAGGGAGGCTGCAGCTAGACCAGGCGTCCTGCAAGTAGCTTCCACCATGAGCACCAGGGAATGCCGTGGTGCCTGGAAGCTTGGAGACGCCAGGAACCGCAGAGCCCTAAAGAGGGCGTCACAGCCCTGGTTTGGAGAGCCCCTAGGTCTGGGCTCCCTGAAGGGCTGCAGCTCCTCCCCCCTCATCACCTGCAACGTGGCAGGCGGGGACGCGTGTTTCAGCCCTGTTTGTGTTACAGCTCTTTTAGTCCGGCCATTGGTGGATCTTGAGTTCTTGTCCTGCATCCAGGAAGAATGAGTCACGTGAACAACTTGGAGGGTGAGCAAGACAGAGAGGAGCTTCACTGAGCAACACAATAGCTCTCAGAAGACCCATAGTGTGTAGCTCCTTTCTACAGGCAGGTCATTGGAGTGGGGAGGGTGTCTCTGGGCTCAAAAGGGAGGAAGTGAGTGCTGATTGGTCCATGGGCCGCCATGGGCCCGTCGAAAAAGCATCATAAATTCTCACTCCAGGCAGTGGACTCCACCTGGAGCTAGAAGCCCGGCCCCCAGGCTTCAAGCCATCCCTGGCTTTGAAGATGGGGTTTCACTGGGGACCCACCCCCTTCCGCCGAGGGACCTGTCTGCCTTCCACGTTTGCCAGGCTGTTCATGTTGAGGGGTGTCTGCAGGCCCGTAGGGAGCTGCCCTCAGCACCCCCTGGGCTGCTTCCTGCGCTCACTGACGCCCAAAGTCTGGCGGGGGCCAAAGCAGCAGGGGGCACTGGCGTGTGAGTGCCGCCCTGAGCGCACGCAAACCCAGCTGGGTCACGACAGCGCTCGGGCTTGGCCACAACTTTGCTGTGCACTGGAGTGGGCACCGGGAGCAGGGAGAGGCCTGGAAGCAGGAGCAGGCACTTCCAAGCCCGCAGGGGCAGGGGCTTCCCAAGCCCCTGAGAGCACAGCGATGCCAGGGTCTAGAACAAGGCTGGGAAGCTGCAGCTGCACCCAGGAGTGCGGGCTCCTGCCCCGCCAACTGGGTAGAGGGTGGGGCTCTTGTCTGTTCCTGGTTCCCACCAGCCCTTCCTCCCCCACTGAAGCTAGCATCTTTGAAGCGGCTGCTCCAGACAGGCCACGGCTGCCATCACAAGTACCATTAACATTACCACTTTATAGGTAAGGCAGTTGAGATTTAGAGAGAGGCTATAGTACTTGTCCAAGAAAACCCAGCTAGTATGTGGAGACCGGAAATGAGAAATAACACAGCTTGATTCCATAGCCTGAATCCTAAGCACTGTACAATGAACTTGATGTTCAAAGGTGCCTGGCAAAGAAAACCCTCCTAGGCTTATTTAGTGCACATACAAAGGTAGGTAATATGTTAGTAGTGAGATATGAATCAACTCATGTTAATATGCAACGTATTTTGTGGCGTGCTAATAAAACTATCAGCTTATTTAATAATACATGAAGGAATCAGCTGTGCAATGTAGACAAATTAGTGTTTCAGATCTCTTTGGCCTTTTGGGGTCAAATAACCAGTGGTGTGTAAGTGTTAACCTGTACTGGCTTACAAGAAGTAATTATTAAGGTTTCAGGAACTTTGGTCAGTTGTTAAACACAGGTATTATTTAAAATTATATACACTTAGAATTGAATAAATTACCTTATTTAACAAGATTCCTCACTTCTTATTTTACAAAATTTTACTGTTATTTATGCTCTTGAAATTGAGTCTACTGTATTTGTATGATAAAAATACTATATAATGATGTGCAATCACTTTCCAACTCTTCGGTGATGGCACTTTGTAGCTTGACATTGGCCACTGTGGGAGTATTTGCAGCAGAAACTGGCAAATGCTACAAGTTAGAGCTTGATTTATTAGTGTGCATTTGCTAAACTTAAAGTGATGGAGAAAATGTTAATGTAGCAGATAGAACCTAAAAGAATGTTGTGTGACTGGGCACGATGTCTCACACTTGTAATTCTAGCACTTTGGGAGGCCAAGGTAGGCAGATCACTTGAGCCCAGGAACTGGAAACCAACCATGAGCAACATGGCAAAATTTCATCTCTTAAAAACAACAAAAAAAGGATGTTGTGTCGTAGCATAATGGTAGCAAAATATTAACTTGTGCTCCATACATTTTTGGCTAAATATATTTGCTTATTTATAGATAGGATGTTCTGCCTTTGTAAAAATTATCCTTGGTATTAGTATATTCCTTCTCATTTAATAATCCTTCCTTAATTCTTTGAGAAGTTGCTTTGTTGGGTATTGCAAGGCATTGTGAATAGCACAAAAATTTGCAAACATATTCTTCCAGTATTCAAAAACTATTATCCAATTCAGCAAAGTATGTTATGACATTAACAAATGAGTAAAGTTCTGACAAACTGATTAAGATAAAGGAATATCAACCAGCATTCCAGTTGGAACTACAATTGTTCATCAATTGCAACCACAGATACACGATACAAGAGTTTGGTCAAAATCATTGAAAGTATCTGTGACAAGTGATTGTAAGGAATTTTTTTATAAAGAGTATTATATATTCAATTATTTATTTTTAATTGTGTTCTACACATCATTTATATAACTTAAAAATGCAATAAATTATATATGCATGTGTATACACACACACACTTTTTTCCCCAGAGATTTGGCTGTTAAGCATTTACCTACACATCACTATATATAACACCTTTCAAGTAGCTTCTAAAGTATGTTTCAGGCTATGGAGAAAGGGCTATTTTATAGTCTAGGAATAGAAAGAACAGTAAGGCAAATACTAAGCTTTCAAGGATTCTGTTCTTGACTAATTCACAATTTGTATATCATTTAACTCTCTGTTTTCTGTGCTCTGATGCCTTATTGATCAAGATTTAGAGCTAGGCCCCATCTTGGACAATTTACTTAAACTCTTTAAGCCACATTTTGACTAACAGTGATAATGGTAATAATAGTCACAATCGTGATCATGATAGTTAAAAAATGCTAACACTTATTAGCATTTTTAGTTAGTACTTACTTTGTGTCAAGAACTGCGTTAAACACTTTCCATGTATTGATTTATTCAGTCTTCACAAAGTTACATGAAGGAGTCACAACTCCTAGTTCTGTTTTACAGATGAAGAAGCTGAAGACCAGAGAAATTAAGTCCCGTGACCAAGCTCTCACTTCAGTTCTTGGGTAACTACTACTTGGCAGAGCTGGGACACAAACCCAGGCAGTTTGCCTCCACTTGCCGCTGTCTTGACAATACAATGTTATGCTGCCTCCCTTCCCAATAAAGGTAAATGTTAAATAAGGTAAGAGACAACCATCTTAGCCACTGCTCATGGATGTTAGCCATGATTTATTCTTACTTCACTTTAATTTTGTTTAATATCTTATCTCTTCAGCTGGACTTTAAGTCTCTTGAGAGGTAAAGCTAATGTTGTATAGCTTTTTCTGCCCTTCACAGTAGCCATAACAGAGACATGCCCATATTTCATAATTAAATAGGCATTATATGAATTAACTTTGCTTCTCACTTGTCAAGCAGAAAAGCACTACTGAGATCCTTTCTGGGAGAAAAAATGGTGAGATCCCTAACTTCATTATAACCCAAATTCATCCATCGATTCACTGCATTGTTGTGATGCTCTAACAATATTTAGATGGTCTCATCTAACCCAGACGAGAAGGCTACACATGGCGTATCTCAACTGGGTTTGTAGGACTGTCTTAGAAATAATATTATGTCATGGTAATCCTAAAGGCTTGATTTATTTTGACTTAAAAGAAGGAACTTGCCTCATGTGTCTCTTTTCCTCTCATGGAGGTTTTTTTTAATCTCGAGGGCTATGGGTCAAGTTCTGTCCTTGGAACCAAAGTACTTTTCCAAAATGAGTTGAAGCCAGCTCTGTCAAGCTAGGCCAGATCTGCTGTCAGTGCCTTTCCCAAATACATCAGACCCTCTGCTTGTAAAAATAAATTGATACCAATGCAAGAAATTTATTAGGAGATGACAGTCCAGTTCATAATGGAAACATGGAGAAAACATCATCCTTCAAAACTGACAGTTTATCCATCATGCCTCAGATTCCTGAGATATAAGCAGACACTGTCACATGTAATTCGCTGAGGACACATCTTGGATTTCCTTATGACAGGAAACTCTGAAATAATCCAGAAGTAGGGAAGGACTCGCACTGCCCTTAATGTGCTCAGCCATAAATTTTTAGCATTCGCAGAAGAAACATGTGGCCAAGGAAATGAATGATGGGGGAAATCAGAAAGCCTGGGATTCTCAAAGGCCTCTTCTTTTCTCTTGGGGATGATGAACTAGGGATAGGGGTCAGAGAGGGTTAACTGCACCACCATGAGGGATATCAATACTCTGTTATATGTAAGCAGAGCCAACAGGTGGCAGGGCACCACTGCATGCATATCACAGTCTGCTCTGTGTGAGGTTTGGGGACCTGGTCATCTTGCCCTGCTAACTTTTCAATTGTGGTTATTTTGCTTAGCTTGTTATTTATATTAATAAACTTGGGACAATTCAAGGGGGCCATTGTAATTAGGAGTAAATGTAAGTCTATTTGTGGGGATCACAAGAAGCCTGATCTTTGCAGGCTTAATGAGGCGACCTACCCAACTCCATATGAAATAATTGTGTATTATATTAAAAGCCACTTCGGAAAATATAATCGTGGCAGTAAACTGGAATGAAATGAACATAGTATTAAAGGGGGAAAAATATTCACTGCCAATTTTATGGGGCCTTAAAATATTTATGTTTTAAACTTGCATTCTTTGGAGATTTGCTGAGTGTTGCTAGAGCTGGGAAACTTTTTTAATGAGATACACGCATATTTTTCAAATTTACAGATCTTTTTTCACAAAAATAGAAAGTCATAAATGTGAAATGGAAACCTAAACAAGGCAAGTGCAGCTTTAATGGCCTTAGATTCTTAATTGACTCTTCATATTAGAAAAAATTTAAAAACACAGGAAACTTCACTTAAATGTGAATAACATGCAAGGAACTTTTGTTTTATGTCAGTGTCTATCCGATTAAAGTACAGAGCATTAGCATAAATATGATAACCCAAATAAACTTGAGTTTTGCTGCATTTATGTTAAGTGGGCATGAATAGGATACGTGTGCATTCTTGGGTTACTTAAAAACAGAGTCAAATACTGGCTTTTGTTCTACTTCCCAAATGAATCTCTAAGAACAGCAGGGAAACAAATTACATGTTGATCAAGTCTTTATTTCTTTATTCATAGGTACCAGTGGTTGAAAAACAATGCAAGTGGGTCTGTAATTCTCAGACACTGAATCCCTCTTTAAATGCTCTCATTCTTCGCAAGAGGCAAATGAACTTCTAATTGTTCACATTTGTTTCAGCCAATCTTCCTGATTCCCTTTCTCATGAAAGGCCTAAAACTCTGTTGACTTTACATGTCCAAATTAAATATATCTCTGTTTTCCTTTTGCTTTCAATATGAGTGCATGCCAGCATGACTTAACATTCATCCAGAGTTTATTTCAATATTAGTGGAAAACAAGCCATTTTTCAGTTTAATGAATAGCATCAGTGTCTCCCTTTTAACCAAAAATGTGACCTTAAACTTGATGGATCTCACCAGAAGGCACATTTTCAAATTATTTTTCTATTGGAGGTTATGAATATCGTTTCCCAAATTATTGTGACAGCTGTGAGGGGAAAGCCTGCATCACAGACACAGCAGCTTAGAAACAAAACTCAGACCTAACAAAATGGTAGTTTCCTTTATGAAATGAAAAAAGGGGAGTGGAAAAGGAAGCATGAACCACATGGGAGGGAAAAAATACCTCTTTTGAGACTTATGCAACAGGAGAAGAGTCATGTCAAGGCCCCGAAATTCCCATACTTTTTTGTTACTACGATTTTTGTTTCCCAATCATTCTAATTGGGAAGGTAAAGGCTGAGCCTTACTGATTCAAAAAACCTCCAAGAGGACATCTGATCTTCCTTATTAAGGATGATGGAGTGTAATTGATGTGCCTGGTGCCTGGCCAATTCCAACTTTTTTGAGAATGCCGCTTAATGTGTAGACATTATTTTTGGACTACTGAACGCCAGAAAATAATGAGCTGGCATTCAGCTTTGGTGAATAAGATCCTGAATTTTCATCTAAAAGCAGTTTTGAGTTATTGCTGTAGATAAGGTGTAACTGTGCAAGGGAATTTTATCCATGTTTCTCCCATGAATCATAAATGAGGAAAAAAATTACAGTCTAAATTGCACTTAAAAGGAATAAAGTCTTTTCATGTCATACATGATTTATCAAAATGATCTCATTTTAAGGGTACTGTGGTGTATCTTGATTAATCGCATTAGGAAGCGTGATGAATGGCCTCTTTAATGGTAACACAGGATTTATTGGCAGCATCCAGACTTGAACCAGAAGGGTAAGAAGTAAAACATACAATAGATAGCTAATGCAGATAGGATGTCAGCAATGTGCTGGCTTGTTGTAAAATTATACCAGGAGCCTTAGTTTCAGGAGCTTCTGAAACTGCCAGAGGGTGGACAGCAAACAAGTTTTGGACAGGACCTTGGGTGCCACCTCAAATCCAGTCTGACCCTTCCCTAACTTGTTGTAATGCACGTAAAATCACTCTGCTGGACTGTAAAAAGAAGGTGTCTATGAAATCTGGGAAAAACTTGGAAATTCCTAGTAAGAAGAGGGAGACACCCGCCTTTCGAGATCAGCGCTCCTTGCCCTTTTGCCCTATTTTAATATCCTCTTCACATTTCTCTTTAATATCCTAAATGCCTTTTTTTAAGCCTGCTCGAGTCTGCTCCCACTAATTTCCTCTAAGGCTGACAGATCAGAGGCTTTCCTCGAACTGTTCCTTTTGGAGCTGAGAAGCCCTCCTCGTAATCCTGCTGCTTGTCCGCAATTAATCCTTCCAGTTGCCTCATTATTACCTCCACCACCCACAGACAGAGGAAGCTCTGACCCACTGGACACTGGCTCCCGACTGAAGCTTCAAAGGTGCCAATCACACCCTCATCAGAAAGGTGCCTGCTGTCAGCATCAGAGGTTTTCATCCCCTCCTCCCCGCTGATCAAACATTCTTCCTCAGAAGATTAATTCAGAGTCCCCGCCCATTTCCTCCCATATCCTCTTTCCCTTTTTGGTTTACCCAACGATCCATCTTTGCCTCGAAAAGGGAAGCCACGGATAATAGAAGTCCTTTCAAAACAAAAGCTGGGCAAAGGCAAATTTAAATCCCAGCTGTTATCAACTTTTTTTTTTTTTTAACCCATTTAAACATCTTAAGGCAGTGAGGATTAGGGCCTGGCCTGAAATGCCATTCTTTGATCAAAGACCCCAAGACTTTACACAAACGTAATCACAAGGCAATGGATGCCCCTCTGAAGGCTGAATTGATTTGTTTGACTGCAGTGCCTGGGATGGTAGAGAAGCCGCACACTGACTTTCCTAACTCCCAACATATATGTCACTAGGCCAAGTGACTTAGAAATTATATTTCTGTTCTTCCTGTGTCTTAATTGGAGCAGTCACTTTCCGATTCAGACAGAACTACGGGCAGAGGGTTTGAGGAGAAGAAAATGTGAGCCATATAGGTGCTTGCTATGGATTCCCCATCCCCAGGCTGGGAGGAAAGAGGTGAGAACAGGAGAAAGGTTGGTGAGAAAGCAGCAGCCCCATGGTCTCTGATGTGGAGCAAAGGTGACTTAACAGAGAAAGACCTGGGTTTAGATTGGCTGGTTATACTGGAATCTTCTCCATCTCCTCCAGTCACTGGGAAACTGCAGTTACCTGTCTCGGCCTATGGAAGTAGTCCCTGGAAGGGAAACCAGCAGGGCCTTTCCTGGGGCCAGTGAACAGCCACCATGTGGCTCCCTATCCATCTTTGTCTTTCAGGACCAGATGCCAGGATGAAACCACAGGAAAACTTCAAGATATGCTTGAGAGGACTGGGCACAGTGGCTCACGCCTGTAATCCCAGCACTTTGAGTGGCTGAGGCGGGCAGATCATGAGGTCAGGAGATCAAGACCATCCTGGCTAACACGGTGAAACCTCGTCTCTACTAAAAATGCAAAAAAAAAAAAAAAAGAAAAGAAAAATTAGCCAGGCATGGTGGTGGGTGCCTGTAGTCCCAGTTACTCAGGAGGCTGAGAAGGAGAATGGTGTGAACCCAGGAGGTGGAGCTTGCAGTGAGCTGAGATCGCACCACTGCACTCCAGCCCAGACGACAGAGAGAGACTCCATCTTTAAAAAAAAAAAAAAAAAAAGATATGCTTGTGAGATCGCTGCTATGACAAATTCTCATGGCTCACTAGGGTTGACACTTGTCATACATATCTATAGGTAGATCATTTCAAAGTTGCGTAATAAAGACAGTGTTTAAAGAGAAGGTTGAAGGGACCATTGAAAATTGATGTTCAAGTAGATGAAGGTGTCTTTAGAAAGAGTAGACTAATCAGAATTTTGTTCCTGGGTTTAGGGATTTTTTGATTTGGGGAGAGGGCAAGTAGGTTTGGTCTGTTATTTACATTACAGAGAGACTGTCAGAAAATGAAATTTAAGACATACACAATTAAGAATTCTTGACCAAAATGACTCGATAGGGACCATTTACTACATTTCCAGGGTAAGTTGTAAAATCTCCCTTGTAGAACAGTTCAGGAAAATAAGATTATCTTTTTGATGGTAAGTCATGAAATCCACCTCAAAGTGCTTTAAGTTTAAAAAGAGGAGCAGGGGCTTTAATGAGCTCAAGGTACGGTTGGATCCAGGTGTTCAAACTTCTCATCAGAAATTTCTATCTCACCTTTGCTTCTTGGTTTCTCCATGTGGTGACCTCCCAGGAGGCCCCCACATCTGTACCTCACCATCTTCAAAGAAAAAATAAAGAGTTTCTCTTTCCTGAAAGTTCCAACAAAATCTGGGAATCTGTGGCCTGGTTTGGGTTACGTGCCTATCCTGGAAAGAATCTCCTCACCCATGAGAAAGAACCCTCTGACTGATTGAGCCTGGCTCCTGTGCTACTCCTAGTGCTGAGAGAGTGGCTGGCCCCATCAGACCATGATTGATTAAGGGTGGCCATGTGGTGTTCCACAGAGGTAGGTCTATCCCAGAATACAGTGTAATGGACACCAAAGAGGCCAAACGGGCAAATTCCCCTTCGAAAGCAGATGACCTCCTACGTAAGTCTTTGGGAGCCCCTCACTGCATCCCAGACATTCAGAACATCTCATCATTATCTTTGGGCCAAACTGATCTCGTTACACAGTAGCTCAATCCTGACATCAACATCAACAAAAGGCCTCCACCTCCAGAAAACCCTCCTCACGAGGTCTTGCAGATATCATAGAGTTTATACCTTTCAGGATCTTAGTTGACACCAGGCAGGTTTATCATACAATTTTATTATTATAAGCTTTGGTATCCCACAGAAGATTAAAAACAGCCACAGATATCTAAATAGAGCAACATGAGGGGTGGGCAAGGGTTGCTGCTGGGGTCACAGTATGACATGAAAAAAAAAAAAAAAAGGCTAGACTAAGAGCCTGAACCACAAGATGCTGCAACAGACCTCTGAAATGATGACACCCAGGCTTCCTCCACTCCTCCACACACATATATGTCAACAGGATAAAGTTAAACTCAGTGTGGTATTTTCTGTTTAAGTGAGGAGTAATACAGTATATTTAATTACTAATTAGCATGTGTCAAGCAACTACTGGCATCAATTTTGGGGATGAGACATCATACACATTTTGTCCACATGTTAAACAGATAATACCAGAAGATAACATGTGACCAGTACAAAAGAGTAGCACAAGGAAGCCCTCTGGGAACAACATTCTAAAAAATTTTAATTTTGATGTATGCAAATCTCAAGGGTGTGGGAAAATTAATTCTAATGTGCATCTCTCATTTTCCAAAAGCATTTCCCCGTTACTCTATCACTCAGTCCTCTTTTTATCTCTCAAGCCTATTTATAAGAGATGCCAAGGATGTTTGCCTTGAATACATCCAAGACTCCAGGTTCATTGTGTTGAGGATGAGGACAATGTGTCCTGGGCAGCTTAGGTAACCCCCTGAAGATCCATGCCCCATGTCATGTGTGACTTACGATGTGGAACTAGAGACCTACAGACTTAGGACTGGCTCCTACACTTGAGTTTCATTTCCCCCAAGAGACCCAAAGAGAGTAGGGAGGATTCTCTGCTTAGCAATTCAACAGCACCCACTATAGCAACCAAAGGGGGATATGTACAAATGCTCTGCTAGGCTGCTAAAACCCTTCTGGGCTAGAGCCCACATGCTCTCAGTGTCTATATCAGGATAGCTAAAATCTGAAGAAGAACCATGCAGCTTGGATGCTAACATTTGGAATTCCAAAAGGGCTGCAGTATGCAAAAGTGTGTGTGTATGTGTTGATTGCAGAGGAGAGGATAAGGATATAAAAAACTCTGAGTTCCAAACCCAGTCTTTGTAAAGTTAATACTAATCCTCAGCTTGTGTACCTTTCTAGATAAGAACTTAACTTTTCTAGATAAAGACTCTACATTATTAAATATTAATTTTCATAATACTAATGTGTTTATTATAAAATATAGTTAATATAGTAGAGCAGAGCCAAGGGAAATGGTGGAAAATAGTTTAGCAGATGGAAAGTCATTTGAGAAATAATCCCCAAAAATCTTTTCTCCTTTATTTTCTTTTTTCAAAATTATCTGATAATTATTCACAGAGCCATTCTTGAAAGAGGCCTTTTTGTTTGCTTTATAGTATCAATAACTGTTAACATCAAAAGTTTCATTCATCTAAACATATACATGTGTGAAGCTGTTTCCTTGAGAGATTCCAGACCCAAATATTTGATTACTACAAGAAAAATGACAAATCAAGTATCATAATCAGTAAGTCAGATGTCCTGTACAATATTTGTATATGATTCTAGCAGCCTTATTCTCCTGAAGCCAAAGGAAATGCAAAATTGAAGTTTATTTCCTAAAGACACACTACCCTGTGCCTCTGAAATCTTAGTCTTCAACTCTCGAACACACTGTGGTCTAGCGGGACTCAGTCACTGACAAAGTGTGCATGAACCTACCCTGGGTGGGAGACCCCATTCTGGGTATATGTTTTGCTCAGGACAGTCCAATGTCCTGATCATGAAAGAAAGAAAGAGGATGGAGGGAGAAAAGAAAACGAAAAAAGATGTTTTGGGGTTACTTTCCAAATGAGTTTTCATTCATTAAACCATTTTCTAACATCTTTCCTGACTCCATTCTACTGTATCTACTGTCTTTTGTACTCCAGTTATAAGATAGAAAGGCCCCACACATGCTACAACCCTCTTTTCTCTTATTCCACATCCAGGATTCCTAGGTTCTGAAAGGTAAACATGGTCACAGAAACCCGTCTGCTTTCTCCAGCCCCTGGGTTTATCCTGCAACCGCACGTGCACAGACAGCTTACAGAAGGGTAAGGCACGGGAGTGGGACACACAAAGAAGACCTGTAACCCAGATGGTTATAAAGCTCAAAGGACTCCACAAAGATTCATGGGAAAACTGGGGTCCCTCTGCTTAAAAACATGTAATGATTCACCTTGCTCTTGGGGTAAGCAAAGAGCACCATCCATTTCCTAGAAGGCCCTCTGCCCTAGTCCCTGCCTTCTTCTTAACCCATCTCTTGCCTTCACCCCTCACCCTGACAGCCATCACGTGATGTCCTGCTCCCATAGGACACTGTGCCCCATCCAGCTGGAGATCTTTGCCTTGAATACATCCAAGGCTCCAAGTTCATTGTGTTGAGGATGAGGACAGCCTGATCTTCCTTCCTAAATCCCTCCCCAACATGCTTTGCCTGAGTTGTTCCCCTAGTAGACACTTTGCTCCTTGAGGGCAGTGCCCTACTCCACCTGGCTGGCCCACAATATCAGTAAATACTAGTTAAATGGTAAGTTAAATGAATTTAAAATATTGAACAAATAGCATTCCCCGGCCTTCAAGGGTGGAGGATAACAGTAAGTCCACATCTTCCCAGGCTAAGTTAGCCTCTACACTGTCCTCTGATGGGACCTCTCTACCCCATACCCCAGCCCCTGCAAACAGAGCTTCTCAATGTTGGACAGGTGGCACACATAGTCCCTCCCTCCAAAATTCCCCATGTGCACACTCTTTTCTAGCAGAGCCCAGCTGATTGATCATATGTGAAAGGACTACAAGTTTAAGGTGCACTTCTGCCAAATGGAGTCATCCAAAAGGTGTTTAGAACAAACAAAGGAAAACCTCCATCCTGTACTTCAGACTGGGCTGCAAATGGGAAACACAAAACACGAGCCTGTAGTTTCTAAGATGCGTCCAGAGGCATCTGTCTGGGATTTGGGGTCTGGCAGGAGGGACCCCAGCCAGGAGTGATCTAAGGTAGCACCTGCTTTGCGCAGCTTTCTTTTTGTTCTACCCATCTTTCTGTCTCCTTCAATGGATGGTTTTTGTTCCTTTCCTCTGATGAATGAGTAATTAAAAGTGTAATCCAAATGAAGCCCCCAGGAGTGCAGGTAGGTACACCATTAGTCACTGTTGTGCTCCTCCAGGGACCAAAGGGAAGGGCTGGGAAGGTTAGAGAAAGCCGTGGAAGGGCCTTCAGGGCTGTCATCGGGGAGAAAACTGAGTTATAGTGAGACCTTCTTGTTACATGGCTCAGTCGGCAGAAGGGGGTGCTGTAGTGTAACCTATTTAGGATGCAAATAGAGGTCTCCCAAGCTGCAGATGAAAGCGAGCGTGTTAGCCGCTGCCTGGCAGGTCCTCAGCAGTACTGAATGTCGGATTTCTGCTTGTCACTGCTCACTGCAGGTCATTAATAGAACTCAGAATGGTGTTACTAAATGTGCACATTAAAAAACTGATCACCAAAAAAAAAAAAAAAAAAAAGAGTGGCAATCCCATTCCCAGGGAATTCAACTCATCCAGCTCAATGAAGATTTGTTTATTCAAGATCACTGGAGTTCAGCAATTTTATTAGCTTTAGATTGACAACTATCTATCACAGACGTACTACCCAGTAAATGATAGAGAGAAGAAGAAGGGAGTTAAGGTCTCATGTGCGTGCCTGTGTGCAGTAAGGAAGAAGAGATCACTGAGAGCTAGAGGTTTCACAGATAGTGCCCAGGAAGTGAGCGCTGGAGGGGCACCTCTCCCTTCTTCTTGGTTGGACTTCCACGGAAGTGGAATAAAAGACTCAGAACAAAACCTTCGACCTCACAGAACCACACCAGCTGGTACTTATGCTTTATTTTTTGACCCAGTCAGGTGTTCATTCTGCCAAGCAAGTTTTCATTTTTCCCTTTACTCCAGCCAATTCCTGTTTTCTTCAACTGGAGCTCCCCAAGACTCATCAAAAACACAATTTAATTACATCTCCAAAAAAAAAAAGGAGGAGTGTAAACATGACTCCTTTTTATCTCCTGATACATCTGGACAAGTAGACAATGTGCTAAAACAAAATAAATCTGCCCTGACAGTCACATCAAAGAGTTCAGCAAGGGGCTTGCAGCTACTTAAAGCACAGGAATGCTGTTGCTAAGCATCGGCCTACAACTTATCAGTCCCTGGAAGAAATGCTTTTTTCTTTCTTTCAGGGGGAGATGAGGAAAGTTAGAGTGGGAACCAGACTGCAAAAGGAGATTGGGGATTTTCAGGGATTTTGAAGCTTAAAATGAATTGTGTGAAGAAAAGGGGTTTTGTTGTGTTGTGTTTTCCTTTTAACAAACTGTCTATATTTTTATAAAGGTACTACATGGAAACCTTCTAGAAAGGGCTACTTAGGACTCACAGAAATAAGTGGTCACACAAAACGCTTGTATACGAATTTGTGCCGTATCTCATTTTTGTGGATTTCTCTATATGAGAAGAATCAAGTGTTAGTTCAACATCTGAGGAAATATCTCACAATCACCAAAGTCAACAGTGAAAAATCATCAGGTTGCCATAATAAAAAATAAATCATCCAATATCGTAAACCACAAACATTTTATCCAAAAGGAAAGAAACGGAGTATCCACTCCAGCAATCCCAATACAAAAGAAAACAGAATCCGCACCCCCCCCACCCCCCCCAAAAAAAGAAACCAAGCGTGAACTGCCATGTGTAATGAAATAAATCTAGCCAGATGACCCCAAATTTATGGCACAGTCTCACAACTAAAGTGTTCACAGTAAACATAAAATGGAAGTGACCCTGAAACATCGTCAACGCCTTCAGCCTTTTCTCCCCACCACCCCCCGGGGAAGACAGTGAAACACATGCTGTGAAATTCAGTCTGATCTTCATCCCATATGCTGGTTCTCAAGACGGAGCAACAGGGAGATTTTTCTCTTCCCATGAACACATCCTCAGGTAGGTAGCTCTGCCCCACTTCCTCCCTCCAGCAAGGCTACTAAATTTAGTTGTGCTGGAAAATCTGAACTGAACATGAAATGGCATTGCTGAGAAGTATGTTCCATGAGCACCTGAGGGCACTCTGGAAAAAAAATTAAAAAATTAGAGCCAGTTCAAAATAACCCACCAGTTCTCAATATGCATCAGACAACGCCACAGAGATTCTGTCCTCAAAACTGAGAGGCTAAAAATATGCAGATGCTTTACTAGGGAGGCCATGATCATTTTAAGCAAACAACTTGCTATTTTCTTTTCTTGGATCAAAGGAAACAAATTCTAAAAATACTGTGATCTCCTCACAGGAAAATGCTCAACAACATGAACAATTACCAAGTCTGTGATATTGCACAAATAAATAACACTTACCATTATCTCTAGCGCGATCGTATTTATTAAACAGTGACGGAGGGCATCAGCAACCATTTTTATTGTCCCATATAGCTCCTATTTTCTAATTAAACAAAAGGTTATTTCTACTGTTAACAGCCATTTGTCTACTTGGGTCTTACATAATACTTTTTGCCAAGCATGACAGAATATAAGAAATTATGCTCTGTGGTGGGGTTTTTTGTTTTAAATTTTGCATGCTGAGTTGCTACTTAGAGAGATCCATCAGTTCATAATCAAAGCAAGAGGCCATTGTGTGGTGAATTCATAAATATACTTTGGCAATTTTTCCTAAAACATGATGAAGCAAGCACTTGGTCCTACCCTTTAGCCTCAATCCAAGGGCAATGATCTGTATTATTAAAAATATAGGTCAAGCCAGCTTGCGCTTCTTCGTCCTGTGGGATGTTTTAGAAGCTGCTGTCACATTACCAAGATCTGTTCTGTGGTTCCTAATTATTCCTCTTGGCAGCTTTGGATTCCAAGTGATTCCTCTCACATGTATGTAAAAATTTATAAGCTGTTTAATATAACAGCATGAGTTACTTCCTTATTGTTTGTAATTGGCGAAGATACTGATTAGAAAAATGCTCTAATTTCACTGACAAGGATAATGGTAACTTAATAAAATTTGCATCGTGTTTTCTGCAAACCTCAAAAATACTTCGTATCAACAATTGAAATGGTAATGGCCATTTCTTTCCTGAATATCTTAACCAGAAGGAAAAAAACAAATAGCATGGATTTCCTCCTCATTGTCAACATTTGATTTGGTCCAAAAGCATATATTAAGTTGCCACTATGAGCAAAGAAGTAAGGGAAGGAGCCTAATGGTTATTAAGCATGTACTATGTACTTGGCATGTTCCCATAAGCCCTCCTGTTTAACTCCCAAAAACAAGTTGGTGGGGCAGATAGAACCATGCTACAATGGCATCCTTGGGGAAACCAAGTGCCTGGATTCCAGCACAGAATTCCATTCTGATTCTGTATTCCTAGGGCTTCCTGATGCAAGCGCTGTGCTCTTTGCACCATGTTGAGAGGAGTAAACTGTTGCAAATTAAGGTAGCTTACACTGTACTAGGAGGAAATAAGATAAGTCAGTAACTACCACAGAAAAAGGGATTGAGACAGATGCCCACAGAGGAGAGTCCACACAAAACAGCCTAGGGTCTGAATGATGGAAGACATTTCATCTGTTCCAGGAAAGACAGAGAACCTGTTATACTGTCTGATTTTCACATGTGAAGTATGTTGGAAAGGTATTAACTTCTCTATTAGACAGATGAGAACATGGAGACAGAAGTGCCTTTCCCCAGGCATTGATGGCTTGCCCAGGATAGAACACAGCTTTCTTGCCTGCTTTCCTACCATGATCAATGGATAATAATATTCAACTTTGTAAAATGCCTTCCCACTGAGGAATTTCCTGATAGCCTGAGTTTAAATTCTGTGCCAACAACCCAGAGTGTCCCCAAATGTAGCTGCACAACTTTTCTTGATTTCAAATAAAACAAAGCTCTGCCTCCACAAGTGGCAATCCCACCTTTGATGACTACAGATCTCACAGCCTATTTTTAATGACAAATATTTGCAACTCTTTAAATACCACCAATCAAATATGTTCATAAGTACATGGTTAATCATATATCAGTTTCCAGTGAAAACACTCAATTGTTTGCTTTATTCTCAATTCTGTCACTATGTATCTGCCCCTAGACAAGGAAGAGATAAGAATAGATCTTTCATACCTATTATGCCATAACTACCCCTGGTTTTAGAACAGATGTAGAGTTTCTCTCATTTCTTTAGAGATTGGGGTAAAGTTAGGGGAGGGAGGAAGGAGTATTATTTCCTTTACAGAGATGTAAAGCAGAAAGGTGAGCAAATTGTCCAATTTTATCTGAATCTTAATCCTACAAAGCTTGAGTCTCAGGTCTCCATTTCTTTGTACAATGAAGATGGACATGTTTCTAGAGGACAAAACTCATTCATTCCTCCAACCAGCCAAAGGTTAGCTCTTACTGGTGTTGAGAATGAAGACACCAGATTGCAAAGAGATTAGAGGAATTCCTCCAACCCTCTAATTACCAAGTTTTGGCCCCCAGGCAGTGATCCTGAGAGGAATGAGAAAGTTATTCTGCAGGAAACAACCGTCCGAATGATTCCCATTAAAAAAAAAAAAAAGGAAGAAGGATGGTTCAAAGACATTGTAGCTGACCACTCATCGTACAAGCAGAGCAGAGTAGAAAGGGAAGGGAGCACGGATTCCACATCTGACCTCTTCCCAAAGTTTAGCTTCTGTATGAACTTCTGGGTCCAGGTAAAACCTTTTGAGAGGCAATAGAAGGTATTTAAGGGCTATGATTAACTGGAAGATAGTGGTGTATCTACATAAACTAAAATGGCATAGTCTCACATCTAGAGGAATGAATATTTTATTACACCCACTCTCCAGGGCCTCTAGAAGTCCAAGTCATTTTTAAAGGTTGTATCAGCCAGGTAAACTGCAGGACTCCTGAGAAACCTGAATATCCCAGAACATATGGACACACACAGTATACCTAAACATACACACACACACACACACACACACACACACACACAGCTCTTCTCTCTTTAACAGAAGATGTTCCTGATGTATATGCAGGAGGAGCACCTATCTGGTATGTCCTGTCTCATTGTCTACTTGTGGCAATTTTGCCTTAGCTTTTAAGTGAAAGAAACTAATTTCTAATTTAATAATTTCTTATTTTCTAAGGAAAATAAGTCAAAGAAAATATTTCTAATCAAGAAAATAGAGGAAGGGTTGCCAACGAACAACACCCACTCCCCAAGTTTTTGGAGCTGTAAGGAAGATCAAGAATACTGAAGAGATACAGTCCCATCCCAGAAGGGTTTATGTAGCTGAGTAACATGATGCCAGAAACAATTAGACAGCCACATGATGGAGAGAAGAGAGGGCCCATTGGACCTTCCATCACACAGTCACAAAACAATTTGTTAGGACCTATAAGAAACTGAGTAGAATGGTATGCTTCATGGAAGAAAGAATTCTAGAAAGTAAACTTTTAAGGCACAGCCCATGTGTTGTTCCTTTAACCAGATGCCTCCTTGATGAAAGTCTATTCCTCTTCAAGGTTCAGCTTAAGCATCATCTCTTTGGCTACCCCAGGCCTCTTAGGGTTGCACGGCACCTCATGGGTTCCTATGTGAAAGTACTTGCCTATGTGTGACTGAGTTCTTGATAGACTCTGAGAGTCTCTAAGTCAGAGTTCATTTCCTCTCCTACCTTTGAACTTAGACACTAGTACCAAGCCTACTAGTACACAGAAGGCCCTTTGCACAGGCTCAGTTAATGAGTAAGTAAAGGACAAGGAGAGAGGATGGCAGCCACTCCAGATTATTTCTGTCTTCCTGCCTTCCTCTCCCATGCTGCTTGGAAGCAGCTGACAATCTCTCACCACGTCCAGCTTAGGCAACACGGGATTCTCCAATATGCAGCTGGTACCAGCTCCTTCCCCACGCTGCTAACTGGTTGGGGGTGGGAGGCAGAGATGTTAGCATGATGTTTTACTCAGCAGGCATAGCATCGAGGCACATTTTTAATGATTTACCAGTTCTACTTGACTGAGCCTACACCCTGTAAGTGGATCATATGATCAGCGATCACAAGTTAAACTGCTTTTGTTGCTCACAAGGCATGCATGGTGGGCTGGCTGCATGGCACCAGCAGCTCGCACGCAGCTGTGTGTAAGACAAGGTGAGGTTACGTACAACAGGCAGTTAATGGCTCATACCAGCAAGCCCTCGACTTCAGTCAGCACATGCAGCTGAATTTTAAAAAGGTAAATGACCTTGCAGCTGGGAGCTTTAACTATGTGCTTTTACCTATTTGTACCTGGATAAGTAAACATTTGCAGCATGCCAAAAGGCCCTGAAAGCTCTATTGTAGCCATAGGCTAATCTCTTTCTCTCTGGATGAAAGACTGCAAAACAAACCGGGGGAGGGGGAAATCATTTTCTGCCTCAAGTAGCACAAAGGTAAAGGGGGACAATGGTGATAATGACTTCCATTTGTTATAACTTTCAGAAGTCACCAAGGTTTCGGTCCCAACCAGCTGCCCATATTTAGGATTCTACTTTCCAGGAAGAATGACAGAAACAACAGGCCCCCAGACACAGAATGATTCCAACCAGAGTCTAACAGAAAGACCTCCTACTTGCCAGTGACTCTGACACAAGGAAGCTGGAATGAACAATTCCAAGCTTGTTCTACTACCCCAAAGGGTTACTTCTGCCAACTGCTGTCACTCAGGGCCAAAAAAGTAGGCCCATCTTAGTTCTCTTCTGCTTTAACTTCAAATCCACAGGGCAGTCAGTATTTGTGTTGTGGAATCTAGGCCTTTACTACAAATTCCCTGTATGCCACTCTAAGTTATCTGATAACCATTTAGCTCCTTCTGGTAAAAGCCCCTTCAGACACCTCCAACAAGAGTGGGGCTGCCCAAGCCATATCTGAAATAGTGGTTAACCACCCTGAATGCTTTCCAAAGAGTGGAATATTTGTGATTTACAATGTGAGTGAGAACTTTGGTAATGCTGTTATTTTAAGAACTCGTCAATCAATTGAGATTAAGATAACATTTATTGCAGCATAAACTGGAATTGCCATGAGAACAGGCAGAAGGTATCTGTAGAACATTTAAGACATTTCACAGGCAATGAATCAAAGGAGGGCCATTGTGTGAGTGATAAGAGCACTGAACTGAGAGCTCAGAGCTCCAGGCTCTTCCATGGCTCCACCCATCAACAGCTGTGTGACTCTCAGCATCTCACTCCACTTCTTTGCACCTGAGATCACAATCCCCTCTGTGACAACTCTATCAACTTCCTGCTATGTGCTAGAAAGCACACTAGACACTAAAATCAAGCATGTTGGGATCACTAGGTATCCGTCAAATATGTTCATGCAAATGAATTAACAAACAAGAAAAACTATACTCTGATGCTAGTCACCATCTGTTGAACCGAAATAATCTTTAAATGACCAGAAATACTTTCTTCCCTGCAATTCAGTTACTATGGGTTGACCTAATGAGGTTGGTTTATATCCATGAGAGAAAACAGCACTCCTCGGTCCAATATACGGTTTTAATAAACTTTATTAAATTTCCATTGATCCATATGCAAAAATAATTTGTTTACAATTTGAACTCAGCCTACTAAATGGTGTCTAACTCAATAAAGGAAGAGGCTGAGAAACGACAGCTGTATGGCTATTAACACATTATGCCATTAGAAACATTAAATAGTTGGGTTTGGTGAAGGAGTCAAAGTTAACCCTTTGAGTAGCTCTAAACCAGAGATCATTTTAGTTTGCAATGGGAAGCCAGGGACTAGGAAGGCAATTTTTCTCCATCTTGTGAACAAACCTGCAAGAGTGGCAGCACATCTGCCTATGGCTCTGCAGTTTAGCTTTCCAGAAACCTATTCTAAATGTGCAACCTTGGCCTCATAACAGAGATGACAAGGGGTTATTAGGGTTTAGACGAATGTCTAAATAATAAGCAAACTAGGCTTATTTGATAGTTAATATAATTCACATGATGTTCTATCCTTTAGACACTTAAATAAATTGGTTAATTTTGACCTTGTGCTGATGAGGCCAGGGTCAGGGAACAATTCTTTTCAGCCAGTTGGTTCTATGTGGTGATCATATTTGTAATCCAATCAGTAAATCAATAACATGTATTCATATAGTACT
Organism: Trachypithecus francoisi; assembly: GCF_009764315.1. Taxonomy (NCBI): domain Eukaryota; kingdom Metazoa; phylum Chordata; class Mammalia; order Primates; family Cercopithecidae; genus Trachypithecus; species Trachypithecus francoisi. The sequence continues at coordinate 40,583,815 of NW_022681474.1, read as the reverse complement.
CAGTAAGGCAAAGTCCCTAATCCCAAATTACATACTATGGAGATTGGGAGATAAAATTAAGAGACATGAAAATGTGAAAACAATTAAGCACTATGCAGGATAATTCCAAAGATATATCGGTCCCCAAGAAAGAGATGAGTGAAGATTAGCAAAGAGGTGACTTTAGGAAGGGAATGGAATTGAGATGTGCCTTGGAAAAAATGAGAGGATTTCCATTGCAAGGAGAAAATGAAGGGTCAAGGGAGAATCTGAAAGTGGAACTGCGGAGGGCTGGAGGAGGTGGGGCAGAGATGGCTTAAGCAAGAGATAGAGGGCAGTGAAAGGCAATAGGGATACTGTAGTTCTTTTAACATTTATTGGTTATAAGGGTTACCAGAGAGGAGAGCTAGAATCAGCCAGTGCGTGCCCGTGACACTACCATGAAAGCAAAGCAGAGGGCACACCCAAAGAGGTGGCGGCAGCAGTGTCCATGAAAGCTCATTCAACTTTCAGAAACTCAACCTGTGCCTGGTATCCAGGTTAGCGACCATGTGATATTTCTAACTGAGAATGCTGTATAATAACCTGAATACAAACAAGGAAATGACTGAAAATATATAGGCACACTTTGAAATTCTCAGTATAACAATGAATTTGAATTCAAACGAGTCCTTGCATCCTGCGAGGTTGGTCCAGCTTCCCACACAGACGTAGACATCTCTTCTACAATGCCTTACAAAAATGGTCCTCCAGCTTTGCTCTTAGCTCTTCCAGTACAATCGGCACCCACATCTTTGTAAGGAAGAATATCATTCTGTTTAACAAGATCCTTTAATAAAACTTTCTTTTTACATTGTACCAAAACTTCCCACCTTATACCATTAAACCACAGTCCTAGGTTTCTCCTCTACAAATGCTACATCCTCATCCCCACAATAATGTTTCAACTATTTGAGAGAAGATTCTATATATCATCTTAATCTCCTCTATTCTAGGCCAAATATTTCCATAACACTCAACAGCCTAGTGCCTCTCCTGAAGATCCCTATTAGTTTTTCTGGTTTTCTTAAAACATGAAACTCTGGCCTCAACCTAGTCTTATAGATGATGGGTGAACTGTATGAATCCCAAGAAGACAATGTGACCCAAAGCCTCCATCACATCCAAGTTGGCAATACCTTTCCAAGCTATAGCCTATGCTGGTATATATCAAACCTCAGTCAAATAAAATATCCCAATGCCTTTCATGTGAAACACTGCCAAGCCAGACCTTTCAAGCACATACTTCGATAATAGATTTTTGAAAATATGAAGCTAGGACTTCAAACTTACAATCCTATTAAATTTTGTATGATAGGTGTCAGGCAATGTTTTAGCTTGCTGAGACCACTTGGAACCATGATCTAAAACCTCTGGAATGTTCTGACCTCTCCAACTTTATATTTTGAAAGTTAATAAAAAGGGCCTTTTTCCACCTCCTTACATGTTTTTGACAAAAATGTTTACTAGGTCAGGGACAAGGACAAATTTAAGTCTGAAGTTAAAATATATGGATAAGGCCTCAGACTTAGGAAAGGAAATAAGATGTGTTTTATACGTTCTTGGGGAAATGTGAAGATACACACCAAGAGATGACTTCACCAGTATAAAGGTAAATACTTAGATGAGCCATGTTGCTTTTCCCCTGAAGATCTACTTGTATTAGATCTGGAGCAATCAGCAAAGGAAAGAGTTTCCAGTGTGAACTCTCTCAGCTTAATCAAGAAATTTAAAAAGAGAAACTAAGAACTATCCAAGTGAACCTACTGCTCTTGGAAAGATTAACACACACACACACACACACACACACACACACACACAAAATGAGTTCACTCTGGTCATAGGCCCAAGAAGTTAATATCAAGTTTAGAACGTATTTTCCACAAGAGATTGCTAGATGAATTTACAAGCAAACATCTGCACAGCCAATACCAGAACACCCATGCTTGTCAACTCCTCTCCTATCAAGTGGAGTGGGAAAGTGTATTTACTGTAGAAGTTCAAGAAAGCGTTATTAAAAACAAGCACCAAAACAACCTCCAAGTGTCACACTGTGGCTAAAGATTGGCTACTAAATCCAATAATGGAGAATATGAATGTGAACTGTTTAATTATGACTGAGTGACATGAAGCTAAATATTACAACAAACCAGAGAGTAAACAGATTTAAGGGTCTTGAGTTATTTCTCAGAGATAAATGGGAGGAATAGATGGTGGTTTGAGCCATTTTTCATAGCCCAGCTGGAATCCTATATATGAGATAAGGTAACATGAGAACTTTATAATGTTTACAGAAATCATAGATGACTCTGCCACATGTGGCCTTTGGCTCATTAATTTGACTAATTACAAAGACCCCTAACTCCTCATAGTTATCTCCCTAAGGCTTGGACTTAAAGAACCAAACCACATGTTTATTTAAACTCTTAGTCTTTTGTAAAAGCTAAACTATGGCTACCAAACTAGGCCAGATCACCTGTATGATGCCACTAGGAAGATATTTAGAAGCAAAAATCTGAAATGACATCAATGCAAACATAAGACAGCATTTGTATCACTCTTCTTCACATTTTTCTAAACGTTTCAACAAAATTACCATTTGGGGTAGTCTAATCAATCTCATGAGCATCATAAAGAAAAGATTACCCTCTTGTTTTACAGACATGGGGCTAAGAGATAAATAAAAGTATTTACCTAAAGATATACAATGATTAAGGCACACAGAGTAGGCCGGGCACAGTGCAGACCTATAATTCTGGCACTTTCGGAGGCCGAGGCGGGCAGATTGCTTGAGGCCAGGAGTTTGAAAACAGCTTGGCCAACATGGCAAAACAACAACTATACTAAAAACACAAAAATTAGCCAGGCATGGTGGCACATGCCTGTAGTCCCAGCTACTCGGGAAGCTGAGGCAAGAGAATTGCATGAACCTGGGAGGCAGAGGTTGCAGTGAGCCGAACCAAGATTGTGCCATTGCACTACAGCCTGGGCAACAGAGCAAGACTCCATAATCAATCAATAAATAAACAAATAAAAACACAGACGGTTTTCCCATTTTGCAAACTTGCAAGCACAGCAATTCTAGTTATTTGTTTTCCGACATTTCAGAGTGGCCTTTTGTTCAGAGATGGAGCCACCCTGTTTAGCCATGTCTATGGCATCTTAATGCCCTATTGGGACAGATAGTATGACACTTCTCTATATTAACTGTCCAATCTACAAGCCAATTGTCACACAGCTTTCTGGTGTCAGTCAAAGCAGGCCTGTGTGAGTAACATCAGCCCAATCTACCTAGAATGCAGGAGCGACACAAGTGTGTGCATAAAGAGTCATAAAGTAATATCATGGGAACTTGTCACCAGGAACACCATTAGTTGATAAAAATGGAAGTAAAGCCTATCATTATTTCATCAGGGTAGTCAATCTTCATTGGAAACAAATATACAGAGATTTGCCGTTATATTCTCGGCTACAACATGAGCAAACATGCTGCAGATCCAGCTACATTTCAAGCAAATTGCCCATTCAAGGCAACAATTTAGCCTAAAGAGACTCCGCTAGAAACCCTGTGACGGGAAGCAACATGGTGGGGTAAAAAAGCAGACTAGGGTCCCAAGGATGTGGAGTCCGGGCTCTGCTCTGTCACGACCCCAGCTCTGTGAGCCTGGCTGGACAAGTGATCTGATGGCTCTAAGCCTTTATTTTCACTTCTGCCAAACTGTGGACATACACCTCAAATTCCTTCAGTGGATTACTATGGAAATTAAGTGGGATATTGCATTGGAAGGCTATATATTAATACATGTTGTACAGATAGGAGGAACTAAAATGCATCTTTATCTCGGTGATTGTTTAATACAGGCCTCTGGGCAACCTTGTACTGACCTCTCTTGGCCTGCACCAGATAATTTAGTGTCACTATCATCATTAGTAAACATCCACCGGGGGCCTGCTGTGGGCTTAATTATACATTGGCTTGTATGGTTCACTGACATTTTCATGTGTATATGTCTGGTCTTCTTTAGGCAACTGTATGCTCATCCAGGGACAAGACTGTGTGTGTGTGTGTGTGTGTGTGTGTGTCTGTGTGTGTGTATCTGTATATACATATTAGCCCAGCAAAATGAAAATATATAGTAAATTCTCAATAAAGAGGTAACTTGATTGTCTTAGAAACCAAAGATAGAAAATTTAAAAGTAGTGAAAACAATAGAGTTAGAAAATAAAACTTACGAAAAATCTAAGAGCTTTTTTAAGGGATGGGCATAATAGCAGCATTTCCCTCTGTAATCTCACATAGAAGGATGTTTAAAGAAAAAAAAAATCCTACCAAGGGTCTTAATCAAGCTATTCCACTTAAAAGCATTAATGCTAAGTATGCAAACGTTCACCTGACTGATCATTAAGGTATCAAGAACTAATTTTCCTCCTTTTAAGAGCTTATATGTCACATCCCACCTCTTGGGCCTTCCAGAAATGCATTTAAATGCCTAACTAGGAGAAAGAAAAGCATTCCAGACAGCCAGGTGTTAGTGATTCAGCCATTAAAACTTCAGTTATAAAATATCCCCCACAATTGTAAAACATTTCAGTCATTAGAAGATCATAAATAGATTGAGATGACATTTTAAATTATTATGACATCATGTGTATGAAATGTACATTGTTCATCACAATATCCCAGATGACTGTGACTCTGATTATCTGAAGTTAAAGATGAAGTGCCTGTGTTATTTATTTTGAGACCCAACACTGAAAGACAGGGAGGAGGGAGGGTGAAGACAGCAGACAGACAAGGAGAAATTGTGAACGTTGCATCCCTCCTCAGGCAGAGAAAAACTTCAGATTCATTTTGCAATAACACTCATTGACCGCTCCTTGAGCAAAAATAAATCCTTGTTTCCTTTCTGGAGGATCAGGCTGAAGTACAAAAGAAAAGTGCTCCCAAAACCCGTAATTTTGAAACCATCATCTAAAGTGTCATGGTACTCGCTCTTCTTCGAGCTATTATATATAAACTGAAAGATTTTAGTTAGAGGTCAACATTAATTTACATCTGAAACCAGCAAAGTAGTTCATGACTCTTTTTCATGTCGCACACACCCATACTACTTCTCAGAGTCAACTGGTCTCTCATCTCTTCATTATATACTAAGTAAGCAGGGTATGTCTCTACCTTGAAAGTATAGCACCTCCTTATAAGAAGTAAGACAGGTTTCTCTAGAGATCTCCACCTAACCACCACCACTGGAATAGAGGACAGAGTCCGAGGGCAGTGGCTCAGGCCTATAATTCCAGCACTTCGGAAGGCTAAGGCTGGTGGCTCACCTAAGGTTAAGAGTTCGAGACCAGCCTGGCCAACATGGTGAAACCCTGTCTCTACTAAAAATATAAAATTAGCCAGGTGTAGTGGCACACACCTGTAATCCCAGCTACTGGGGAGGCTGAGGCACAAGAATCCCTTGAACCCGGGAGGCAGAGGTTGCAGTGAGCTGAGATCACACCACTGCATGCAAACCAGTCTGGGCAACAGAGTAAGACTCTGTCTCAAAAAAAAAAAGAAAAGAAAAGAAAAAAAAAGAAAAGAAACCTAAATTGTACAGTTACTTAGTTACTTATAAGACTGTCGTAAGAAATCAATAATATAAATAATTCAGTCTTGCTGCAAACCCATGCTTTTCAACTCAGTCTTACCAAGAAAATAAATTCCTTTCAGAGTTGAGCATTTTGGGAAATGTGTGTAAGGACTAATGTACCTTACGTAACTCTACAAACCAGCTGACTCGCCTGAATGATAAGGCCCATTAAAGAAATTATAACAACAAAGTTTGGGGTATTTAGGATACCCTAAAAGTCTGTTTTATTCTGCTACATACATTAGTAACTCATTCTGCCAAAGGAGGCAGGGATAGGTATGCATGAATGTAGACCTAGACACAGAGTTAATAGCGGTTAAAATTTAATCTTGTAGTAAAAATGTTGAAGAATTTGTTGGGACTAGAAATGCAGAAGCCTTGCAGGCATTGGAGAACCTGATATAAATGCTCCCCCTCAAAATTCTTCTCTCAGAATCAACAGTGAAACTTCCTATGTTTCCCTCTAGATGATCCTGGTTCTTCGGAATAATCTTTCCCAAAAACTGTCCAAACCTAAAGACATGAAGTCAATAACCTGGCACCATCAGATGCCAGGTCGAAAAGGATTGGTTTCAAAGAGGGTGATTAAAGTGAATTCATCAGATCAATTACTCATCCATTTTGCCTGGTCATTTATGAGGCACATTTGAGAAACAGCCACCAGGTTTTTGCTACATGTATGGAACTGGAAGACACCAAGCCCAGTGCCTCACTGTACACATAAATGTATTCCTGAAAATGCCAGACTATAGCTAACCAGAATCTATCCAAATATTGTCTGTCATAGGGAGACGAGATAATGCATTTTATTAGATAACGCTTCCCAATATTGACTTCCTTATAATCTACTTCCTGTAATACTGTGTAGGGTGAGGGAAATGCTCCACGTCTATGGAGCACTTTAAGTGTTTTCTGCATTACAAACACTAAGGAAGAGATGTTGAAAAAAATAACATTGGAAATAGTCATAAAAGAAGGTGACCTCACATTCTCAGAGGCCAATTCTGCCACTCTGATGATTTGGCAGGTACAACTTTGGGTGTCAAAAAGAGACTGTCTATTTTTCTGTCTGTACATATTAAAAGCTTGGGAATGGGAAACAATTTAGTAAAGTCCACGTCCACTTTTTGTTTCTTTTCTCCAAATTTCCCCTTCATTGAGGAAGGCTCTAGAAATATCTGCTTCAACACCACAAAGGCCAAGTTTGCCCTTCCTACAGAAAGATGCCATCAGTGTCTCTAATCTTAAGCAAATCCAACATCCCACCTCCACCTTCCACTGTAATATGTCCTTGCCCTTGGTTTGGGCAAACCATTAATAAATTATTCATTCATTCAATCCTTGAACAAACCCTTGTGGAATGAACATATTAAATATATTTTATGTTTGTTTGTTTCCATAACTACTTCTTTATTGAAGGAAACTGTTCTTGTAACATTATCTTTATTATCATGGGCAGAGAGCCAGTCTTCATTTGATCTGCAAGGGGCTGGCCCTCTATCATGTTTTCTGATTGACTGATTGGCTCTGGCTTTAAATATCCCAAGCAATTTTCCAAGAATCTCTTCTTTTCTACTATGGAAACCACAGTTTCTCCTTATATTGTAGTAACTAACATTGAGGGATTTGGGGTTGGAGATGCAAATCTGGTCATAGCATTTAAAAAGAACTGTAGTAGTACTGAAGAATTCTACTGTTAAATAAAATTTATAGGAAACCATGCTTTTGGACTGAGCTCCTGCACTAGGCCCCAACAGAACAGACCAAACCAAAATGGAGTCACTATGATGATAGTTTCTTTTGCTGTGAAGAAGCTCTTAAGTTTAATTAGATCCCATTTGTCAATTTTTGCTTTTGTTTCAATTGCTTTTGGGGTCTTCATCATGAAATCTTTGCCCATTCCTATGGCTGCATAGTATTCCATGGCGTGTATGTGCCACATTTTCTTTACCCAGTCTACTGTTGATGGGCATTGAGGTTCCATTCCATATCTTTGCTATTGTGAAATGTGCTGAAATGAACACACATGTGCATGTGTCTTTTATAGTAGAATGATTTATATCCCTTTAGGTATACACCCAATAATGGGATTGTTGGGTCAAATGGTAATTCTGTTTTAAGTTTTTTCAGAAGTTGCCAAACTGCTTTCAACAATGGCTGAACTAATTTACAAGCAGTGCCTAAGCGTTCCCTTTCCTCCGCAACCTCATCAGCATCTGTTATTTTTCAAAAACTGACTTGTTTCCATTTCCAACAAAGCACTTCTATTTTTAGATTAAGATGCTGCCTAGTTCATGAATCACTAATAAAAGGCCATTATATCTTTAACCTAAATATGTTGAAATTTTGGTTTTTGACAGTACTCAAATAAATGAACTGAAAATTAAACCAAGAGGCTGAGCTCTTTGAAACCAGTCCTGACTCAGTGCTTGTTTCCTGGGTCTTTGTCATTTCTCTAATGCAAAACGAATCCCAAACCATGTAGTGCAGCACAACAAAGATATTCAAATGGAATTAAAGTTCATATTAGATCTGAAGGCCCTGGTGTGGCTGTGGTTCCTCCAGAGTAGACTTGTTTGTTTGCTAGTCTTTTTACAGAGTTTATGGAGCAGAATTTTATTTTTAGCAAGAACGTTTTCTCCTCTTGGAAATGAATTAATGATGGTATTGCCAGAGGGTGTTTATGAATACAATGTTTAAAAGTGGACCAAACAAAACACACCTCATTTCCACTCACTAAGAATGCATTGTCTTTCCTAATAGGAGCAGGCTGGCATAAATATTATTTTATTATAACAAATACTTTTGTTATTACGTTAAATATCTACCACTACAGAAGATACCAAAGAATTGCAGGATGTCTGTCCTCAAATTGCTTAGAGTCAAGTTAGATTAAGAAAAATAAACCAATAATGAATAGTACAAGACATTGTGTTATACAGTAGGAGCATTTTTGGTCCCAACGAGGTTCTGAAGGAATTCAGAACGGGATCTTTGTGGAATCTAGAGTGGCTGGGCAGGAATTCCTATAAGGATGAAATCTGGTCTGGCCTTTGACAAATGGGATGTTTAGATAGAAACAAAACTAAGATTACATGAATAAAGATAGTCCACAGCCACCTGTATGCTGAGACTGCGGCAGGCAGATGCCAATATAAAGAAGAAGCCACAGCCAGATTCACTACCAAAATGTAGAGATAAGTGAAAAAGGAGGTTTCAAATAAAAGACATCTCTTTAGGGATAAGCAGGGACATTTAGTAGATGTTGTATTGTCTAGTTTCAGAAGATCTCCATCCAAGAAATTCAAAAGCATGAGTTCCAGCATAAATAATTATATCATCATCTCTGCCATTAATAATAGAAGACATAATAATAAAGTTTGAGGTGCATAAAATAATAGTAAAGAGAGTGTTACACATTTGAGAAGAGGATGCCAACCTGCTTTTACCACTACAGATGTCCCATGTCAAGATGCGCAGAGCTGCTATGACATTATGGGCCGGCAAAGCTAGGATTTGGAGAAACAAATTTGGAAAAACATTAAAACGCTGGACAAATAAACACATAACAAATCCCTTAAGGTTTTTCTACTCCCAAAAGAATGGATGACTCAATTCATTGTGCTTGATCCACCATCTGCCTTGACAAACTTTAGGGAGAAATTGCCCCAAATGTCTTAGACACCTAAAATGTTTGGCAGAACTTTTGAAGCTCTCCTAGGAGATGGTGGGTTGATTTCTGCTACTGAAGTGAGCTACTCTGCACAAAGGGGTGGGAGTCTAAGAGCCTGATGCCCATCAGCTGGTCTCATCCTTAACTGCTGCTCACCCCATCCCCTCTCTGGTCACTCAGCAGAGCTGCTACGATATAGCAGCAAAATATTCGTACCTCTTGAAATGCAGTTTGAAAACCACTGTTCTTTCACAACCCTCTCACTTTAAAAATGTGGAACAATGGAGGCCCCAAGACTAGAAACCTGGGGGTCACCAGGTTGGTTAATGGACAGGCAGGGGTTAGAATCCAGGTCATCTGATTTCCAGCCCAGTGTGCTTTCTCCACTCTACACAGCCCTTTAATGCATCGGTGACAAACTGCCCATTTTAAAATATGGTAAAGTAGGGCATCTAATGAAGAATCTCCAGTGGGAAGATCTTCATTGTCTTTTTCACCTTCCATACTGTGTCAAATATTGATATTTATAAAATAATGGAAGAACTGGCATCAGAAAATGTCTGCTACAGCGACTCTTTGAATGAGGGCCAGAAAGAGAATAAAAAGCCCAGAGTGACCTGCTGTACACCCACACCGCTTCCCCAATTAACTCCAAACAGACTTTGTCTGGGATGAAATGATTTAGCCTCAACGCAAGGTCAGTCCCACATATCCAGAATAAAGATTGCCGAATATGCTTATTTGAGCTGAATTACATTTGGTAGTTTAATAATATGAATTTACTGCCTTTTCAAGAGGGACTCTAGCACTGGGGAGAACTTTAAAATGCATCACACTTAAAACATAAAATTAAATTCAATTAACTTTTATTGGGAGGCTAATACACTAGTACCCTAGAGGGAGAAACGAAGCTCTCCGCTTTCCCAGGATTTTCAAACCAGGTCTCTGGAATCCAGGCCAAAGATACTGGCCTGGCTCACTCCCTCATAAAGAGCTTCATTGGCAACTTTAACATCTGTACTCAGTGGAGTGGACTGTGCCTGTAAGTCTCCAGCTAAAAGACCCTCAGGGGCATAAAACCTGGAATAATAAATAGGTAGAAAACACTCCTCTACCTACCTATCACATAAAAGACAAAAAGCCAGCACAGGCATGAAAACACGGGAGGGTCTCAGAGACCATATGCTCTTTATTAAACCCTCTTACCGTCCTGCTATCAGGATAAAAGGTCTCATCTATTTTTTTTTTTTTAAATATTTAGCACATTTAGCCACTCACATTGATTCATTAGATTCTTCAGCCAGCCTCGACTTTCCTAAGGCCTTACTGCCCCTCTCCCTCCATTGAGATATCCAAGTTTGCAGACAACTATAAGTGGAGTGCCTGACTACTCCCTTTGTGACTTCATAAAGAGCAAGCTATGACATTTGCTGGTTGAGCTGTGGAAAAAACTGAATTCCAGACAGATTGGCCAACTATATCCTGGAAATAGGATGAAGTAATCTCATTTACTCATTTAACAAATATTTAATGGGTGCCTACTGCATACCATATACCATACTAGGCATTAGAGATTCATGAGTGAATAAGACATGATTACTTCCCTTATGGCTACAAAAGAGGGGAGAATGGGGAAATATGGAAATCAAAAAGCATCCCTGTATTATCTGTTCTCATGCTGCTAACAAAAACATACTTGAGACTGGGTAATTTATAAAAAAGAGGTTTGATGGACTTACATTTCCACGTGGCTGGGGAGGCCTCACAATCATGGTGGAAGGTGAAGGAGGAGCAAAGGTGTGTCTTACATGGTGGCAGGCAAGAAAGCATGTGCAGGGGAACTGCCCTTTATAAAACCAGTAGATCTCATGAGAGTTATTCACTATCACGAGAACAACACAGGAAAAATCCACCCTCAAGATTCAATTACCTCCCGCTGGGTCCCTACCACAACACCTGGGGATTATGGGAGCCACAATTCAAGATGAGATTTGGGTGGGGACACAGTCAAACCATGTCAGTCCCTATCTTAAACAAATAATAATAATAATAATTAAAAAACCAAGATTTCAAAATCAGGGTTAAACTCTCTGTCAAGCTGGTTGGAATTTGCCAAGACAGTATCAGTTTCCCGATGCTGCTATAATAAGTTCACATGAACTTAGTAGCTTCAAACAACACAAGTTCATTGTCTTACAGTTCTGGAGGTCAGATGTCTGAAACGAGCCCTACAGGGGCAAAATCGAGGTGAGGGGAGAACACTTTTCCTTGCCTTTGTCAGCTCCTAGTGGCTGCCTGTGTTCCCTGTCTTGCATCCCCTGGTTCCATTTTCAAAAGCACATTGCTCCAATCTCTGCTTCCTTCATCATGTCTCCTTCTCCTCCAACTCTGACTTCCCTGAGTCCCTCTTCAGAACCCTTGTGCCTTACCTCAGGCCCACCTGGATAACAGAGAATAACCTCCACAATTTAAGATTTTTAATCACACCTGCAAAGTCCCTTTTGCCATATAAGGTAACCACAGTTTGTAAGAATTAGGACGTGGACATATTTAGATGATTGTTATTCAGCCTATCACAAAGACCAAAAGTAACATCCCAAACTTTAGGTACTTTGGTGGAAAAAGAAATGACCTGAGCTCTTGAAGATGTGACCAGGATGCAGAACAATGGAAATGCCTCCCTAATTACATTCATACTCTCTGTCTAACAGCAGTAAAACAAGAAAGGCACGGTGGTGGTGCATGCCTGTAGTCCCAACTATTTGGGGGGCTGAGGCTGACGGATCACTCGAGCCAAGGAGCTCAAGATCAGCCTGGGCAATAGGGTGAGACCTCCTCTCTATTTAAAAAGAAAAAGAAAAGCAGTGAAACACAATGGTAAAGAACACAGGCTGTGGGGTGAAATACACCAGGGTATTGGTTGAACCAGCTCAACCAAACACCTGGATGAACATGATCAAATTACTTAACCTCTCTGAACTTCAGTTTCCTATTCCCCAAATGGAGATCACCATATACTCCCTTTCTGGGGTTGTTATGAGGATTAATGAGGTAATACCTACACAGCACTCTTTGTGGTAATATAGTAAGCATTCAATTGATGTTACTATTATGTTATTATTATAATTATTCAATCACTGGCCACCAGCCTGGACTTGAACTCACAACTGGGTATTTTAGAGGCCTCCTTCAGTACAGATCACTGAAATTTCCAGAATTCCTCTTCCCCTTACTTGAAATCTGATCTGTCCCTCAAGCACTTGTCTCATCCATGCTCCTTCATGCTTTCCCAGTGGGAAGATCTCTCTCTCCCTTTCCTTCTTACCTACAACAACATGTGAACCACTCGTGTAAGGCTATCACTGGTCTTGCTGCTTCCAGTCTTATTTTTATGTTTTAGCACCATATGTAGATTACAAACTGCCTGAGGGCAAAGACTGCTGTACTAGTACTTAGTGAAGAGATGTGGCCACAGTAGATAATCAATAAACTGGTTAAATAAACTCACTGCAGAGTTTATTCCTCCCAGATCTGTGGGGAAACACAATTTCACATTTCCCATTAAAGGGGAGCTAGCTATACTCCCCTAAGATATGCTGCAACCTTGAAGTTGAGGTTCTGAAGTGAATTTAATTCTCATCTCCCTTTTCCATTATGTGCTCCACAGTTCCCTATATCCCAGGATGATGAAGACCCCTCTTTCTCCATCTGAATGCCAGGAAGTTTAAGTATCAGCAGCACGCCAAGGGAAAACAGCAAACAGACTTCTGTTTGGACATGAAATTGAACAAAGAGCTCACACCAGTCAAAGCCAGTTTGAACCAGTCTGCATGGCTCTCCTATCTGTCCGACCCCCTCTGAAGCTGGCACAAAGACACGAAGAACATCATTGACTTCAATCTTTGGCCTTCTAACCACGAAAGGACTTGTGAAGGTGAATGGTTTGCAGACGAAGGGGATATAAAAGAGACAAAACCAGGATAAAAATTAAATAAAAAGTAGCTGTCTTAAACTGTAATTGCAGTCCTCTGCTGAGCACGCTTGCAGATATATAAATGTGATTTACCATCAGCTTGCAACTACAAATCAGGTCTTGAGAAACACTTGTGCTATGAAATTGTTTAATCTCATCAAGCTCTGCTTTCACAGCAAGCCATAAATCACAAAGTCTTTGTTATCATAGACCTCCACCAGCGCCTCTCTGGCAGGCTATGGATCGTGGGTATATATAATCTTGACTGCACAAACACTGGGGTCGACGCAGGCTGAAATACTTTCATAATAGCCACTGTGCAGCTGGTGGAACACAAGCCTATGATGGATATCTCATTTCCTACAGTCGGCATCTATTTCGAGCAAATTATTACCACATAAATTTCTTGTCAACAGAAACGGCCAATTAATTAAGTTAAAAATTTACTTGTGATCACATCTACAAACCAAATAGAACTGCAAGGCAATTTTCCAGTTACTGAATATACTGCAGGTCAGTTTAATGAATAATTTTTAACTTTGTCATAAACTCAAAGACAGGCTAATATCTCCAGAAACCTGAATGGAGACCAGCTGCCGACAGATTTACACAAAATATATTTATGTGGAATTTGATTGCTGACATCTGGGGACAGAAATAAACTTTCTATAATTACAGAGGCATCTTTCCCATATATATGCATTTCTTTCACCAAAAAAAATGCAAATCTGTCCCCAGAAAGGGTGTATTTACATTTTCAGGCAGGGCTGCAAAGGGGCTGGATGGTTCTTGGAAAAATCATTGCATTAAATTCCTGTGCTAGTGTTGGGTTCATTATCATGGTGGAAGACAATAACAGGCCAAGACCTGTTTGTCACTGCCCCCCACCTTCCTACACACACAAAATCAGGATGCTTTCTCTCTTTGAGGTTGTAAGCCACTTGGCACATGTCCAATAGTAGAGGCAGCATTGGGAGGATTTAGGGGTCTGTCAGGTAAGGCAGATTGACACAGCTTCCCCTTAGGGTTATTATGCATATAAAATAGATCTACATGGAAATAAGTCCGGCAGAGGGCCCTTTTCATAATTCCTGCTCTAACCATGTCTCTTTGAACTGAAGAAAATTCATGGATGATGGGGGGGTTGGGGGAATGGCAGTTGTCTAGGTGAGTATAAAGGATGTGGATTTGAGGAACACATCAGATCTGACTGCTAACAGTGGTTTACTCAATGAGCCACCTATTGGATATAGAATTAGAGTTTTCAATAGGGCCGTTATATACCCTAAAAGTAGAGGGCACTCAAGGTTCTCCAAATAATAATCCCAGTCTATCTTTAACAATTTCACTGTTCCCTACTCTCAACCTGTCACTGCCAAATGACCAAGCTAGACTATGTAATGTTCCTACCACGTGCCTTGGTTTTTGTACTTCTATAACTTTGCTCCAACAAAGGATCTTTGAGGTCTGTTCCCATATACCTCCACTCTCCAGATTCTTATCTCCAAGATAACCTCCTTGGCTTTTCCTCAGCCTAGAAAAGACCTTTGCTCTTCAGCAAGACACTTCCTCCTACACAAAAATTGAGAGCCTGTCATTCTACCTCAAGCAGAATGAGTAGTTGTGAGTTCACAGTCACTGAAGTGTTCAAGAAGATGCCAGACAACCATTTGGTGGGCTGTTGTAATGGGGACTCAATGTATGTGGAGAGTTGGACTAAATAACTGCTAAAGCTTCTCATCCCTGGGATTATTATTTTTTAATCCTTAGTCTGTATATCAGTAAGGCCAGAAGCAATTCTACAATGGTTGCTTGTGCCCTTGTTGGTAAGCTTCTTGAAGGCAGGGATCATTTTACTCATATTTATAGTTTTCTCAGCACACAGTCCAATACCTTTTTTTAAGGCACATTCTCTAGAAAAGTTATTGAGGGCTGATTTTATGGAGGTTTTCTCATATTTGTAGCACTCAACTTCAGGTGGCATTGATACACAACTGTACCATGATAATCAATACGAACAGTGCTGATGTGTGCTTATTATGTTTAGGGCACTTTGCTAGAATTCTGAGAATTCCAGGAGTCAAATACATTCTCTCCCAGACTAATTTTAATTAAGGAAACAAGTCACAGAGTGAGCTCAAAGTATAACCCAAACAAACAGGGGCTGAGTAAATGAATAATCAATTTCCAAAATACAAAATAAGATAGAATATAAATGTTAAATCAAAGGTTTCAATAATTTTCAGTATCAGGGTAGACAATGCAAAAACGTTTGTGTTTTAGAATCTGAAGGGTACAAATAAATGATTCCATATAATTCTTCACTCTGCTACTGTGGATACCAAATCCCCTACCCCAAGCTGAACCTGCTTGCTCGAGGTCACTAAAATAGAAGATGGCAAAAAGAGAATCATACCTAGCTGTCCTCAATACCTGCCCTTGATTCTTTCCATCACATCCACCAAACCCAACACGGTTAATCCTATACAGGCTAAGGATTAAATTGCTTTTCATTTTTTCCTGGTTAATTTCATTCATGTTTCTTGAATCAAAGCATAAATACCTCTTCTCTGGCTCAGGCCTTGGCTCTACATGTCCCTGGATTATTTCTGATGACAAAATACATTTCAAAATTTTTTCCTTGACAATGATCTTAAATGTGAAGATATTGCCCAAACATCTAATTTCACCAATAATCTACCCTGGATCCTTTCTGTCACACATGCTCCTCACAAATAAGCATTAAATGCAGAGGTTGATTGGATTCAAAGCTTGGCTCAACCCTTTCTTAGTTATGGGAATTTAGGCTGGTTACTTAATTTCTCAGTGCCTCAGTCTCCTTGTCTATAAAATGGGGTTACCTCATAGTGTCATGAGTATTACATTAGACAACACATGTAACATTTTAAAACAATGCTTATAAGAAGCATTTGTTCTGAGATCAGGAGTTCAAGACCAGCCTGGCCAACATGGTGAAACCCCGTCTCTACTAAAAATACAAAAAATTAGCTGGGCATGGTGGCGGGGACCTGTAATCCCAGCTACTCAGGAAGCTGAGGCAGGAGAATCGCTTGAACCCTGAAGGCAGAGGTTGCAGTGAGCCGAGATCGCGTCATTGCACTGCAGCCTGAGCAACAAGAGCGAAACTCCATTTCAAAAAAAAAAAAGAAGAAGCATTTGTTATTAGTTTTTATTCCTTAGCCTGTCTATACCACTTTTGGCATAGTACATCTCATATTCTTACCCCATGCTGTATGAACTTTATTTCTTTTCATTTGTCCTGTACTTGCCTTGTGAAACTTCAAGGAAAAATTTATAAAACAATGATGATGATGATGATGATGATGATGATGATAACAGATAACATTTTTGCCTGTATTATGTTCCAGGCACTGCTATAAACACTTTACATTCATTATCAACAGCCTTAGGAGGCAAATATTCTTATTATCTCCAAATCACAGATGTGACCTAGAAAGGTTAAGTAACTTGTCCAAGGTCATACAGCTATAACTGGTCAAACTCTAAGTTCATGCTCTTAATCACTGCAATTTAGTGTTACTGTATTTGGTCAGCAATTCCTTATCATTTTATTTCTCTCATTTATAATATTATAGGTATTACTCATGTCCTCCATCGTACTCCATTTTTCCAGAACAGTCTGAGTCAGTCATTATTCCTATCCTCAAGGATCTTGCATTTCAGACAAGGAAACAAAATAAATGTGGATATGAAAAGCATATCCACATAACAAAAACAAACTTATTCTAACCCATCCAACTCCATCATGCTTGTTTATTTCATTCTTCCTTGAAGCTTCTCTCTAGCCAGCAACAATAGTTTTTGAGAGTGTATCTAATCATAGCACCAAAATACTATTTAAAAATGTTGGGCAAAGTAAAAGAATTTTTCAATAAAGTTCAATTAGCTCATGAGTTCAAATAGGAAATACACACTACTGTCTTTCAGGAGGAGGGGAGAGGCCAGAGGAGGTTGCATAGCAGAGCTTTTGTGAAATTAGTTTCTGGATTTCTGTAAAAGAAAATGTTTTATTACAGAGACAATGAACAAGAAACGTGGGGAATTACCTATATGCTGTCTGAGTGCTACTAACAAAGGCAGGTAATAGTGTGGGTGAGACACCACTGACTGTCAGGTTATCTTGTTGAGGGTCACTGCTGCCGGAGTGTCAAGGTCAGGATAAGACAGTAGAACAAAGCAGCAGCGAGGAACGCCTGCCTCCCTGGCTGATCCGCTGACGATTAGCAGCGTACGGGACGTGAGCAATGATAATATCACAGTCTCACATGCGTTGAGCACTTTATAGTTTATAAAGCACTTTCATAGTTATTATCTCATTATATTTTTAAGAATTTCTTATGGAAAATTCAGTAATGATCAAACCTGCTGAGGAATGCTTCACTTTTCAGGGATACATTTTCATGATTTGAGAAAAGCTATCTATTTTGAGTTGGGTAACCACATGAGCACAGATTTAGAAACCGGAATTCAATGAAGGAGACAGAAGACTCTAGGGTTAACTAGAGGTAGAGTACAGCTCATCCCAGGCAGTGCCAGAAATTATACAGGTAATCCGCAAAATCCTAACAATTCTCATTAATGCATCCAAATCTAGAAAGAAGCCAACTTTATATAGGCATTCCTCTCTTCTCCTTCTCCTGACTGAGTAATGGATTAATAACCACTGGGAAAAGCAAATGAAACACAGAAAACTAACAATTGGGTACACCCTCTAATGGGCATGAAAATTCCATGACGACACAGAGAATTAGAGAAATGATCCAAAGCCCAAAAGTAAACCCTAATGAGGGTTTCACAGAATATCAGATGAGAGAATTAAGTCTGGCTATTCTAATAAAGATCACATCCCTTCTCAGTTGAACTATTCTCCTCCCTACCCCATTTTCTCAAGCTACAGAATATGGACAAAACATGAAATACTTACTTCTCAAACTGCAACTTTGAGGGTAAAAGAAGCTCATATTATGAGTGGTGGGAAGATAATTCAGAAGCCATTCACACTGTATATTTCAGAGTTACTCAAACATGATCAGAGAGAAAACAAACAGCACGGCAAAAAATTCAGACCAACAACAAAACCAGGAAAAGGAGGACAGAAGCACATCATGCAAAAGACACAAAAAGGACCCAACAACTAAAGGAACATCAAAAAAAAAAAAAAAATCCAAATAGCTTTATGCCATAAAACAACTTAATAAGAATAAGACTTTAATAAAAGAGGGGCTCAGCTGAATACAATTTAATTGAATAAGAGTCTGCTTCTTGCATGAGAGGGTAAGCCTACTACCTCCTATCTCTTCCACTGATACAAATAAACACTGCACAAAATACAAGGATGCTGAGGACGGGGAAAAGCAAAACAAAAGCCAGTGGCTTATGGAGAAGCTATCCACCAAGAGCTGAATTTCTGGGTTTATTGTTCTCTTTTTAATGTGGCTTTTCCCCAAATGCAGGCCCCAATCACAGTCATCTGACACAGGAGTACTGTGGAAATCTAAAACTCTACTTTCTATCTCTATTTCAAATTTCTCAGCTGAAGAGCTGTGAAAAACAGCCCTTAAGGACTGGAAGGTGTGGAGGGAATCCCGGAGTGAGAGAGCTGGAGAAGGGGATACTCTAATTCTATATATGAAACTACACAAGTTCCCAGCTCATCTCTGAGCTGTGCATGTGGATGTGCAGGACATATCCAAAGCAGCTTAGCAAGGGCTCTGAGAATGGAATGAGGATTGTAAACCACCATCCAGGTTTCATACTAACTCTTGAGTGTACAGGCACAGACAGATCAAGAGGAGGATGTCAAAGGCTTTGAAAACTGAACCAAGACTGGAACCCACAAAAGGCAAGACAGAACCCATAGTCTGAAAGAAATGAGGCTAATTCTTCATAAAACAAAAAAGTAAATATTAATATTCTTCACAGGGTTGTAATATAATCCAATATTGAACCACATAATGTTCAAAATGCCCAGGATACAAGCCAAAAATTACTAAATATACAAATAAGTGTTGGTCACATTTGTGTAAAAACAAAATCCACATATATGGCTCAGATGTTGGAATTAGCAAATAAAGGCATGAAACCACCTATTATAGCTACATAGTCCGTGAGATAAAGCTGAACTTGCTTTAAATTAGTAGAAAAGTAGAAGCTCTCAGGAAAGATACAAAAGCTATAAAAAACTTAGAAATTTTAGATCTGAAAAATGCAGCATGTGAAACAAAAAATTCACTAGAGGCCAGGTGCAGTGGCTCATGCTTGTGATCCCAACACTTTGAGAGGCCAAAGTGGGAGGATCACTTGAGCCCAGGAGTTTGAGACCATTCTGGACAACAGAGCAAGACTGTATCACTGCAAAAAGAAAAAAAAAAAAATTAGCTGGACATAGTGGCCCCAGCTACTAGGGAGGTCAAGGCAGGAGGATCCTTGAGCCCAAGAGTTCAAGGCTACAGTTAGCCGCGATTGCATCACTGCTCTCCAGCCTGGGTAACAGGAGACCCATTCTCAACAACAACAGAAAGACAGAAAGACAGACAGACAGACAAATAGAAAGAGAAAGAAAGAAAGATTGATTCACTAGGTTGTCTCAATAACAGAATGAAGATAATGGAGGAAAGATTTAGTGAACTTGAAGATACAAAACAATAAAGTATCCAACCTGGAAAATAGGGAAAAAATGATAATGAACAGAGCCTCAAGGACCTGTGGAACAATATGAAAAGATCTAACATATATGTATGTGGAGTAATATAAGGAGAAGAAGAAGAGATTGTGAAGGAAAAGTAAAGAAATACTGTGCAAAAACTCACCAAATCTACTGCAAATTTTTTTCATATATCCAAGAAGCTCAGTCAATTACAAATAGGATAAACACAAAAAATCAACACACACACAATTTAATGGATTTAAAAAGAAGACCTAAAGAAACAAAGACCAAAACAATATGGTTCAGAACTAAAAAGCAATTTGGAAAGATGAAAGAGCAGAGGGGTCACACTAAAAATCAAATTACTGACAGAGCAACAGTTTGATGTAATCACAGTGAATGCATATGAAAAATAAAATAAAATAATTAGATCATTTAAGACTCATAGGAAATAAAGACAGTAACATTTGTATGTGTACAATTAATATGACAGAAAGTATATTCAAACATATACTAAAAAAAGTCCCTAAAATGAAGAAAAAAATATAGTTCAAAAGAGCTTAGCAAGTTAAAAAAATGATACAAAGAATGAAGAACAATCAGATAAATCTTAATTAAGTTACTAAAATTCAGGGGAATAAAAATCTCTACACAAGCGGATGGAAGAAAAAAGAATCTACTACACGGAAGAAAAGTCAGTCTGACCTCATACTTATCCAGAATTCACATTCAATACAAGGAAACAATGAAGAAGTATTTCTCTATACATGTAAATCGTATATAGCCTAAAACTATTATACCCAACTAAAATGTCATTCAAATATAACAAGCATGGAACTTGAGAAATTCAGGACTCATGAGTCCTTTCTGAAATAGATAGAAGAAAGCCCAGCCAATTGGGGTTGGAGTAAGAACTCAGGAATGGAGAGCTATCATCCAAAGAACTTCCATTGAGCTCTGAGTTCACTTAAATATGGAGCCAATACTAAACAACTATGGAAAGCATGGTTATAGAGGAGAATGCATTTGTCATTTACAATATAATGATAACAATGTAACTAACAAAAATTGAGAGGTAGGGGAATGGTAGGGAAAGTTGTGATCTTCATCCTTCAGAGCAGAAAAGCAGTGACTGATCCTGAATAAAATTGACATATATGATTTTCTAAAAAACCACTCCAATATCAAAACACATATACTCTCTTTTTCTACCATTACAGTGATTGTTGATCTAATTTTTATAAAAAGTAGGGGTGTTCCATCATTCTTTTTTTGCCCAGATACATAGCAAAGAAGCTCTCGCAAGAATAAAATATGTAACCTTTACCTTAGTGGTACTATGTTCTAACTAAACAAAATAACTAACTGACTAGAAAGAACATAGACACATTTGGGTTTTATCCAAATCAAGTTCTACTTGACTTTTCCAAGACACACACAGATGCATATAATATCCACTTTTAATGCCTGGCCATGCATTACCAGTCTACAGAAATCATTGTATTCTTATTGACCTGCTCACTTTAAAAACATCCCAGTTGGTTTTCAAATGAATATGCACAGATTGTGCCTCAAGCCCATTATAACTAGATGATCCATATCTAATTTTATGGTAAAAACACCATTTTCACAACTCATTTATTTAATTCTTCCAATTTATATGCAGCAAGATTAGATGGGATTAACTAAATGGAGGAAATATGGGCAAATATATTTCTCTTTCTGGTGTATTGTAAGATCTTCATAAAATACTTGTTTAATAACTTATTCCAATATTTGAAACTGGTGATCCTGAAACAGTTTAGGATATACTATGAATGACTCAGATATTATTAAGATGGAATGGTTGGGATACCTGGGATACCAAGTGATGATGACAAATACCTTCAAATATCTTCAAATGTTTAGAAATGTATATCCTGCTTTGTTTAAAGAAAATTAAATGCTGGTCTGTCTAAAAAAAGGTAGTATGTAAAAATCCATAAAAGAAAATAAAGATATTTGAAGACAATAAAACCACGACAACAATAGAAGTACTTGAATGTTTCCTATATGGCAGGTACTCTGGTATGAACTCTACATGGATCATTTGACCTCATCCTGTAATATCCCCATTAGTTAGTGCCCTTTTCATTCACCTGATCTAGGGATATTGGATGGGGAGACTACCTCCACCTCCCTGCTTCTGGAGAGGGAACTACATGTCACCTCAACCCCACGCCCCATTTCAGAACACTTCTGGACAGAATTTAGGCACCGTTACTTTATGCCCAAACGTGTATTTCTTTGGAGAGTGCCATCAGGGAACCCTGTCACACATATTGGGTACATAATAGTACAAGTTATATGGAGATATGGCAAAGTTTAGGAAAGTTACACACAAGCAATGAACAGATTAGATATCATACTATTTTAAAATAGTAATAAAGGCAACATGATTTTAACAAACTCTGAATGAAATTGTTGGTGTCTGGCGGTTACAACGATTCCTTAGTATCTATAATGTGGTATTAGTAAGTATAAAAGTCAGTTAAATATCAGTTTTTAAACTTTAAAGCCATTGGTTGTCAAGGTGTGAATACCCTAAATATTTACACAAAATTAAACAAAAGAAATCCAAGGTTGCACAGTTTTTAGATCTAACGGTACATCCTAGCCCAAAAGACTACCTCTTTCCATGAAGCCAGATAAAAAAGTTTTGGTCTAGAAAGGATACATGTGGAGATATTTACATTTGGGAACAGAGGTATCTTATATACAATCTATGTAGCACTGTCATAGAATTCCTCACTAAAAATTTTGCCCTAAGTGAGAGGATGCTCACCCCATGTATAGGTATACATGCAAGACTATAGGAAAAAAAAAATAAGTGGTTAGTCCTTGATATGGTTTGGCTCTGTGTCCCCACCTAAATCTCATCTTGAATTGTAATCCCCACATGTTGAAAGAGGGACCTGGTGGGTGGTGATTGGATCATGGTGGCAGGTTCCTCCATGCTGTTCTCGGGATAGTGAGTTCTCACCAGAGTTGATGGTTTTAGAAGCTTTTGGCAGTTCCCCCTTTGCTCTCTCTCCCTGCCACGTAAGTTGTGCCTTGCTTCTCCTTTGCCTTCCACCATGACTGTGAGTTTCCTGAGGCCTCCCCAGCCATGTGGAACTGTGAGTCAATTAAACCTCCTTTCTTTATAAATTACCCAGACTCAGGTAGCATCTTTATAGCAGTGTGAGAACAGACTAATACAGGCCTCCAGACCAGCTTTTCCAATGTATATTCTGGGGAATAGGCCTGCTCTGACAAAGGGTTCCTTGACTGAGTCTGTTTGGAAAATGCTGAGATATTATTATAGAATCTCAAAGCCCTCATGCTAATGTATCTTGTTAATGCATAAAAGGTAAACTGAATTTAATATATTTCCCAAACCTTTGTGATGTGGGAAGTCATTCATGGGTACATATAAAAACATCTGATACCACCTGGGTCACTGTTTCTCCTCACAGACCATGGATCTCAGGTTCTATTGAAGAGCTGCAGAACTATCTAGAGACAAAGCAGCTCTTGAATGAGAACTGTGAGAGCAATGCCCCATACAAGTCCCACGTGGCACCAAGTCCATTGAGGAGGATTTAAATTTAGTTTACCGATGTGTCCATGTATCAATAGATTATAACCCTCTTCCCCCAGAGAAGCCAACCTGGCCAAAAATCCAAGGTGAATGGTGGGATGGGGGTATCTCTGTGGTTGTCATTCAAGATTCCTGAGACTTTTACCTTTCATGAAGTTAGGTAGGAATAATGATATGCTATCCTCCAGGAGAAGTACTGTGGAAGACCAACAATCCCTCCCTTTTCCTTTATGGATCTCTTACAGTGGGATAGTGGAGAGGGATGTAGCCCATAAACATTTTAGCTTTTCTTACTGGGTGACTGCACACATAAATCAGGGCCCCTTCTTTCTCCCTGAATCAAGTTGCATGCTTTCATTCCCTAAGACTGGACTCCAATTGTGGTATACTTTGAGTCTGCTTCTCTTCCTTGGTCACAAGTATATGGAATTAATTAGCAAGAAGGCAAGTGGAAGTAATTCAGATTTTTGGAACTACATATGTAAAGATGCCAAACTATCAGTGAGACGGAGACAGATAATAAAAGTCTTGGGGTAAAAGCAGCTTCTTATATATAATGGCACTTAGATCTTCCTTGTTTTTAGGTTCTGTAACAGCCACATAATCATGTATATATCCACAGCTAGGCAATGTCCAGGCCTGTTTTCTGTCACTGAACCTACATTTCTGGCCAAAATGAGATCATAGTTTCAGCTATAGGAAAATAATAAACAAGATGGATGCGACTGAAAGAGAAAATGCAGATTTAATTATTTGCCATAGGGAGTATTCCTCTGTTACCAGTCAAAGGACTGGAAAGTTGAAAAGTTTTGTTTCAATGAAAAAGCATGGATTTTTTTTTTAGCATGGAAATTTTATAAGGTAGGAATTCCTTTTTTTCAAGACATGGTCTCACTCTGCTGCCCAGGCTGCAGTGCAGTGGCATGATCTTGGCTTACTGCAACCTCCACCTCCCAGGCTCAAGGGATCCTCCCACCTCAGCCTCCCAAGTAGCTGGGATTACAGGTGCATGCCACCACACCCAGCTAATTTTTGTACTTTTTGTAGAAATGGGGTTTTGCCATGTTGCTCAGGCTGGCCTCGAACTCCTGAATTCATGCAGTTCACCCACCTTGGCCGCTCAAAGTGCTGGGATTAGAGGCATGAGTCGCCTAGTCAAGCTAGGAATTCTTGATTACATATAGATCTGTAGAAAAATTGTTCAAGAGGTCACTTTAGATTTGGCCTGGGTAGCCTAGGGTTTAGCATTTAGGCAAAGGACAGGGGGAAAGAGATAGCTATTCTCTGTGATTATTTCTACTGTGCACTTATCAAATCAATAAAAATAATAATTGTTATTGATGGTGGCCTTACCGCTGATTAAATGGGCCAATTTAATTGCTTCTGTGAAGTCACACAGCTCTTAAGTGTATATCATGGCGTCAGTAAAGAGCATTCAATTGCCCCCAGCTTTGTGGACAGGATGTGCATGGCATTGATTTAATTAGAGCTCTTAGATTGCAACCTGCACTCCTTCCTGAGCTCCTCTCAGCTGGAGACTTCCTCTGTTCTTTTTAAATGCTGCCCTGAGCTGGAACAAAGCAAGGTGCCCAGCAAGAAGCATTGGATTGCATCACAGAGAGGATTAAAATGCCCATTATGAGGTAAGATTCGAGTCAAAGCAGAAGGAAAAGAAGACAGGCTGTAAAAGAAAATGGGCTGCAGGCAGTAAAATATTGATTGAAAGAACTGAAAACACCATGGCATCCACACTCCTGCCCTGCTCTGTATGCCCTGAGGTCTGCCAATCTCCTGACTTCATACTCTACTCTCTCTCCACAGCTAATAATGCTTCAGCCACTCTGGTCTTCCTCCTGGCTTTCCAACACAAGGCACTGATTCCTGACTTGTGTCTTTACAGTTGCCTTTCCTCTAGTTGAACCCTATGCTCTATACACCAGCTCCCAGCCATCTTCATCATTTAGGTCTCAGCTCAAATGCCCTGTCTTCAGGGAAGCCTTTGTTGGCATCCTAGTGAAAATAGCTCCCCTCCCCAACTGGACACTTTCCATTGTGTTGCTCTCATGCATTTTCTTTGAGGCACCAGTCAATGTTAGAAAGTGCATGGTTTATTTCTTTACTTGTCTATTGTCTGACTAATTAAAATATTAACTCCACAAGAGTAGGGACTGTGGGCCATCTTCACTACTGTATTGATATCCAGTGTTCAGAACAGGGTGTGCACAGAGTAGATGCTTTGTACATACTGATGGGGAACAAAAAGGGGAGTGGCTTGAGAGAATGAGAAAAGGTGAGTGGCTTGAGTGAATGAGAAATTTACTAACATTCATCTCAAGATCTCTGCTTCCTGCCTATACCACATGGTATTACTAGGTAATGTTAAAAACAGGTATCGGGCCAGGCGCGGTGGCTCACACCTGTAATCCCGGCACTTTGGGAGGCCAAGGTGGCTGGATCACAAGGTCAGGAGATCGAGACCATCCTGGCCAACACGGTGAAACCCCGCCTCTATAAAAAAAAAAAATACAAAAAATTAGCCGGGCGTGGTGGCGGGCACCTGTAGTCCCAGCTACTCAGGAGGCTGAGGCAGGAGAATGGCGTAAACCCAGGAGGTAGAGCTTGCAGTGAGCCGAGATCCCGCCACTGCACTCCAGCCTGGGCAACACAGTGAGACTCTGTCTTAAAAAAAAAAAAAAAACAGGTATCAGACAATACAACATCTAGTCCTAGCCCTGTTGCTTACTAGCCATGTAATCTTGAGGAACTTAACCTCTCTGAACCTATTTCCACCTTTATAAGCAGGTTTATAAAAAGGCTTAATCTCATGGGACTGTTGGAATTTTAAAATGCATGCAAAGGGCTTAGAATAACTCAGCCACTAGTAAATGCTTAAGTAGTGTTGCTATTATTGTTGTTACTGCTATGATTAAATTTACTATATATTGTGAAAAGTATCAGGGACCAGAGAACTTTCAAATGGATGCTCTATTTTTTAAAAAATTCCTAATTTAACACAGTTTTTTCATTCAAAACAACTTAGTGTGTATCTATAGACATCCTCTTCCATCTCAATATATCATGTAGTCGGCAAGTTCAATAACCGGGCAACCCCATCTTCTATATGGATCAGCAAATGTGCACAGTCCAGCCTCCTTTCTGGCACAGTCACCAGTGGTCTTTATAAATAATTTTGGAGAAAGCAAAGTTTCCATTGTTGAAAGCTATGGAAGAGATTCTTAATTCAAACAGTATTAGGGTGGTGGATGAGGCAAATTGGAGCATGTAAAATTTATTGGACATCATAAAAGGGAAGCAGGGATAGGGCCAGGGAGATGGGGGGTTCGATTACTGCTGAATTGCTGGTATAATAACCTGCAGCACATCACTGTGCGCCACTGGGGCTGGGAAGCACTCTCCCCGGATGATTGCTTTATGTCAGCACGGATGCTACTGGCCCATCAACTACGACCCTGGGAGCAGCAAACCCCATCATAAGAAAGGGAGAAATGTAAATTTCAAAATAGATATATAAATATTCGGTGGCCCAGTGTTCCATTAGTCATTTATATTCCTGACTTTGGAATGCAAAAATGTAAATCCAGGGCCCTTCTACAGTCAGAAGTCACCCAGGGTTCATATAATAATCTCTCTGACAAGGACTAAGCTGTGGCTGGCAATAAAACCTAGGGGGCCAATAAGCTCACTAAATATGCTGGGAGAAAACAAGGGAGAGATACACTCTCAACCTCAAATGGGGGTAGAGAGAGATTGACTGACATGTCAAACCCATCCCACCTAGTCAGAGATTTCCCTGATGCAATGGGGGCGTAAGGACAGAGCTGATTTACTCACTGACAAGCCTACATCCCTGTAAGCAGAATGCTCCAGAGCTCATTCTCGAGGTTCTGAAGGGCATGGCATTTTTTCCTGATTTACTGCCATTTTATCGCTGCAAGAAATGGACACAGCACAGATGCCCATAGTTCTAAATGAAGGTAAGTGATGTCCTTGATGCAAGCTCTTCTAATGTTCTCCTTAAAAAGGAAATCATTAAGAGTTACACCAGATCGAGTCTGATCTAATATATTAGGGGTGAGGGAAGTGAAAGGAGAGAGGTGTAAATACCATAAAGCCAAAGAAATGGAAATCCCTCCAGTACAGCCCCATGGAGGGCAAGTGCAGAAGCACACACTAGCCCTGTCATTCCTGAATGTGGGAGAGAAGCAGGACATCCAGGAACGAGGAACAGGAGGAGATGATCTACTTCAACCTGCTTAAGACAGAGAGGAAACTAAGGCACAGAGGACTATGTGTCAAGATCACACAGCTGATAAGAAGCACATTTGGCCCAGACCTGAACCTACTAATTGACTCCCAGGGTTAGGGGTTGGGTTAGCATTAACTTTGGCCTTCACACCAGGTTATATTTGTTACAATTCCTCTCCACTTCATTTCTGTTCCACAGGGAATTTGGCACTCTAGCATATACTGACACAAAGCCCACCCCTCAAGTTTAGGAATTAGAGAAGTGATTGATAGCCTCTATGTGGCTGAGGTAGAAGATACATTTTAGGAGGTATGCAGAACAAATATATGTAAGTCATTTTAATAGCAATATGCAATATTATGTAACCTAGGGACTTCATGAACATTAATTAGAACAAAATAAGATAAGTATTTAAGACATTTTAAAAGTGAACTGATTTCAAGGAAAACACCGACTAAATAATAATAAAGGGCTCAATAGACTGGGTACCATTCTAGAAATATCCTCAACATGTTTTCCAAGTCAGTTGTGTCAAATGAGACATTTCACACAAAACTGGTGATTTTACTCACAAGATTGACAGCTATAGATGGAATCCACATCTTCATTCCAGAATATTATGTTTACAATGGAATATTATTTGGCCATCAAAAAGAATGTATTTCTGAAACATGCTTCTACACGGATAAACTTTGTTTTCAAAGTTTATGTCCATAAGCTAGACATAAAAGGACAGATATTGCATGATTCCACTTATATGAAGCAGATAGGCAAATTCATAGAGGCAGAAATAGAATAGAGGTTACCAGGGCTGGAAAGTGGAGAAAGAGGGGGTTATTGCTTAATAATTATAGAGTTTCTATTGGAGTGATAAAAAAGGGTTTGGAAATAAATAGTTGTGATGGTCGCACAATACTTTGAATATCATTAATCCCACTGAATTGTATGCTTAAAAGTTTAAATGGTAAGTTTTTTATATATATTTTTACCACAATTTTAAGAGTTATAGTGTAATATGTCAACAATCATTGAATTATATAATTTAAATGGGTAAATGATATAGTACGTGAATTATACCTGAAAATAGCTGTTTAAAAAACTATGTGCATAAAGTTAAGGATATTCTTGCCAAGAAAGGAAGCTGCATATGGTGACCTGTGGAAATTCATCTCAACTATGGGAATGCCATTCTTTATCATGGCATCTGGTCTATCATGCCCCAAAGAGTCCCTATAGAAGGAGGCATGACTATCTTGGGTCTATCTAAGGGAGGTTAGTTACAATTTGAATTTATCAGCACTCTTGATAATGTGTCCCTGCTGTATCATTTTCCCATAAGAGCTTTCTGGGAAACTCCAGCCTGTATTAATTGGATCATCACCCGGAGATTGAATGTTCTCTGGAATCAAAACAAACTCATCTCCTGTTACAAGTCTAGTTTTTAAATTCTAACCTGTGAAATTCTGAAATTAAGTTTCAAATTGTCATCCATTCAATTTATGTAAATATACTAGGGCATTTCTCAAAACTCATCAAAAATGCCACTTTGTAATAAATATAAAATAGTAATAATCTAATTAACTCAAGGTCTAATATACTGAGTTATAAATAAAGAGGCAAGATAGCCTAGTGTCATAGACATGGAATTTAGTAGACAGACCTAAGCTGAAGTCCCAGCTGTTCTACCTCCTCACTTTTCTTCCTTCCCTGCACTTAGTTTCCTATTTGAAAAATTGAGATAATGACTCTTTCCTCAAACAGGTATTGTGAGAACTAAATTAGATAATATGATGAAGAGCACAATATTACTGCATATAGCAAATGTTCTATAAATAGTAGTTAAATACGTATTCATAAACACAAAAAAGCAACACAGGATCTAGAGAAAGAAGAGTTGGTAAATAAAAAATTATCAGTCTTCCTCTAGCAGCTAACAGGTAATCGAGAAACAGGTGTAAATCTCCAGATTCTAACATTATAGGATGAAATGGCTTAAGAACATATCCAATTACCTTTATTACAAAAAAGATGATGATTATTATACTATGAATACTAGTGTGAATATTTATTGTATACTTATTATATGCCAAGCATTTTCATACACATTTTTTTATTATCCTGGTTAATCCTCCCAACAACTCTATGAGGTAAGTGCTCTTAGTATCTCATTTTCTAGATCAGTTAATCAAGGCTTAAAGAGGGTAAATAACTGGTCTGAGATCATGTAGAGATTAAGGGTGATGGCCAGGATTCCAAACGCAGGCTATTTGACTTGTAACCTTAACAGCTATGCCATCATCCATTCTTACTTAGAAATCTTGCAGATGATTAATTTACTTTGTCAGTTAGCCTAATACCAAGAGAGAAGGTACCTAGAATGCAAATGTAAACAGTTTGGTGGTTTCCTGAACATCATCCCTCACGCAAACGGAAATAAGATGTTAGTCTGGCCGGGCGCAGTGGCTCAAGCCTGTAATCCCAGCACTTTGGGAGGCCGAGACGGGCAGATCACGAGGTCAGGAGATCGAGACCATCCTGGCTAACACGGTGAAACCCCGTCTCTACTAAAAATACAAAAACTAGCCAGGCGAGGTGGCGGGCGCCTGTAGTCCCAGCTACTCGGGAGGCTGAGGCAGGAGAATGGCGTAAACCCAGGAGGCGGAGCTTGCAGTGAGCTGAGATCTAGCCACTGCACTCCAGTCCGGGCGACAGAGCGAGACTCCGCCTCAAAAAAAAAAAAGATGTTAGTCTTTTGGTTTGTAAATTAGTTTCTTAGACATGAACTAATAAGGCCATTTCTAACATGTGAATGACTAGTAATAACATCAAACCAACACACATGGAAAGCTGAAGATCTGACTCTTCCCCAACAATAACCAATGTACCTTGGGACTCAGCCCATAAGGGCCTGATGAGTCTTCTGTGACCATTTCCCCAGCACTCTCAAGTATAAACACTGGGCTCCATACCAAGCCTCCCCTGTGCTTGTTATAGACATCTAAAACTTCCTGACCATGTGGAAAGTGAGGAGCACTTCCTGAGAATGGTCCTACCGTTGGAGAAGGGCACAGGTCCCTGTGTGCTCCCAGGACAGAGAAGGCAGAATTTGGCTGCACTGAGTGTGAGCACATGAAAAGAAGCAACTCTATTAACCAGGGCTCAATAGTGCTTGATGAGAACCACTGAGCCCTATATTGATTGTGAAGCGCCTATAGCTGCTGATGCTTGACAGATGACACTCAACTTTCAGCCTGGGTGGAAGAGCAATAATAAAAACATTGCCCTCAAAGAAAGAACTCCAAACTGTTATTCAACCTTTCCTTTGGAAATGTAAGGCTTCTCCTTAGAAACATGAATAAGGTACAGAGAACGGCTAAAAGATGAGGAAAGACATAAATTGGATGGGATCAACAATTTCCTGCTTCTGCCTCCTGCTGTTCACACACTCAGTCACACAGAGTGCCCCTGTGCAGGCCCCAGAGGTCATGGGGATCAAATATAAGTTTCGAAAGTTGAAGAGGGAGAATCCATTTCAAATGACTTAGAGGATAACTGTCACTGGAATTAATATGGTTGGAATGTTTAAAATTGCCACAGGTTCCTTCACTTTTGAAAGGTGTCAGGCCCCTGTCTTGAACGCTGCATGTCTGTCTGTGATACCTCAATGAAAGGTTGCATTATCACAGACAGTTTCAGGCTAAGGAAAGCTTATTTAATTTACTGAGCTGCACATAGAAATTGGCAAAGATGAGTCCAAAAGGTTAAGCATGGGGCATGATTCTTACCTCTCTTCATTTCCCATAGTACTATAATGTCCCATTAAATTTTCCTTTCACAAAGGTGCCTGAAAATATGTTTTACATTTCTCCATGCGTACCTTTCTGTTTAGTACTCAGGACTCCTCTCCCAAAGAATTAAAACGGATGAGAGATGAGACATAGAAATCTGCTCCTCTCCTATGGGATAAAGCTGGAATTTAAGAGAGCAAAATCTGAAGTGCTAAATTGAGCAAACAGCATGAGAAGCAGTCGAGCTGATTGAAATACTTGCAGTGGACATGCCTTCAACTACAATGACCATGCCACTTGCAAATGGAAAACACATTATTTCAATCTGCCTCCTCTTTTTGTTTGTTTGTTTGTTTGTTTTTTAGACAAAGTCTTGCTCTGTCACCCAGGTTGGAGTGTAGTGGTACAATCTCAGCTCACTGCAACCTCTGCCTCCTGGGTTCAAGCAATTCTCATGCCTCAGCCTCCCAAGTAAGTGGGACTACAGGCATGTACCACCACGCCTGGCTAATTTTTTGCATTTTTAGTAGAGGCAGGGTTTTGCTATGTTGGCCAGGCTGGTCTTGAACTCCTGGCCTCAAGTGATCTGCCGGTCTTGGCCTCCCTAAGTGTTGGGATTACAGGCATGAGCCATCATGCCTGGCCTCAACCTGCTTCCTTTCAACATTAAAGGTAAATGAACATATTACTGCTAAAAGGGGGAATAAAAAGTAAATGAACTCAGATTCTCAGGTTTCCCTTAGAGTGAATGGAAGGAACCCTTCCAAATGGCAGTAGTTGCAAGGTTTAGCTCTTGCAAGATTACCTACGAATGAGTTACGATGACAGCAAATCCATCATTATTATGAAGGCAGAGTTTTAGATGGTTGAATAGAGCTTTCCATTCTTTTTTAACCTGTAGCAGAAGACATCAGAGTTGACAGAGGTTTTGCCACTATAACATAGGAGGGCCTCTGAGTTACACTTTTATCCCTTTCAGGGTCACCTATCACCAAAATCAATTTATTTCTTTGTTTCAATATTTATTCATGTTCAATATTTTATCCCTACATATTATTCTTGCTCCTACATAGCATTCTTCCACTTGAGCCTATTCGTGCTTTCTACATAGCAAGCACTATGCAAGATGGTAGGGATCCAAGAATGAACAAGCTCCCATCCCTGCCTCGGCTTATAGTCCAATGGGACAAAACATTGTAAATATGTGAGATGAGTTATGTAGAAGCTTGAGCAATGTGCTATGGAAGAATATCTTATTGAGTCTAAAAGGCAAAAAAGATAAAGTAACCATCATGCAAACTTGGCAAGAATGCCTCAGTAGAATCATCACCAAATTAAAACAGCACATCAACTCCATTTTTTTCTATTTTGATTTTTCTTTGAATTTCATATTGCTGTAAACTGATAAAAATTTTTTGCAAAAGCATAAGAAAGACAGAATGAGATAAATTGATGATCTTTAAAAAAAAAAAAAAAAAGTTTGTTGGAAATTCCTTTTGTGGTCCCAGATTATAATAAAGCACATTGAAACACTTCATCAGAAACAAGTTTGCCTTGTAATCAACTTTCTAGAGATGAAAAGGTGACCCAAGAGGTATCTTCCAAAGTAAAGATCAATCATTTAATGTTTGGAACGTATCCTTCTGAAGATATCATTTGAATTTTTTTTCAATTTGAAAATGAGATTATAAACAACTACAAAGAAGACTTTCCCCAAAATGCTAATGTTAACAACATTGCAAAGTTCTATGAAAATGATTCTATTTCCTTATGAGGAAAATTATGTTAGGGCACACAACATGTATATTCTGTAGAGAAAATGGTTAGCAAGGGCTTAAGAAAGGGCAAATGGCTGGCAACAATCAGGCACAGCAGCAATCAGGTGCAGCAGCAATTAGGCACAGGCCAGAGCCAGCTGTGGAAACAGAGTGTCACAAGCCACCCTGGCCAGCATGACTTTCCCCTGGTAAGCTTGCTAGAAAGCATGAATTTGTCAAGAGGATTCACTTTGCGGAAAAAAACAGGGGTCAGCAGAACCTCAAAACAAAAGGCCATGGATTTGGAAGCTTGGGAAAGAATCTGTACAGAAGAAGTTAGTGCCCGTTCTCCAAGCCTAGGGCCAAGTAAGTTGTAGAGGAAAGATGTTGAATAACCCAAGACCAATCAGAGAAGCTGCAAGTGCCGAACACATATATGCCAGAGAGTTATTTGAGATCAGTTACCCTAATCTTTCACTTGACAGAAGATGTGGCTGAGACCCAGAAATGGGAAAAGACTTATAAACGTCCCACAGTGCCAGAGCCAGAACCTAAACCTGAATGCCAAGTGACTGTACTTTCCATCACCCCACTTTGTTCTTTTCACTGAGAATCATTCAGAAAATAAAGCATGCTGATGAGAAGTGGGTGCATGAGTGGAGCAGGCTGGGAGCATGAGGCTAGCATGAGTGAATACTGGTGGTAAAGATTTCAGTCACTGAGAACCCAGCTGATTCCTGATTCTAGATTATATGCATTTGAAGGCTTTTGGTTTTCTTTAAGAAATGGAGTCTCACGTTGTTGTCCAGGCTGGAGTACAGTGGCATGCACATACCCTGAATTCCTAGGCTCAAGTGATCCTCCCACCTCTGCCTCCTGGATAGTTGGGACTACCAGTGCATACCACCATATCTGACTAATTTATTTTTTATTTTGTTAGAGATAGGGTCTTGCTATGTTGCCCAGGGTGGCCTTGAATTCCTAACCTCAATGATCCTCCCACCTCAGCCTCTCAAGTAGCTGAGATTGCATGAGGCTTGTTTTCTAATTTTATTGCCAACAATTTTGTTCCCCACCAATATTTTTCCTTCTCCAACAACTCCATAAACCTATCAAGATGGCTCAAATGTCACTCTACATTTGTTTTTTAGTTATAATCCACCTGTTGTGCACATGTGGCTCATCAACGGGTTTACATGATGGGTTTATCCTGCAGAAATGTTATCTATCTTTATAAGTATGTTTATAAAAATGTTTTTGCACATGACTTTCAAAAATATGTAAAGCAAATATTTAAAGTTCAACTTGCAGACTCATTATTGAAGGTATGTGTGTTGCTTTTCAAGGCTTATGAGAAGTGAGTTTAAATAACAATAAACCTAAGTAGAAATGCCTAAATCTAATTATCTCCTTGATACTATGACCTAAGCACAAGAGTGTAGGCAAAGGCTCTTATTTTTGCATGTCCAGCGTTAATTCACTCTTCATTTCATAACAACCAGGGTGTCATTTTTTTTTTTTTTTTTTAGAACCAGTGCTTTCCACTTTTCTTTTCATATGATTCTGATGGACCTGAGCTCAGTTCCTGGTATGAGGTGTGGGTCTGACCCAGGTGATTAGTTCAAACATTGAAATGCAAGCCAGCTGGGTGCAGTGGCTCATGCCTTTAACCAGCACTTTGGGAGGCCAAGGCACGTGGATCACGAGGTCAGGAGATCGAGACCATTCTGGCTAACATGGTGAAACCCTGTTTCTACTAAAAAATGCAAAAAAAAAAAAAAAAAAATTTAGCCAGGTGTGGTGGCAGGCACCTGTAGTCCCAGCTACTCAGGAGACTGAGGCAGGAGAATGGCATGAACCGGAGGCGGAGCTTGCAGTAAGCTGAGATCACAGCACTGCACTCCAGCCTGGGCGACAAAGTGAGACCCTGTCTCAAAAAAAAAAAAAAGAAGAAGAAGAAGAAGAAAAGAAAAAGAAAGAAAAGAAATGCAAGCCAATCCAGCCAATAAAAGTCAGTCTTCACATTTTGTCTTGAACTATTGGAAAGAGCTCTCTTTCCAGTGGGGTTGCTAAGCTGGCAAGAAGTAATCCATTTGCTGATATTGGCCATCTTATCAAAAGTTATTTATTAAAAATGCTCACTTCAGTGGTACCTATACTCAAATTATAACAATACAGAGAAGATTAGCATGGCCCCTGGACAAGGATGGCATATGAATTTGTGTAGTTCATATATTTAAGAGAAGGAAAAGGGTGCAGAAAACATACTTAATGAATTAATAGCTGAAAATTTTCCAAGTCTTGAGAGAAAGATAGACATCCAGATCCAGGAAGATCAAGGAACTCCAAATAGAGTCACTCCAAACAGGTTTTCTTGGAAGCACATTATGCTCAAATTGTCAAAAGTCAAAGACAAAGATTGAATCCTAAAAACAGCAAGAGAAAAGCATCAAGTCACATATAAGGGAACCCTCATTACATTAATAATAGGTTCTCAGCAGAAACCTTATAGGCCAAGAGAGAATGGGATGACATATTCAAAGTACTAAAAGAAAAAAAAATGCCAGCCAAGAATATTATACCTAGCAAAGCTATCCTTTAGAAATTAAGGAGAAACAAAATATTTTTCAGACAAGCTAAAACTAAGTGGATTTATCACCACTAGATTGGCCTTACAAGAAATTCTCAAGGAAGCCTTACATCTGGAAAATAATAATCACCATCATGAAAACATGCAAAAAATGGCTATAAAACTTGCTGGTAGAGACAATACACAAGGAAGAAAGAGAAAAGAAGCAAGGCAATACACAAAAGAAAAAGAGAAACCTGTCACTACAGAGAACATCCAAGTGCAAAATTAAATAATAAGTGAGGAAGTAAAGAACAAGACATACCAAACAACCAGGAAACAATGAATAAAATGACAAGAGTAAGTCCTCACCTATCAATAATAACCTTGAATGTAAATGGATTAAATTATCCAATTAAAAAACATAGACAAGATGAATGGATTTAAAAAGAAAAAGATCCAATTATATGCTGTTGACAAGAGACTCACCCTCACCTCACATGTAAAGACATCTATAGACTTGAACTGAAGAGATGGAAAAAGATATCCCACACTAGGAGAAACCAAAAACAAGCATAAGTGGCTACACTTATATCACTCAAAACAGACTTCAAGTCAAAGTTCTAAAAAGAGATAAAGAAGGATATTATACAACAAAGGAATCAATTAAGCAAGAGAATATAAGAATTATAAATATATATGCACCCAACACCAGAGCACTGAAATATTATTAGATCTAAAGGGACAGATAGACCCCAATACAATAATAGCTGGGGACTTCAACACCTTACTCTCAGCATTGGACAGATCATCTAGAAAGAAAATCAACAAAGAAACATTGGAATTAAACTGCACCAGAGACCAAATGGCCTTAACAGACATTTAAGTAACATTGTACCCAACAGCTACAGCATACACATTCTTATCAGCAGATGCAACATTCTCTGGGATAGACCATATATTACGCCACAAAACAAGTCTCATCAAATTTTGATCAATCAAAATTATATCAAGCATCTTCTCAGACAACAATAGAATAAAACTGGAAGTCAATAACAAAAGGAATGCTGGAAACTGTACGGATACATGGAAATCAAACAACATACTCCTGAACAACCAATGAGTGAAGGAAAAAATTAAGAATGAAAAGGGGCAAATGATCTGAACAGACATTGCTCAAAAGAAGACATACAATTGGCCAAGAAATATATTTTCAAATACTCAACATCACTAATCATCAAGGAAACATAAATCAAAACACCAATGAGATATCATCTCACCCCAGTTAGGATGGCCATTATCAAAAAGACAAAAAGTAACAAATGTTGGTAAGGACAGAGAAAAAAGGGAACTCTTTACACTATTGGTGGGAATGTAAATTAGTACAGCCACTATGGAGAACAGTATCAAGATTCCTTAAAAACTACAAATAAAACTACCATATGATCCAGAAATCCTTCTACTAAGAATGTATATAAAGGAAAGGAAATCATCATATCAAAAAGACATCTGCACTCCCATGTTTATTTGAAGCACTATTCACAATAGGCAAGATACGGACTCAGCCTAGGTATCCAACAACAGAATAGTAGATAAAGAAAATGTGATATATATACACACAAAGGAATATCACTCAGCCATAAAAATAAATTAAATCCTGTCATTCATGGCAACATGGATAAAACTGGAGGATATTATGTTAAGTGAAATAAGTCAGGAACAGAACTAACTAAACACCACATGTTCTCACTCATATTGTGGAAGCTAAAAAAAGATGATCTCATAGAAATGAAAAGTGGAAGAGATAATACAAGAGGGTGGGAAGGGTAAAGCAAAGAGAGGGTTAGGGAGATTTGTTAAAGGATGAAAAATTACAGCCAGATAAGAGGAATAATTTATCACGTTAAAAAAAATTATAGAATGATTACAGTTAACAATAATATATTATATCATTCCAAACAGCTAGAAGAAGGATATTGAATGTTCCCAACAGAAAGAAATGAAAAATGTTTGAGATGAGGGATAAGCTAATTACACTGATCTGATCATGCAATACATTATATGTATTGAAACATCAATAGGTATCCCATAAATATGTACAAGTATTATATGCCAAGTAAAAAAATACATTTAATTTAAAAAGGCTACATGAACTACATAAAAAAGTAGAACTGAGACAAAGTATGCAGATGGAAATTACTGCCAATGTTACTTGAATACCTGGAGATAACACAACCCTTATGGGTAGGTGATAGATTATTCACAAAAAATGCTGCAAAAAGGGTAGGTGGTAGATTATTCACAAAAAATGCTGCAAAAATTCCTTTTCCCTCTATATATTCTTCCCTGATCAATGTAACCTTACTGCTCTTCCATCAAGAGGTAGAGTCTGGTTCTCCACCACTCATATGTGGACTTGGCCATGTAACATGTTTTGTCCAATTAGTCATTAACAAATGTTATACAAGTAAATGCCTAAAAGGTACTTGAGCATGGAGTTTTCCTTCTCTTGTTAGAGGAATCTTTCTCCCACCAGGTAACACGCCCAGGCTAGCTTCCTGGAAGAAGAGAGATCACATGGAAAGTGATTCCAGCCATCTCAGCTGAGCCCCAGACATGTGAGGCCATTTGCGACCATATAGCCCCAACTGAGTCAGTCCAGATAGGAACCATCCAGCCAACCCACAGGACTGTGACCTTATATATAACTAATATTTTAAGCCATTAAATTTTGAGGTGGTTTGTTGCAAAATAAAAGGTAATTAATAAAGTATCAAATTACATATTTTTTCAGCAATTTGAATTGTTTTATCATCTGTAACCAAAATAAAAATAAAAATACCCAGTGCTGGCCGGCCGTGGTGGCTCACACCTGTAATCCCAGCACTTTGGGAGGCTGAGGCAGGCGTACTACCTGAGGTCAGGAGTTCGAGACCAGCCTGGCCAACATGGTGAAACCCCATCTCTACTAAAAATACAAAAATTAGCTGGGCATGGTGGCGGACACCTGTATTCCCAGCTACTCAGGAGGCTCAGGCAGGAGAATCACTTAAACCTGGGAGCCAGAGGTTTCAGCAAGCTGAGATCATGCCATTGCACTCCAGCCTGGGCAACAAGAGTGAGACTTTGTCTCAAAAAAAAAAAAAAAAAAAAATACCCAGTGCCATAGCTAGCATATTTGATACCCAGAACAGATAATTATTAATACCCCCTTCCTCCATAAAACAAAATTCTTTTCAGTTATAATCATGTAATTAGTAATTATTCTTTTTTCTTCATTTGCTTTTATTTTGAAATAATTAACAACTAAAAAGAAAATTAAATTTCTAATGTAAAGCTATTATTCGAATATATTTGAGTTCTTCATGCATAAACTTAAATTTGTACTTACCAAAGAAAAAAATAGTACACTTCATGGTTTGTATTTTATTGTTTTAAATATTAAATACAAATAAATGCTCCAAGTAGTCTCACTGAATGACAGAACTAACTCAAGACCTATTTCTTTATCTCCAATCATTTTTCTATGACTGCCTAGTTCAAATATATTGTTCAAATGCAGAAATATATGCTACCAAGGTTTTAGAGATACTGACTGTGATATGATCTCTAATAATTCCAAACCACTATGAATTTATAGCTAAGTTCATGTATGCTAAGGCTTCCTGGAGAGCTAGGAGTTCTCCAGATTAACTCCATGTAGAATACAATGTGTCTTAAAAGATAAACTTTTAACTGTGTTAAAATGTAATAAATATTAACAATAATAGTCATTATTTTAAAATACAACAGAACTCCTGGCAATTACTTAGACTGACAGCTTTTTTCCAGAGACGAGTATTTTTATCACTTTAATTGCCTGAATTGCCAGTACATCGTGATCATAGAATATACACAAAATTTTAGTTGGTTTTATTATTGTTTCAAAGTTTTCCACAAACAATGCATCCCCTCATTGTCTGTACCTGGAGTAGACCACTCTCATCCCCCCTGCCCTTGATATGCCACTGTGAATAACACTGGAAGTAAGCTTCATTCATGTTGAGAATGATATTCTCCAAAGGACTCCAACTGAAGCACAACAGAAGTGTTTAATGAATATGTTTGCATGTGGGAGAAAATTCCCAGCAAGATAATTTCAATATTGACCTAAAATTTCCAAATTTCCTAGAAAGAGAAATGAAGATCATTGATGGCTTTAAGCATTTCAGCACAGTGACCAGGTAGAACTAAGTTTTCACTGGAAGAAAAAGTGCTTCAATAGTCTTCACTGTGATACTCTATTGCAATTTACTGTAAAATCCTTCTAATTCCAGAAAATTGTTATGGTTCTCTGGACCAAGACAAGCCAACAAACAATAACTTATTTCCAATTAATTTCCAATTAATCATACACACCTTTAAGGTGAGTTCCCTCTTTCAGGATTCAGGTAAAGCCCCAGATTTTCTTGAGAGAGCTAAAGATATTACACAATGAGTCATAGAATTAGAAGAATAAAACTGATCACATGATGCCATTGATCTATATAAACCTATTCCCATTGAATGTCCATATGACTTGACTACATATTTTATTCATCTGCTTTATAGCTGGTCGGTTGTATCTTAGTAAATTCAATCCCCCTCAGACTGAAACATATTTTATTCTCTCCAATATGTGCCTTTCTGCTACATTTTATTCCATTTGGTATACTTCCTAATCAATTCTTTTGTGAGCTTCATTTCATTCAGCACAATGTATCCGTTGTTAAGATTTATTTCTTTCAGAATGATTTAAATCTATTTTGCTCGATGCTGCTTTAAAGCTACTATATGCACTATCAATTCCCATCCACTGGGCCATGTGGTCTGGTTCATACTCCATCTTCTTGGTTGAGGAAAGATGTACTTTCCTAGCTTGGTCTGATGTGAAATGACGGTTGCTTTTTATCTATCCTGGCAATGGCTGTGGACTGAATAATAAGAATGATATGTAGGCATGTGTAGGAATGCCAGTGTATTACAGGTACCCAAGGTTGAGATGGGTAACAGTGGGCTCCTAATATCCTTAGTATGAAGTCATCCTTCAGAATCTATGCTTCTAAAATTCTAGGTATCATTTCCAACAGAGGAAATGCAACACACAATCATCAAGCACTCTCGTAAATCCTTGCTGACTTAAAGGACAGCGGAAGGTTGCCTCCTTTGGTAGTATTAATTGTAAGTCACTTTTAATTTTGGTTGGCCCCAAACTTTATGTTCTTTCTTAGTCTTCAAAAGTTCATTTTGCACCATAAAATTATTTTATTCTTCATAGAGAAAAAAACAAAAGGCAATGAAAGACATTTGATTTTAATGACCTTTTTGGTGACTCACCTTCTAATTAATAGAAAACTAGAAAAGGTCTGGGGGAAAGCCCAAAGAGGTG
The DNA here is from genome assembly GCF_009764315.1 of Trachypithecus francoisi. Lineage (NCBI taxonomy): Eukaryota > Metazoa > Chordata > Mammalia > Primates > Cercopithecidae > Trachypithecus > Trachypithecus francoisi. Next base: position 40,542,417 of record NW_022681474.1, on the reverse strand, counting down.
AACGAATAAAAGGACAAATCATGTTGCTGGCTATGAGCAGATCAGTTAATTTGAAAGGCTGAGTGTAAATAGGGAAAGCCTGGAAGGTTAGGCTAAAACAGTACGTTGAAGTCAAAGTTAAGTGGACCTTAGAAGCCAGGCTAAGGGTTTGTGGCTGTATCCCAAATGTGAGGAGGAGGTCCTGAAGGTTTTTGAACAGGGAGTTGACATGATACAAGGACATTGTTCCTATAAAACTGGTCCTAACTTCCTAAAATAAAAGGAACTTGAACTAAACCCATGGTGATGGGTCATCATGCCCAGAATGTGACAGTGGAGGAGAACACCTTGTTCAAAAGAAAGGTATTTCCAATAGAGAGAGGGGAGAGAAGAAGAGGTGAAGAGGGAAAATCCTTTTCGGAAACCAGGAAAATTAGGCAGACGTGCATTTAGTGAACATATTTAAAACGTAGCAACATAATATATATTATATAGCAGAACAAATGCCAACATGATCAAACTTATAAAATAAAAAGATTGGGGGCATGGAAGACATGAGACCCCTAGGAGAAAGTGACCGTGCCTAATTGGAGATAACTTTGCATATTTTGGAACACAAATATATGAATACTCTTGATTGGATTTGCTTTATTTTTAAGAGACTATAGCATTTCAGTATAGTATAGTACAGTATAGTATAGTATAGTATAGTATAGTATAGTATAGTATTTCCACAGATATTGATCCTAATAGGACATGAAATTCCAGAAGGAAGGATGCTACTAAAAGTGAAATTCTGAGTATATAATTATGAAAACTGACAACAAGGAAGGTTGGGGAAGCTTGAGGATGGGGAAGCAGTGAAAGAAACCAAACTAGTATAATTGTATGGGGCACATTCTAGTGAACTCAGATTTTAAGAAGTCACTTATGAAAACAATGCTCAAAGGAAGAAAGTAAGTCTACTGTTGGAAAATGGTTTTTAAAAAAAGAAATCCCAAATGACAGAGAAAAGGCAGAATGATTAAAACTAAGCTCTTATTTTGTCATTATTTTCTTCATCGTGAAATTTTATCTTTAGGCTAGACTGATGAGCGAAAAGTAAAAAAGAAAAAAGAAATGAAAGAATGAGGCCCTAGAGAGCTTACAAGACATAGGAGAAGCCTGGTCTCTAGACCTATACAAGTAGTATCTTATTTTACGATAGCAACAATAAAAAAATTCTTATAGATCTGATCATGGAAACAATGTTACTAATATTTGAAAAAATAAAGATCAAAAGCAAATTTGGGCAAATATCTTATTTTCGTTGATTTTTTTAAGGAGGAACAAGATTCTAAAAATAATAAGACACTAAAATTGTGAAAAATTATATTAAATATATGATATATGAGCACATTGAAAAGATAGTAGCGACTTGTAAGAGCTAGTACACCTTTTTACCTAGAATGAGTAAGGCCAAATCAATCTCTCTCTTTCTCTCTCTCTCTCTCTTCTCCACTCCCTTTCTCTCTGTCTCTCTCCCTGCCTTCTAGCTCTGTCTTTTAGAAACAGTTATTCAGCTGGTAGATCAGTGAGACCATAAACATTATACATTGATTTCAATAAGACATCTAACAAAAATCCTCCATGATATTGCTTTGCAACAAATAAAATAAATGAGACGCAGGTCAATTCATAGCAGATCAATTAACTACACCAAAAAAAAAAAAAAAGTTGATCCATGAATCAATGTCCTTAAATCTACCCTCAGGACTCTATCCTTGCCTCCAGATTGTTGAATAAAACCCAGAAATTTGTGTTCTAACAATAGGCTAAACCCAAGGACCCATAATATGCAAAACAAAGCAAAAGTACCCACTTAGATCTAAAAACTCAATTTCCCAAGCAAGGGATGGGAGAGTTTTTCTGGGCAGTAGCTTAAAAAATAAAAGCCCAGCAGGCACTGGTTGACTCTGAGTTCTATCACAATAACACGCGGCAGATGCCTGGCCTCCCTGGAAGTTGCCCCGCTCATACACAACTGTCTGCATGTCCTGGGTGGGATGTGGGATGAAATGTTTCTTCCAATCCTCAGGTTCCACGACTCTAATATCAGTATGAATCCCCGCCTGGTGACCTGTGTGAGTATTGCTAAACAATCGCAGAGGAAGAATTGCAGAAAACGAAGGCGATTACAAGTGTTTCTAAAGCCACTGATTTTATCACAAGCCACATACAGAAACCTTCCCAATATCTGCTGATTACCAGAAGGTACTGATCCTCCAGTATCTAGCAGTAGGGACATACACCCCAGCTGACCAAACCATGAGTTTAAGACAGGCAGAAAAACCTAACATCTCCCTGCCATGACAAAGGCAACTAGAATTGCCAAATCCTATACACAAAACATTTAATTTATAACAGTTAAAACCTGGCCTCTGACCAAGTCCAAAAGAACTATGTCTTATTTCACTTGCTCTTGAATATGTCTCTTTCAGAGATAAATGGCTCTGCTCTTGGCCAGTCCTCCCCTCTGTGTGGTGTTTTGTTTAGCTGGGCTTATGACAAGCCAAGAGTTGATGCATCTGCTTGAATGTGTAATTTACCTCTCTGGTCAACTTAGCTTTTTTTTCCTTGACAATATTATGTCAAACAATCACATCACAACTGGCTCTGATCTCTTTGTTGTTAGCTAATAAATTAAAGAGTATTTATTATCTGCAATCCTTTTTTCCTCTTTTAATGGTGACACATTTGTGGTGAATTACAGGGCAGCTTTATAAACTAGGCTCCAGGCCAGTCTCAGGCCCTGCGTCCATGTGAACGTTCCTTCTCCCGGTTGGCCTCCCAGACTGGTGGTAAATCAAGGCAGCTGTCACAGCACACTAAGTTAGTGTGCGTCATTGGGGAGAGCAGGAAGCGTTGGGGGTATAATTCTGTCCATCAAACTAATATGTTATATCAGTAGCTTTGTAATCTTCTGCCATAACTTATGGGAAGTGACACCTAAGAATTCACTTTGAAGGCAATGTGTTTCTTAGACTTTAAGTCAAAACAGACCCGATTCACAGCAACAGTTCCTCTGTTTACATGAGTGGATTTCTAGTGCCAGGGAACCAGGTCCCTATCAATGTGGCAGTATTTAACACGCTCCACCACCGGCTGGATTCTGTTTACAGCCCTCAGGGCAGGATTTGTAAACTTTTCAAACAGGGTTTCTTCTCTTCTTTTTGTTACCCTTGCCTTAACCTCCAGTAGCGGGATAGATAAACATGCTCCTTGAATGTTATCATGACAAAGCAAACCTCTGACAGACGGGAATGAATGGGTGACCCATTTCCCTTGTCCGGTCCCCTTCAACCTTTGTCTTGACAAATGTGGGAAATGGCTCTGGAGGACAGAAGAATACTCACAGCACTATGATAGCAGTGTCAGCCTTGTGCTGTTGCTAAATGTCCACATGGTACTTAGACGTGACAGGAGATAACCTTCAATGGACAGTGTGCTTTTCTAAGTCGTGACATCAGTGTGACCAAACTTAGACCGTGCGTCCTCTGAAAGCAATGTCTTATTTTCTAGGATTTGCTGTTGGATTGCCCCTGTCTTCCCCCTTCTCTCATCCTTGGCTGTTTTTCTCAGCAGGCCAATGAGAGAAGCCCTTTGGGGAAGATTAAGTAGTTTTGTGAGCTGCCATCTGATGGAAAAGAAATCTACAAGAACTGTTCAAAGGAGCTCTTCCTCCCCCAGGCACAAGACTAAATATGCACAGTAAAGAAATTTGAAAAATGCCTGCCCTTGCCATCCCCAATACCCCTTTGATTGATAGCAGAGAGGGTTTGCTATGATAATTCTACTTTGACAGGTCCCAGGCATAAATCCCACAAAGTTGTTGCTCTAGTTTGACAACCTTGGAGGGCTCCAGTTAGGAACAGGAAACAGGCCTCTATTTTTCACCCTCAATGCTCCTTCAGGTGCAAAGAAAAGACCGTATGGAAAAAATAAATTCTTATCTAAGGGGGAAACCAAATTCAAAGCAGTTTTAGTACTTATTCATCAGAAAGAATGTCCAATGGAGAAAGATGTGACCTCAGTTCTACTTCTTCAAACTTAACTTTAAATGCTCCAAATACAAGATTTGAAACCTATTCATGATGAGAAATGGATGGATACCCTTTTTTCATTTTTTGGTTTTCCAAAGTTATCTTAGTATTCTCCTTCAAGGTCAGCCTAGAAATGTACCATAACATTTTTAAAAATCATTACTTACAAATGAAAGTACATACACATCCTAATATCCATAATTTACCATCAAAAGCTTGCAATGTGCCACCCGCTGTAACTCATTTTATCCACTCAATTTTCATAACCACTTTAAATGAGTAAAGTCTCAATTTATAGGAATGCAGTTAAAAAGAGAGTCAAACTAATGAATTTTTTCCAGGATACATCTTTCAATCTTGCTTCACAAAATGCCAGGGGATCTTTGGCAATCAGTGCACCTTCCCTCTCCCCTTCTCCAGCTGAAGAATGATAACTCAGCAATGAGAACCCTAGTCATAAAATCATATTCAACTGTGTTAAATGAAAAATTTGCGGCCGAGTGAGGTGGCTCACACCTGTAATCCCAGCACTTTGGGACGCTGAGGCAGGTGGATCACCTGAAGTCAGGAGTTCAAGACCAACGTAGCCAACATGCTGAAACCTCATTACTACTAAAATTACAAAAAGAAAACTAGCCGGACGAGGTGGCACATGCCTGTAATCCCAGCTGGCTGAGGAAAGAGAATCACTTGAACCTGGGAGGCTGAAGTTGCAGTGAGCGAAGATCATGCTATTGCACTCCAGCCTGGGCAACAAGAGTGAAACTGTCTCAAAAAATAAATAAAAATATATAAATAAATAAATAATTCGTGGTTTGCTGTAAGTTAACTAGGGAATTAAATTAAACAGAACCCATTTTCCAAGCATTTTAGTTGATCTACCTAGAAATGCAGTATTGTGACCTATTAAAAATTAATAAGTGATCAAACCCAAGCAAATATTTAAAAAGAAGCAATACTTTCTATTTCTTTAAAATTTTTCAGAAGGTGAATATTTTCCTTCCAATTGTCTGCCTCTTTGAATGTGAGACACAGTTCTCTCTTTGCTGTAGGATTCCATTCTCATATTAAGAAAGGGTTCATAAAACTCTAATACCATAAGAGTGGATTCCTCCTCCTTCATGGGTGCCATCGGAGTTCTGCAGAAAATCTGCACCTACTGAGAGCTGCCAACAGGGAAGAAAGAATCCAGTCTTGGAATACTCAGTAAAAGTTGGTTATTTAATAGGACTAAAACACAAGGACTTCACCCTGGATCAAGAATTGAACCTCCTTTTCTAGGGTCAGTATTTTATGACAGAAGCATCTCACTGAGAATCTAGCCACCTGCTAGGAGTACTGAAGCACAGCTTTGCCAAGAAAGTCGGTGAGGAAAGCAAGAATAGAAAACAGCAAGCCGCCCATAAAAATGGGGAGTAATATCTGAGTTTTTTAAGTCGTAGAGCAGCTTGAGCAAATCTCAAGAAAAAGAAACTTGCTACATAATTCTTTCTCACTCCATTGCCCCTCTAAATAGCAAACAGGATATGAGTCCTTGTAAATACCTATAAATTTTCAGGGAGAAAAACAAGTCTGATCTTTGTGTACAGAGTTCTAGGCTGGAAGGAACATGGTTAGATTTCTGTTTCCCTTAGAGGAAGATGCCAGAACAGCATTTTCCCATCAAGTGTTGATAAGAAAGGCATTTAGCATTTCATATGATGAGGCTGCTGTGAGTGGGTGGTATGACATGATGAATTATGGCCAATGTCATATTAAAAATTACAGGCCCTTCCATACATGCTCACTCTGTTTTCAAGCCAATGATATGTTATCCGGCACAAAGCCGTCCACTGTGGCAGATGTGATAGAGATGTTCCTCTCCCAGAAAAAGTTTAGAATTCTCCAAGGTTTAGAGGTGATGGCCATCTTTGTAGTCCATAAGCAAAAATTAAACTGAACTCATACTTTCTGCAAATGTAGCTCTGCTTACGTCTGACTTCCCACCTTGATCCATGTCCTTCCCTCAGGCATTCAATCTACTTCTCTGAAATATAAGCACAAAATCTGGGGCTAGGAAGGCATTTTAAAATTAGAAAATCATCTACATCCAGCCCTAAAGAGGAATCTCTCAGGATGTCAAGATATGTTTTTGACGGACTCTTCAGAGACTCCCAAAGAGAGAGCTTGCTCTCGAGGAAGATGCGGCTAGGGTTGGAGTCTGGTGAAGTATTGCCTAGATAAGTTAAGGAACTCTGAAAAACCTGACATGAAGTCAACAACTGCCCAGATCAGGGTATCTCAACCTCAACACTATTAATATTTCGGACTTGATCACTCTTGGTTGTGGGGACTGTCCTGTGCATGGTAGGATGTTCGGCAGCGTCCCTAGCTGATATCCACTACATGTCAGTAGCATACTTCTGCCCTGGGGGTACAAAAATTAAAAATGTATCCAGACATGATTAAATGACTCTTGGGAGTCAAAATAGCTCCTAATTGACAGCCACTGTCCTGGACTACTGGGGTAAGGTCATTCCACTGAATCTCTGCGGGCCACATGTTTTCCAATGAAGACGGCTGGATTCACAAGCATATATGGAACCTGTGTCCTTTCCCCATTATTTGAGGAAACATGATAGGACTGCATATAACAATACCCTTTCACTTGGACATTTTAGCAAAAATGCAGGTGCCTTCACTGTTGGTCCAGAGAGTCTCTGCTGGGATGACTTTTGTCTGCTCCAGATATTCTCAACCTCTGGAAGGCACCCCAATCTCTTTACATGGCAGTCTCAGAATGTCAAAAAGAGGGTAGGGCCCCACATGCAGATGCTTTCTAAGCCTCTGATACATCATGTTTGCTAATGCCCTACTGACCGGAACAAGTCACAAGGTCAAGCCCCGATTCAAGGGGTGGGTAGAGAAACTCTACTCTTGATAGGAGGAATATTACAGACAACTTGCTGGGCGGGGGGCCGGGGGGAATCATGCATAAAGGGATGGAATAAAAGTGGCCATTTTTAACAATCTATCATACTAGGTGAATGGATTTCATAGCAAGTACTTTTCTAGCCAGAGTATTCCAGTTTTATCCACAGCTGAATCTCTCAAAAGGATCTATAATTATTTTCCAAAGAGCAAATGTGTTTGGTTGTCACAGAGGCCCTGGGCTCTGAAACGGTTTGCTCAGTTTCCTTCAACTAAGCTCACTCCATAGGGTTTCATGGTTAATAGCCAGACTACCTTGCCCAATGTTAAGGATGTTACCTCAAATTCTGAGAAACCGCAAGACTCCCTCACTTCTCTCCATGCCTTAAAGACAGAAAAATCCAGTACAGCATTGTGGGGAAATATCAAGCCAGAAATCAGAAAATGTAGTTTTGTAGTTTAACCCTATAACCAGTCATCTATTTAAGTCACTTTATTTTCTCCCATTCACAATTTATTGATATGCAACACTGGGAAGTTAAGCTACTCTGGGATAGCTGGGGCAAGAGTGAAGGAGTGAGGGACAGAGGAGGTAAGACAAGATAGTCACTGGAATCAGTGAAGCTGGCTGGTATAAAAGAACCTGGAGAATACATGCTCTGTTGATGGCATTTAAATCCACTGTTTTCACTTAAAATATTTTAGCCCAGGATCTGACTGCAATCTGTGACTAGTTACTCTCCAAGACCTGACCTGGCTCTGCTGTTTGTAGCACAGCCTCTCCCCTTTTGTATCCCCTCATCCCTTAGCTGCACCCATCTTTGTTATGCAGTTATCTGGTCCACCTGATCTTTCAGGACAAGAGACACTTGTGTGCAATGCAAAGACAGAGCACAGGAACTGGTCTCTTCCTTCAAGCCATCTTCTTTCAATCCCACACACCCTTTAAAGTGGGATTGCAGTTGACAAAGCTCTTGCTTTTACATAAGCAATGCCAGTTGGACTAAACCAGGGTCATAATTCTGCAGCACTTACTCCTATCTGTGCTTCAAGAAAGGTTGCAGGACCTAACACTCTCAGACCTTATTGCTGTCCCACAGTCAGCTGTGGATTCGTACGGTTTTCCCTGCACCCCTAGTTCCAAGCACTTTCTTGGCCCAAAGGAGACATGCTCCAAAAATATCTGCCTTCTAATGACATCTCCATTTTAGAGAGAACTCTCAGGAGATTAGAATGCAGAAGAAAATAGGTTGTTAGCCATGAGACATGAGAGGAGGTGTGGGAAAAGCCCTGCAACTACTGCAAGGTCCTACCATGAGGGGTAAGAATCTGCATTAGAAACCTGATCTCTGATGTGACCATAGGGCTATTTCCATACAGGCTTTTTGAGTTTCATTTCCTCCCTTCAGTCAGCCAGGACCACTTCAGACCAAACTCATCTCTCCTAATGAGCCTACTATGGGCCTTGGGTTCCCTTATTTGATGACAAATAACATCAGCAGTACCGCATGAAACCAATCGGGCTGGATTGAAATCCTGGCTCACCGCTGGAAGTCCAAAGGCTGTGAACTTTGGAAGAGTTTCCAAGTCTCTCTATGTCTCAGCTTCCTCATCAGTGAAATGTGGACATGGGATCATGGTGATGATTGAGAAAACAATTTGTAGAGTCTTTAGTATTTGGCATATATACCATATAATACATGTTAGCTGCTATGATCGTATCTCTAATTTTTATATTGTTGATAAAATAAAATTGTTAACTTGTCTTAGGTATTCCCTTTATGCTAGTTTTATTTGTTTAATTAGATAATATGTTCAAGAACAAGAATGATACATAGTTCTCTTTATCCCCATCCTGCCCTCCTCCACTGCTACTTCCCATCAGCCCAGTGCATTGTAGACAATGCATGCCAAGAGCTGTGATAGTATAAAGGCAGGATGCCAAGGCAAAGAAAGCACAGGCCCTCACACAGACATGTGTTCAATTCCTGGCTCTGCTTCTTAATAATTTAGCGACTTTATCCAACTTACCCAACATCGCCAAGCCTCAGGTTCATAATGTATAAAACAGGGGTAAAGTGACTGCCCCATAAGATGGCTGTGAATACAGATCCTTCCCAGTAGAGAGCTCATCATGGGCATTTAAAAAATGTCTATTTCCTTCCCTTTCCTTCCCTCTCACTATCAATGAATTGATCAGAATGTGCTCGGAGACATGGGGAAGCATACATGAAAACCGGCCTCAACATAACAGACAATGGGAAGTGGGCTAATGTCCCAAAAACAAACACTACAACCTTGTAACAGGACCATGCCCCCAGGCGCTCCCCTGCCTACTTATTCCCAGACCCTGGATTTTCAATACCATTTAGAGATGGCAAAACTGTCATTAACACAGTTTCCTCAATAGGACCAGGCAGTGGAGGTCTCAAGTCTTTAAAACATGTCTGGTTCTCCTCTGGATGATGGATGAAGCCCTGGATGGTATATAGAAGAGAATATCCAATTTTTAAAAAATTTTCTTCCCTTGTTGCCTTTCTGTGATTCTCCTCTCCCCAGCTAGCATGCCAAACAAAATACGTGTGCTACATAGGTGGACACTGACCTCATGGGGATCGCTGTGAGTTTTCAAGGAACCATTGAATGCTAGTACTGAGATGTACGGCTCCAAAAACCTCACTATGAAGTTGAAGCCTCAGAGAAGTTAAATGACTGGCTCAAAGTCACACAGCTAATCAAGGACAGAAATGAAGCCAGACCCCAGCTCTGCTAGCTCTTAACCAGTGTTCTTTTTCTCATCATTCTCATGCCTCAGAAGAATACATGGTTCTGAAAACATTTATTAAATCAGTCATGCTCTAAATTCCCACACTGACTTCCCCAGCCTGTATTTGGTGGGATGTAATCAATCACGACTTTCTAGGCCTAAAATCAATGAACTAAAGACATCCAGCAAAAAGTCATTTACATTGGCTTCTTTCTGCAGCCCAGAGTACTATACGCCCTCCCCTCCCATGTGTTGTCTCTTCTCCATGGCTGGGAATGTACCCTGAGACCTCCTTGTGTGAAGGAAACAGACCCCAGCTGGCCAGCCACACTGCAGCTACAATGTGGACTTCAGCTGCTTCTCTATAGGGCCGCATTCAACGAACTGCACTTGAAAAACTTTTAATATCTACATGGCTCTCACCCAAATGCCGCAAAAACACCAGCTGTACCATGCTTTCTCCTCTAATTTGACAGTCCTAAGAACAGCTCCTGAAGAATGGAACATTCTTCAGGGGAGGGCTGTTAGTTTTGCAGACATTTTAGGAGGCGGAGAAGATGAAAAAGATTTCAAGTTGAAACATCATGTAGGAAAATGGGTAGGAGGTGATGGGAGAAGGAATCTGATGTGTACTGAACGCCTGTCATGTACCAGGCACTGGGTTGGGTGAGCTTTCACGGTTCTCATGATACTGAGAGACAAGTATAATAACCCAACTTTTACAGATGAGAAAACTGAGGCTTGTAAAGATTAAGAGTCTAGCCCAAAATCATACAAGCAATTTATTATAAAACCGGTATATTTGTTTCCCAGGGATCTTACACCAAACTACCATAAACTTGGTGGCTTAAAACAACAGAAATCTATTCCCTAACAGCTCTACATAACTCCAACCTCTACCTCCATCTTCATATCTCTTCTCCATTAATCTCTCCTCTGGGTGTCTATTGCAAGGACACTTGTCATTCGATTTATAGCCACCCTGGATTATCCAGGATGATCTTTTCTTGAGATCCTTAGTTACATCTCCAACAACTCATTTTCTGCTGAAAGTCACATTCACAGATCCCAGGGATAGGACGGAACCCTATCTTTGGGGGGGTGGGGGCTACCACTCAACCCACTATGGCAAAGTTTTCATCTCGGGCCTGTCTTACTCCACAGCTCATTTTCTCACTGCACTGTCAGATTACTTCCTGCCCTTTCCTTTACCTGCTTTCTCAAGGATGACTTTGGCCAAGTTAAACGTTCCCAGGTAGGCAAAGCCACAGTACAGAGAAACACAGCCATGAATTTGTTATCCAGAAAGTTTGTGACCAAGTGGAAGCTTAAGTTCCCCTTATACCTTGCTCTTCCTCCAAAAATCAATAGGGAGAACTATCTCAAATAACTTGCCATTGCTTCTAAACATCAAATGATTGACTCCTTTTTATAGCTCAGCCCTCCTTTTGCAAGAGTAAAAGAGCTAGCAGGTGTCAACATAACCTACAGCCACCCACTAATAAGTTTAAGATAAAAGGCCAATATATTTAAATAAGATTCAGACATAATGTAATAATATTTGTTACCAAGCCCCATCTAATTATATCAATCTTTTATTACCAGACCCATGAGTACAGAGAATTCTATTATAATTTCTCTTTATAATGATCTCTTCACTATCTGACTCCTCGAACTCTGTAGTAAATTACTCATCCACTGGCAATCATAAGTAAACATCAACTCAATTAAGAATTGATAAATAAACAGTTCACTCCGAGGCTTGTCGTGATATGGATGGGAGAATCACTGGGCGCCTGCCAGCAGGAGCTTGGCTGGGAAGTTCTGAGGTATGGATGGGTTCTCTAAGGCTGTACTGCTTCTGCTGTTTATAGGAGATGTTCTGGCTGATGTTTCCTGCTCCTATCCTGTCTTTGGAGGTGGAGAAGGACTTATTCCAGTGTCTTCTCTGGGTCTAAAGGTGGAAGAGCTGCTCATCTTATCCTCACTCTGTACTACATAGCATCTCATATCTGAGAGAAAATCAGTAAGAAAGCAGTAAAATGCAAGAAATGTGGCTCTGCCACATCAAACAATGAAGTACAAGGAACCCTCGTATATGTCAAGATGTAGGATGACTCGGTGTTGTATGGGTACACAATTGCTATCGGTTGAGTTGTATCCCCCAGAAAGACAGGTTGAGTCCTAAACCCCAGTGCCTCAGAACGTCGGCTTATTTGGAAATGGAGTCATTGCAGATGTAATGAGTTAAGATGAGGTCATGCTGGAGTAGGGTGGGCCTTTAACTCAATATGACTGGTATCTTTCTAAGAGGACAACGTGAAGATGTAGAGAGGAGAGCACCATGCGAAGAGACAGAAGGAAAAGACGGGCATGTGGCGACAGAAGCAGATATTGGCACTATGCATGTATAAGTGATAGCACACCAGGGATTGCCAGCTACCACCAGAAGCGGGGAAGAGGCAAGAGAGGATTCTACCCAGAGTCTTTGGAGGAGCCTGGGCCCACTGGCACCTTTATTTCCCATTTCTGGCCTCCAGAACTATGAGAGAATAAATTTCTGTTGTTTTTAAGCCACCCACATTGTAATACTTTGTCATGGCAATCCTAACACACCAATGCAATAGTCAGTAGTCCTGGCGACTCAGGAGGCTAAGGTGAGAAGATCACTTGAGTCCAGGAGTTCTGGGCTGTAGTGAGCTATGCCAGTTGGGTGTGTCCACACTAAGTTCAGCATCAGTATGATGACCTCCCAGGAGCAGGGAACCACCAGATTGACTAAGGAGGAGTGATCCAGCACAGGTCAGAAATGGAGCAGGTCAAAACTCCTGTGCTGATCAGCAGTGAGATCTCACCTGTGAATAGCCACTGCACTCCAGCCTGGGCAACATAACAAGACTGTCTCTTAAAAAAAATGTATTGCAATAAGAATAATCAAGCCAGCATTTAGTAAGCATTGTTATGCAGCCAGAACTATGCCAAGTATTTTATAGGCACTAGCACAATGAATATTTACAACTATCCTGTGAGGTTAGTACTCTTATTCTCACTTTACAGATAAGGGAACAAGGTTGACTATGGCCAACAGCCCCAAAGTCATGAAGCTGGCGAGTGGCTACCCTCTCTGTACTAGAGGCATACCCTTCAGTCTCCAGACCCCACACTGTAAGCCTGGTGAGGGCAGGGGTCAGGCAGTGTTATTCACCAGGGCATTCCCCAATTGTAATGCTGGAGCCCAAGGGCTCCTCTGCTACAGGTACAGAGGATGAAGGGAAGCCTGTGCCCGCAGGGGATCCTCAGCCTCCCACTTCCACTGCATCTGGAACCACGTCACATTCACATTTCATACAGTCAATGCCCACAGAAAATATTTTTCAAACCAAGTTATCTGCTGTGAGAAAAAAAGATTTCAAACAATTACTATATGGAGGAAAATTCTTCATAGCAGAATTCCAGGTAATAGATACAAAGGGATGATAAAATTAGAAAATTATTCTCCAACCTGTAATGAAATAATGGACTTAGGTCACGGTCATCAAAAGATGCTCAAACACTAGGTAAAAGGTTGGTTGGGAACTTTACAATGGAAGAATCCAGCTGATTCTTCCCGTACCTAATGTGGAGCTGTACCTGGTGTGTAGTCTTTTATCCCTCACCATCCACCCACCCTTTCCCCCAATACCCCAAAGTCCACTATATCATTCTTATACCTTTGCATTCTCATAACTTAGCTTCCATTTATGAGTGATAACATATGATGTTTGGTTTTCCATTCCTGAGTTACTTCACTTAGAATAATGGTCTTCAATTCCATCCAGGCTGCTGCAAATGCCATTATTTCATTCCTTTTTACAGCTAAGTGGTATTTCATGAGGTGTGCATGTGTATGTGTGTGTATGTGTGTGTGTGTATATATACATATATCACATTTTCTTTATCCACTCATTGATTAATGGGCATTTGGGCTGGTTCCATATTATGCAGTTGCAAATTATGCTGCCATAAACATGCGTGTCCAAGTATCTTTCTCATATAATGAGTTATTTTCCTCTGGGTAGATACCCAGGAGTGGGATTGCTGGATCAAATGGTAGATCTACTTTTAGTTCTTTAAGGAATCTCCACACTGTTTTCCATAGTGGTTGTACTAGTTTACATTATCACCGATGTAACACCAGTGTAAAAGTGTTCCCTTTTCATCACATCCATGCCAACATATATATATATATAATATATATACACACATAGATATATTATATATATACATATATATGTACATACATAGATATATTATATATACACATATATACACACATAGATACATTATATATATACATATATAATATATATACACAGATATAGATAATATATATACACATCTATATTATATATATTAATATGGCCCTTCTTGCAGGAGTAAGGTGGTAAGTGAGAATATATGATGTTTGGTTTTCCATTCTTGAGTTACTTCACTTAGAATAATGGTCTCTAATTCTATCCACGTTGCTGCAAATGCCATTATTTCATTCCTTTTTATGGCTAAGTAGTATTCCATGGAGGGGGGGGTGTGTAGTTCTGATTTGTATTTCCTTGATAATTAGTGATGTTGAGCTTTTTTTTTTCACATGTTGGCCATTTGTGTATCTTTTTTGAGAATTGTCTATTCATGTCCTTAGTCCACTTTTTGATAGGATTGTTTTTGCTTTGTTTTTATTTTTAAAAATTTTCCAGCTATATTGAGATATAATTAACCAATAAAACTGTATATAGTGTTTAAGGTGTATAATGTAATAATTTGACATAACTTGTGTATGTACATATACCTTATATATATATATATATACACACATAAAATGTAATGATTAGCACAATCAAATTAGTTAACACACCCATCACCTCACAGAGTTACCATGATCAGATATTAATTATGCATCTCAGGATATGATGCAATAGGAAGTATACAGCACCATATACAAAAAAAAATGAATTTGAATTCAAACAAGTTATTGATCTGATACAAGGTTATAGAAAGTACAGAGGATAGAGGAACAAGTTAGATGACACGGCAAGAAGCAACCAGCCAAATCAGAATGTGGATCATTGCCCAGGACAATACATTCAATTCCTCAAAAAAATAATCAATGCATAAGAGAGAGAGAGAGAGAGAAACAGAGAGCACAAGAGACAAAGAGAAGATGAAAAAGGAGAAGGAGAGGGAGATGATTAAAGACTAAAAAAGATCAAAGAGATACAGCAACGCAATAAAAGGTATGGGCTGTGTTTGGACATTGAATCAAACAAACTGGATACAAAAAGATATTTTTGAGACAACTTGGAAAATTAGAATATGGCCTGGGTATTGAAAAGCCCTGTGGAATTATTATTGCTTTTTTTAGTTGTGATAATGGCATGGTGACCGTGTTTAAGAGAAGCCTAATGGAGTGTATAGAAATGACACGATGTCTGGGCTGAGGTTAGGATTGGGGGAGAAGGACTAGAAAAATCAGGGCCTCTCCCCCGAGACCCGAGCAAGCAGCTAGCCACCCCCTGTCACCCAAATTGACTATCTAGGGATAGTCCCTCTGCACAGGTCTGATAGTTTGGGGTATTTCTTTAAAATGCCACAAATTTGTATGTCACCAAGGCGAGGCATGAGGCAGGAAAATTTGCCAACATGGCCCCCTGGGAGTTGACCTGGTTGATCCATCTCACCCCCTTCCTTTCCCATAATACCTGTTCACTCAATTCATGGCTAAGATTGCCACAAATATTATTACAAAATCAGTAAGGAGAACATATATCTCTGTGTTTCTGTGTTTATGACTGTGGCACTTTTAGCCATGTCCTTCCTGCCTAGTGTGTAAGGGTGTCATTACCATCACACACTCTTCTTTATGGGATATGTGATCAAATAAAAAAAAAAACTTTTGGAAAATCCTTAAAATAGTATGCATTCAATAAATGTTAGCTATTATCATCATCATCACAATTATTATTATTATATTGTTGATGTTGTCCATGTTTGTCATTGAACATTTTCTGTGTGTTCCCTTTATGTTAGCTTTATTTATCCAATTAGGGACGTTAGGAAAGTCAACTCAAAGTCAAGGATATCCTTATGTGTTTCTACCTGCTGCCCTTCCCCTCCTGCATGCCCACATGGGACATGCCCTGTAAATAACAGATTTGCAACAGACACCTGACGAGAAGGCCCCTGGGTAGAGAATATGGGAGGCGGCGGGGGGAGGGGTCCTTATTCCTTCAATATAAAGGCAACAGAGTCTGGGGAACAAAGATGAGCATTACAGGCAACAGACTTGAGTTAAATTCCTGGCTTTGTCATTTAATGTCATGAACTTGGCCATTTTGCTAAAAGTCTTTTATCCTCAGTTTCCTAATAAGTAAACTGAGGACCAAATTGCTTGTGTCATAGGCTGTGAGGACATAACTAGAGTCTAACTTGACCCCTGGCTCACAAGAGCACCATGTGCCATGGCAATCGCTGAGTTTCTCTCTTCCCTTCTAGAACAAGGATGGGGACTATTTACTAGGCCTCTCTGAATATTAACTGGAAGAGGATATACAAAGACATTGCATAGAGGAGACACATAATAAATACACACTCTTAGCTGGGTGCTGTGGCTCATGCCTATAATCCCAGCAGTTTGGGAGGCCAAGGAAGGTGGATCACCTGAGGTCAGGAGTTCAAGACCAGCCTGGCCAACATGGTGAAACCCCATCTCTACTGAAAACACAAAAATTAGCCAGACATGGTGGCACGCACTTGTAATCCCAGCTACTTAGGAGGCTGAGGCAGCAGAATTACTTGAACCCAGGGGCAGAGGATGCAGTGAGCCAAGATCACACCACTGCACTCCAGCCTGGGCAACAGAGCGAGACTCCATCTTAAAAAAAAAAAAAAGCTGTCTTGTCCCTTTAAATATATAAAGTTTTCAAATTTAGGTTGCAATCACAGGAAGCTTCCTTTCTGAGCTCCTCCCAGCCCTGCCACTGAAAGCAAGGATTGCTTGCCAACAACTCATCTCAGGACTAGGGAAATTGCTTGCTGCTCCCACTTTGAAAAAGACAACATTGCAAAGACAAAAGAAACGTTCAACATTCATTCCAAGAGCATGTTAGCAAAAGCCACCAAAGTCACAGGAGAAAGGGAAAAGATCAACATACAGTATTTTAAGTTTTCCTTATGTTCTCTTAGTGTAATCAGCTCTAATCTACATCTTATCACTAATTACTGATAACCTTGGGTTACTAGATTCCCTTCTCTGGGCCTCAGTTCCTCATCTGTAAAACCAAAAGTGTTCTTAACCTAAGTCTTGCACATCTATAGAATTTAGAGGTCTGTGAATTTTGATTGGAGAATTATTTTTATGTATAATTATCTACATATGTATTTTTGTATAATATCTGACATATATAAAAATACATTTTTATTTTCAGTAATGTTTATGGGGAACTTAACATTTTCTTTCTTTCTGTTTTTGTTATTTTTTAAGAGACAGGTTCTCTCTCTGTTGCCCTGGCTCAGATCCAGTAGTGCAGTAATAGCTGACTGCAATCTCCAACTCCAAGACTCAAGCAATCCTCTGGCCTCAGCCCCATTTTCCTTTATTATAAATGTAGGCAACAAAATGACTGGAGTTTAAGGAGTATCTGTGACTTTATCATTGACAAAAATCAGGTATTTTCATGTCACATTATTGTAGAAATCCAAAACACTGTTTATGCTTACCAACACTTTGAAATTATAGTAGCTGTTAGCATAGCTTTGAAATTATAGTTGCTGCTGGCTGTAAGCACATAAATTACTAAGTCATAAATTTTATTTTTAAATATTTTGATAACAGTATTTCAATATACTACATTTGCTTTGTAACCCTTTGTACTTTATTTTGTGCACTTAGAAAACATTAATCTGAGAAGAGGTCTAAGGGCTTGTGACCATAATACGTTTGCTGCCTGACGTACATGGCAAGTCAACACACCAAGACACTGGGTTGCAGCAGAAAAAAGAAGTTTGGTCATAGGCCACGAAACGAGGAGACGGAAGGAACCTCAAATCCATCTCCCCAAGGAGTTTGGGGCTAGGGTTTTTAAAGGTTTGGGAGTGGGCCAAAGTGTGGAGACCATTGATTGGTTAAAGAGTACAGAGTAAGTCATGGGACAGGGAGATGAAGACACTATTCTCATGCTGACTCAGTTCCTCTATTGGGGTCTTCAAAATGGTTAGCATTAACTGTTCCACTGCAATTCAGAATCTGCATCCGCAGTTCTCAAACAAAAGCCTTATAACTGTAGCGTCAGAGATCCTATCTAGCTTAAACAAAAGCCTGATGTTGTAACTTCAGAAATCCTTTCTAAAGGAACAAAGGGGATGCAAATAGTCAGGATCTGGTGTCACCTGACTTTCAGTTACGGAACTGGGTCAAAGTGCGCCTGCTTAATGCTTAATTATAACTACATTTCTGTCCAGAATTCTTGTTAACCCTGTGAGGATGGCATCAGGCTTTCCTAGAAATCTAGCTAGACTGTCTAGGTTCTAACCTGCCTCTGCCCGTCTCTTGCTATGTGACCTTGAACAATACATTTGGCCTCTCTGAGGCTAAGTTTGCTCGTTTTAGAAAATGGATCATCACATCGACTTCTTTGAGATGGTTATGAGAGGTCATTTTTGGGGCTCACCAAACAGGATGTACCACCCCAAACTATATTTTTTTGGCATATTTCGAGCTGGTTATTCTGAGGAACTGCACACACGGAAGTAGCTCTGAAAATTTGTCTTTTTGTAAAAGAAACTTACATCTGTAAAGGAAATCTACATTAGTAAAGTATCTGGATCAGAAAAAAGCTGCTAGCTCCAGAAAACTTTTATGACCTGAGAGAGTTTTAATCTGTGTAACAAGACAACCCTTATTCATCATGCAGTTTCTAACCCCATCTTCCCAAAACTCATGTCCCTACCAGCTCCCAGAAATTCCAAGCTTCTACTCGTGTAACTCAATAGTCATGAATTCCCTCCCCTAGAATCTTAGCAACCAGGGACGATTAACTGCATCACAGGAAAGGAGAATAGAGGTGACACCACACCCAGAAAGACCCTGTCACAGGCTGTCACCTATTCTGAGGGCCCATTCATCTTTCCCAGAAATCCTCTGCAGGTATACCTCATTCCATTGCACTTCACAGATACTCTTTTTTCTACAAACTGAAGGCTTGTGGCAACCCTGTATCTAATAAGTCTACCAACACCATTTTTCCAACAGCATGTGCTTATCTTGTGTCTCTGGGTCACATTTTGGTAATTTGGGTAACATTTCAAACTTCTTCATTATTATTATATCTGCTATGGTGATCTGTGATCAGTGATCTTTGATTTCATTATCATGATTGTTTTGGGGTACCATGAATCATGCTCATAGAAGATGGCAAGCTTAATAAATGTGTGTATTCTGACTGCTCCACCAACTGGCAGTTTCCCCATCTCTCTCCCTCTCCCTAGGCTTCCCTATTCCCTGAGACACAACGATATTGAAATTAAGGCCAATTTATAACTCTACGGTGGCTTCTAAGTGTTCAAGTGAAAGAAAGAGTCACATTTAAATCAAAAGCTAGAAATGATTAAGCTTAGGAAGGCATTTCAAAAGCCAAGACAGGCTGAAAGCTAGGCCTCTTATACCAAACGATTAGCCAAGCAGTGAATGCAAAGCAAAAGTTCTTGAAGGAGATTAAAAGTGCTACTCCAGTGAACACATGAATGATAAGAAAGTGAAACAGCCTTATTGCTGATATGGAGAAAGTTTTAGCAGTATGGATAGAAGATCAAACCAACCATGACATCCCCTTAAGCCAAAGCCTAATCCAGAGCAAGGCCTTAACTCTCCTCATTTATGTAAAGGCTGAGAGGTAAAGAAGCTACAGAAGAAAAGTTTGAAGCTAACAGAGGTTGGGTCATAAGTTTTAAGGAAAGAAGCTATCTTCATGAAAGGGTAAGGTAAAGCAACAAGTGCTGATGGAAAAATTGCAGCAAATTATCCACGAGATCTAGCTAAGACTTGATGAAGATTAACTAAACTAAACAACAGATTTTCAATGTAGACAAAACAGCCTTACATGGGAAAAAGATACCATTACGGGTTTTTATAGCTAGAGAGAAGTCAATGCCTGGCTTCAAAGCTTCAAAGGACAGGCTGACTCTCTTCATAGGAGCTAATATATCTGGTGACTTTAAGTTGAAGCTAATGTTCATTTATCATTTCAAAAATCCTAGGGCCCTTAAGAATTATGCTAAATCTACTCTGCCTGTGTGCTATCAATGAAACAACAAAGCCTGGATGACAGCACATCTATTCACAGTATGATTTACTCAAATATTAATTTAAGCCCACTATTGAGACCTACTGCTCAGAAAAAAAGATTTCTTTCAAAATATTACTGCTCATTGACAATGTACCTGGTCACCCAAGAGCTCTGATGAAGATATAGAAGGAGATCAATGTTGTTTTCATGCCTCCTCACACAACAACCATTCTGCAGCCCATGTATCAATGAGTAATTTCAACTTTCAAGTCCTATTATTTAAGAAATATATTTTGTAAGGCTATCGCTGCCATAGATAGTGATTCCTCTGATGGATCTGGGCAATAGAAATTGAAAATATTCTGGAAAGGATTCACCATTCTAGATGTTATTAAGAACATTTGTGATTCGTGGGAGGAGGTCAAAGTATCAACATTAACAGGAGTTTGAAAGAAGTGAATCCCAACCTCATGGATGATTTTGAGGAGCTTAAGACTTCAATAGAGGAAGTAACAGCAGATGTGGTAGAAATAGCAAGAGAAACAGAAATAGAAGAGGAGCCTGAAGATAGGACTGAATTGCTGCAACTTCATGATAAAACTTTTACAGATGAGGAATTGCTTCTTAAAGATGAGCAAATAAAGTGGTTTTTGTTTGTTTGTTTGTTTTGAGATGGAATCTACTCCTGGTGAAGATGCTGTGAACATTCTTGAAATGACCACAAAGGATTTAGAATATTACTAAACGTAGATGATAAAGCACAGGCAGGGTTTGAGAGGATTTACTCCAATTTTGAAAGAAGTTCTACTGTGAGTAAAATGCTATCACACAGCATCACATGCTACAGAGAAATCTTTCATGAGTCAATCAATTGATGTGGCAAACCTCATTGTTGTCTTCTTTTAAGAAATTGTCACAGCCATCCCAACCTTCAGCAACAACCTCCCTGATCAGTCGGCAGCCAGCAACTCTGAAACAATACCTTTCACCAGCAAAAAGATTATAACTAATTGAAAATGCAGATAATTATTAGCATTTTTAACAATAAAGTATTTTAAAATTAATGTATGTATATTGTTTATTTACACATAATGTTATCATACACCTAACAGACTACAGTATTGTATAGCTTTTATACACACTGAGAAAACCAAACATTCATGTGACTTGCTTTATTGCAATTTTTGTTTTATTGGGGCGGTCTCAATAGTGACAGGAGGCAGCCAAATGCCTAGGCAGATGGCGGGGGGTCCCCGGTGAAACCCCAGCTCCAAGCTGAAGACAGTTTAAAGCCTGACAGCCAAGCTACAAGTTAAATTCTTGGACCATACTGAGAACTTGTCTTCCCATTTGGTGTGCTTTTCTCTGATTGTCCCCACCTTTCACTTATTTTACATATACCTACCCTTTCCTAATTGGTTTTCTTCACTGTCATGCCCAGCTTGGAGTGGTGTCTTCGCTTTAATCTTTTTTTGCATATCCCCAAACCAATCAGCACACACTCCCCATTCTGAGTCCATAAAAGTCCAGGGGCCCAGCCACACAGGGGACTTTCCCACCTTTGGGTAGGGGGACCACCCCTGTGTCCCCTCTCCACTGAAAGCTGTTTTATCATCAATAAAACTCCCCGCCTTGCTCACTCTTCCATTGTCAGCACATCCTTATTTTTCTTGGGTGCAGGACAAAAACTCAGGAACCAGTGTGTAAGCCAGACTTGGGCCAAGTGGGCACACCATCTCCTGCAGCAGGTAGAGGCCATCTCCTACACCAGGTAGTGTGGTCAAGCGAGGCCAGGGTAGGGCATTGCTGGCCAGAGGTCTCCAGCTTGTGAACTGACCAAGAAGAAAATCCTGCGTCAGGCTGGAATTGAGATTTCAGTATCTCCAAAGTATGCCTGTACCTCCCCTAAGTTGTCTACATTCTCTCTTTCTTCTCCCCTAAGAAGAGGGTATAAAAGCTTCTAGATCTCATTGGGTGTTCATTTTTGTTTTATATGATGCCCCTGTGCATGTAATAAATTTGTGTGTCCTTTCTCCTATTAATTGGTTTAATGTCCATTTATTCCATAGATTCAATTATCAAACTCTCAGAGGGTAGAGGGAAAATTTTCACTCCCCTATATCATCAGAAATATACATAAAAAATAGCACAACACTCAGTAAATGATTATGTTATTATTGTTATGTTTGTAATATCTTAGTGTCTGGTTATTTTAAATCATATCACTTAAAGAAACAGTGTTCCCTAAAACCGAGTTTATTATTATTCAGACTCCTTTAAACACGCTATTTGATATTTCCAGGAACAAAGAAGAGATAAATCAATAGAATAGAAATTACTAGAAATCACTGGGTTTCACCTCTGTTTACACTGAAGTGTTATAGAAGAAATAGCCAAGAATGTGATTTTTATTTTAAGTCCACCCTGATCTTCCTAAAATTCTCTTTAGAATTCTCTTTGCTCTGGGATTGTATATGTTTTCCCCTCACTTAATTTCCCTCCTGTGGTTTGTATATAGAAACTGATAAGAAAGCACTAATCTCAAACTAACTGTGTGTGAGATTTTGTGGATATGCCCTTAATGTAAATAATCCAATCTCTCTCCTACAAACTGTTTCTGTCACAAGGCTATTTGTGATAATAACTACCACAGCCACTTAGAGACTTTTTTTCACCATTAGAGGGGTGATATCTCCACGAGCAAAGATGGTTTTTATTACTTTGCATAAACTTCTGTAGCTTAAAAGGAGCAGTAGTAAAGTTAGTTCAAGGCCCTTTATGACTTCTTTTGTTCTGCAAAGTTGGGAAGGAAAAACATCGGTGAGGTATGAAAAGGCTGTTTGTTTACAATCAGTACCAAGATCCTTGCCTTTTTCACAAAAGAAAAGGAACCCAGCAGGAGAATCACAATACCTAGCACCTCCTTGGGTCTCTCTGCATTCTCCACACTTCTATATTAATAGCAGCCAGGCAGCTGTTGAACAAGTACTATCAACAAAGCAATCTTCTAGCCCTTTGATTCAGGCTATTCATATCTTCTGCCCTGAAATAAAATGACTTTCACAATTAAAACACCAAAATCAATGCAGTATCTATTGTCATGTCTGCTGGAGAAAAGCTTTAATTACAGCCATAGTTAGATAACACAATCATTACACCTCCTTAATTTAATCTCAAATATAAAAACCCTCTGAGTACTTTGCCACCCTTTCTTTGATTTTTTTTCTTTTTCCTTTCTTTCTCTTTTCCCCCCAACATGAATGGCTTTTTATCTAAGCACTTCAATTTGCCTGCCTTTGCTCGGAGGCAGCTCCCCATGATATGTTAATTGCAGATTGCTTTAAGTACTAAAAGATTAACATAAAACCCTCTGCAAACAAGCTAATAGTTTATGATAATTTTTGCATGGCCTTTGTCTGTCTATCACTGGATTGCCTCTAGCTGTAATTTTATAAAGAAGCTGTAAAATATCATTTAAACAAGTTCATTTACACATAATTATTACCAGAATCACATTATTCAATTTAGATACTCCAGCCTATTAACAATCCATGAACTAAAATGTAATTAAACTATTTTCCTTTTATGAACCTATTCATTACAATGTGTGGGAGATGGATCTCTCAGTTTCACTGCAAATTTCAGCACTTTGTTGTTGAAATTGACAAGTCTGGCACTCATTATGTGCTTTTAATTATATTAAAAGTATTGCAAGACAGCTCAGATAAAGAATATATTTAGAAAAGAATGCCTGGAAATGCCAAGATGGTGTCATCCCCAAATATATATTTATTTTATTCATGCATGGGATTTTTGGGGTTTTTTTTTTTTTTTTTTTTTGCCCTGTTAACAGTGAAAACTAAAATCATGCTAGTTGTTTTAATTGAGATTTTCATAGTTTCTCTTAGTAAGTTTACTAATTTAAGCCAAGGATAAATATCTCATTTAATTAATTGTGTTTACTCATTTTTCCAGATTTCTATCTACTTTTTTTTGAAACTATAGTCAGAATAATACCCAAAAAAGTATATTCTCCCAGCATTTACATACAGATACATAATTATTTCAGATATGAAGACTACTGTATTTATAATTTGATTTAAAACTACTGACAAGCTTAATTTCTGATACAAACATGAATATGTGTGGAAGCAACTGAATTAATAAGAAACATTTAATCTGTTTTGAAAGGGGCAGGTTTCCCTCTCTGCCTTCTGCTTGGTGTTGCTTGATTTCAGAGTTAACTCAACTTTTAGTTAGGGTGTTACAGTAGGTAGGTAGTCAGACATCAGCAGGGCAGGAGAGACCCACCCCTAGCCCACCAAGAATGTCAGGCAACCATCAGGTGATGGTCAGGCAGTTATTACATTGCCTTGCTAAAATAATAATTGGTTCCAGGAGGCTCCAGGGAAAGGTAGCCTACCAATAGATAGAAATACCTGAAACTGGTGATCAGCAGCTTCCTGAAAAAAAGATCTCAGGAGTTGGGTGAACGGGTTTAAGAAAGTGAACTAAGGGTTAAAATGGTGGAGTCAAAAGTGGCTCAAAGGAGCATGCGTACAACTTCAGTAAACACACCCAGGTTGGGTGCTCCTTGAGCAGTTATAAAAGAGGATGCCACCAACTCCCAAGCCCAGACTGGATCCTCCCCAACCTCCCACCCACAAAGACACGGGCTCAGAAGAGATACCTCAAAGTGTGGGGGTGTTGATATGCTGAGTATTTTGAACTAAAGAAGCAGTCTCAGAACCAGAGTCTGACCTTCTGCCCACCCTCTCACCCCTCTACCTCTTGCCAAGCACAGAGGGCAGCTTTTTCTAAAGTTCCCTCATCTGACTAAGGGAAGTTCCTCTAGAAGGAATGCAATTGTCTTGCATCACCTCTCTATAATCTCATCAAACAGGGAAGATTAACTTGCAGAAATGAAGACTAGAATACACAGCACACTCAGAGCCCAGACAGACTTCGTCCCAGGACATTGTCTGTTCTTAATGCCCATTCATCACTCCTAAACATCATTTACTTTTTCCTCTAAAAGTGCCTACAGACCCCCATTACTTTCTCCCCTATGAAGAAGGGCATATGAGCTTTGAATCTCACGGGGTTATCAGGCACTGTCTCTCTTGTGATGCCCTATGCATATAGTAAATTTATGTACCTTTTCTCCTGTTGATTAGTCTATTGTCATTTCAGTTCTCAGACTCAAATACCAAACCTCAACAGATGTTCTCGCCCAACAAAGACATACTTGGTATACTATCGTCCAAACCTTCACATTCAATTGTCCCATATCCATTCTCCTTAGAATTTCAACATCTCCTGCTTCTACTACAATCCAGATTGCATTGATCCTTCATAGGGAAACCACCTTTGCAAAAATTGTATCAGTGAGAAAAACGGTAACAGTAAGCTAAGCTAACCTACCCACATCTTGCCTTTCCCTTAGTTATTCCTGAGTTATTAGGCCAAGCTAACTTTGGAAAACATTTAAGCAATAGTTTAAATAATAGACCTTGGCCAAAACTTAAGTGCTTCTTGTGAAGCTAGTGGAAGCCTATCAGGCTACGCAGAGGAGAACCTGAGTTCTTCTAAGGTGCAGGCATAAATGATTGTCAGCCATTATTCTGGGGGTTATAAGATGTGCAGTGTCCCCAATTACTCCTGCAAATAACACCACTATTGTAGATTGGCCTTTTGAGATATCTTTCCAGGTTTTTTGCATGTCTGACACCCATGGCTCCACCTGGAATCACCAACCCCACTCCTGTGGCCCCACCCTGAAGTGATTCAGTGCATAGGAGGCCCGATTCAACCCCCTATGATTTCATCTTTGCCCCAACCAATCAGCAGCAGGTGCCTGTCACCTGATGACCTTTACCCTTTTACCCCAAACTGTCTGAAAAACTCCAATCCTATGAATTCTGGACGAGATGATTTGAGTATGAACTTCATCTCCCACATGGTGTGGCTGGCCTGGTGTCTATTAAACTCTTTGTCCATTACAATGCCATGGTGTTTGTTTATGCAGAGGGCAGGAAGAACCCCTTGGGTGGTTACAATAGATTAAATGACCAACAATTTCTGGCCGGGCGTGGTAGCTCATGCCTAGGACTTTGGGAGGCCGAGGCGGGAGATCATGAGGTAGGCGGGCAGATCACAAGGTCAAGAGATTGAGACCATCCTGGCCAACATGGTGAAACCCCATCTCTGCTAAAAATACAAAAATTAGCTGGGTGTGGTGGCATGCACCTATAGTCCCAGCTACTCGGGAGGCTGAGGCAGGAGAATCACTTGAACCCGGGAGGCAGAGGTTGCAGTGAGCCAAGATCAAGCCACTGCACTCCAGCCTGGCGACAAAGTGAGACTCCGTGTAAAAAAAAAAAAAAAAAGAGACCAACAATTTCCATTAAGAACCTTCCATGCCCTCCAGAGTCCCCACTGGTTGAACTCTGGGAGCAGTAGCCTGCACTGCTGAGTCAGCATTCTGCATACATTTTCTTATATAAGTATCTACGTGTTCTGTGGGTATCTCATCTCCTCAACTACTCTGCAAATTTCTCTTCTTATACCTCTGTATCCCTCTTATGGCCTAATAGTGACTTTTACTTGGCCAGTATTTAATAAAAAGTACTATACACACTGATGCGATATTAAAGCCAATCTCTCTCACTTTCTCAGAGAGCCACTAATAGGATATACTATGAGAGACTATAGGACATGCCCTGTGATTCTCTGGTTTTTTTTTTTTTTTTTTGAGACGGAGTCTCACTCTGTCGCCCCGGTTGGAGTGCAGTGGCATGGTCTCGGCTCACTGCAAGCTCTGCTTCCCGGGTTCACGCCATTCTCCTGCCTCAGTTTTCCGGGTAGCTGGGACTACAGGCGCCCACCACTATGCCCGGCTAATTTTTTGTATTTTTAGTAGAGACAGGGTTTCACTGTGTTAGCCAGGATGATCTCGATCTCCTGACCTGGTGACTCCCCCGCCTCGGCCTCCCAAAGTACTGGGATTACAGGCCTGAGCCACTGCGCCCAGCTGATTCTCTGGTCTTAACACTAATGTAGCTACTTGTCCTGAGGATAATATCAAAGGACAAATTCAGTTGATTACAAGAATGGCTTTATAATTTGGCTAAAAGCATCTTGAGAAACAAAAATCACCCTAAAACTATCAGGGCCTTGGGAAATTCACTACTATCCACAATCTCTGCATTCTACTCTGCCTGCCAAAGACTTGTAAGATTTCCACTGAAGGAAAAACTACAGTTGGTAGGTACAATGCCCCACGTTCATGCAGCCAGTTGTCAATCACATTGAAGGAGTTTAGGAAGGAAGGAGAAAACAGAGAAACTTTCTACTTTAAGACTCTTTGCCTAAGAATAGATTTAGGATGATTATCAAAATCTTAAATAAACAAACAAACAAAAAAATCCACAGCTAGTGCTTCAGTATATTTTACCAATATATTTACCGATATTACTCATTGGATAGACTTTGAATCCAAGGAGGAACACAGTAAACAAGGTCACACCAACATGAGAAACCACTCTAAGTTCCTTTTTTCCATTCATACCTCACAGAATTTGATAGAACATAACCAACTCCTGCTTATCTGAACTAATTCAGGCAAAGAGGCATGGGGAATTCACTCCATCATGTGATTCAGATAACAGGTAGAGGCAATTTGACAGGCTTTCCACAATATTTTTTTCTACAGTATATGCTATGTATTTGTCTTTATCATGAACCTCATGACATTGCTTGCTTTATTCATCAGTATACATTAAAATCTGACACAATGTCTTAGTGAATTTGTGTTGCTATAAAGGAGTACCTGAGGCTGGGTAATTTATAAAGAAAAGAGATTTATTTGTCTCATAGCTCTGCATGCTGTACAAGATGCAGGTCACAATATCTGAATCTGGTAAGGGCTTCAGGCTGATTCCACTCATGGAGGAAGGTGAAGGGGACATGATACGGTATGGCTCTGTGTCCCCACCGAAATCTCACCTTAAACTGTAATCCCCACATGTTGAGGGAGGGAAGTGATTGGATTATGGGGGTGGTTTCCACCATACTGTTCTTGTGATAGTGAATTGTCACGAGATCTGATTTTTGTTTTGTTTTCTTTTTTTGCAGATGGGGTTTTGCTGTTGTCGCCCAGGCTGGAGTGCCATGGTGTGATCTCAGGTCACCGCAACCTTTGCCTCCTGGGTTCAAGCAATTCTCCTGCCTCAGCCTCCCAGTAGCTGGGACTACAGGCACGTGCCACCAACTCAGCTAATTTTTGTATTATTAGTAGAGACAGAGTTTCACTATGTCGGCCAGGTTGGTCGCGAACTCCCGACCTCAGGTGATCCACCCGCTTCAGCCTCCCAAAGTGCTGGGATTACAGGCATGAGCCACCATGCTTGGCCTGATCTGATCGTTTTATAAGTGTTAGGCAAGCTCCTACTTCACTCACACTTCTCTCTCCTGCTGCCTTGTGAAGAATGTGTTTGCTTCCCCTTCCACTATGATTGTAAATTTCCTGAGGTCTCCCCAGCCTTGTGGAACTGTGAGTCAATTAAATCTTTCCTTTATAAATTACCCCGTCTCAGGTATTTCTTCATAGCAGTGTGAACATGGACTAATACAGTAGCCAATGTGTGCATAGATTACATGGAGAGAGAGGAAAAGAGAGAGCAGTGAGGAAGTGCCAGACTCTTTCTAACAATCAGCTCTTACAGGAACTTATAATAGAGGAATAACTCATTCATTACCAATCCATTTATGAAGCATCCATCCCCATCACCCTAAAGGTGATCCCATTAGGCCCCACCTCCAACACTGGGGATCAAATTTCTTTTTTCTTTTCTTTTTTTTTTTTTTTTGAGATGGAGTCTCACTCTGTCACAGAGGCTGGAGTGCAGTGGCACCATGTCAGCTCACTGCAACCTCCATCTCCTGGGTTCAAGCAATTCTCCTGCCTCTGCCTCCCAAGTAGCTGGGATTACAGGGACCCACCACCATGCCCGGCTAGTTTTTATATTTTTAGTAGAGTTGGGGTTTCACCATGTTGGCCAGGCTGGTCTCAAACTCCTGACCTCAAGTGATCCACCCACCTCGGCCTCCCAAAGTGCTGGGATTACAGGTGTGAGCCACCAAACCCAGCCTGGGGATCAAATTTCAGCATGAGATTTGGAAGGGTCAAATATATCCAAACCATAGCACACAGAGACAACTCAATAAATGTGCTAAATGTTTAATTAATTAGTGGATACCTAACATACCAGTTGGGACTTTACTTCAAGATGGAGTCATAACAGAACCAGATATACCATATCTGGTACATTTACAAAGAAATATAGATTCAAACGCTGGGATTATATGGTTAAGAAAAAACATCCAAAACTTGGATGTAAAGGGGTAGCAGGACAAGGAAGGACACAATATCCCTTCAATGGCATACTGTATCTTTGTGACCAGGTCTTCCCAAGGATTATTTAATTCTTCAGGAGATCATACCTATATTTGACTTCACTGCTCATTACTTGATCATAACCTAGACACAATGAAGTTACATGTTAAATTGTAGATTTTTGTCCAGAAAAAAAAAAAAAAAAAGAGTCCTAGACACTATTATTTTATTTCTCTGTAGAATACTGACCAACTTTGAATCTAACCTAGCAATCCTTACCTAACATTTTTTTTTTTTTCTTTTTTGAGACAGGGTCTGACTCTGTTGCCCAGGCTGGAGTGCAGAGGCGTGACCTTGGCTCACTGCAGCCTCAACTTCCCAGGCTCAAGTGATCCTCCCAGTATAGCCTCCTGAGTGGGTGGGACCACAGGTGCATGCTACCATGCCTGGCTAACTTTTGTATTTTTTGTAGAGATTGGGTTTCTCCATGTCCTCCAGGCTGGTCTCGAACTCCTGGGCTCAAGCAATCTGCCTGCCTTGGTCTCCAAAAGTACTGGGATTATAGGCTGAGCCATCATGCCTGACCCATTCTTTTTTTTTTTTTTTTTTTTCAGTGCTTATACATACCCAGTTCCAGTTCCTCAAGTGCTCTTAGAACCAGCTTTACCACATCACTGGTTCCCTCATTATTAATTTAAATATATTAATAATTTTTACATAATGATATATGTGTTCATAAAGAATTTGAGAGTCATAAATTTTTAGAAACTATAATGTCCTAGGACAGGGCTTAGCAACCACTGTGATGCTGAGGGGCCCTACTGAGGCACAGCTACAACCTCCTAACCCTAACTTATATAGACATAAGGAATACCTGGGGAAACTAGCAAACAGAATGGTTGGCAGGTAGCTGATCCCAGTCAACTTTTCATGTCCAGCAGGCAAGAACAGAAGGCTGAAGCTAAGGGATAGACCAAGAAGAAAGACAATTCTCCCAAAGAGGAAGTGAAAGAAGAGTAGCTAGAGGAAAGAGTAGACAAGAAAACAGAGAAAAGACTATGAAGAGATGCTGTCATAGTCAAAGGAGCTGATATAACAAAGGACCACAGACTGGGTGGCTGAAACGATGGGAATTTTTTCACAGTTCTGGAGGCTAAAGTCACAAATCAGGTGTCAGCATGCTTGGTTCTGGTGGGAGCCCTCTTTGGGGTTGCACACTGCCTATTTCTCATTGCATCCTCACAGGGCCAAAAGAGTAGGAAACCTCTCTGGGAGCCCATATGTAAGGTCATTAATCCCATTGATGAGGGCCCCACCCTCATGACCTAATCACCTCCTGAGGACCCCTCTTCCTATTACCATCACATTGAAGTTTAAGATTTCAGCATATGAATTTTGGGGGAACACATGATTCAGTCTATAACAGACACATCCATTAGAGGGAGGTAGGAGCCTCAAGGGAGTCTGCTTTGATACTCACACCTTCAGAGAAAGAAATTCCTCATCTCTATAAGAAATGGCTGGACCAGATAATTCTCATGTAGCTTGAACATGAAATTTCCTAATGGTTTCTCTATTCAGTATTTAAAGAGCCTCTTTTTAATTGCATTTTCTCAGTGCCTTTGGGCAATCACGAAAGGCTCTTGCACTCATAGTTCCTCCCAACATTCCTAGTCTGCACCACTTTGTATTTGGATGTATTTGGGCCCAGGAGCTGCATAGATTCCGTTTTCTCAGCCAGGACAGGCTGTGCACCTCCTCTACCATCACACTGGCTGC
Organism: Trachypithecus francoisi; assembly: GCF_009764315.1. NCBI lineage: Eukaryota > Metazoa > Chordata > Mammalia > Primates > Cercopithecidae > Trachypithecus > Trachypithecus francoisi. The sequence goes on along the minus strand of NW_022681474.1, from coordinate 40,511,190 downwards.
TCCCCATGGGACTGTGTCTAACACCAACCCTCAAGAAAGGAACCCTCTCTATCAGGTTAGGAATGAGAACTTCCCCAGAGCTAAGAAACTCCCTTGCTGTTTTTTGCAGTGAAGACTCACAGCTATTCTCACCTGCAATTCTGAGAACCCAAGGAAAGTAAAAATGGTGATTTGATCTACCGACAGGCCGTAAGAGTGCCCACACACCTCCCAGGTGGGGCTGGAACCCGCCTTGATGACCAAGTAAGAGATCTCATTGTCTATTTCATTTTTTGTTTGTTTGTTTGTTTATTTGAGACGGGGTCTTGCTCTGTCGCCCAGGCTAGAGTGCAGTGGCGCCATCTCGGCTCCATTTCATTTTTTAAGTGTCCTGCATACTTGCCTGACTCAAAAAAACCATGGTGCCTCTTGGATATCTATAAGTTGCAGGCAGCTAACTACATTTCCTTCCATGCCTAGGGGAGAGTTTCAACCTCAAACAACTTTATTTAAACAATTTCTTACTTAACATGTTTTTCTCAGTGCTTCAAATCCAATCACTCCCTGCATTGCAGGGAAGAACTGCTACAGGACAAAAAGAACACCACAACCTGTTTTTATTTTAATATATTCCGGGTCTCTCGGCACTGCCATCATTTGGCTGTCAGCCCTGCACTGCCCGAGGTGGCTTCCTGAGCTCTGCAGACAGCCTGCCTCCCCACTAATGGCACTGTTCGGGCAAGGGGGAAATGCAATTTTCCACTCCATTACAAGTACTGTGTAAAAGGACCTCTTTTCCTCAGTGCACACAGATAAGGACCTAATGAAATTCCATTCACTAAGTATTACAATAGCCAACTCCACTCCAAATACACATGTTCCATGTACCCGCCAGGCCTTCCACTCCAGAAGCAATTGACACTGAATGTCCCTGGATTGGATCGCATCAGGATGAAAAACTACAGGTTAAGCAGGGAGAAGGGAAGGTCACAAAGATGGCAGCAGATCCATGTTTTCAGATCTTCCTTCTATCCCTTACACCTGGATGGGGCTTCTTATGGACTCTGGTAGGAGCTTGAAATTCTTGTACAGGAAATAGCAATATTGGGAGAGCCAAAGGACTCCCTAAGAACTCTAGACATCACCATATCCTACAGGAACAGGTGACAAAAGTAAGAGAAGAGGGTAATGTGCTGTTTGTATGTAATATGGGAAGTAAAAACAGATGAGGCTCCTATTGAGGATATGAATGGCATGCAGCACATGAGGGAAAAACTGTTCAAAAAGTAAAATTACTTCTCCATATTCTCCAACCTTAGCCATAACCATTTCCCAATGCGTTTCCCCTTGACTCATGGTAAAGCAGTGTGAACATAATAGAAAATAACATTCTCTTCTTCTTCCCCATTCACAGTGTCAGTACCTTCCTGGTCCCCGGAAGTCCCCAGGTTGTGCTGTGTCCCCCTGCCACTAATATTCTGTATCTACAAGGAGCTCTGGATTTGCCTCACATCAAAACTCATCACTCTCATAACCATTCCCCCACCCCAGCCAGGTTCTACTGTCACCAAATAATTCATGTCACACAAGAAGAATTGGTTATGGTCTAGCTTAATAGCAAATCAGGAGGTCACTCCTACAGATACAATGTCTTGGCATCAAATGATTGTTAATGTTGAAGTTGAAGGTACAGCTGCTATGTGTATGGAATACAGTTTGGGGAATGAAGCCATGAAATCTCTTTAATCATGTCACAATGATGCCCCTATATTGCAGTTGAGCCATGCAACTTAACCATAAGGAAGATGGAAAAATATTCTTATACCATATACATATATACATATTTGTATATATACATACACATTCACATATATAAAATGCATTTATATCATAATACATTTGTATTTTAAAATTTTTCCTTTTCTCCTCATTTCCTACTCTCATTTGCCCCCCCACAAGCAATTGTTTAAGTGCATTTGGTATGGATATGTCTATTATCTGAATTTTTACAAAATATATTTGCTTTTCACTTTCTACCTATTACAAGATAAACAATATTGTCATATGCCACTTCACTTGTTTTAACTGGTGTATAATAGTCCATTGAAAATATATACAACAATTCATTCATTCACTCACTGGTAGACCTTTGGTTTTTAGGTATGAAAAATAGTATTCTAAAGACTTTCCTTACATGTGTCCTATCGAACATTTACACGCCTCCTATTGTACAGTGGAATTGCTCATGTCATAAGCTACATTAATGCTCAACTTTAAAAGAGAAATTTTGCAAAGTATTGTGCCAATCTGTACTCTCCTCAGCAACATAGGAGGGTTCCTGTAGATCTATGTACTCTCCAACATTTGATTTTGAAAAAAAATTTTGCCAGTCTTGTCTATGAAAAATATCTTACATTTCCTTTTTAATTCCCTAGTCACTAATAATGTTGAGAATATCTCTCCACAAATTAATTGTCTATAAATATTTCCTTCTCTGCAAAATGTCTCCATCTTGTGCCTACTTCTCTATTGAGTTATCTGTAGTTTTCTTATTGATTTGTAGGAGTTCTTTAAATACTTTTAATACTGATCCATTATCAATTGCATATAATGAAAAAAATCTACTTTATGGCCAGGCGCGGTGGCTCAAGCCTGAAATCCCAGCACTTTGGGAGGCCGAGACGGGTGGATAACGAGGTCAGGAGATCGAGACCATCCTGGCTAACATGATGGTGAAACCCCGCCTCTACTAAAAAAATACAAAAAACTAGCCGGGCGAGGTGGCGGGCGCCTGTAGTCCCAGCTACTCGGGAGGTTGAGGCAGGAGAATGGCATGAACCCGGGAGATGGAGCTTGCAGTGAGCTGAGATCCGGCCACTGCACTCCAGCCTGGGCGACAGAGCGAGACTCCATCTCAAAAAAAAAAAAAAAAATCTACTTTGTAATATGCCTTTTCAGTTTTTCATTTTTTGTTTTTCTTAGAGACAAGGTCTCACTCTGTTGCCCAGGCTGGAGTACAGTGGCATGATCCTACCTCACTGTAACCTCAAACTACCAAGCTCAGGTGATCCTCCTATTTCAGCCTCCCGAGTAGCTGGGACAACAGGCACATGCCACCATGCCCAGCTATTTTTTTTTTTTTTTTTTTTGTACAGATGGGGTGTTGCTATGTTGTCCAGACTGGTCTCCAACTCCTGGCCTTTAGCAATCTTCCTGTGTTTGGCCTCCCAAACTGTTGGGATTACAGGCATGAGCAACCACATTTGGCCCCTGCCTTTTCTGTTTTTAAAGCTGGTTTTTGATGAGCAAGTTTCTTCATTTAAATGGACCAGAATTAGCAATCTTTTATAGTCAACCCTCTCAATGTTTTTCTAAGGAAATCTTTTTGCTGTTTGTGCATTTTAAATTTATGCAAGTCATATTGTTACTGTGTCATCCTCTTTCTTCTTTCATCCAGTCCCCTATTTCTGAGATTCATTGTGCTATGATACAAACATCTGCTTTGCTGATTCTAATCACTGTGGATAGTCCATGGTATTCACCACATTTTATCAATCTATCCTCACTTACACCCATTTTATAAATCAGGCAACTACAGATCAATTCACAAGAACTTCCTCCTAAATTCTCTTTTCTCAAGAACAACATGGTTAAGTAGAATCGGGACACGGATAACTTCAGAGGTAGAAGAAAAATGATCCCCACTGTGTCCTTTTATAAAGTCAAGTCCTGTCCTGCACTTAAACTAAAAAGGGACTTTGGATTACCCACAAATGTGACAAATGCACACTTTTTTTTTTTTTTTTGGAAGAAAGAATCTACTACTTAGCCCAAATCTTGACAAACAGACTTCATCTCCTGTGCCAACACCTGCCATTTGATAATGGCTATCCAGAAAGCACTGTTGAAAGGATTCTGAGGCTCCTGGAGCTCAGAAAGAAAGCCATCATAGATTAGCAATGTCTGCCAGACGTGGGGATAGCTGCACACATGCCTTGCATTTGCCATCTCAGGTAGAGCAAGGTACACCTTCTCCCATCCCTCAAAACAAGGCTTGCTATGTCCCAGGAGTACAAGAAGAGTCAAACCTGCACATGCTCAGTCTGCTACCTAAAAGGTATTTGCTCCTGAACACTCTCTTCCATGCTCAAGCCCATGTGTAAAAAAGCAAACTGATGAGAGAAACAGCTGAGGCCCAGGTCTTTGAGTTCTACTGACATCCCCCAACCATCACCTTACTACACCATTCTCAACCCAGTGCTCCTCATTTCGCATTTTAACTGCCTGTGAGATGATATTTTGGAATTTGGTTTCTGAAGAACAATAGGCAGGTTGTAAGAACAGCTGCAAAGAAACTGATTTTCTTTCTAAACTTGGGCCCCATTAGTTATGCGGCAGGTGGTTGCATTTAATCTAGGTGGAATTTATGGAGAGCTCTGCTGTTCCCAGCACTTCATTCAACTCCAACAGCAGAAAACAAAAGCCACAAAATCACCAAGTACAGTTCCTGCCACATTGTGAGTGCCCAAGCAAGTGTTGGTTTCCTTTGCTTTCTCATTTTCTTATTTTCCTCAGAGATTTCAGTTCAGATGAGGATATGAGACTTGCTCCCTGCCATAACTATCTAGTCAATAAGTCTTCAGAAATGTCATTACCACTTACCAGGTAAGCTACAAAGTGAGCTATTAAGAAATGATGTTGCAAGGGGACCACAGTGGTCCTTGGTTGGTAGAAGTTATAAGGAGTGAACGGCTTGCATAAAACAAGTGCTCCATAAATATTTGGTTCAAGTGACATCTTACAGTAAAAACACAAAATGTTGGAGTTAGAAGAGATATGGGAGATTATTTAAGCCAATCCTTTCATTGTGCAGATGAGAAAATAGTGATTTTTTAAAATGTTATGTGACTTCTGGGACTGGAACTCTGTTTTCCAACCCCAAGTACAGTAGCCTTTGTGCTATATTATGCTGTATTTTATAGTCAAGCTGCAAGTCTCAGGAGAATTATGCCTGGGAGCATTTAGGTGAAATTCAACTGAAGACCTTCCTGTCTGCCTCACCTCCATGGGCCATGATGTAACATGCAACCCAGGCAGCTGGAATCCAGGCCCTGATCCAGGTAGATGTGCAGTGCCCCTAACTTTGCATGACCTCCACAGGCAATTCCCCCTAGCTATAGTTTTAATTTCTAAAAATTGCTCCACTTAGAGTATCTCTAAATTTTAAAAGCATTACCATTAACAGGTTACCTCAAATTGTTCCTGTCAGCTGGAGCTAGGGGAAGCTACAATGATGTCCCCCCAGTGAATAATAATTTGTTTCAAATTTTAAAGGACAAAACTTATTCTTGGCAACCTCCTGGAGGGAGTAGAACTATTTCCAATGCTCTTTAATACATCTTGAAATAATTTATGAAACTTTACGAATATATTATTTCAGGAATGTGCATTTGCAGTCAAACAAAGAATAATTATTCACTGTTAGAGGAATCCTTTGAAGGGACATTATCTTTCCTTTCATAGGTGATGGCTGAAAGAAACAATGTTTCAAAGCCACTTCCAGGTTAAAAACCTCTACTTAGGAAATGAAAGTTAATTTCATTAGAAAAGATGTTTAATTAACCACCAAGTCTGTAACTGTGCCACTGAGGAGAAATCTCTATGTCATGCATTTGAATTTGAGGAGATTACAAGTAACAGAGATAATTACTTTTCCTTCTCAAATGATACACGTTCTAATTTTATTAAATGGATACAACCAGGGTCTTGGGTAAAATTACCAAGGCAGCATCTTCCATTCACAACTTGATGTGGTCAAGGTGCACCCCCCAATCTCATGTACAGTCTGAATCACCCCTGACAGAGAGATGTGCCTCCAGTAATGAACAGTGGTCTAGATGCCAATGCAAAGCAAGTCTGCAAATTAGCCAATGACATCCTCAAAATCACCTATTTTGTTTTTAAAAAAGCTGTGGCTGTAACTAAAGACATTCAAGGGATGGGAAAGTCTTGAATGTTGCTAAAGATAACAAATGCTCAGTTTGGGATGCGTTTTTGGGGTGAGATGCAAAACAGCACAATTCACAAAATTGTGATCCATCTTCTTCCGTTCATAGAGTACGAGCTCACAAAATTAGGAGGAATGTGAAGTCAGATGTCTGGCCTTGGAACAGTCAGCAATGGTGCACAGAGGGGACTGAAATTATGGACACTGCCTGACTTCTTGGCGCATCCCCCGACCCCCACATAGCTTGACCAAGTCCTAGTTATTGCAAGATCCAAATCACTTCCACCTAGACTGATCTTGATCTTCTTCTATGATTATGAGCAAACTCCTTGGCACGGGATTCCCAATCCATGTGGAAGATTCTTAGTGGTCCCCACAATGTAGTACACAGATTTTCTCAAAGCTAATTTCAATATCTGAAACCAACAAATGACAACAAATAATGCATCCGCTTGCAATAAGATACAAAGGCTGATAAAAACATGAAGCTTCTTTGCCTTTTGGCTGAAATTATCATTAGTTCAGCGTGGACATCCTGGTTATCTCTTTCTTGTTTGCAAGAGGGCTGACTGGCAATATTCATACTTTTATTGGGGTGTGAATGAATTATCGCTCAGCAGATGTACTCTGGCAGATACTTCCCTCCAAAAAAAGGGAGGCCCAGGAGTAGGAGTAATAATCAGAAAAAAAATCTTTTGAGGGTGAAAAATGGACCCAACAGCTTAGCCCTTTCTACTTTTCCATAACAATTTTTCCTCTTTCCAAATTCTCATAGTACCTGGGAAATATAGTTTTGTGTGTGTGTGTGTGTGTGTGTGTGTGTTTTAATTTTTACACCATACAAAAAGAAAACTCTGTTTTGTAAAATCTGTATCCTATGTTAATTCTGTATTCTCCATTGTAATAAAGTTTGGTTTTAAATAATAATCAGTCAACATTTGTTGGTTAATGGACTTGGGCCATGTTTCCTTTTGATAATCTGCAAGATTCTGTGATGCTGATAGTCTTGTTTTCCTGCTGCTGAACCAAGAAGCTAGTGAGCTGGCTCCTTTTTGAACCTTTGCCCCCACACAGGTGATATGTAGGATGTACAATTAAGGAGTGATGAGACAGCAACTTGAGCTGGCCACCAAAAGCTACGTGGAGAGCTCCAATGCCAATTCTGTGCACCAGGGAGAATCTCAGTAGTGATAACCACAGAATATGAGAAATATTTGTGAGACTCTGAAGACATGTACCTTAGCTAAGGATACCTGGGCAAAAGGTACAGTCACAGAGCCAGTTCTCATCAACAGCAAACTAAGGAATTGCTCTTTGAAGCAAACACTGTATTTCTATTTCAGATTTACAGAATCTTCAAGGTTTCCTCTGGTGATATTAAAAAGACACTCCCAACAACTGATGATTCTGTACATGTCAGCCTAGCAAAACCTAAAAACCTATCTTGTGCAAGTCACCCAAGTGACATTTTTGTTTCAGCTCAGCAAACTATAAAGTAAAAAATCTAAAGTACAGTCATTCATTGTTGTAGTCTGAGCAACTGAATTCTCTCTGGCTAGAGGCTCATTGGATTTTATGTGGCTAACTCCCTGTCAAATACTTTTGGATGTGCAGTAAGACTTCTTGAGTAGTCACCTATGTGTCCAGTCTAAAGCAGGGTGGAAGAAAGACTCCAAGAGAAGGCTGAATGTTTCTCATTTGAGAAATTGATTATCTAGTCAATAAGAAAAGACTGGTATATATGAAAAAAAAAGGGGGGAATGTGAGTCAGACACTGTGAGTCAAAGGAATCTGGAAAGAGGAGAGAGCACCAATGACAAGTGCAGTCCAGGAAGTCTTTCCAGAGGAGGCAGCTGGGACCCAGGCTTAGTGAACTGTAGGATGTTTATAGGTGCAGAAAGGGAGTAAGGACATTTTAGCCCAAGATGAGCAAAGACATGGAAGGTGAAAAGTAAAAAAACATGGGGGCTAGAAAAGCAAATGAGTAAGGGGTACCCACATACCCAGGACAAAGGACAAGACCGGTGAATGTGTTGGACTGATGGAAACCCTCCAACCAGAGCAGAGGAGACTGTCTGTGAGTAGGTGAGCCAGAGGTTACAAAGGTTATCACATGCAGAAGTTTCCAAACCACTTTTAAGCAACTTTTAGAATGAAACTCTTAGACATCCAATAAATAAATTAAAGCAGAACCTTCTCCTCCAGATGTCCCCACCCTCCAACACACATACACAGTGGAGTCCCTGATGTACCTTTGACGAATCCAGGAGAACAAAGTTTGATAACTGCTAAGGTCTAATCTCCTCCTCATTTGTTAGAGATGGGGAGAAACTGAGTCCAAAGAAATCAAGTGACTTCATAGAAGGGTGATGAATCTCTGCAATCCTGGTCATTTTCTATTGCCCTCTTTCTTCCTCTCGCTCCTACCCCCTGCACCACCACTGCTTCCACTAACCCACAAATAACTGTCAGCAATAATATTGGTTACCGCCATTTCAATATATATATCCCAAACATCTGCTCACATCTTTTTATCTCTATGGATACAATTTCAGCATCCTTGATTAAAAATTAATTCAATAGATGTTTACTGAGCACTTACTATGTACAGTACACTCAGAGGATGAGTCAGACTTGGACCCACCCTTCAGAAACACTGGCAAGCAGGAAAAAAAGAAGTGTGAACAGGGTGGGTAAACTGCTGAATTATGTATTTGTGATTCTTTGCTACTTTGCATTCCATTCATACTTTTAATTCGAATGCAATCATTACTTAGCTGGAGGACTGCCTCTTCCCCCACCTCCACCCCCTGCTTGTTGTAGTAGCAGGGCTTGAAACCATGGTATAATTAACATAATTAAAGTATTAATAAAGATTGAAGGGGTTGGACACTGTGTGAAATGCTTAATTTTGTGTATCTTTAGCTGATTGAATGTTTAGGTTTGCATTTCAGCTGTCACCCAAATTATGTGTAATTAAGCCAAAGCTCGGATCTGCCTGTCTCATACCCAGTGCGGATGGCAGACAGATCTGATTCTGGGGAGAAGGTGGTAAATCTGCCCACTCATTTGTAGCTATGCGCTTTCACACTTTTTATGCATCTCCTGCCTTTTCCCAGTGCATTCATCGATCAAATTATCCCATTAGCATGGAATGAAGAATAGATAGCTACAGCGGAAAATAAGTCAAATGCTTTCAAACTATTCCCTGGCTCCTACTCCCCACCCCAACATCCTGCCATCTCTCCCTGGATACTGTCCCCATGTGCTAGTGCTATAGGACACTCTCTCTCAGAGTACACACAATGGATGTTCATACAGGATTGTATGTGACACATCAGCAATGGAAGCAGCCACAAATCCAAGGGGCTGGCTCCATGTTCAGAGAGACACCTTCCTTTGGAACAAAAATCATTTAAAGAAGTCATTCACAAGACACTTTAAGAAGAGATCAAATCCTTATCTTGATATTGAAGGAGATACCACTCAACGCAAGGACCCCAGAAATCAATCACTATATACAAAAGAGCACTGCAGGTGTTTGTATGGATCATGGTAACATCCAATCCCTCACAGGAGCCATGGATGACGTACAATGTACTCATTCTCATGCCGTCCATCCAGAGAGAGAAGAAAACACCCCCCAACAGAAGACGAAGCCTGGAGGGCAACACGAGCAGCAAGTTCTTGGCAGGCCACAGCAGTCACACAAGGAGACAACCCACATGGGGAAGCCTGGGTCTGAGCTGGGCCTGGAAAGATGAGTCAGATGTATCCAGGAGGCTGTGAGGAGGGGAACATGACTGAGAAAACGCTCAGAGGCACGGAAGCAGTCTGTTTTTAGGAGAGAGTGACTCTCCTTAGCTTATTAGGGGAGATGGTTTGTATGAAAGGCAAGTTTTATTTTTATTTTATTTATTTATTTTTGAGACAGAGTTTCACTCTTGTTGCCTAGGCTGGAGTACAGTGGGTATGATCTCAGCTCACTGTAACCTCTGCCTCCTGGGTTCAGGCGATTCTCCTGCCTCAGCCTACTGCGTAGCTGGAATTATAGGTACCCACCACCACGCCTGGGTAATTTTTATTTTATTTTATTTTTTTGAGAAAGAGTCTTGCTCTGTGGCCCAGGCTGGAGTGCAGTGGCTTGATCTTGGCTCACTGCAACCTCTGGCACCCGGTTTAAGCAATTCTCCTGCCTCAGCCTCCGAAGTAGCTGGGATTACAGGCACGTGCCACCATGCCCAGCTAATTTTTGTATATTTAGTAGACACGGGGTTTCAGCATCTTGGCCAGGCTGGTCTTGAACTCCTGACCTCATGATCCACCCACCTTGGCCTCCCAAAGTGCTGGGATTACGGACATGAGCCACCGCACCAGGCCTAATTTTTGTATTTTTAGTAGAGACAGAGTTTCACCATGTTGGCCAGGCTGGTCTCAAACTCCTGACCTCAGGTGATCTGCTCTCCTCGGCCTCTCAAAGTGCTGGAATTACAGCTATGAGCCACCACACCCACCGGAAAGGCAAGTTTTAAAAGCAAGGCTGAGGTAACACCAGTGCTGAGGGCCTGGAAAGCCACACTGGCAGAGTGTGGTGAAGGGGCCTGGGAAAAATACGGGACTGGTAGTCCGGATATGCACAGGCAGAGGGGAGGACATACCTGATGGGTTGGTTTTCCATGGCTGCTCTAACAGATTGCCCTGGGCTTAGCTGCTGAATGCAATGCACATGTGTTATCTCCTGTTTCTGAAGGTCAAAAGCCAGTGGGCACAGCTGGTTTCCCTGCCTTGAGTCTGACAAGGCCAAAATCAAGGTGCTGGCTGGACCAGGCTCTGGGGTAGACTCTGTCCCTTCTTAGGACAGGTTGCTGGTAGAATTCAGTTCCACTGGGCTCTAGGATTGAGGTCCATGTCTCCTTGCTGGCTGCCCTGTGATTAGTCCCACTTCATATTTTTTATCCCAAAATACTCATAAACTTTTGTCCCCCAATTTCCAATTTAGGGGTTCTTTAAAATGGAGCAGAGTATAAAGACCCTTGAAAGGAAAACTGAGCACAGGCTACTTTAGATTATACAGTTCTACCTTTCTTGTTTTAAGCTCTCTTGGCCTGCTCTCATATAATTTGTTGGCTTTTTTTTTTTTTTTTTTTAACTCAGTAACATTCCTTCATGAAATTTTTCCAAAGCATTTAACTAAGCGATCATAAAACTGACAGCTCTTTAGTCTTGTACCCATAGTTCATTGGTTTACATAATATTTAATTGAACTATGTTTACCAATCTTGTACAACAAAAACTGGCATAAACAAGTTTGGGAATAAACGTAACTTCATCTTGGTGAGAGCAGATGAGTATGGAAGGTCTAGAGGGAGGCGCCTCCTCACTGGGGGCAGGAACACCAGTGGACATACTTTTTCTTTTTGTTTTTGAGATGGAGTCTCGTTCTGTCGCCCATGCTGGAGTGCAGTAGCCTGATCTCAGCTCACTGCAACCTCTGCCTCCTGGGTTCAAGTGATTCTCCTGTCTCAGCCTTCCAAGTAGCTGGGATTACAGGTATGCGCCACCACAGCCTGGCTAACTTTTGTATTTTCAGTAGAGATGAGGTTTCACCATGTTGGCCAGGATGGTCTCAAACTCCTGACCTCAGGTGATCTGCCTGCCTTGGCCTCCCAAAGTGCTGGGATTACAGGTATGAGCCACTGCACCCGACCACCAGGGAGCATATTTTATGGAGGGGACAGAGGAGCTGGAGAAGGTGAGATGATCCCATTGGATAGATGGGGGTGGATAAAGAGGGCTTCCACTAAACAGGAAGTGACTCACACAACTATGTGCGGAAGTCACACACACTGGGCATTGTTTTAAAATAACCACCCCATCCCCCAACCAAAAATAAATACATAAGTCAGTAATAGTATGGCATGTTTCTCAACTAACAGGACAAAGTTAAAGGCAAAATGGCAGCTCCCACTCCCAGCCCCCTTCCCAGGGCTTCACAGGCATAGGATCCCTGAACTAGTTGAGTCTTGTGGCAGTGGTCCTCAATCTCAGAAACAGAGTGCCTTAAAGGCTAGTTGGAGCTTGAGAAAGTCAAAATCGACCAGATAAAGGCATCTAATTGTGGTCACTTCCCCCTGGTAAAGTGTATCTAAAACAGCTCACTGTTCAGAGCAAGTGTTTTGATCAATTATGTACAATGGTAGGTTAGCACCTTCATGGGTTTCCCTGGCTGATTCATTACCCCTGTTGTGGCACAGAGTAGCATTTCAAAGTACCAATTAGTAAGTCAGACAGGCTTGAGTTTGAATCCCAGCTCTGCCTGACCACCTTGCTGTGAGCAAATTACTTCACCACCACGAACTGCAGTTTCCTCCATATGAAACAGAAATGATGGAGCCTATGTTTACAGAATTGTCGTGGCGACTGAATGCGATGATGTGCATAAAGCAGTTTCTGTAGAGCGTTTGGTGCATAGCAAGCCCTGGAGAAATGGGCACTGATCCTTTAAGGAGATAGGTTGGCTCTGATTTGGGAGGGGTGGAATTTAGCCACAGGGAATGTTGTCCAACCTCAGTGCAGGGGCTGAATGAGAGTCTGGGGCAATCCGGGGTATGCCAGGCATAAGAGGGGAAAGTGGTTACTGGATAGTCCCAGCTCCCTTGACAATTTTGCTCAGTGCTGACCCAGTCTTTAACTTGGGAGCCTCATGAATCCAGAAACTTATGATTAACACAGCCCACACAGCTGCCTGGAAGAACGAGAACTTCCCGGAATCCTACAAAAGGCATTCACAGCCAGTTCACCTGTATTTTCATGCAGTCACGCAACAGATATGGATTACCTGCCTGCTCTGTGTCAGGGGCTGAGGACACAGAGGTGATCACAAGGGGTCCAAGATCCTCAAGGAGTTCCCAGTCCAGAAAGAGAAATAGACATGCATACTTTCCTGTACTACTGTAATTCATTAGAGGCATAAGTAAACAGAAGGTACAGTGTCTAATCCTACCTGGGGAAAATGAGGAATGTTTCCCAAAAAAGCTGCCATGTGAGCAAGGTGACAGGTGTTTGATGTGTGAGGAGAGAAAAAGCATTCCAGACAGTGGGACAAGCAAAGGATGGTAAGAGGTTCCAATCTATTCTGAGAACAGTGAGAGGGTCAGGGTGGCTGTGATGGTTAGCAGCTGGGGATGAGGCAGCACAGTCCCACTGCTGAGTTCAGCTCCTGGAGGTTAAAATCCCTTCTCTTAGGTCATCATCTACAAAAATCAAAAAACCAATTCAGATGCGTCTTTTGATCAACGGGAGGAAGGAGAGAATGCATGCCTTTCCTGATACCAATGGATGATTATTTAGGCGAATGCTTCTTGAGTTTCATGTGCATATGGGTCACTTGGAGGTTTTGTTAAAAGGTGGATGCTGATTCAGTAGGTCTGGGATGGGGACCTCGGTGATTCTGCATTTCTGACAGGCTCCCAGGCAATGCCAATGTTGCTGGCCCATGGACCCCACTTTGAGTAGCAAAGATCTGCCTATCTTACCACCAACCAACTTCCTCCAAGAGTCACTTTGAGACAGGGAGGCCCAGCATCTCTACACTGGTACAATCCACCCACTGGAATGGTTAAATGAAGCACCATTCTCTGTCATCTCGAGCATACTGACAATTTCTCCTCAACCTCCTCCCCTTCGCCCCCTCACAAAGAAAAGTAATTTAGGGAAAAATAATCCTATATTTTCTAACTTTCTCAGTAGCATTATGATTCAGACAGTTCTCCAAACGTTCCCACCCTTTATCAATTTGGAATGTGAATGAGACATCTGACCCAAATTTCCCAATTTCCTGTAGTTGAGCCACAAGGTAGAAGTCTGAACATTCTCACTGAGCAACTCTTTGGATTTCCAGTTGCAGACAGAAAAACATGATTCTCTTTCATTTTAAGCCATTAAAGTCTGGGAAACTTTACTTCACATTACTGAACTTGGGATCAAACAAAATTGCCTGGGGTGGATGATGGGGTCTGTTTAAAGAATTGAATCCACCTTGAAACCCAGGATATATCCTTCTTTATCTGGAGAGACACAGAAGAGGTAGACACCCCTTCTGGTCTGCCTTTTCACCCCAAGATTTAGGTGAAATATGCTCTTCCAGGTCCAACAACCTTTGTCCTAAGCCCCCTCTGGAGGGACATCACAGCTTTCCAGAGAAAGTTACTTAGGAAGAGGTGACTTTTCCTCTCTTTTTTAAGTCTGCTCTTGAGACCTAGGCATCATCTACCACCTCTGGCAGTTAAGAGGATCCCAGGGTTGCTAGGGGCCTCTCTCTCCCTTTTCTTAAGTACTATGAAAATGACTCCTTATTATGTGGGACCCTCATTTGTCAAATACATCACTGTCATGAGGGATGTCATGAGTATGTCACTGTCATATCAGACGCTGCCAGTAAATTCCAGAAGCCAAGGATTCTCCTGATTTTTCTGGATCTCTTATAATGTTCATCATTCTTCCAGCCACAGAATGCTCAAAAACCTACCATCTTCATTTATGGTGGAGGATGGCAGCTCAAATAACATTTTTCTGGAAAGGAAATAGCCCTATTTTTTTTCTCATTCAACAATTAAGCCCTAGATTGGGACCTTGGGACACCCCAAACTTAAGAAACAGATGTCAGGTTCCGGCTTTTCTAGAACATTTTAGAAGAGGCACAAAAGAAGTGGTGTATCTTAGGGAAAGAGCTCTGGACCTACAATTGGGGATTAGTCCTAATTTTCCCTTATACTATCTGAGGACATTGGGTATATGATAAAACCTTGTGGCCTCACTTTCCTCATTTGCTATTTAAAACCTGTGTCTTGTTTCCCTGCAAGAGCTGGATAAATTAAAGAAGTTAAGCACCTTAACACTAACGTCTGGAACAAATGAAGAAAATAAGAAGGTAGTGGATAGGTGGGTGAATGGTCACATAGAGAGATGAGTGGACAGGCATATGGAATAGAGATAAGTAGACGGGCACATGGAGAGATGGGCGGATGGGTACATGGAGAGGTGGGTGGATGGGCACATGGAATAGAGATGGGTGGATGGGCACATGGAATAGAGATGGGTGGACGGGCACATGAAATAGAGATGGGTGGATGGGCACATGGAATAGAGATGGGTGGACAGGCACATGGAGAGACATGGGTGGATGGGCACATGGAATAGAGATGGGTGGATGGGCACATGAAATAGAGATGGGTGGATGGGCACATGGAATAGAGATGGGTGGACAGGCACATGGAGAGACGGGTGGATGGGCACATGGAATAGAGATGGGTGGACAGGCACATGGAGAGACGGGTGGATGGGCACATGGAATAGAGATGGGTGGACGGGAACATAGAGAGATGGGTGGAAAGACACATGGAGAGATGGGTGGAAAGACACATGGAGAGATGGGTGGACGGGCACATGAAATAGAGATGGGTGGATGGGCACACGGAATAGAGATGGGTGGATGGGCATATGGAATAGAGATGGGTGGATGGGCACAAGGAGGGATGGGTGGACAGGCACATGGAATAGAGATGGGTGGATGGACACACCGAATAGAGACGCATGGATGGGCACATGGAATAGAGATGGGTGGACAGGCACATGGAGGGATGGGTGGACAGGCACATGGAATAGAGATAGGTGGATGGACACATGGACTAGAGATGCGTGAACGGGCACATGCAATAGAGATGGGTGGACGGGCACATGGAGAGATGGGTGGATGGGCACATGAAGAGATGGGTGGCCCAATACCTATCAGGGCAAGAATAGAGATTTACTTTGTTTTGTTTTACAAAGTGTCTCCTGCCATAAACCCAGTAAGTATTTCACAATGTCTTCTCTGAATCACCAAATCTCAAAGTCCTAAATTTACAACCAAAAATTAAATAACTATCTTTCCAAATTATAGTCTTCCTGACAGAGATTAAAAAATACTTTGGGCCAGGGACAATGGCTCATGCCTGTAATCCTAGCACTTCAGGAGGCCAAAGCAGGAGGCTCACTTGAGTCCAGGAGTTTGAGAGCAGCCTGGGCAACACAGTGAGTGAGACACAGTCTCTACTAAAAAAAAAAATTTAAACCCTTTGGAATTATTTGTTCCATTCTTCTCATTTTACAAATGAAGAAGCTGAGTTCAGAGAAGAGAAGGGATTTGTTCGAGTTGTTAAACTCACAGGGAGCACAGCAGATGAGATTCTACCAAGTTGGGACTTCAAAATGTCCAGTCACTTTCTCATGGATCCCACTGTCTCCACAAAAAGTACTCATGCTCTCTGGCATTAGAAAGCATTTCCATTCTTCTGACCAAGAGCTCAGCATAGGGCTGAGTTTTTTTTTGTTTTGTTTTTGAGACGGAGTCTCGCTGTGTTGCCCAGGCTGGAGTGCAGTGGCCAGATCTCAGCTCACTGCAAGCTCCGCCTCCCGGGTTTATGCCATTCTCCTGCCTCAGCCTCCTGAGTAGCTGGGACCACAGGCGCCCGCCACCTCGCTTGGCTAGTTTTTTGTATTTTTTTTAGTAGAGACGGGGTTTCACCGTGTTAGCCAGGATGGTCTCGATCTCCTGACCTCGTGATCCGCCCGTCTCGGCCTCCCAAAGTGCTGGGATGACAGGCTTGAGCCACTGCACCCAGCCGCTAGGGCTGAGTTTTTGAAAAGTAAACCACTGAATACCATTTACCAAAGAGTAGTTCTTTATCAATGGCAGGAAAATAGAGAGATGTGTTTCCAATTAGTCAGAGAAAGAACTCAGCCACAAATGCCTTGCCATTTAGTGTTGCTAAGCTGGTGATTTCTCCCCAAAGCAGGGAACGCGGATAACTGTCATCATCCTTTCTGTTATTTGCATCCAAAGAAGTCACACGTGTCTCAGCAATGTGAAATATTCTCTTTCATCTGCTTGAGAATTATCATTTAGTGTCCGCTCCTTCCTCCAGATTGCACATCATTAAGTTCCCCTTCCATGAGCTAACTCCTTGACACAAACTTTCATGGAAAGTAATATGTTTTAAAAAGAGAAAATCATTAAAGAGGGGTTTAGCTTTCCTTCATTCTGCAGTCCTTTTTCTAAAGGGCTCCTGACTGCCAGATAGCTTTCTCTGGGCACAAAAGAGTCCTCTTCATTTTGGTGAACACACACCTGATAAAGCTTCATTAAAATTATTTTCCAAACAGAAAACTCCAGCATCCGGATTCCAAATATATGCATGCATTTCTAAAGGGAAACCTGACAAGGAGAAGTTACATGCACACCATTAACAAGTCAGAAAAGCCCTGACTAAGGACAATCTTCCAATTCATTAATGCCAAGCCGTCTCATGGAGGAAGTCAGGGAAGGAAACGCCTCAGTGAAGAGAAAGTATCTCCTGGGTTTTCAGGGCATTAGAACTTCACTCAAAAAGTTTGGAAGGAAATGAAAACTTGATGTGGCAGTGTAGTAGACTGTTGTGGTAATGGCTCTCAATCTGTTCAAAACTCCCTGTATCTGTGTCCCTGGTGATTTCTCGCCAAAACAGTCCCTTCTCATGTTGACTCCGGGCTTGGCCACATGACTTGCTTTGAGCAATAAGACAGTATCCAACGTGACAGAGGCAGACCTGAAAGGTACGGGGCTTGTTCTTTGCTGCTCACGGAACTCTGAAGCCACCATGTGAACAACACTGAGACTAACCTGCTGAAAAAGGAAAGGCCATGTGAAGAGAGACCCCAGCCATATAAGCCATCCTAGGGTCCCCAGCTGAGACCAAAGACCTGTGAGGGAGACAAGACAAGAAGAGCCAGGACTACTCTGAGTCCAAAGAACCATCCAACTGAGTACAAATTGCCAATGTGCACAACTGAGAACTAAAGAAATATTTGCTGTTTTAAGTCACTAATTTTGGGGAGTAGTTTTTTACCCAGCAAAAGCTAATTGACACAGCAGTTCTGAAGCTCTCGGCAGAAATATTGGCACCACTTTTACATAGGTTATTGGTTGATTTCCAAGGGCTACAAAACTTCTGACCTGAAAAATATTTGACACTAAGTCCACAATATCCTCAGCAAATCATGAAAAATGTATCCAACAAAATAAGAGATGAGGATGAGATACGGATGCAACATAACAGGCTCTGAGCTCTACTCTAAGAACACTGTAACAATTATGGCATTGTGGCTAACAAGGACTCAGACATACCCAACAAGCTGGCCAATGGATTTGGAAGAAGCAGAACTTGGTATGAGACCCAGCTCTGGTGCTTACAAGTCATGTGACATTCCACAAATCATTTTAGCTCTCTGTATCTTTCTTCAATAATAATATAGGGCCACTCCGGGCATGGTGGCTCACACCTGTAATCCCTACACTTTGGGAGGCCAAGGCGGGCAGATCACGAGATCAAGAGTTTGAGACCAGCCCTGCCAATACGGTGAAACCCCGTCTCTACTAAAAATACAAAATTTGCCAGCCATGGTGGTGCATACCTGTAATCCCAGCTACTTGGGAGGCTGAGGCAAGAGAATCACTTGAACCCGGGAGGCAGAGGTTATGGTGAGCCAAGATCACACCATTGCACTCCAGCCTGAGCAGCAAGAGCGAAACTCCGTCTAAAAATAAATAAATAAATAAAAATAATAATACTAATAATATGGGGTCACTAAGCATTAGGAAAGAAAAAAATAGGCCGGGCATGGTGGCTCACGCCTGTAATCCCAGCACTTTGGGAGGCCGAGGCAGGCAGATCACCTGAGGTCAGGAATTTGAGACCAGCCTGGCCAACGTGACGAAACTCCGTCTCTACTAAAATACAAAAATTAGCCGGGCGTGGTGGCAGGTGCCTGTAATCCCAGATACTCAGGGGGCTGAGGCAGGAGAATCACTTGAACCTGGGAGGCACACACTGCAGTGAGCCGAGATTGTGCCACTGCACTCCAGCCTGGGGAACAAGAGTGAAACTCTGTCTCAGAAAGAAAAAAAAGAGAAAAAAGAAAAAATATACAGGTGAAAGCAATTGGTAATATGGAACATGCTAGCCAATATCAAGTATAATTTTTATGATGAAGTTGATTAGAAATAAGACTATTGCTACTGGTGAAAACGCAAGAAATAAGACTTTACAGCATGCTGTTTGTAGATGCCTACAAACCCACATGACCATCCCACCCCAATCCCCTCTTGTGCAAGTAATAAAAACTCATCCAACTAGATTAGTGAAATGCCATCAGAATTTTAAGACAGAGAACTTTTATGTTTGTGAACCATACTATAAACTGGCAAAAAGTAGACATGAAAGGCATTTGCTGTGGTAAGAAACCCTGTGAATTGTTTAGTAATTAGCATAATCACTCTCTAATGTTCTATCATTAGTTCCGTTAAACATGCACACATGCAGATGTATGCATGCCATATTTTTAAAATGAGGTCTAAACTGGGTGCAGTGGCTCAGGTCTGTCATCCCAGCACTTGGGTAGGCAGAGGCAGGAGGATTGCTTCAGTTCAGGAGTTTTAAGACCAGCCTGGGAAACATCGTGAAACATCATCTCTACTAAAAATAAAAAAAATTAGCCAGGCTTGGTGGCATATGCCTATAGTCCCAGTTACTTGGGAGGCTGAGGCAGGAGGATCACCTGAGCCTGGGAGATCAAGGCTGCAGTGAGGCAAGATTGTGCCACTGCACTCCAGCCTGAGGGACACAGTGACACTCTCTCAAAAAAAATTTTTTTGAAGTGCAGTCTTACTCCACATATGTTTACAAAGTATTTTTAATTGATCACTGTACCATACTGATACTGTAAAATCAGAAAGAAAGAGGTTTCAATGTGCGTCATATGTTGTAGATTCCGGATATTTTAGAGCATGTGAAAAAGCAGGGTAGGGCTAATGCACAAACTCTGTCTCAGCCAAACTCCTGTGTCTGCCAAGATCCTGGATTAAAACTCAATAATGGAGATAGCTTCCCAATTTGTTAAAGGATAGCACTATTTCAATTTTATGACTGTCGTCTAATCATTTTTCTTACACCCTCAGTGCCTGTGACTATTGTCTCTGAGAGAATGTGCGGTAAGATAGCACTTCAGAGTTGGCAGAAAATGCCATATTTAGCTGTTTTAAGTTTGGGTTAATACTAACAATGGTCTCCACGTAGTGCATACTTGCCACATGGCTGTCAAGGATACAAATAAATGCTTGTGGTTCTAAGCCTCGGAATGGTTCTGCGAGATAGACACTTAAATAGTATCCCTACTTTTAGGATAAGGGAAAGGAGGAATAGAGAAGTTAAGTAACATGTACAAGGTCACACAGCCAGTCCATGGAGGAAATGGGAATTCCTCTAGGTTGCCTAACTCTAGGGCCTGTGCCCTTAAACCAGGGCATATGAAATCCATGGTATCACTCAAGAAACACCATAATTTTCAAAAGCCCTGCTTCTTGAACATGTTTGAGAACCCCTAGATTTGTGACCTGGTAAAAACAGGACCATTATCATAGAGTTTGACATAATGCTGGCTTCATGAATATGAAGTTCCAAAACAAAATTTAATATTAGAACGACACAGATGACATCTGTATTTTTAGGCACACATTCACACACAAATACACACACACATACACATCCCATACCCTATAGCTTAGTCATTTTACTAGATAACCTGCCTAGATTTATTTTATTTTGGCTGTGAATGAAGATATTCCTCTTCCAATTCAATAAAAAAGCACAACAGAGCCATAAATACAGAGATGAATGTTAAGAATTCAACCGTTTGATGGCATTAATTCAAAGAACTGATTAAAGAGTCTTGATACAATGGTAGAAATCGGTTTGATTTATTACGCTACATCATCACAAAATCTGCACAGAGTAGGGAAAAAAATTAAACCTGTCACTTTAAAGAAATACACTCTACAATAAAGGGAATGAGGAAAAAGAACACCTAGGATAATTTATAAACATATGCATAATCTGGATAAACCAGCTCACAACTGGATAGTTCATTCCTCCAAGTCTGTGATTGGGGGCAGCTCCTCCTTCATTCCACCCTCCGGCTTTCAATTAGGAGAGTAATATTGCTTTATGACTGTTTCTCCTCAACCTAGAATAGGGTGATGCAAAGACCTGTAAGTTATAAACCCTGCTCAGCAATTAAGCAGGCCATTAGTCTTCTTCAGCATTATAACATCATGGTGCTCAACTGCTCTGTCCTGACACATGGCCATGGCTGAGTGTGACAGCCAAAGGTTCCCGGCTTCAGATGCTTGCACTCTGCTTCAAGGGAATGGAAAAAGCCTTTGTCCAAAGAATGCCAAGAGAAAACATGCTAAGACTCTTGCTCCTCAAAGTGTGGCCCATGGGCCTTCTACCCCAGCACCACCTGTGAGTTTGTTAGAAATGCAGTCTTGCCTCCACCCCTAGACCCACTGAATCAGAATGTGAGTTTGACAAAATCTCCAGGTGGTTTCTATGCACAGTAAAGTTTGAGAAGCACTGTCCTAGGCTTCAGATGACAACCAAAGCATTCCATTCCAGGAGCACTGCTCTAACTGCAAGGTAGGTGACCAGCAAGTTAAGAAAGCAGAAGTTTTGGAAGAAATGGTTGACGGTGGGCCTGGAAAAGCTTCACCTAGAAGGATATGGTCTTACTGAATCACTTTTAAAGATTTGCAAGACCTCATGTAGCCTGGGATCAAGGTCTACTTCAGGAGGCCCCAGGGAGAAAGACTGTGTAGTTTAGACCAGAATTTCTCAGCAGTGGAACTACGAACGTTTTGTTTTGTTTTCTTTTGTTTTTTTGAAATGGAGTCTCTCTCTGTTGCCCAAGCTGAAGTGCAGTGGCCCAATCTCAACTCACTGCAGCCTCTGCCTCCTGGGTTCAAGCGATTCTCCTGCCTCAGCCTCCTGAGTAGCTGGGATTACAGATGCATGCCATCATGCCCGGCTAATTTTTGTATTTTTTAGTAGAGATGGGGTTCACTATATTGACCCGGCTGGTCTTGAACTCCTGACCTCAAGTGATCCACCTTCCTTGGCCTCCCAAAGTGCTAAGATTACAGGTGTAAGCCAACATACCCGGCCACTACTGACATTTTAAACCAGCTAATTCTTTATTGTGGAAGAGCTGCCCTATGCACTGCAGGATGTTTAGCCATATCCATGGCTTCTACTCACTAAATATTAGTGTCTCAACCAATCCCCAGGAGTGAAAATCGATAAGGTCTCCAAACATTGCCAACTGTCTCCAGGGAGATAAAAATCACTCCCTCTTGAGAACCACTGGCTTAGTAGTTCGTATGAATCAATTCAATGGCATGACGGCTGAAAATGAAATGCAATAATATAATGAATAGCACCGTCCCCAATTATAAAAATAGTATAAGCAGAAGGTCAGATGGAGGAAGGCAATGATCTGTATTCTGTCCTGATCATTCCTTCATGTACTACTAGGCTCAGTTCTGGCCCCACAGTCATTAAAGCAAAATAAAATAATTTTTAAAACCACTGGTTAAATTAACTATGTTGATATGAAAGCATTAAAGATAGAGATGTATTGGGGAACCATGTCATATGAGGGCCAACTGAGGAAACTGTTATGTTAAATATGGAGATGAGAAACATACACCAGGTGTCTTCCAATAGCTAAAGAATCATATGAAAGAGGAATCAGACCAAACTCCACATGACTTCAGGAGGTAGACCCAGTGATGTTACAGCTCACTGGATATTAAAAAGAGAAAGGACCATTTTACAGTCAGAGCTGCCCATAGAGGAAAGGGTCACACCATAAGGTAGCCAGGACCCTACCACCAGAAGACAATGCAAGATGTAGCTAGGTGTCACACAGGTACAGAATGGACCCTGTGCTAAGTTGAAATATGGCAAGATCATGCATTCATGCCATCATTCATGCATTCAGCACATATTTATTACACGTTAGGTATAATGCAATTGCCTGTATGTAATGAACTACAGAATTGCATGTTCTAAGGTGAAATAGAATTGGTCTTGACCTTTTAGGAGTTCACAGAGAGGTTAAATGGAGAACGCTTAATGATCAAGGCACAGTTAAGTGGGATGGAGCAGGGATCTGGCCCAGGATTATGTCCTGTTCTGTAATAACTGGCCACTTGATAAATCTTCCTGAATGGCTGGTACAGGGCAAGGCAGTGTTAAGGAAGTAGCACAGGGAGAGATCACTGGAGAAGGAGCAGATTTGGACTCTTTTCCGGCCACGTGGCAGCTCTGAAAGCATGGTCAAGCCTCAGGTGGATGAGAACATTTCTAGTTCAGGATTTAAAGTGAACAGAGATTTCAATTATGCTGCTGTGGAGTCCCTGCTCTCTGAGAGCTTCTAATTGTGCAGGGCACAGCCCAGGTCCTAATATTGAGTAGGTACTCCATGTTTGCTGAAGAAATTACACACTAAGCATCCCATAAGCAAAGAGGGCCCAATGTGAGCTTTCTCCTTGTGGTGGGTAACGATGTCCTAGCTCAAGTAAATACTAAATGTTTCACTTCCTGTTAATTCATTTTGCTAGTCGGCAAAACAGAGCTGTGCAGTTACTTAAAAGAAAATAGCTACCACCAGTACAATTCTTAGTAACTCAGGCCTCACCTTGGGCCAACAATGAAAAGGTCCTCTTAGCTGAACACTAATTATCATCACAGGGACACAATTAACTATCGTTTTCATGCAAATGAAGGATCTAAACCCAATTTAAACAGTGTTTTGTTTTTTCTTTTAATGTGGCACAATGCTGACAAGGAGACCAAAGTAAATGTCTCCATGTGTCTTTAATAATAACCTTAGAGGAAGACATATTTTATCCTAAAAGAAGTGGGTTAGTCACATGACCCTACTGAGCAAGTATTAAAACAGCTGTTCTATGCATAGAATAACATTCCTTTAATTTACTGTGTTTGCTTTTTAGACCCTATTTTGTTTTTCCATTTTGAAGAACTAAATGCCCCAGATGAATCAGTCAACAATATGTTGGCTGCTCTCACATTCAGCCTTCTGCTGTTTTATAATAGAACCCTTATCTTATTTCAAGAAAAGAATGACAAACTTATAGCTGCAAATGCTAAATTTACGGGGTTCTTTGTGGCAGGCATTACTGAGAACAGGGCTAAGGAAATAGGTAAGACGTCCTGGAAAGAAGAAACCTCCATAAATACAAGGCCAGGCCTCAATTTTCATCTGAGTCCTGCAATCCAAGCAGTGAAACCCTACCTGTTTGAATTTTTAAAAGATGTATGGGGCAATCAAAAGTGCTGAGTGCTAATTAGATGGACAAATGAATGGTCACCCTCAAAAGGCACATTATGCCTAGTCACAGCTCTTCTGAATGCCCTGGTCGCTGCTTTAATAGCTCTGTGACTTTCAATGGTACAAGGTCAAGAAAGTTACCTTTTGCTGGAACCTTCCCAGCAGACCCCATTCTGCCCGCCAGAACCGGAAGTTGTGTGTTTGCAAAAGCAACCACTTAGAATGGGAGAATGCAAGCCTCTGTTTCACCAACATGATGTCAAATTATTAGTAGGGGGCACCTTTTGCTTTTGCTGAATGGTCTGGTTTTCACTCCCTCTGGCATTTTAGGAACTGAGTAGGCACAGCTTTTGATGAAGGGAATTCCATTCAACGTAGAATTAGGAGGCCTGTAAAAATGTATCTCAAAAGTGGCTTTGCCAAAAGAGCATCCCAGGAAACACAAGTTTCACAAGATGCTTTGCAGAAAAAAATAAGTTTTCACAAATAATTTTAGGAAATTATATAAAATTAGGACACATTCCATCATTGTCTTGGAGATTCATATTGTACTTTGGAACATAAAAGGCTTGAGAGGCTGCGAAGAAAGGAAGCTTGCTTGATTTTGTTTGATAGAGTATTTTGTGGTCTTTTGATAAAAAACTCCTTTTACATATAACTCCTTTCTGGATCATCGAGTACTTATTGGACTTTCCATCCAAGTGTCTGATCCATTGTCTGTCTGCAGAGATGGGTTGATGCGGTAGCTAGAGCACTTCCAGTGAGTAACTTAAGCATTGGAGAGAACAAAGCCTAACGTTTTCCAGTTGCCTCATAAGCTAAGAAGCTACATCTTACAGATCCAACATGAGACTTTGCACCTTTCAGGATTCCCATATGTGCCATAAGTATTATCAAAGAAGCGAAACAATGCCTGGACATGTGAGCCTATGTGAGATTCAAGCTCATAATCCTATTATGTTTGTTTTTCTACTCTTCATTCCTTTCTCTCTTCATCCTACCTTGTGTATCTGGATACCCAAACAGTGTTAGAGCCCAGGCATCCCTGACTGCCCCATGATAAAAAAAAATAATGGAACCAGATGGCAAAAAGAAGTGTTAGGAGGCACAGATCTTCCCTTCCATTTTCCAAGGGCATGGGATGCAATTGAGATGCTCCTGATTCCAAAAACTTTTGCTCAAAACACAAATCTTACCGTGTTCTTGTCCATCCAAAATCTACCTCCTCACTTTATGGTCATCATTTCTCCTGAAAGCTCCAGTTAGAATTAGCTTCTCCTGCTGCAGGCCTCTCCTTATACACATTTTATCACATTTTACTATAATTGTCTGCTTGGATCTCTGACTCCCTAAGGTCATGCTTTACTCATTTTTGAAGCTCACTGCCCATCACAGTGACTGGCACACTGCAGACTGCAACACACAGCTTCATGGTCATACATTCTGTTTACTGTCACTGAAGACTGCACAGCTACTAGAAGTACATAAAAAATACGGGCACGTTCATCTTAGCTTCTTCTCTTCCCAGAGATACGTGATAATAGTGACATTTGGTGTATTTGGGATTAAAAAACAATAAAACAAAACTCAATATTCTAAAAGAGCCTAAGGATCCCCAGTTGAATTTCTGGGAAAGTTCTTGGTCCAATGACACCACCAGTTGTTAGCCTCAGAGGTGCCTTTCCTTTAAATACCGGATCTTTTCAGTCATGGACTTCTGAAATCACTCTAGAAGAGAATGACTGAAGCAGGGAGCCTAATGATCATTTAAAATGACAATGAAAACAGTCTGTAATCAAAGACATGTTTAAAATTTTAAAGTACAGAAACAAAAACAGTGATAATTTAATAGAGCACTATCCCCTGCAATGGCAAGCATGCATTTCCATCTTGGCTCCCGCTTCCTTTATCTTCCACCACATTGCTAACAGGCCTGACTCTGCAGGAACAGCAAGGAAACTCTGACACATGTACAACTTCAAGAAACACGCTCATATCTCTAACTAAATATTTATGCAACCTAGCCTTAGTCCAGCGATGACCACTCTACAAAGCATTTTATATAGCATTTATAGAAGCCATAAATGTTTTAAAAGAGGAGGGGGGTACTTAAAAACATTTTATAAAGTCTTTAATTTGCTTTCAAATATCTCGTAAGTCAGAGAGGTCATAAAGTGGTGGGATATATGCATACGTTTTCAGGCCTTCAATGTAACTTCACAACACATTGTTTGGAGCAGTGCAAGTCTGAGCTCCACCTAACTAAATCACAGGTTAATAGACTAGAGATAGCATGCCCATTCTTACCTTTAGCAGGAATGACTGCAAAGAGTTCCAAGTTAGTCCTACTCTTTTTAGAAATTGCTGGGAAAGATTTCTAAAAAATTTTCCTCCATAATAGGATGTCTTAATTTATGACAGTTAAATGAATCTTATGTTGCTGCTTAAATTACATCCAGCCAATGAAATTTTAACTATCATCAAGAAACAGCAATTGTCAATACCGCTCCTATTTTAACCATTTCATTTTCTGAGATATTCAGGGAGCCATGCATTCAATAGCTGGTATAACTCAAGATGACTGGCGTTGAAATAGCCGGGGCTGATCTTAAGATGAGTAAAATTACTTTAACTCAAGAAGCTCCATCTGCAATCTCTGCCTGTTGACTAGTCTCAGGCCTTTTGGAGGGCTATTTTTGTCGAATGGAACAGCTGTAGTTTCTTCTCTTGGCCCCTGGTCTGGTCAGTTGTTAAATCTGGGACAATCTGCACCAGAATCACCATGGAACTTATTGAAGAAAATGAAGAGTCCCAAGCTCTGTGTCATAGCTAAGGAATTAGACTCACTGGAGGTGGTTCCCAGGAATCTGCATATTTAACAAGCACTCCAGAATATTCTAAAAGAGCACACTAGAATCTAAGAACCAAGGAACCAAGTGACTGCTGTTTACTTTTAACTTAAGAGTGTTGGCAATAGACTTGGGAAGCATATCACTCTATCCAATGCCAACAAGTGTTTTCCACTTAGGCAAAGGACTAGACAACCCAACTTCATAGATGTTTTCCCCACAGGCATACCACACACGAGACCTGGGTCTGTTATTCTGCTGTCTTGGCCAATTTGCCCACAAGTCTTTTTCTGTACTTCCCATGTGTTCTTGCTCGTTTTGAACCCGGTGCCACTCCCAGAAGATGTCCTGGAACCTTCGTCACGGTCAGAGCCTGTGTGGGAAATGACTTTTTCTAACCATCGTTTCTAGTGACTTGGAAGTAAGTTGGATAAATCACTTATAAACAATCTCATGCCCTTTGCAAGATAATCAAAAGAGTCATTTTGGCATTTCCTTAACCAGCCACTGGATTCCCTTCATGGGATTTAAGGACCCAAACTGCAGACAGTCTATCACTAAACAGCTGCTTTCACTGCTTTCCTAAAAGGGCCTTACAGGGTGGTTTCCACGCCTCAGAAATCTGACATTTAGAAGCAAACACCTGCCGTCTATCCACTCTCCAACTCACCAGCCACATTCCCCAAGTTGCCTAGCCATTAGCTCAAACACAGACTCTCAATTCAGTTGATTTAATCTACGGCAGTCACTGGCATCAGCCTCTTATCAGGGGCTGAGGTGTTTGGGGAAAGGTTAGAAGGAATGAAGTGACAAAGGACTCAAATATCCTGCAGTTAAATTGAGTAAATAGCCGCTCGTTTCAAAGCTTCAGATTTGGAAAGGAAACAGCTCAGGGCTATAGAGGAAAATGGGGAGGGGACACTCAACACCATCCAGGATCTATGTATTCTGTCTGATTTATTTAAATAGAAAGAGACATAGTGCATTTATAAGAATCACTTTAGCTTTTGTATTTATCAGTACACCCCATCTTACCTTCATTACAGCTCTGACAGAATAATTAATTTCAGTCAATCAATCATTTAACAAAAACTCGCAGGTGACCTCAACATACCATATAAGCCACAGAGAACTAGTCACAACAGCAGTCTTCAAATTCCCTTGGAAAGGAAAATTAAGCCTGCTATGTGTGGCTTGGGGCAACCTAAGCCGTAAATCTCCCTTTTCTGATCTCTTCATATAGATGAAAGAGCAAAGCCGCTAGGGGTTACATACAACAATTATGTGTTCACCAAACTTAGGGAATCAGCTTGCAGACAGCCCTAATCATTACCAATTAACCACGTCTGCTGACATCCTGTAAGAGCTACCCCAGTGCTGCTGAATACCCGGCCCTCCCTTCAGGCAACCAATCCCTTATATTACAGCGTATGTGTTTTGGAAGGCCTATTAATGTTTGTTGACAATTCCAAATAGAGGTCACCTGTTGTCATGGTGCAAAATACCCTCTTTCCCCGTCTGAATGCCAGGCAGGGAGGGCAGCTTTGTTAGAAACACTTGAATGCATTTCTATATTGCCACCAACATTCAGATCTGATGAAAAGAGATTTAGGGTCTCCCGACTCTTCAATGGCAATTCCCACCTGCTACCACACACCCATCTGGGGCTGAATCTCCTCCTTGGATAATAAACTTGACAGAATACGTTCTGGCCCTAGGCCTCCAAAGGAAAATGTCCAGTCACTGGCAGTCAAGTCGAAACATGATATACCAAAATTGTCAGAAATGTAAATCTTGAAGGAGGATTTCATTCCACTGGAGGCAAAGTGGCCTTTTTCCCATTTAAATTACTCTCATTTAATCCCTAGACCCCCAGAACTTGCATTTAGGGATTCTGTGGCCAATTTTGCACAAAAGTCCTTTCCTGTACGTCCAGGGCTTATTCTTGCTCAGCTTGAAAATGATGCCACTTTAGAAAAATCTGAGTGGAAATTTTTTTTTAAATCCTGATTTAATTAAATGTAATCATTGTTTAATTACTTAATCCAGTTCAATTTCTCTAATTTGTGCCAAGGAAAGAGAAGCATTCTGCAAAAATGTCCAGTTTGAATTGTGAGCATTCAGACATAGAATCCATGTCTACCTTGAGCTTGTGAGAGTCTCCACTAGATTGCTTCTTCCTTGAGGTCGAGGCTATGCTAGCAAAAGAAACAAGTCCCACAGGACCCGTTGGAGCTGGCTACCAAGGAGGAACCCAGTGCAGGGCTATTAGTTATGGTGAGTAGCCAGATTTCGCTTCACCCTCTAGAATCATAAAATTGGATGCACTATGTGCAGGGTGCACCTTCCTTTAGTGGTGGGTCAGAGGTGAGACTGAAAGCCACTTACAAGGACAGGAGACTAGACAAGCACTCCTTTCCTCCAGATTTTGGATTATCTGAGAGCATCTTGTGCTCAGGATCTAGGCTCCCAGCTGTATGCTGAAGGGCCCTGGGTCACCACAACAAACACATATGGACACTGTGGGACATTTAAATTAATTTGAACTGAATTTTGAAATATGTGAAATTTTCAAGGAAAACAGCAATACATGACATCTGTCAGACACTCTGCAAACTAGTGGGTCAATGTAGTTCTCAGTGTCAACATTAGATCATGCTACATTCCCTTGATTATGCCATATCTTTTCAAAAGTTGGATGTCAGTGGTTGCTGTGATAAAAAGCAAGTACTGCCTGAAAATCAATGGGGAACACAAAAACAGGGTGGTACTGTCCAACCTGATTCGAAGATTTGTAATGCTGTGCAGTACCCAACAGGTGCACACATCTCACTCGTAAGTAATTTGGTTATTTAAGAATAAAAATTTTTTTTTTTTTTTTGAGACGGGATTTCGCTCTGTCACCCAGGCTGGAGTGCAGTGGCACAATCTTAGCTCACTGAAACCTCCAACTCCAGAGTCAAAGCATTTCTCCTGCCTCAGCCTCCCAAGTAGTTGGGATGACAGGCGCACGCCACCACGCCCGGCTAATTTTGTGTTTCTAGTAGAGATGGGGTTTCACCATCTTGGGCAGGCTGGTCTCGAACTCCTAACCTCAAGTGATTCACCTGCCTCAGCCCCCAAAAGTGCTGTGATTACAGGCGTGAGCCACCATACTCGGCCTAATAAAAACATTTTCTTTCAAGGTATATGTATTTTTTCAAAAGGCTACTAAGTTGTTAAGACCTAAGTTAACTTACTGGGATCTAGCTACTTAATAAACAGAACCCTGTGTGTGTGTATGTGTCCCTGTGTGTGTGTGTACGTGTACGTGCAATCATTCACCTAGAGGCCTTGTGAAAAAAACGACTGAGAAACAAAGGGTATGATGAACTGAGCAAGTTTGGGAACCGTCCTCCTCCTCTTGGGTTTGAACACTTCTCTGTTTCTTTATTTTTTGTAACAAACTCCAGTCACAGGATTCTGTCCTTTGGAGTCTCAGGAAGCTCCCTAGAAATACAGATAAAACATTCCCTTCCATCCACTCATCCCTAGAGGAGCTTGAAGACAACTTGAAAATGAAAACACAAATCTACACATGGCCCAGAAGTGAGTGCTAAACCCCCTCCATCTTCTCAGTTGTATGTACACTTTGGAAGTGTTATTCCATCAGGTGAATATGGGTTGCCAAACTTAGACACATTCCACCATCTGGGATATAGAGGCCCCGCAAGAGGGAACTAGCCAACCCCAGTCAAGCCAGAAGGAAATCAAGACCCATCATCTTGTGCACTGCAATATTGCCACCAACACCACAGGAAGGGTCTAATAAAGATTCATTTCTTTGGGTGGTGTTTTCCTCACCATCACCTCATTACTCCTGGAGTCTGGCCAGTCCTTACTGAGTTTCTCTGAGTAGAGGACAGAAACAAATTATCTGGCTTTTCAAGTAACAAAATGCACAGTGAATAAATTTTCTTAAACTACAGAGTGCTATCATAACCCCAGCCAGGAGAGGAAGCAATCTAATTTCAATCTGTGATCAAAACCAAATACGAGAATCAATGGATGCATCAGCCCCTCTGCAGCAATGCGAAGGGGTTTCCGGCTGACCTCTGAATCTCTGCCCAGGAAATGAAAGCAGGAGACTGGCAGAGAGCTTGATGGAAAAACCAGTGAGCTCCACGGAAAGCCAGACAGGTTGCAATAACACCTGGGAGTTACCCAGGGTCCCTGGTGGGGTCCCGCTTGCTGCCAAAAACTGCTGCTACTTCAATTGCCATTAACCACTCCTAATGCTGCAATGAATCAGCCTAGGTGCCTGGGAACTAGGAAAATGACACCCTCATTTTCTTGCAAATGTAAATTGCAATCCCCAGGATGAAAGTAAAAAAAATTGAACGCCTTTCTCTGAGTTGCTAAAAATGAAAGAGGTTTTCAAGTCTTCAGTGATGAGCCTTACCAGGACAAAATGGTCCCCCGAACTCACCCAGTCACTCAGAGGACACAGAAGTAAGATCTGTCTCCCATCAAGTCTCTTGGCAGGTTCATGCCCCACTTCCCTTCTTTACCTCTGTCCCCATACCAGCAACCAGATTGAAATAACATCCATTGAGTTCAAGCACATGGAGCAGAGCATATTCCCAGAATTACTTTATTTGATCTTCTTAACAACTCCATGAGGTATGGGGATAATCCCCATTTTACTGATGAGGAAATTGAAGCTCAAAATGATTATAGGTTGTGCTTGAAGCTACACAGCTGGTTGACTTGCATGGTTAGAACTGGAATCCACTCTGACTCCACTACTTTTCCCCTGTGTTGCATTAATGAACTGGAGGAATGGTCCTGGTCCCTGATACAAGGGAAACGAAAGGAACAAGGGGCCCTTGTTACACTGGCTTACAGAGTGTCTTTATATTAATTTTAAAAAGAATGTGATTCTTTTTAAAGAAACTGATTCAGGGTTCATTTGCTATGTGGGGACATTTTCTTAACATCCTTAACATGCAATGATTTTCTTAGAACAAGATACATCATCTGTTAGGAAACCACTATAAAAATACAAATCTACAGTCTCTATGATGTGGATAGGGTCCTTTCAGATGTGATAGAATTGTGCGGTATGTAACTTGCCCTAACTTTCTTGACGGCCTTCCTGGATGGGCAAGGCAAGAGGGAAGGGGGTACATTTTGCCTCCTCACTCTGGGAGAGGCTAGGAGTAGTAAAGAATGTCAAGTCTTACACACGACAGGAAGTCTGTAAATAAGTGTTGAATCAAATCAAACCAAAATCCTTATCTTGAAGAAATTGAAACTAACATAAAATCACTAAAAATGCCAGTATAAGAATGACTGCAAAGGACCAACTGGTCCATGGAACATAAGTCTAATTCAGTGAGCTGAAATTCAATTAATAGAGTAGAAACCAAATTTTACAAACAAGCAGAGACGGGCAGCATCCTTAACTAGCAGCTAGATATTAGACAGCATGTTAGTTCCATGAGGGCAGGGACTGAGTCTATCTTTTTCACTGCCCTATCTTCAGGGCTTAGTATCCTACCTAGCACACAGTCACTACCCAACAAACGTGCACCAACAAAATGAATGGGGCCTCTGTATTCTCTGGCTACTGTTCAGCTTAATGGCTCCAAGAAGTGATGGAGTACCCACTCAGTGCCAGGCGGAGGATGGCCCTAACCCACCAGAGCTGCAGGACTTCTCAACAGAGGAAACCCATTGCCACCACGACAGCCTGGGCTCAAAATGCTCAAGAGGACCAGGGCATTCTTTAGGCCTTCCTTCTATATAGCCTAAGTAAAAAGGTGGTACATAAAGTTCCACTTGATGTGTTATTTGCACGGCCAGCCCTGAAAAGCATTTTACTTGCACAGTCCTTCGACAAAAGAATAAAAACATACTGCAGCTCTGACTTAATGTTACCCTTTTGCCTTTTTCTACCAAGCTGGGGCTGCCCTGGGGATCGGGGCTAATCTGCCAGCTTCTTGGGGCTCCGAGGCTAAACAGAGAATTTCTGCCTTCCAGGATGCCCATCTGGCACATAGCTGTGAGTGGCACATTCAGGAAATAAATAAAAAATAAACAAACTGTCCAAGATCCCACTATTAACATTCCACACCTCAGGCTAAATGTTAGTGCCATCTTATCAGGCTCAGCTTGGAATGCGTAAATGGAAAAAAAAATCCCACCAGCTAATGGCTGTATTAAGTTCCATTTAATCAAAGGTTGCATTATCTGGAGTTATTTTTAACAGATGCACATTGGATTAATAAAAAAACTACACTAAACTTGAGATTAAACAAGAGGTTTTGCTAGATTGACAGTAAGGCCCACTTTAATACAAAGTTATATTAAACAGAAGCCTTTGATATCAGTGAAACTCATAGAGATCCCGAGTTTCTGGCAGTTGAACAGCAACAAGCCATACTTTATTGTTGAATTCTTTTTTTACGGAAAAAAATGTACTTTGAGCATATTTGTACTTAGAAAATTAATTGGAAACATAGCTTCAGTTCTTACCAGACCCATTTCAAAACATCTGAGCAATGTCTGGACACAAATGTGCCCGGCATCCTGTCTGGGTCCTTAACAGAGGGACAAGAGGACACCGAGGCTGTCACATATCCCTCACATAAACATGCTAAGAATAGACGGGATTCACTATGGCTGATGGAAGGCAGGGGAGGACTTGGGAAAATGCTTTTTTTACAGACCAGGAAGAGCCTTTATAGTCATAATAACAATATTTGTGCAAGGCTTTGCAGTATATGAAATATTTTCAAACCACCACTTTGTCCAGTCCTCACAATCTCTTTGAAAGAAAAATACCAAGTATTATCATTCATATTTTCTAGAGACAAATTTCAATGGCGTTCCCAATCTCTCTCAACTGGTACATGCAGAAGATCGTATGTAAACAAGCTCTTCTGGTTCCAAATCACCATGTGGTCTCCTGGGAAAATTTCATTCCAAGCCCCACTGGGAAGTTTAGCCATGAAGCCTTGTGAACTCTAGCAGGAAACCTACAGGCGGATTGGAATTTTGATGCACAGAACAGGTTGCAAACATCCCCTCATCCTAAATGCAGTAACTCATCACTGACCATTGTCCATTTTGTGTGTGCTTAAAGAGTCACATTAAAATCAGAAAGAGTATTTTTTTGAATACATGAGATATACAAAGCCAATATCCTAAAGGAGGCCATTTAATCCATTATCTTACCATGAATGCATTACACTTATACAATGGTTACTCTCCAGTCTCCTAAGAGAACATTTAACACATTGCCATTTTACTGCTGTCAAGCCTAAGAAGTTTTGATTCAGCGTTTGCTACCCATTTCTTATGACAAGTTGCCAATATGTAGATTAGTACCAAGAATTAAAGGGATTCTAAAAGTGCACATCGTTCCATTTCGACCAACTAAATGAGCACCATCCATCATGAAGTCTTTCTTGTTTGGGTCATTAATACATATACTGGGAGAAAAGAAGACAGCGGGAATGTCAAGGGAGGGAATTGCTTTGTAATCTGGAAAAATGCAATCCACAACACATACTTGAGCTCTGGCAACTGGGGAAACTTTAGAACTTAGAAAATTCTACTCTATACAGTGTTAGCTCTATATCCAGACCCGACCCACCAGGCCAACATGCTTACTCATTTCAGACACTTTTTCCAGAATATTACTTTTTCCTGCCCATTTTTGCAGACTTTGAAAATACTTTTATGAAAGCCACAGGACAATGCATGAGATACAACTGCTGTGTCTGATACATTTTTCTCTATTCTTCTGTTAAATGGAATTGATCATCTCTTGCTTCAAATTCTAATTGGAGACACCAAAAGAGCAAAACACAGAACTTCAGTCTTAAGGAGAGTAGACATAACATTAAAAAGACGTAGGGCTGGGGCCAGGTACAGTGGCTCACGCCTATAATCCCAGGACTTTGGGAGACCGAGGAGGGCATCTCACTTGAGGTCAGGAGCTCGACACCAGCCTGGCCAACATGGTGAAACCCCATCTCTACTAAAAATACAAAAATTAGCCAGGTGTGGTGGTGTGAGCCTGTAATCCTAGCTATGCAGCTGGCGGAGGCAGGAGAATCACTTGAACTCAAGAGGCAGAGGTTGCAGTGAGCTGAGATTGTGCCACTGCACTCCAGCCTGGGCGAAAGAGCAAGACTCCACCTCCAAAAAAACAAACAACAAAAAAAAGTAGGGCCGGGTAGAGTGGCTCTCACTTGTAATCCTAGCACTTTGAGCACTTTGGAAGGCCAAGGTGGAGGATCACTTGAGGCCAGGAGTTTGGGAGCAGCCTAGGGGCAATAGAGCAAGAACCAGGTCTCCAGAGAAATTTGTTTTAAATAGCCAGGCATTGTGGTACACACTTGTAGTCCCAGCTACTTGGGAGTCTTAGGTGGGAGGATCACTTGAGCCCAGATGTTTGCGGCTGCAGTGAGCTATGATCAGGCCAGTATACTCCAGTTTGGGTGACAGAGTAATATCTCATCTCTAAAAAGTAAGAAATAAAATAAAATGATGCAATTTGATTCCTTATTCAAATGAAATTTTCACAAGTGTAGCATATTTAGATCTCCTTCTGTACCCACATGGATCTTGGTCTGCTTATTCCCTCCTTGGGTATTCATAAATCTGGCCTGTCTCACCCTCTCCCCAGTGGTGACGTTGTCCCAACCAGGTCCTGTGTGTGCAGCTGATTTCAGTTTTCTAAACTGAAATGTACCATCCTGGTGCAAATAAATGATGCCTTTTTCTTTGAAATTTAGAGACATCTTTCTCTCAAAAGGTGGGGCAAAGTACACAAGGTTAATCTTGCCAGACAACCAGTTTAGAAGTCTAGGCCCCTCCACTTCGGATAAACTGCATTACAAATATCTCATTAACCATGCTGAAATCTTATCATTATTTTTGATAAATGGGTCATGGAAAAAATTAAAATAATACCAGCCTGCTGTGGCCTTTGTTCCTTGGGAACACACTGCTATAACAATAACAGTTTCTGTAGTTTTAAAGAATTCATGCTATTTCAGCTGATGTAAGTGTGAGGCACAAAACTGAAGTGAAGGTAAGTTTGCTCTGTGAAGAAAGTTGAGGGCTGTCTACTTCCATGGACAGCATCCACAAGGAAAATGAGAGGGAACTCCTTCCTAAAGATGGGCAGACTGTCCTCTTTTGGGTCTATACTGTCTTCTAGTCCCTTTATATACATGCAGAGTCTGGGCCCTTGATGCTGCTCACCATTCTCTCCTGGGACCATCACACCTTAGCTCCTCTCCTTCTACCAGTCTGTCTAGTCCAGTCTTCACCCTTAAGAATGTGTATAGCAAACTCTTCATTTGGACACTTAGCTTTTCTCTCCTTCCACAGTTCTTTACTGCTTTCATCAATACAAGAGCCCAGGTGGCTCTCTTAGAGAGATTTGTGCCTTTATTGTGTCAGGGAAACCAGACATTTTTCCATGTACCCTGTCTACAGTGTGCTAACTTAACACTACAAAATCTGCGAGATAAGAGAACTCAAAATCAGGATTTCCCATGGGACAAAGTAGGACACAACATGAACAGTTTCCCATCTGCTTCCCAGGAGGCACCAGCAATGATGGTCCAGCTACAATAGCATCATCCGTTCGCTGGTGCCTATTGGATGCCAAGCATCATGCAAAGTGCCTGACGTACAATGTTTTGTTTACTTCTTGATGTTGTTTGGCTCTGTGTCCCCACCAAAATCTCATCTTGAATTGTAATCCCCTCATGTCGAGGGAAGAACTTGGTGGGAGGTGATTGGTGGATCATGGGGGTGTTTTTCCCCCTGCTGTTCTCATGATAGTAAGGGAGTTCTCACAAGATCTGGTTGTTTAAAAGTGTAGCACTTTCCCTCACTCTCTCTATCCCGCCACCAGCTTAAGATGTGCCTCGCTTCCCTTTGCCTTCCACCATGATTTCCTGAGACCTCCCCAGTCACCTGGAACTGTGAGTCAATTAAACCTCCTTCCTTTATAAATTACCCAGTCTCAAGCAGTTCTTCATAGCAGTGTGAAAACGAACTAATATACTTCTCAGAACTACAGCCTGAGGTACGTATTGCTAGAGCCTTTCTCCAAATAAAAAACTGGGGTGAGAGATATGTAACTGTCTTCTGTATTCAGCAGAAACACATTAAAGGTGCTGAATAGAAAGTTAAGGTTGCATTTCTGCCATCCTAAAACTCAGCCCCATCTAATAAACATAACAAAGGACTTCTCAGTCTCAAGCAGGAGCCACATTATGTTCTCAATATCTAGACAACCAGCACCTCTGTGAGATTTAGTCACAAAGGGCTCTAACAAGTGGTAAGTTTTCAGTTAAGATGGTTTTGCCTGTTTTTATAACTTCTCACTCTCCTGTTATCTGAACATGGTAGGCATTCCATAAATAGTTCTGATTTATTGACCATTCTCATTTGCAGTAAAGATTAGAAAGAGGTCCTTATCTCTGGCCTCTAGCCTGATCTCAGGTCCTGAATCCCCGTACTTATGGGCATACAGACTCTCTTGCTGCCCCCAACAAAAACACTCTTCAAGGGTAGGCATTTCATAGTTGCTCCAAATAAATGTACTCTTCCTGTTCAGATTTACAAGTCAACAAATAACACCCAAGGGAAAAAATGTGTTAGTGTTTTCTCATGCTCATGAGCAACTCAGATGGGATATCTGATGGTTAAGTTAGCAAACACGGTTGGTGCCTTCAGGAGGAAGCTGGGAAGTACTGATGACGAGTCAAACATCTCAAAATCGACTGAGATCCTGGGGAAAAGCACAAACAAAGCAACTGAGAAACAGCCCCCTGGGAGGATGGACTGAATGACCCAGTGAGAATGAGCTCAAGGCTTTGGGTTACACATCATCAGCCTGGAAGAAGTCAGTGGGCCCTTGAGAAATGTATATAGAAGAAATGTCTGTAAAAAGGGAGAAGAGGGTATTGGTCATGGTGTTTACCTAACCTTGGGAACAGCCTATTCCAATGGGTTGGAGATCCAGGTCCATCCTAGAAGGGAACATGGCAGTAGAAGAGAGGGAACAAAGCAGGAGACACTTGAAGAAGCCTCACAGTGGCATTCTTAGAGCCACTAGGGAGGTAAGCTGACAGCAGCCAGCCCAAGCATCAACCCAGAGTGACAGGGTAATCCCTGAGACCTCCTTGTGTCCTGATACACTGCCTGTCACCTGTTCCCACCCCTAAACTGAGAAGCAGGGGACTCTAGGGTAGATTGATGAGGCCAGGAAAGCTTTCTGGAAGAAGTAGATTCAAACATCAGAGATTCCAAATAAGATAGATAGCCATAACAAGTTAGAATCAAGAGCCTGAACCTTAAAGTATAGACAGGTTAGAGGCCATGACAGGCAAAGGGCAGGCCAGTGTAATGGAACCAGGGATAAAGGGGACTTTATTTCATCAGCCCATTTTGGAGTTCAGACATTCCAGTGCCCTGGATCCTCTCCTGAGTGGCCTTTAAACCTCTGAGGTATCTATAAAAGTCTCTGTTAAAGGTTCATTCCAGGCTAGGCATGGTGGCTCATGCCTGTAATGCCACCACTTTGGGAGGCCGAGGCAGGTGGATCACGAGGTCAGGAGTTCCAGACCAGCCTGGCCAACATAGTAAAACCCCATTTCTACTAAAAATACACAAAATTAGCCAGGCGTGGTGGCAGGCGCCTGTAATCCCAGCTACTTGGGAGGCTGAGGGAGGAGAATCGCTTGAACCCAGGAGGTTGCAGTGAGCAGAGATCGTGCCATTGCACTCCAGCTGGGGCAACAGTGTGACACTCTGTCTCAAAAAAAAAAAAAAAAAAGTTTTTCCAAAGCAGTATCCATGACTACTTCTGAGGCCTGGTCTCTACTAGGCTCACAGGAGTCTTTCTATCCTGGGACTGATTTACCACCTTTGGACTAAAACTAGGGATCCCAGCCATGGGTGCCTTTTTTGTTTTCCCTATCATCAGGTTTACTCAAAA
The DNA here is from genome assembly GCF_009764315.1 of Trachypithecus francoisi. Taxonomy (NCBI): domain Eukaryota; kingdom Metazoa; phylum Chordata; class Mammalia; order Primates; family Cercopithecidae; genus Trachypithecus; species Trachypithecus francoisi. The sequence continues at coordinate 40,472,075 of NW_022681474.1, read as the reverse complement.
TCAAAACTAACACATTTCCACTTTCATACTATAAGTAGCAGCAGCCCTTCCTTCCAAAGCTATCCCCTATCTGGGCTCCACAACAGTGAAAGCTAATGACCCCAAGGTCTGTGGTAGATCTAGATTAATACATTGCTCTGGAGATGACTGGCTTTGCCGAAACTGATACCTTAAGCGTTTTTCATTAATTCCACTTTACCTCCCTATTTGACAGGGACTCTTAAGAGACTCTGATGGGAATCTTGCTGATTCAGTTTAGCTTTGAAAAGGAGATTCCCCATGTAGAAACCTCTTTGAACACGTCCTCTTTTTTGATGGACAGTTGGTTCTTCCCAGGCAGCAGACTCATTGCTCTTTCAGGCATTCCAGGCTCATATTGAAAGCAGATCAACATCTTCCTCATCTTGAGTCAAACTTGCTCTTCATATAAATATGTCTGTGGATTCTAGCTGTGCCCTTAGCAATTATAAAGAATAAATCTCCCTATGCTGCAGTGTGGAAACCCTTCAAATATTTGAGGATGGTCTTTATAACCCCTTGAAGCATTTCCTTTCTTACTGACAAGACGGCCCTGGGTTCTTCAAAATATCCTCATAAGCCCCCGATCCTCCCAGACATCCTCCTGTCATGTGTCCCTGCCTTAAACTATCTTCTGCAGATCTGAACAAAGTATGCCAGCTGTGGAACTGCTCATCAGCCATTAGTGTCACTTGAGGCAAACACCCCCACTCTTTAGGCCTCAATTTCCTCATCTGCTTAGTTTGAGAATTAGGCCAGTTACACGCTTGAAAAAAAGCTTCTTTTGGGTCTAGGATTCTGTAAGTCCAAGGTGGGGAGAGCAGAGAACAGGGAAATGTCCTCTACTCCTCCACCCACTCCTCCTTGATTGCATCCTATTCTCTTCATGCAATGGAAGGTTGCAGAAACTTTTTTTTAAATCACCGATCAACTCCATTCTACAACAGTGAACAGCAGTCTGTGGGTTAAAAGGAAAAGGAAATGGCAAGGGTGGGGATATAAAGACCAGTTTGAACGAAGTCCTCAAATAATAACTCTTACAAGTCTAAGGAAACAACCAGAAATTCTTCTGTGTCTCCTGTTGGCTGGGCTAGAGAAGCTCTGTCTGGTCTCTCACAAAACCCTGGCTGGGTTCTCTTGTGAACAGACACGGTGAACACTATCCGAGGGCTCATTATGCCCAGGGAACATATTCCTAAAGCACTTGCTGCCTGCAGAAACGATCACACAGAGCTGGAATGAGGGATTTCCTCTGAGAGGTGTCACTGGGCATTTCTCGAAGATGAGACAAGCCTCAAGGAACAAGCTGCCACTTGAATACGCTGCTTTTCTGGATACAATTGTGATGACAGCTGCAATGCCACATTGCCACAGAGGGAAATATTGTTTTGTTCTTCTGGTGGTCCAGATCCTTTGAAGTGAGCAAGCTGATCCCAGGAGGCTTACTAAGTAGAGCTGGCCTTAGGCAAAACTGTCAAGTGGGGAAGTTTCTCTGATTCCCCACCTCAACTGAGATTCAGAGGACCCCTGTTTCCCTACCACCATCCAGTGCCCTCTGGAATGCCTCTTTGACTGCAGACTGCTCTCCTTTCCTTCTTATATTGGAATTTGTCTTCCCTGTGCCCACTTTCCCCCAAAACATGGTTCTATCTAAGGACTTATGCTGCAGTGCTAATGGGTGAAAATGCCCCAGGATTCATGTATTCAATTGCAGCCATGTGCTGTACTTACGAAGACACAAAGAGGACTTCATTGGGAACTTAAGAGTGAGATTTGCACCAAGAAGCCTTTCTGAGCTGACCAGGTAGTCCTCATCATGGTTGGGCTGGTCTACCATAAAGTCTCCTGCAAGATGCATTGCTCACTCAGCCCCACTGAGAACCTCTTAGCAATGCCTGCTTACATTTTCAACACAAGGCCCTGGGGGCTGTGAAAACACAGGGCATCGCAAGGGCCACTGGCTTTGTAATACTATTCCCCTGGTGAGCAGACTGACATTTCATTCGGAAATCTCAATTACAGTTGCTCACAGAAGACATTTGCACAAGCCTCTGGGTGCTACAAGACCAGCAGCTTCTGGTTAGAGAAAGAAAGCCTGTGGCAAACAGCCAAGGGGAGCTAAGCAGCATGGGGGAGCAAAGGTAGCGGAATGCCAATCTGGGGGCTCTACAAAGCAGGATTTCAATTCAACTCTAACACCATTGGACAGACCGGACCAGCTTACTTAATTTCAGTTTTCTCATCTGGAAAATGGCTCTATCATCTCCAACGAACAGCTTTTGTGAAGATGAAGTTAAAGAAGATAAAAAAGATAGCAGACATTCAACCTATGCTGGTTCTCTTTCCCTCTCCCCTCAGTCCTCATTGATGTAGGCCTTCTTACTTGTAAAATTGGGTGATCTCTCAACATATTTTTGTATATACAAAAGGAGCAAAATGGTTACTAAGCCAGACAATATTAAAATAAGACAAAGCAGGATTTTTTTTACCTCCTTAGAAAAATGAGCCATTTTCAAAAAGTTGAACATCTATTTACTATAACTGATAAAGTATATTTAATTTTCCCATTAAAGCAAGAACCTTGAAAGGCATTTGACAATACTTTGTTAGCTTCCTTTAAATTGCTGCAGTCATCATTACTGAAACTAATACAATTAGAAAGGAATTTTAAGTCACCTATAATGAAGAAGTTTTGTTTGTTTGTTTGTCTTTTTTAACCAACTCAAACTGTATACTCACAAATTAGTTGAAAATTGTCAGCTTTTCATATAGTATTCCAAAGAAAGTGATCAGATATTCAAGTTAAAACCTCTGCTAAACTGACTTGGGCAAGCCATTTTGTGGGATTTGAAATGTCATGTGATGTGCACTTTCAAGATGATAGCTGCTGTGAGGAAAAGTACTTGGCAGGTAGAGAAATTCTTCTCTGATTAAAAAGGGTGCTGCTGGGATAGCGACACTGCATGGCTGTGAAGGCTCCAATGATAAGCAGCCCCATTCCTAAACTTGAACAGACTGTGCTTTTCCCCTTGGCCTCCCAGAGTGCAATAAAAAAATAAATAAACAACAGACCATTGGGTGCCCAGGTCCTGTGCTCTGGAAGACTCTATTGGAAAATCAGGCTCAGTGGGTATAAACTAGACTCTGGGAGGTCTGAAATGGCGCCAGCAATTGGATGGTGCTGGAAGAAACAGGGATTATGTGAATTATCAGTATACAAATGCCTTACCATCACTTTGATACAATTACACATTACCTGTAAACCCTCTTGGGTTATGGTCTACCTCGGCAATTTATAATTTTTTTTTTCTTGAGACAGAGTCTCGTTCTGTTGCCCAGGCTGGAGTGCAGTGGTACAATCTTGGCTCACTACAACCTCCGCCTCCCAGGTTCAAGCAATTTTTCTGCCCCAGCCTCTAAGTAGCTGGGGTTATAGGTGCCTGCCACCACGCCCGGCTAATTTTGTATTTTTAGTAGAGACGGGGTTTCACCATGTTGGCCAGGCTGGTCTCAAACTCCTGAACTCAGGGGATACACCTGCCTCAATCTCCCAAAATGCTGAGATTACAGGTGTGAACCACCACACCCGACCGGCAATTTATAATTTTAAGACAGCAGTGCCTATGATTTTACTGTATGATTTCTGCATGTACTCTGGGGTGTGCCAGTGCATGCCCCCAAGCAGCGCCAGCCTCTACACAGTCACACACAACTTCTGCAGTTGAAACTGCCCTTCTATTGTAATCAGTATTCATTACCGCCCTTTGATCGTACCCCTTCTTGGTACACAACACTTCATCACCTTTATTTTCTGCCATAATTGCATATGAAAGATTCCCCTTTTGATAGACGCTGGATGCCAAACTGGTACAGGAGAGAGTGTTGAAAAGTGTCATGTGACCTGCCTGCTTTAGAAGGAAGCCCATACACCTGTGGAAGACAAACAATTTTTCAGTGATATGACATATCTATCATCTGTCCACAGGATATGAGCTGTTCTGTCTGCTTCATGGCAAGAGTCTATGAATGGCAAAATAGGAGGTGCTGAAAGAAATTGGTAGCATGCAGCCCACCGTCTGGCAGGCCTCTCCAGGCCTGGCTCGTTCCTGGCTGGGTAGAAATCTGCACAGTGTACATCACTGTGGCAGGCAGAGCGGCTAGCTGTGGCCTTGTTTCTGTTCCCTGTCATACTGTCACTCAGGTGCCATCACCTGCTGACAGGGCCACATGGTTCTCAATTATAACCCAGGTCTCTATTCACACTGCATCCCATTACCATTCAGGAAGGCCCGACCCCAACTGGGCGCATCTCTAACAAAATATTTCTGTCTCTGAGATAGATTGTTGTCAGGGCCTGCCCTGCTCTTGCCCGCCAAGGCTTCACTTTTCCCAGGTGCAGCAATTCAGCTTTCTGTGATGAGTCAGGGCCAGGCAGGTCTGCTTTCAATGGAGCCAAATAAAATCTAGAGGCTGAGCAAACTCAAGCACTCAGTGACTCTGTTACCTGGTGTCCTCACCTTGGTTTGTGAATCCTTCTTGCTAGGACCATTTCTCGCTAGAATATCAGACCCTTATCTGGCCTGTTAACAACAGTAATGACCACACCAGTGGCCAGAGAAATGGTAATAGCTTTAAAATAATAGTTAATGGGAGCACTTACTTGAAAGTGGGCCAGGCATCATTCTAAGAGCTACGTATGTATCAAAGAACCTCACCACAACACAACTCTATTGAGATAGATAGTACTATTAATCCTATTTCACGGACTAGGAAACTAGGCAAGGTCTCACAAACAGAAATGTAGCAGAGCTGGTGTTCGAATTGAAGCCACCCGCATCCAGACCCACAGTCCTTAAACCTCATGCTACAGGGTCTCAACAAAATGAACCATCGCCACAGTCACCATGCACTGCGTGCTTGCTACATGCCAAGAGCCTTCTGTATCTCACCTCTGAGCCTCAGAACAATCTTTTTTTTTTTTTTTTTTTTTGGAGATGGAATCTCCCTCTGTCGCCCAGGCTAGAGTGCAGTGGTGCGATCTTGGCTCACTGTAATCTCTGCCTTTCCGGGTTCAAGCAATTCTCCTGCCTTAGCTTCCCGAGTAGCTGGGACTATAGGTGCCCGCCACCACACCCAGCTAATTTTTTTGTATTTTAGTAGACATGGGGTTTCACTGTGTTGCCCAGGCTAGTCCCGAACTCCTGAGCTCAGGCAATCCCCCTGCCTCAGCCTCCCAAAGTGTTAGGATTACAGGCGTGAGCCATGGCACCCGGTCTTAATCCTCGTAATTTCTCTGAAGCTCAGAGACATTAATTTGCTCAACAAATGGTGAAACTTGTATTTGAACCAAGGTCTGACTCCAAAACCCATTCTGTTTCCACTAGTCCCAAGTCTCACACACTTCTGAGGGTCACTGGGTCCTAGACTGTTGCTACCCTGTGGATGACAAATATGAGGCCACATGAATAGGGACCTTCTACTTAGCTCATTAGCAGATCCTCTAAGACCTGAGGCCTTTCCTTACCCATCACAGTAAGAAAGAAAATCCAGTGCTCTACAACAATGAGGATGAGGTAGAGAAGAATAAGGTTTTCCTTTTAGGAAAAGGTCACTATTCACATTTAGAATGTTAAAACAACTTTGTAGTCCTAGAATTAACCCAACTTGGTCATGATACATTATTATTTCTACATATTGTTGAATTTGACTTACAAAACAAACTTTAAGACATTTTTGCATCTTTGTTCATGAGATATATTGGTGAGAATTTAATTTTCTCATAATATTTTTTAAATTTTTTGATAAATTTTTTAAATGTTTGTGGGTAATGGTAGGTGTATATATTTATGGGGTACATGACATGTTTTGATACAGGCATGCAATGTGAAATAAGCACATCATGGAGACTGAGGTATCTCATAACATCTTATTCTAGTTTTGATATCAGGATAATGCTAACATCACAAAATGAATAGGAAAGTGTATGTGTCTCTCCAATTACCTAGAAAAGTTAATGAGGAGTCAGAATTAGTCCCTCATTAAAAAAAAAAAAAAAAAAAAAAAAAAAAAAAAAAAAAAAGAATTCATCAGAGAAGCTATCTTAGATCTGTGGTTTTGTTTGTGGGAAGGTTCTTAACTACAAATTCAATTTTCAAAAATGATACATGGCAGGCCGGGTGTGGTGGCTCACACCTGTAATCCCAGCACTTTGGGAGGCTGAGGCGGGTGCATCACGAGGTCAGGAGTTCGAGACCATCCTAACTAACATGATGAAACTCCATCTCTACTAAAAATCCAAAAAGTTAGCCAAGCATGGTGGCATGTGACTGTAGTCCCAGCTACTCGGGAGGCTGAGGCAGGAGAATCGCTTGAACCCAGGAGGCAGAGGTTGTAGTGAGCCAAGATGGTGCCACTGCACTCCAGCCTGGGTGACAGAGCAAGACTCCGTCTCAAAGAAAAAATTATACATGGCTATGGAGTTTACCTGTTTCTTCTCAGCAGCAGTTTGATAGTTTGTCTCTTTCAAGAAAGCTGTCCATTTTATCCAAGTTGTCAAACTTATTGGCATAAAGTTGTTCATAATATTTCCTAATTACATTCTCAACATCATCGATGTTTACTCTTTTATTCCTGATATTGGTAATCTGTGCCTTCTATCTTGTTCCTCATCACTCTGGCAAGCTAGAGGTTTATCAATTTTATTAATAGTCTCAAAGAACAAGGTTTTGTTTTCATGGATTTTTCTCTTTTGCATTTCTCTTTTCTATTTCATTGATTTTTGTTTGTACCCTTACTTTTTTTCTTCTTCTGATAACTTTGGAACTCTAATTATAAACATATTCATCAGCTTGAAGTTGTCCTGTAGCTCACAGTTTCTTTGTTCATTTTCTTCAGTGATTTTTCTGATTCATTCTGAATGATTTCTATTGTGATAGTTTCAGGTTCATTAATCTTTTCTTCTGCTAGTGTCTAATCTCTCACTAATTCCATCTAGTGTGCTTTTTATCTAGGCATGGCATTTTTTACCTCTAGAATTTTGCTTTGGGTCTGATGCTTATTATCTTTTCTTTATCTTCTTAACACTTTCATTTACCTTCTTGAGCATACAGAATAGAGTTATAATAGCTGTTTTAATGTCTTTGTTTACTAATTCTATCATCTGTGTCTGTTTCTATTGATCAAACTTTTCTCCCCATTTTGGGTCATATTTCTCATGTTTCTTCGAATGCCAGACGTTACAAATTTGATCTTACTGGGAGCTGTTTTTTTTTTTTTTTTTTTTTATTCATTTAAATATTCTTGAGGTGTTTTATTTCTGGGACAAAGTATTTGTAAACAATTTGAAGCTTGTTTTTAGTTTTGTTAGGCAGGACCACAGCACTCTTTAATCTTGCCCTACTATTGAGACAATACTCTTCTGAGTAGTCTACCAGATGCCCTGTATATTCTGATTTTCTGCTCCAGCTGGTGGGAACGGTACTACTTCTGGTACTGTATGAGCTCCAAGGGGTGTTCCATCTGCTCCTTTAGAGAGTTTCTTCCCCCAGATCCAGGGAGTTTCCTCACATCATGCTCTGATCAGTAAGCATTCAGATACCCCTTATAAAAATATTCTCTCCTCTCCATTAACGCTCTCCTTTCTGGTACTCTTCTCTGAGAATTCTAACCACTTTGGTCTCCCCTAATTCTCAACTCTGTCTCAACTCAGGGAGACCAGCGGACTGTTTGAGTTGGCCCTCCCTGCACTGCAGTCTAGATACACTCTGTAGATGGTGGGTTGGAGCAATTGTAGGGCTCACCCTGTTTGTTCTTCTCTCGAGGATTAATGTTCTGTGCTACCTATTGTCCAGTATTTGCAAACCATTTGCTATGGTTTGGATGGGGTGTGTCCCTGACAAAACTCATGTTGAAATTTGATCCCCAACGTGGCAGTGTTGAGAGATGGGACCTAGTAGGAAGCGTTTGAGTCATGGGGGCAGATCCCTCATGAATAGATTAATGTCCAGTGCCTTCCTACAGCAGTGAGTGAGTTCTCTCTCTGGTGAGAAGAGATTAGTCCCCTTGAGAGTCATGGGTTGCTAGAAAGAGTCTGGGGTCCTTGCTTCCTCTCTCGCATGTGATCTCTTTGCATATTCCCAGCTCCCTTTCTGCTTTCCATTCTGAGTGAGAGGAGAATGAGGGAGGCTTCACTAGATGCAGCTGCCCAGTCTTGGACTTCTGAACCACCAGAATTGTGAGCCAAATAAACCTCTTTGCTTTATAAATTACTCAGCCTCAGGTGTTCTGTTAGAGCAACACTAACCAGACTAAGACACTGTTGTTTCATATATTTTGTCTGGTTTTAAATTGTATAAGGCAGGAAGGTAAATCCAGTCTTTGTCATTATATCAAGGCTTGGAGCAGAAATCCACCTGCTCACTTTTTAGGATACACTCACAAGAAGATGTTGGTGCTATGCCCTAAAGAAAAGCACCACCTTAAAGAATCACCCACAGCCTCCAGGACTCCCTGCTGTGGTTACATTTCAAATCCTTCCTCTTCCCTTTTTCCACTCACTGACCAGTATGCAACTAAAGGCCAAAGCAGTGGGTAGTGGAGGGGCTTGCCATGCTAATGAGCTTGGCCAGCTTCCCATGAACCCAGCCTAACCACTCACAGGAGGTAGGAGGAGAGAGGCCTCTTTCTTTTTCTTTTTTGAAAGTATCAAAGACAGGCTGGGTGAGGTGGTTCACGCCTGTAACCCCAGCAATTTGGGAGGCCAAGGCAGGCGGATCAACTGAGTTCAGTAGTTCGAGACCAGCCTGGCCAACATGGTGAAATCCCATCTCTATTAAAAATACAAAAAAAAAAAAAAAAAGCAAGGCATAGTGGTGCATGCCTGTAATCCCATCTACTTGGGAGGCTGAGGCAGGAGAATTGCTTGAACCCGGGAGACGGAGGTTGCAGTGAGACAGTATCATCTGAAGGGTAGGCATAGCATGAGAGCCAGATGACTCATCCCATTCCACTACAAACTTAAGGACAAGGGGTTTTAAAACCAGCTTCTTTCTCTAAGCACAGATATAGCTGCTCAGATCAGTAGAAACTTTTGCCTCTTCATAGGAAGCAATGCACATCCATCTATGAGACAAAACTAAATATTAACCTAGTGATGCATTTAGTACATATACTCATAATAGTTAATATTTATTGTATATTTATCAAATGCTAGGTATTCTTCTAAGCAGTTCATATTTATTAACCCCTTGAATACCACGAATACCTTGTAAGATTAGTAGTAACAGATAATATTTTTTAGTTCCTTTTCCCCCTCTCCAAACTCTAAAATATAAATTTTCAAGTAAGGGAAGGTGAACTTCAGTCCAGAGTTCAATTTCTGTATTAAAATATCACAAAACTGAAAGGTCTAAAATATACCTAATGTAAATACGAGTTAATGGGTGCAGCACACCAACATGGCACATGCATACATATGTAACAAACCTGCATGTTATGCACATGTACCCTAGAACTTAAAGTATAATAAAAAATATATATATATAAATAAATAAATTAAACGATGCAAGTCAAATTAGAAATAAAAAAAAGAAACCAACCATTTTATAGAATTTTAAAATTTTACATGTACTAACATTTCTAGAGATATAGTTTCATTTGTACCATGAACATTTACTTATGCTCCAGTAATAATTTTGGCCATTGCTTTTGAATGGAAGAGTTTTAGGGAAGAATTAGTCAAATCTCCAAAACTGGTAGCAGTATTATCTCTGCTTTACATATGGGAAACTGAGGTAGACCCAGAGAAGCAAAGGGACTTGCTTAAGATCAAAGAGCTAGTTAGTAGTCGAAGCAGGAACTAAACTCTAGTAGTCTGACTTTTAGTCAATTAGCCAATATTTACTGTAAGCAAATTTACTATATTTCCTAGAGACTAACCTGAGAGCCCCAACATGAGAATCTGCAAGAATTTAACATAAATCTCTGGCACAGACTTGACCATATACCTATGGTTACATCTTAAAGACATGCCCATTTGGCTAAGGCATCTCTACTAAGCAGTTGGTTAGATGAGTTAGTTTTGGTTTTCTACCGACGCTGAGTTTATATGAGTCTAAAATGCATTGAGCAGGCTAGTCTATACCTTCCTGGGTGACTGGTGAGGAGACTGTTCCTACTTTTCCAGCCCTGATCCGCTCCTGAATTCTGTACAGCATGAATGTGACCTGCAATACATGTGGGGACCAGAATCTTTCAAACAAGGGGTTCAAAGTCTATAGTCCAATCCTCTGATTATTTTACCTTTCAGCTTCCTCTCTGCATACTCTAAGACACAGGCTATAGGAAACTTCATTGGAGAAATGGCTGTCATCCAAGGGTAAGGCCATACCCTTGGGTGATAGGAGGATAAACCTCTGAAAGGTAAACCTCTTAGAATGCATGGGGCAGCCTCACAGTAAAGAGCTGTCCTATCCCAAATGACAATGAAGAATTCTCTTATCACACCCAATTTGTTGGAGTCTACCAGTTCTACTAAGCTGGGCTTTTTTCACTAGCTTTTTTTTTTTTTTTTGAGACAGAGTCTCGCTCTGTCGCCCAGGCTGGAGTGCAGTGGCGCAATTTCAGCTCACTGCAAGCTCCGCCTCCCGGGTTCATGCCTTTCTACTGCCTCAGCCTCCTGAGTAGCTGAGACTACAGGCGCCTGCAACCACGCCTGGCTAATTTTTTGTATTTTTAGTAGAGACAGGGTTTCACCATGTTAGCCAGGACAGTCTCGATCTCCTGACCTGGTGATCTTCCCTCCTCAGCCTCCCAAAGTGCTGGGATTACAGGTGTGAGCCATGGCGCCCGGTCTTCACTAGCGTTTAAACCCTTGAGAACCTTGAATTTTTTAGAATCTTGAAAACACTGAACTTGGTAGGACCTTGAGTTTGCTTTCTTCGAAGACCCATGAGACCAGAGAATATTCTGGCTGTCATTGGGCCTCCACTATGGGCTTATTACTGAGATTAATTCAATCTTGCTTCTGAGTCTTCCCTAATGACCACTGAAGAAAATTCTTAGGAAGACAGCCTCACATCCGTCTCCCTCAGACATGCTAATGTAGGGTCTCAGTGATTTAACCATCAGACCTGATACCAACTTCCCATCTGCTCTAACAGAAGGGCTCCAACTTTCCGTCTGCTCTGTGGGGTAGAGAAGATCCAACAGGAGAGGCAGCAGGAAAAGGCACTGCCATCTGTGAGGTAAAGAATATTTCAGGGGCTCCCAAGACCATGGCTAAAAGAGTATTTAAGAATGTTTTCCTTATAGGATGAAAATCAGAATGGATTCAGACAAAAATGTCAATATTTCCTTGAGCTGAATTATTCTGGGAACTGAAAGCACTGTGGAATGAATGGTTAGTTGTAGCAAAAAGATCCAGTTTTATGCTGAAGAATCCTATCAGCAACAGATTCAATCTAATTTCTGTGCCTGCACCAAATTTTCCTGCCAATAATTTTAGAATTACTATGGGGCAGGCTGGAAAGAGCTATTCTAAGGAAAGAAAGACTGATTTTCAATAGTTCTTAACTCCCCATAATATGGTTTCCTTAACACATATTATCTTTTTCCCTCCTAGAATGTCCTTCTTTCCTCCCCACTTTGTTATCCACAATTTGTAAAGTACCTATACAGTGGATACCTTTCTAACTTCACTTTGCTTTTGTTCTGTCTTACTTATTGGCTTCAAGAATAAACAGTGGACTTCATGGAATGCATGTGTGTTTCAGAATTCCAATGTCAAGGATAAAATGAGATCACTGTAATTTTAAGAACATAAAGCAAATGAATGTGTGAAAGAGATATATGGAAATAGATCTGATAACTTTTTACCAATTGTTTTTAGTAAAACATGATTACAATAAGGTATGCAAAGGTGAGTATTTTTCTGTTCCTTCACAATTATCTGTTGCCCTTTCTTAAAAAAAAAAAAATTCTGATGTTGCATTTTAATTTTCCATCAAAATAAATGTGTTAAAAAACGCTTAAAAGAACAAAAACCTCTGTTGAGAAATACTGTTAGAAACAGAACATAGTTTCATCTACTCATCATCCCCTTTCCTTTCCTTTTTTTGCTGTCTTTACCCTTGAACTACCTAAACTTTAAACTCAGTACCAAATTAAAACAAACTGAAATTGATGATTCAGATCATCACCACGTTCACCAAGTTCCAGAACAATTGCTTCTGTTTGAGCAAAGTTGTTCAAAACAGTAGTGCAAAGCTGAGGACAGCCATTGCCCAGCTCTGGAAACAGAAGCCATGAGGACCCCTGGGCATAATTCTAGCTACAAGGCATGTTTTTTCTCTCCCAAAACAGAGCACGGCTTCCCAATCAACATAGGAAACCTGGTGTCACTGAGATGGGCTTCCACTAAGGTGGTGTCTGAACTCCTTAACCAGACTTTCCTAGGAGTCAAAGCTATTTTGAAGTGTTTAAGGAAATAGATGTGGTTTTGATGAGAAATTACATAATTCAAAGTCCTGTGGCTAAAAAGTCGCCAAAAGTTCTGCGGAAGAGGAGAGATACAGATTTGCTCATATTTTAGCTCAGTGCTTAATGTATAATTTATAAAGCAGGTGGATTATTCCTGAGGGCAAAAACTATTCCTAAAATTGGTCCCAAGTAGGTATCTTTTGAAATTGGGTTCCCTACAATCCAATTCACAATTGCCACAAAAAGAACAAAATACCTAGAAATATAGGTAACCAGGGAAGTGAAAGATCTCTAAATGGAGAACTACAAAACACTGCTCAAAAAAATCAGAAATGACACAAACAAATGGAAAAATATTCCATGCTCATGGATGGGAAAAATCAGTATCATGAAAATGGCCATACTGCCCAAAGCAATTTACAAATTCAATGCTAGTTCCATTCAACTACCATTGACATTCTTCACAGAACTAGAAGAAACTATTTTAAAATTCATATGGAACCAAAAAAAAACCCAAATAGCCAAGGAAATTCTGAGCAAAAAGAACAAAGCTGGAGGCATCATACGACACAACTGCAAACTATATTACAGGGCTACAGTAATGAAAACAGCATGGTACTAGTACAAAAACAGATACATAGGCCAATGGAACAGAATAAAGAACTCAGAAACAAGGCCACATACCTACAACTATCTGATCTTTGACAAATCAGACAAAACAAGCAATGGCGAAAGGATTCCCTATTTAATAAATGGTGCTGAGATAACTGGCCAGCCACATGCAGAAGATAGAAACTGGACCCCCCTTCCCTACACCATATGCAAAAATTAACTCAAGATAGGCAATACTTTTCTGGACATAGGCACAGGCAAAGATTTCATGACAAAGATGCCAAAAGCAATTGCAACAAAAGCAAAAATTGACAAACGGGATCTAATTAAACTAAAGAGCTTCTGCACAGCAAAAGAAACTATTAACAGAGTAAGCAGGCAATCTACAGAATGGGAGAAGATATTTGCAAAACTATGCATCTGACAAAGGTCTAATATGCAGGGTCTATAAGGAACTTAAACAAATTCACAAGAAAAAACAAACAACCCTATCAAAAAGCGGGCAAGAAACACAAAGACACACTTTTCAAAAGAAGATGTACATGTGGCCAGCAAGCATATGAAAAAAAGCTCAACATCACTGATAATTAGAAAAATGCAAATTAAAACCACAATGAGATATCATCTCACACCAGTCAGAATGGCTATCTATTATAAAAAGGCAAACAAACAAAAAATAAGACAGATGCTAGCAAGGTTGCAGAGAAAAAGGAATGCTTAAACACTCTTGGTGGGAGTCTAGATTAGTTCAACCATTGTGGAAAGCAGTGTGGTGATTTCTCAAAGAGCTACCATTCGACCCAGGAGGAATATAAGTTGTTCAGTCATAAAAACATATGCATTCATGTATTCACTGCAGCACTATTTACAATAGCAAAGAGATGGAATCAACCCTAATGCCCATGAATGGTTGACTGGATAAAGAAAATGTGGTACATATATACCATTGAATATTACGCAGCCATAAAAAAGAACAAGATCATGTCCTCTGCAGGAACATGGATGAAGTTGTAGGCCATTACCCTTAGCAAACTAACACAGAACAGAAAACCAAATACCACATGTTCTCACTTATAAGTAAGAGCTCAATGATGAGAACACACAGACACATAAGAGAGAAAGAACAGACACTGGGGCCTACTAGAGGGTAGAGGTTGAGAGGAGGGAGAGGATCAGGAAAAGTAACTAATGAATACTAGGCTCAGAACCTGGGTGACAAAATAATCCGTACAACAAACATCCATGACAGAAGTTCACCTATATAACAAACCTGCACATGTACCCCTGAACTTAAAGTAAAAGTTAGAAACAAACAAAAGAAGGTTGGAACAAGTACCATTTTAACAAAGAGCCAGCAGGTTTGGGAAAATGTCCAGAAGGAGGCCTTTGTCTATGGTTTTGACTGAGAACTCAACCTAACAGACAGCCTCATGTCTGGTACATAGAAAATGACCCATAAATATGTGTGGAAGTTAGGATAAATTGCCCTTCACATCAGACAAATGATCAGTGGGTGAAGTCTCTCAGGAATCCCCCCTTGACAGTTCTCTGACACTGAATCCTGCCTATCTGCTACAAATGCCCACCATTGTTTACTTCATGATTTCTTTGTTCCCTCTGTATTCCCACTGAATATTGGTCTAGAAGGGCAAGAAGCATACTGTTTGTTCGCCAACCTACCCGAAGTATCCAGCACAGTCTCTCAATACCCACTGAATGTATGCTGAATGAGTGTGCTGATATGGTTTGGTTGTGTCCCACCCAAATCTCATCTTGAATTGTAGCTCCCATTATCCACACATGTTGTGGGGGGGACTTGGTAAGAGGTAATTAAATAATGGGGTGGTTACCCTCATATTGTTCTCATGATCGTGAGTTCTCATTATATCTGATGGTTTTATAAGGGGCTATTCCCCTCCTTCACTCATTCTCTCTCCTGCTGCCATGTGAAGAAGAATATGTTTGTGTCCCCTTCTGCCATGATGGTAAGTTTCCTGAGGCTTCCTCAGCCAATAAGGAACTGTGAGTCAATTAAACCTATTTTCTTGGCTGGGTGCAATGGCTCACACCTGTAATCCCAGCACTCTGGGAGGCTGGGGTTGGCAGATCACTTGAAGTCAGGAATTCAAGACCAGCCTGGCCAAAATGGTGAAACTCCGTCTCTATTAAAAATATAAAAATTAGGGTGGACGTGCATGCCTGTAGTCCCAGCTACTTGGCAGACTGAGGCAGGAGAATTGCCTGAATCCGAAGGCAGAGGTTACAGTAAGCCAAGATCGTACCACGGTACTCCAGTCTGGGTGACAGAGCAAGACTCTGTCTCAAAAATACTCTCTTTTCAGCCGGGCATGGTGTCTCACGCCTATAATCCCAGCACTTTGGGAGGCCGAGGTGGGTGGATCATCTGAGGTCAGGAGTTTGAGACCAGCCTGGCCAACATGGTGAAATCCCATCTCTACTTAAAATACAAAAATTAGCTGGGCCCGGTGGCAGGTGCCTGTAATTCCAGCTACTTGGGAGGAATTGCTTGAACCTGGGAGGTGGAGCTTGCAGTGAAATAAGATTGTGCCATTGGACTCCAGCCTGGGGTACAAGAGCAATACTTTATCTCAAAACACAAAAACAAAAACAAAACAAAAAAATCCTCTTTTCCTTATAAATTACCTAGTCTCACATAAGAAAGGACTGATACACGTGCCCTTTGTTCACTGTTGTAATCCACAAACTCATAAAATGATAGAGCCAAACAAAGTCTGAGTGGTGCCTCTAATTTTACAGCTGGAAAAATAAATAAATTCAACAAAAGGAATTTGCATCAAGGTTGAAAAATTAAATTAAATTAAATTGTTTCCTATTTTCCTGCAATCTGTGATGCTCATTTAAAAAACATAAACACAAAACACAAAAGTATTGGGGGATCTACAACAAAGGTCATAGAGCCTCTTTCTCTGAATATTTTAGATCACAGATCAGCAAACTTTTCCTGTAAAGGGCCAGATAGGAAATATTTCATTATTTGTAGACCACATATGGCCTTAATCACATATCTCAAATATTCTTTGTTTTTCGAGTGGTTTTTCGCCACCTTTTATGAATGTAAAAAGCATTCATAGCTCATACGTAAAAACAAACAAACAAACAAAAAACAGGCTACTGGCCATATTTGGCTCACGGGCTGTAATTTGCCAACCCCTATTCTAGAAAAAACAGGTGGACACTGTCTTTCTGGAGACTACTCATTGGGTAGTAAAATAAATACCTACTCTATCCTCTCTGCCAGCCCTATAATGTGATGGAACTGAGAAAAATAAATCTACAAAATTCTGTATTAATCATTAAATCATCAGTGCACATTTCAATATCTGACAAAACAACAATGTCTTAGTAAAAACACAAAGCCTTTGTGTTCAGTCTCCTATGCAGCAAACTCACTTTGGGACCTAGAGCAAATTCCTTACCTCTGATTTCTCATTGGAAAAAAAATCAAACATTTTCATTAAATGATCTCTAAAGAGGCTTCCAGACTTGGTTTTCTGAGAGTCTATGAATGTTTCTAGGAAACTCCAGAGGGTTGTTTAACGAAATGTTCCAAAATGAGCTCACAATATTAAGAAAAACTCAATGGGGTAATTGTCACCCTATCTAAAGGTTTCCAGAAAAGCAAATGGCCGTATTTTGCCCTGACTAAATCTCCCATCAGAGAATATGGCATTCCAGTGGCTTTGGCTAAATATGCAGTCATGAAAAACAGAGACAATGGATTGACGAGACTCATCCTCAGAAATAAAAGATGTGGACTTTTCAGTGGTCATCTTAGGAAGGAAGCAGATACTACAGCCCAGAAATCAAAATCATAATTTCCTGTGATCTCAGAATCTTTTTGACTCTACCATAGTTCACATTTTTGTGATCTCCAAAGCTATTAGCAATAAAGTCAATTAAAATGCATCTTCCTGATCCTTAATTTTATACCATCGTAATTCCTTAAAGCAACAAGGGTCTAGCTAAGCCAAGTATGAATTACATAGAAAGATATCTTCTGTCTACTACATGCATGTGCACAGTGAAGCTTTATGCATAGCATCATTTTCTTGAAGTCGAAAAAAAAATGTTTACTTTCCGTTTTTCTCCAATCAGTAAAATAGTCAATGGTAAATGCATATCACTTCTATTGATTTACCAGACATACATTTAAAATTGAATGCGACTGCCTGGGACTCATGTTAAGTAGGATTAATAAAAAATGTCCCATCCTCCACAGTCGGAAACACTTGGTCCCACTCAGATTTCTCTACTTACTCAAGCTCCCTAAAGATAAATGAGCTTTATACCACAGAAAGGAAACAGGTCATTTATCTGACATCACATTATTTACTGACGTTAAAAATGATAATATCCATCAACAAGCAGCCAAACCCCAAGTGGGTCACACAGAGAACAAAGCTGCAACTGTCTTTCTTTGATATAGTTACAAGGAGATGCTGACTGAGCTGCCATTTATGCTCCAATAATGTCACTATTGTCACAAGAAGCTCACGTTTTAATAATATTCACATAATTTCCCATGTGCTTATTTGGGACCAAGGATCTGTGTTTTGTTCTTTTCTGAACATTTAATAAAATTAAAATCTGGAATTATAACAACAGACCTATAAATATGATTTGCTTTAGAAGGAGATTTTTCATTTTTAGAACATGTATCTTTCCCTATCGTTCTTTTCTTTTAAAAATAATGCCATTATCTATAATCATCATAACAACACAACAAGGCAGGTAGTGATCATCTGCATTTTCTACATAAATAATCTGAGGGGCTGATATAGTTTGAATGCATGTCCTGCCCAAATCTCACGTTGAATTGTAATCCCCAGGATTAAAGGTGGGGCCTGGTGGGAGGTGATTGGATCACGGCGGTGGATTTCTCACAAATGGCTCAGCACCATCTTCTTGGCACTGTTTTTGCAACAGCGAGTGGCTTCTCACGAGATCTGGCTTTTAAAAGTGTGTAGTATCTCCCTCTTTCTTGCTCCTGCTCCCACCATCCACATGCTCCCCTTTCACTTTCTGCCATGTTTGAAAGCTTCCTGAGGCCTCCCCAGAAGCCGATGGCTGTGTTATGCTTCCTGTACAGCCTGCAGGACTGTGAGCCAATTAAATGTCTTTTCTTTATAAATTACACAGTCTCAGGTATTTCTCTATAGCAATGCAAGAATGGACTAATACAGGATCAAAGAGGCTTGTTAAATAAATTGCCCAAATTCATAGAGCTAGTAAATGGTGGATTCAGGATTGGAACCCACTGGTTTTTCCAACTCTGCCAGCAATCTTTTCCCTTCTCTCTCTCCTTTCCTATTGCCTCCACCTACCTACCTACCTTCAAAACAGCCTTTGTTCTCATAACAGTTTCTTGAAAGCACCTTCCCACAACAATTTAATTCTATCCCAAAGTACACACCACAGCACCCAGTACCTTAACAAAACCTAAGGACATGCAAATAACACTTGCAGGATTGTCTTAAGCTAATATTTTGGGTTATTAGCTTGAACTCAAGAAAAACCACATATAATTGTCAGAAATGACCTGTCAGCTGCAGTTATTCAGAAGTAAAGTCAAAGTTACAGTGAACAAAGATTGTAAATTTAGTTACTAAAGAATATTATCTTACACCCTAAAAAAGTTTGCTCTATGAAATGTGAGCTGAAGCTCACCCACTATTTAAAAACAGAGCGTGCTGAATCTGATTTTCTTCCCACTGAATCTGATTTTCTTCCTGCTGCATTCACTGAGTGGAATCAGCAAAACAACGCTCTTCCTTTGGTTAAATTTTCTAAGGTGCCGCTACATCTAGTTCTATCTTGTTCCCCTTCATCCTCCTCTGTCCTGTTAAAAGACAGGGCAGGAAGGCCAGCTGGACATTTTTGGACTGTTGGCCTCATCAGTGACCCTTTCTGTTCATCAACATTTGTTTCATGCGCTGTAGTCTGACTATCTTGGGCTGTGTCTTTCTAATACAGAACAGCCTGGTAGGAAAAGAAAATATGTCATATGACAATATATTTGCTAAGATGACTCCAAACAATTGATTTCCTAAGTTTTGTTTGTTTGTTTGTTTGTTTCCCAGAACTGTCCAAACTGATGACAGCACAGACATTTCCAACATGAAGAAGGAAGACCGGCTCTAGCATGTGACCAGCATTCTCATTTCCCACTCACATTCAGATCTCGGCTCTCAGGCTACATTCTGGTCAGGATGAATTACATGTATAATTCAAAATCAAGAAAGCTGTTCAAGTACAACGTGTGAGGCTTCTGCCAACGCTGAAATTCATTAGGAACCATGATTTTGGCTGAGCACATGGCTCTGTTTTGAGCTCTTTTATTCCTGTGTTATTGCTCATTCACTTAAAGAGAAATACATGAGTCAGAGACAAGATCTCTTTCCCTTTTCATGTTTCTCCAATTTATCTTCCTTGGCATAATAAATATCTCAAGCCAAAGACTGGAGAGTGTTGTCTTGTTTCCCTGTTTTTCCCATTATCTCAGTTATCTCTCATTTATTTTTTAGTCTTTTCTCTTATCACAACCGTTTCTCGGGACATCATAAAAGTTGGAATGAGTAACCTCCCATCCCTTGTGGTTGCTTGCGGGGGTTTCAGGCCCCACACTCTCAATCATGTGGCTCAGTTGCTTTGACATGTTTGGAAAGAAAAAGAAATCTTAGATACACCTCGACTAGAACTGATGGCTGCTTTTTATAAATAAAAATTATTCTTTGTATGAAACTTCCTCCAGTAAGAAAATAATTTTAAGCAAAACCTGCTTATGTACCCTTTCTTGCTCTGGCCAGTGTAGAAAGTCCAACGAATCATGGTCTCAATGAGATAGATTGTAAAGAGCACTGGATAAGGAGTATTGGTTTTAAAACTTTATATTTTAAGGCCAATTTTTAAAATTTGGTGGGAGCATTTCAAAAAAACTGTATTCATAAGTATTGAGACTATAGTATAACGAGCCCTCATATATCTATAAATCAACACACAGCTAATCTCGTTTCAACTATATCTACTCACATCTATTCCCTCTTCTCCCAAGCAAAATTTTTTGAATGAATCCCAGACATCAAATAATTTCTTCCATACATACTCTTAGGTAACTCTAAGAAAAAAATTTTTAAATATAACCACAATTATCATACCTAAAAAAGCTTATAATTACCGTTATCAAATATCCAGTCAGTGTCAGATTTCCCTGATCATTTCATAGTCTTCTTTTTACATTGTTAAGAACTTTTTACTTTCAATTATAAAATATTTAAGGTCCAGAGACAAGATAAAATGACACATGTGAATCTATCACCCTAACATTTTTCTAATATTTGCTTCAGATTTCCCTTTTTTCTTAAAAAAAAAAAAAAAAGACTTCCTTTAGAGCAGTTTTAGATTTGAAAGCAAAATTGAGAGGAAGGTACAGAGATTTTCCATATACCCCTGGGAAATGGGGGGATACGTACATAGCCTTATCAACATCCCCCACCAGAGTGGCACAAATGTTACACTGATGAATCTATGCCAACCCATTATTATTACTCAAAGCTCATAGTTTACATTAGAGTTCGCTTGGTGTTGTACATTCCATGGGTTTGGACAAATGTATGACATGTATCAGTCATCACGGTGTCATACAGAGTATTTTTTACTGCCCCCCAAATCCTCTACTCTCTGCCTATTCATTCTTTCCTCCCCCATAACCCCTGACAAACACTGCTTTTTGTGCTCTCTCCATAGTTTTGCCTTTTCTAGAATGACATATAGCTAGAATCATACAGCATATAACTCTTTCAGGTTGGATTCTTTCACTTACAAATACGCATTTAAGTTTCTTCCATGTCTTCGCATGGTTTGATAGCTCATTTCTTTTTAGTGTTGAATACCATTCCACTGTCTGCATGTACCCCAGTTTATTTCCCATCTATCTACTGAAGGACCTCTTGGCTGCCTCCAAGTTTTGGCAGTTATGAATAAAGTTGTCATAAGCATCTGAACACAAGTTTCTATGTGGACATAAGTCTTCAACTCATTTGGGTAAATACCAAGGAGTGTGATGGCTGGATCATAAGCTAAGTTGTGTTCCATTTTCTAAGAAACCACCAAACTGTCTTCCACAGTGGCTGTCTCATTTTGCTTCCCCTCCAGCGATGAATGAGAGTCCCTAAGGCTCTACATCCTCATCTGCATTTGGTGTTGTCAGTGATCTAGATTTTGGCTATTCTAATAGGTACATGGTGGTATCTCATTATTTTAATTTGCATTTCCCTGATGACAGAAGATGTGGCGCTGACAAGGTCTTTAACATTCGTTTGGTTCAAAATAGGACCCAAACATGGTCCATACACCAAGCACAACTCTTGATGTGCGTTTCCTTATTTGAAAATAAGAATGTCAGATGGTTGTTTTATTTAGCATAATCACTTTAAGGTGTATTTTTCCAAATTAAAAAATCAAGAACACGAATCAATTTTTAAAGTTCAACAGGCATGTGTGTCCAGAAATAACATTGTTTTGATAATAATGGATATGAGCTTGTACATATTCTTCTACTTACCATATGATTTTCTTTAAGTTTTATTCCTTTTGATCCATTTAACCTCTGTCTAGAATTCTATCTCATGAATAGAATGCATTTTATTCAATTTCCTGTTAATGAACATTTATTTTGCTTCAAATTTTTCACTATCACAAAACAATGCTATTAGTAGATATCTCTGTAATGTTACCTTATGAATATATCCAAGCTTCTTTAGGACATATACCTATGTAAGAGAATTTCTAGGTTATTGGAAAGAATAACATTTTAAACTCTCTAAATTAATTGTCCTGGAGTTGTACATCTACCAGTATGAGATAAGAATTCAACACGATGATCTTTAAGTTTTCTTGTAGTTCTGATATTCAACGAGTCAATCCATTAAATTAGCTTTTTAAAAATGGTTGCATCTTTAGTAATATTGTTAGTGATATAAGTTACTGATTTTAACATTTTTATTAATTCTTTGTTGTTTCTTCGTAGTACAATCTCTTTAAAAAATATATCAGTTTTCATTTTGTAAGACTGAGCTTTCTACTCAAGCTAAATCACAAAGGACCATGTATTCCCTACTCTTAAGTTTGGAGAAGTAGAATAAGTGCCTAAAAACATAAGTAATAATTAAAGGCAGCTGTCAGCAAACCATCAGTAAAGTCTACACCTGCCATTAGTATGTAAGAAGAGAGAGGTCAATGGAGCCTGGTTTAGAAGGTTTAATCCAGGAAAGCAAAAATGAAGGTTACCAGGAAGAAGGAGGAAAGGGAGGTAGGAAAAGGGAAGGAGAATAAAGGCAAGTTAAATAGTCTGTCTGAAGTACAATGTATAGATCAAAGTCCCTAGAACATAAGATTCACATGAAAGAATGGTTAGAGATGAAATTATAGATAGTCTATGATGGCTCTGAGGCCATAATAGAAAAGGAAAACATATTTGACCAGTCCCATGTACAGTCAAATATCACATAATGGTATTTCTGTCAACAATGGACCACATATAAGATGGTGGTCCAGGCCAGACACAATGGGTCACACCTGTAATCCCAGCACTTTGGGAGGTTGAGGTGGGCAGATCACGAGGTCAGGAGATTGAGACCATCCTGGCTAAGATGGTAAAAACCCCGTCTCCACTAAAAAAAAACACAAAAATTAGCTGGGTGTGGTGGCAGGCACCTGTAGTCCCAGCTACTCAGGAGGCTGAGGCAGGAGAATGGAATGAACCTGGGAGGCGGAGCTTGCAGTGAGCTGGGATTGTGCCACTGCACTCCAGCCTGGGCAACAGAGTGAGACTCCATCGCAAAAAAGAAAAAAAGAAAAAAGATGGTGGTCCCATAGGATTATAATATCATATTTTACTGTACCCTTTTTTATGTTTTGATACACAAATATTCACCATTGTGTTACAACTGCCTACAGTATTCTGTACAGGAACATGATGTACAGGTTTGTAGCTCAGGAGCAATAGGCTATACCGTATGGCCTAGGTGTATAGCAGGCTATACCATCTAGGTTTGTATTAAGTATACACTATGATGTTTGCCCAATGACAAAGTCACCTAATTTCATCTATTGTTTTTCAGAATATATTCCTGTTGCTAAGTTACACATGCCTACACACATACACATAATTTTGTTTATTGTCACTAACGCTAAAAAATGAGTCACTGGAGGCTCAGGCTGTCCATCTTGGAGGTCTACGTTAAGCCTTCATTGAGGGCTTTGTTTTTTTTTTTTTTAAGAGACACTATTTCACTCTGTCACCCAGGCTGTAGTACAGGGGCACACTCATAGCTCATTGCATCCTTGAACTCCTGGGCGCAAGCAAACTTCCTGCCTCAGTTCTCTGAGTAGCTGAGAGTATAGGTGCATACCATTACACCTGGCTAATTTTTAAAAAACCTTTTTTGGCAACAGGGTCTGGCTATGTTGCTCAAGCTGGTCTCGAACTCATAGCCTCAAGTGATCTTCCTGACTCAGGCTCCCAAGTAGCTCAGATTGCAGGTGTGAACCACTGCACCCAGTGCTAGGCCATTAAAAGCTGTGCCATTCTTCAATTTGAAATATACTATGGCAAAAATTAATTTGCTTCTTTCCACTATCATCTTTTGGAAAATGAGATCTAAAAGCTTATTTCCTGACGTGGAAACTGGATCATCTTTGTATTGGTCCTAAACTTACCTTGATTCATTTTCAAAAGGGAGTCTCCCAACTCTGTATTTAGGACTTAGTAACTAACCCCCCTTTCAACCTAGTCTTCCCCATGTAGGATTGAGCAGATCTTGATCATGATACTTCATTCTCCTCCTTTCTAAACCAAAGACTCTTGGCTATTTCCATTCAATACAAACATTATTAACTGAGCACCAACTATGCATTACACACTCCTCTAGGCACCAAGAACCTAAAAGTGAATGTATTATGTTCCCTGCCCCTGAGACGTACCTAATACAACAGAGAAAGTAATTCAGCGGGGTAAGTGAAATGACAAAAGCCTCTACAGGGAAAAGAATGTATCTTGGAAGAAATCTGATCTTAACTGCTCTCCTATAAATGTCCCATCATTCCAACAGCCACTTGTTGCCTAGTCTAAGCCTAATGCTACATCATCTGAAGCTGTCATGAGCCTTAAGTCCCCAGCTGACATTCCATGACATGTCAATGCTATCATGAAGAATCTAAACCATCGGCCCACAACACTCCTCTAATATCACAAGTCAAAGATGTGGCTCAGGGACCTCCAGGCATGGAGTTGGTCTGTGAATGTTGGTTAAGCCCACATTTTTTTTCAACAACTCTTCCTGTCATCTGTGGCCATCAGAAGGGCAGCCTGCAGAGTGTATCAGGCTGCTTAAGGAGGAAGGGTCAGAAGTCAGAGGTCCCTAGTCCACCCTCTTGTTCTCTTTTATGACAGTTTGGAAAGAACAATGGAAGAATCAAGATCTTTGGCTGGGTCTAATTTATGAAGAAAACAGTCTGTTCTGTTCAAAGAAGAGAAGCCAAATGCTGAACTATGAGTTCCCATCACCTATGAGCTTGCTTCAAGCTCCCAGGGTGCAGCTCCCAGGGACCAAAGAGAAGCCCTCCAGGGTTTTTGAGCCCTTGGAGACTGCTGGTTGCTATGATTCCTTGGGAGAAGCAGCTCAGATGGTAAACTAAAGAGTCCTATTAACCTAAGCACAATAACACTGACACTTCCAATTAGCCGAAGGCTCTCGGGTTTAGCCATTTACATTGCATACATTCTCATTCCTGATTGTGTTTGAGTTACTTTCTTCCAGCACAGATGGAGAAAGTGATTTTTTTTCCACTCTCTTAAAGGAAGTCTTCCCAGATGAACCATATCCAACACTAATCACTCTTTTGTTTTAAGAACACAGTTCTATAAGACTTGGCTTACAATTATCCTTGACTTACTATAATTGGATGAGTTAGCCACATTTTAAGATGTTTGAGAGTAAATACTTTTCCTATTTCTAGTCAATTCCAGGACTCCATAATTAATGACTCTGTTTACACCTGGAAGCTGATGAGTACTTGCAAAATGTGATAGTCAGGTTACACTGTGTCATGCTGCAGTAACCAGAAATCCCTAAATCTTATCAACCTAATATAGCAAAAGTTTAGGCGCTTAAACAATATAAATGTGGATGTGAATGACTCTCCAGGGCAGCTGTCTAGTAAGCTAGTTACTTGGATGTTGTGACTCCACTATCCCAAAATACAAGGTACCCTCTAAGATGACCTCAGCTGGGATGTAAGGTAAATAGGAAGTTGCACAGGGGCATTTTATACCTCAGCTCAGAAAGGAAATGAAAATCATCTATTGAAAAATGCTAGTATTGTCTACCATTCTAACGCATTCCCTTTATAAAACAGCTTCCAGGTAAGTGGCAATCTATCCTTAGACAGATTAAGTAATTGATGATCCTTCCACTTAGGTTGTAGAAGCACCTTCTCTGATGACCTTTAGGGAGAAGAGGTAAGATATTTCAGGTATGTTCATTTCATCCCAGGATTCAAGTTACTGCCGGCAAATGAAGGGTGCCCCATAGCAACACATCCCTGAAATAAAAGTTCATGGGTGTCTGGAATACTAGATCTATGTTCTTTTCCATTAAGATCATTAAAGGTTTGGATCTGGTGATCTTAAGGGTAATACATTTCTACGCTGTTTTATTTTGATTTAGCTTTTCTCATTTATTTAACAATATATTGTTATTCAGCAGAGACTGCTGGTTGTTCTCCAATATCTATTGTCTCATTCTTCTCTAGGAAAAACATGGCTAGGTTTTTTTGATGAGAACATGCAAAGAGGTGTGATCATATAACTTAAGTTCTGGCAAAAGGGAATGAGAGCAGAAATGACTTATACAACATCCAGGCAGTTTCCTTAAAGAGAACGAGCATGCTTTCTCCTTCTTTTTGCATTTTTGCTTAATGTGATACAACAATGGGGAGATGAGTCTTCTTTGCCACAAAGACTATAAATATGGTACACGAATAAGCTAGAATGAGCTGACTCTCTGCCACAATGGAGTCACTGCACAAGTCCCACCTTGTTGATGTCCGGACTGTGCCATGAGAGAGGTTATGAAATTCTATCCTATTTGATGCTGAATGTTTATCCCAAATAATCCAATGTATCAGAAGCTTTCAAGTGCCAGGAACTGTAATACAGCTAAAAGCCTTGATCATAAAGGCAGACCCTTAAGCCTTCAGAAAGGGCAATGTTGGTACCACAGACTGCATTCCTAGGAAATTCTCCAAACCATCAACATGATACTGATTCCATATGGCATGTGAGACTTTGGGACAGTAGTTGTTCATTCAACCTTATTCCCTACATGTCTCATAAAAGAGGACTACCTCCTTCACTGCAAGTCATTTTTTATATTATATTTTTCTAAAAGACATAGAGGTTGGCTATGATATTGTTTGGTCTACATGCTCTAATTGTCATTCTGAATCTTGTATTTTTGGATCTCATTTTCTCACTCCCTCTGGGGACATGCTCTTCTGACACGTAGTCTGACAACAAAACAGAATACCTGGGACCAGGACTGTCAAACACATGTGTCTACCTTAGCAAAGTTTGTGACTTTATTCCCTGATACATAAGTATTAAACAGGATGTATCCATCAGAAGGAGTCAGAACTAAGCATTAAGCTGAACAAGAGAAAAATGACCAAATCTAATGATCAAGAAAGAAAAGGGGTTCTATCCCCAGAGCAATTTAATGTAAAAAGGGTCAGGTACGACAGATCTGACAGAGAAAGAGGGACCAATAGAAGAATGGCAAATGTGTCATATCTATATTGCCTATCTCTTTTCATGCAGGTTTCAGATATCATTAATCAATCACTGTGACATCAGAGCAACTTACGACTTCTAAACACAACAATCCATATAGCCACTGCCCACATTTGAAGCAGGTACAAAAGTTAAGATCTATGAGCTAGCCAAGTCTCAGGAATAGTGACTCTACTGAACAGGACTAGCAACAGGTACCTTCTGTTTATCTTGTTTGGTGACTGTTCTGGGTATAGGAAGCACTAAATCTCTATTGCCAAGATTACATCCCAGGACTGCACCCCTAATGAAGGGAATGGCACTGGTTCTCACATTCTGGTGAAGAGCCTAGTACATGATTTAAACTCTTAGATGATCATAATTATATAGAAACTAATTTTATCTGATAAATATTACATTAAAAAAATCTAATAGTATACATTCCTTTTAAAATCAAGAACCTGACAAGAATGCCCACCCTCCAGTCTCTTCAACATATAAAACTGGGACAACTGGATATCCACATGCAAAAGAATAAATTTGGACCCTCCCTACCTCACACCATATACAAAATCCAAAATTGATAAGAGACCTAAATTAATAAGCCAAAGATACAAAATTCTTAGAGGAGCACACAGGTGTGTATCTTCATGACCTTGGATTAGCCAATAGTTTCTTAGATATAACACCAAAAGTACAAGCCATCAAAGAAAACAATAAATAAGTTGAAGTTCATTAAAATTAAAAATTTTGCTTACCAGAAATACTACCAAGAAACTAAAAATGCAACCTATAGAATGGATAAAAATATTTAGAAACCATTTATCTGATAAAGGTTTAGTATCCAGAATATATAAAGAACTCTTGTAACTTGACAATAAAAAGACAATTAATTTTAAAATGACCAAAAAAGGCCAGGCTGGGCGTGATGGCTCATGCCTGTTAATCCCAGCACTTTGGGAGGCCGAGGTGGGCAGATCACAAGGACGGGAGTTTGAGACCAGCATGACCAACATGGTGAAACCCCATCTCTACTAAAAACACAAAAATTAGCTGGGCATGGTGGTGGGCGCCTGTAATCCCAGCTACTTGGGAGGCTGAGGCAGGAGAATTGCTTGAACCCAGGAGGTGGAGGTTGCAGTGAGCCAAGATCGCGCCACTGCACTCCAGCCTGGGCGACAGAGTGAGACTCTGTCTTAAAAAAGAAAAAAGCCAAAAAATGTGAATAGACAGTTTTTTAAAGAAGATATATAAATGGTCAAATAGCACATGAAAAGATGCTCAACATCATTAGTCCTTAGAGTAATGCAAATCAAAGCCAAAAGAGATACTGTTTTACACCCATAAGATCACTATAAGAAAAAATAACAAATAGTGGTGAAGATGTAGAAGATGTAGAGAAATTGAAACTTTCATGTATTGCTAGTGTAAAATGGCACTACCTATGGAAAACAGCTGGGTGGTTCCCCAAAAAATTAAACATAGACTTACCATATGACCCAGAAATTCCACTCCTAAGTATATAACCAAGATGATGAAAAACATATTCACACAAAAACTTATACACAAAATATTAATAGCAGCATTATTCATCATAGCCAAAAGGCAGAAATAACCAAAACGTCCATCAACTGATTAACGGATAGATAAAATATGGTATATCTATACAATGGAATATTATTTACCCGTAAAAAGGAAAGGAAATTCTTATTTATGATACAATAAGAATCATCCTTGAAAACACTATGCCAAATGAAAGAAGCCAGACATAAAAGGCTACATGTTGTATGATTACATTTGTATAAAATGCACAGAATAGGCAAATCTATAGAGACAGAAAGTAAATTAAGGTTATCGGGGCTGAAGGAAGGGGCAGATTGGGAGTGAGTATAGGTGGTTAAGGGGTGTCTTTTTGGAATGATAGAAATGTTTTTGATTGAATAGTGGTGACAGTTATACAACCTTGTGAATATGCTAAAAACCAATGAATTGGATATTTAAAAACGAAGAATTTTATGTTCTAAGAAATTTTGTTATGTAGTTCTAAGAAATTCTATTATGTGGATAAAATAGTAATGTGAGCATCCTTTATTTTTAAGACAACTTTTGGGATATAATTCCATTACTACTTTATCCTACATTACACTGGAGGTCCTATCTAGTGTAATAAAATAAGAAAAAGTAATAAAAACTATAAGGATTGGAAAGGAAGAAACAAACCTTTTGCTTGTAGATAATATGACTGTCTACTTAAGAAATGCAAACTAGTAAATAAACAAAAGTGAAGTTAGGATGTTGCGTATAGCATGAAAACAAAAAATTGCTTTTTCATATATCAGCAGAAAAAAATGCATTTCAAAAATAAAAATTACAATATCAAAAAAAAAACTTTGTGATAAGTTCATAATAAAACATTAAAGAACAAAATCCAAGATTTTGTCATAGCAGCATTATTCATAGTAGACACAAAATGAAAACAATCCAAGTGTTCATCAACTGATGAATGGAGAAACAAAATATGGTATGGCATATCCAGACAATGAAATATTTCTTAGCCATAAAAAGAATGAGGTACTGATATATACTATGACATGGATGAACCTTGGAAATACTGTGTTAAGTAAAAGACAGTCACAAAAGACGACACCCACAAACATGTACGCACATAAATATATATATATTTATATATTTATATTTATATATATATATAATTTTTTGAGATGGAGTCTCACTCTGTCACCCAGGCTGGAGTGCAGTGGCACAATCTCAGCTCACTGCAATCTCCACCTCCCGGGCTCAAGTGATTCTCCTGCCTCAGCTTCCCAAGTAGCTGGGATTACAGGTGCTCGCCACCAAACCCGGCTATTTCTTTTTGTATTTTTAGTAGAGACGGGTTTCACCATGTTGGCCGGGCTGATCTCAAACTCCTGACCTTAGGTGATCTGCCTGCCTTAGCCTCCCAAAGTGCTGGGACTACAGGCGTGAGCCACCTCAACCGGCCCAAAGATCACTTATTACGTGACTGTTTATATTACATATCCAGAATAGGCAAATTCATAAAGTTAGAAAGTGGATTAGTGGTTATCAAGAGCTGGAAGGAGGGAGAAATGAGAAGTGTCTGCCAATGAGTATAAAGTTTCTTTTGGGGGGATGATAAAAATATTCTAAAATTAGATAGTGGTGATGTTTGCACAACTTCATGAATATACTAAAATCATGAAACTGTACAGTTTAGAAAATACTATGGGTACATAACATATTTATGGATGGGAAAATTCAACCTCTGACTATATCCAAAAGGAAGTACAGACTCATGGATCCTCTGGAACAATGACAGAGGCAGCACACAGAGCACTAGTCCCAGGGAGATGCTCATGGAGCAAGACATGGCTGATTAGACAGTGGGTTGCACTGAAGTCTGCAGCTCTGATTAAGGAAGGCCTGAATAATTACCTTCCTGGAAAAAAAGTATTTTCACAGATTCACTCATTTATTTATTTACCCATTCACATGAAGAGTAGCAGAATATGCCAACCCAAAATATGCCACTTTGGCACACTGATTTTTCTGAGCTGAAGACAATTGAGAAGAAGCAGTTACAAGAAAGGCACTCTGCCCACCCCCACCACCCCATTTGCCCAAAACCAGGACACAAATTTGAAAAAGTGTCCCCCAACAACCCTCCCGCACCAGGAAGGATGGAAGTCAATCACTGAAGACAACTCTAGAACTTTATCAGCCTAGAAATGGCCCCAATGGAATCTACAGCACAAATTTTACTAACTAGCCCTTCTCTTCCATCTGTTCCCCTATATAGTACTATTTACATTCCCATAATTGGCTACCCTAAAGACTTAAAGTTTCACCCAGGCTGGAATGCAGTGGGGTGATCTCAGCTCACTGTAACCTCTGCCTCCTGGACAGGTTCAGGCATTTTCCTGCCTCAGCCTCCCAAGTAGCTGAGATTATAGGCACCACCACCACGCCTGGCTAAATTTGTTTGTATTTTTGGTACATACAGGCTTTCACCCTGTTGGCCAGGCTGGTCTTGAACTCCTTAACATCCTTTTTTAAAAAGATGCTATATAAGCTCATGTTCTAACCGCTCCTTAGTGGTACTCATTGCTGAGTGCACCATGATGCATATGTTAGGCAACCTCTGTTTTTTTCCTGTTAACCTACCTTTTGGCAATCTAATGTACAGGGCCCTGGCCAATGAGCCTAAAATGGTTAGAGGGAAATATATTTTTTTCCTCCCCTACACATATAATAAATATCTGTTTGGCCCCTGATACATGCCGGGTGACGATCAAGAGCTAAGTGCAAAGGATACAAGAGGTTTACATTCTAGTATCAAACAGACAAGAAATACAAACAAATAAAATTATTTCAAATAGTGACAGATGCCTTGGAGGGAAAAAAGACTGGGTAATGGAATAGAGGTAACTGAGGGATGGCTGTGGGCTTAGACAACTGCTTTAGAAAACGTGGTCACAGAGACCTCTCTGACTACAACAGTAACAAGCTGCATAACCGTTTAATAAGCTGAAATAGCTGAACCTAAGTAGTTGGCTCCACAAAATGTCCAATAGCAAAGGAAAATCAGGATCCTACTGGAGAGTGTAAAAGTCATCAAGAGCTGACAACAAAGATCTTCACAGCACAGGAAATGTAAACATAAAGGTTGGAGGAGCCCCCTTAAGCCCTATGTCGGAAGCTGCCACCCCAGCCTGTGCCTGGTCAGGTCTGGAGGCCCCAGCTGGGTGTTCAGAGGTGCACACAGGGCGCTTGGAGTTTGCTGCCCAGCTGGGTCTTAATGGAGAGCCTCTATTAATTATCTGAGCACTGGCATCACTCCTCTGGACTCAAAGCTAAATAAAGCCACCCCAGTTGCCTGGCTGCAAGCTCTCAAAGGTTTAAACAAAACTGTGTCTCAGTGGATGCAGCATTTGGCGCTTATCTAAAAGTTTTAACGTCTTTTCGCAGTTAATAATTAGCTCTGCCTTGGTCCTCACAAAGGGTGCCACCAAAACAAAAGCAGACGTTAAGTGTGTTCGCTATCCTTGCCACCGGTATAAATAGGCAAAGGAATGATTAATGAATGGGGGGGATTTAAACACAACAGTGAACAAAGACAAAGGCCCAAGGCTTGATCGACTGCCCACAAACTGAGACAGGCTGTATCCAGAGAGAAGCTGCAGAAAGCCACACACACAAACATCTGCTTAATGGACAGGTTGTGAAGACTTCATTTAACCTTGCATTATGACAGCCGTAGTGTTTTATTAACATTCTGACATGTTAAGGGGCCAGGGTCAGCAGAGGCAAAACCATGCATTGCTGAGGGAGTTTCCTGGCAGGGGAGGGGAAATCACATTTTTGTGTGGGTGACCCGAGGAAAACAGAGCAGGTCCAAGCACGTTCCACAACACCCTTCAGGCCCCCTTTGTGAGGTAGGGCTGGGGCCACTTTTTAAAAGAGTTGTCTGGATGTCAAACAAAGCAGATGAGGCACCCACACGCATGCCCAGCCTTTGACAGGGTCTGTCCACGCCTCAGAGTGGCCACATTAGAACCTGGGCTAGGCCTCAGCACCGACTCATAAAGAAGGCTGCTCAGAGGCATCTGCCATGGAAGTGTGTAGCACGGAGGGGCTTTCGGCAGCCATTTGCACACACAGGAGGGTTTACCGCTGGTTAGCAAACTTTAGTTAGTTCTAAGAGGAAACCTTCCCCCAAGGAGACAGCGGTAGCCCAGTGTGTTTGGACAGTTGGATTTTGAGTTTCTGGCTACAGATGAGCCTGTGGGAAGCAGCAACTGGCTAAACCCTAAGGAGCCCTGGTTGGCTTTCTGGGCACATCCCCACCTCTCTTTATAACCTTTCTTCTCCCTCCCAGGGCTTCCCCACATCAACCAGGTGCCCATTCCCACAGGCTCTGTTTCCAGGTGTCTGATGGGGAAGGATCTGATAAATTAATCCCTGTGGAAGATTTAGGTGATAATGAGCTTAAAGGCTCTCTCCACCCCCTCCAGGGACATTTGCATTTTAATGGAAGACTCCGACAGACCCAAAGGACTTCAAGAACCATAGCGGTGAAACAGTAATTGTGGAGTTTTAGGCTCTAAGGGAGGCCAGAAGGGAGATATTTATGGGCTTGATGAACTTCCTGGTTTCCCCACAGTCACACCACGGAGACCCCTGCCAAAATTTGTAGGCTTTTATTTCATCTTTTCTCCGCCTACATTACTTAGGTATTGGAAATATCACCTGAGAAAATGGATGCCAAATGCTTTAAAGACAAACACCCAAAGGAAGGTGATGATTATGATTTACTAAATGACAAAAACTTAGACCAGAGCATAGTCTCTGTGATCAACACCCTTAAATAACAGATAAGGAAATGGAAACACTGAAAAATGAGGTTTTCATGTGAGTCACTCAGCAAATCACTTACAGAGCTAGGACCAGGCACTGCCTCTCCTGATTGAAGGCCAAGGCTTTTCCTATCGCACTGTAAGAAAGACTTCTCTTCCGTCCTCAGAGCACATCCTAATCGCTCCTTGACTGCTGCATTACAGATGATCTTGTTATTTAATTTGTGTTTTATAGCTTTACAGTAATCTAGTGCTTTGTTAGTGCAAAGGAAATACAGAATTCCAGTTCTGGAAGAGTCACCCAAGGAAAGCTAAACATTCAAACCAAAATTCTAGAGGATACCACTTTACATCCACTTAGTTGTCATCAAAAGATAATAAATTGGGCAATAAGAAGTGCTAGAGAAAATGTATATACACCGAATCTGTACTATTTTGCCGGTGGGAATGTTAAACTAGAACAACTCTTTGGAAAACAGGTTGGTATTTTCTAGTAAAGTTAAAAGTATGCATAACTAAAGACCCAGCAACTCTATTCCAAAAGAAACTCTAGGTCACGTGCACCAGGAGATGCTTGTAGGCCTGTTCAAAATAAGCAACAGTAAAGAAAATAACATAATGACCATCCTCTGGAGAATAAACTGTTGCACTTCAATATGATGGAACATTATACAGCATTGAAAATGCAGAAACAGCTGCTATAGCATCAACATAGATGAAGTTTAGAAACACAATGTTGAGTGAAAAAAGTAAATCCCAGAAAAAAAAAAATCAAGTGTGACAAGCTTTCTTTTTCTAAAGTTTTAAAAAGCCCCAAGCTAAGCAATATATTATTTAGGTACATAAATGTATTTGTAGTGAAGTATTTTAAAAATCAAATGTCATATTACACACAAAATTCAAGATAATGATTACACTGAAGAGGACCACATAGAAAAACATAAGTTATCATCTATATTCTAATTCTTGGGTTGGTTCATTCATTGCATGTTTAAGACTATGTAAACACACACATAATTATAAATACTGTGCATAAACCAACTGATAGTGTGTCATAAACCAAGAATTATGAGTAATTCAACTCCATGCACCTGAAATCCATTGAAAGAAAAAAAATCACCTACATTGGGGATAGCCAAATCTTAAAGCAGAAAAAGATGTCTTCCAGTACTGACCTTGAGGTAGAAAATTTCTTGCAGCCTAGGACCACGGACAAGTTATAGACAGAGACAAGGTAAAAAGTTGAGATAAGGGCTTCTCCCAAAACTAGCCCAACTGGGGCTGTATTATGAGCCAAGAGTAGAATCTAGGTAAGGGGGCAACATGTAAGTGCATCCATGATTCAAACAGGAGATCCAGTAGAAGTTAGAATAGACAAAGGAACTAAAGCTCTGCACAAAACAATTAAAACAAGACAGAAAAAAACTAGAAGGACAGTTATGTTGAAGTCAAGTTGATGGTAAAAAGCAAAAACCAAAGGTGCAGGTAAAACTCTGGTTTGCAAACCTTGGAAAGAATTATGCTTTGGGGCTCAGGAACCAAGGGGCTTGAAAGCTGGATATAGGTCCAATTTCAGAGAGATTTGTGACAAGACTATAATCTCCAATCTAGGTCACCTTTCAAATTTAATAAGGTCTCATTAATTTGAACAAAACTAATTTGGAATGGCTGGAATAATCAGGCTGGAATGGAACTGATCTTTCAACTATAAAAATAGTGTTTACTCAGCAAATTAATAGCATGAGACACATCAGGTGGGAGTACTTAACCTACTTAGGTGTACAAACTTGACATACATATCTAAATCCATTTGTTCTATAACAATCAGTATGTTAATTACACATGATCTTTAACTAGACATTAAAAGAGGTTCTCAACTGAAGGGCACTGCACCAGCCACTACTATGTATTACCAGGTGTATTTCAAAGTATTAATTAAAACTGTGCTTTGAAAATAATCTTTTAGTAATCCATTGCTGCCAAAAAGGGTTATAGGAGAGGAAAGATCATTTTATCTCCACCCTTCATGTTCTTAGTTAGAATGGACCCCCATAACAAAAGACAGA
Source organism: Trachypithecus francoisi (assembly GCF_009764315.1). Taxonomy (NCBI): domain Eukaryota; kingdom Metazoa; phylum Chordata; class Mammalia; order Primates; family Cercopithecidae; genus Trachypithecus; species Trachypithecus francoisi. The sequence goes on along the minus strand of NW_022681474.1, from coordinate 40,436,658 downwards.
TTAACAGAGAAGAACAAACAGAAGCTTATTAACATGTGTAATGTAGCAGCAAAGATAATTTTCCCCTCCTCTTCTGAAAGTTAGAGTCTGCTGAAAGAAACTGACAATAGATTAGCAGAAAAGGCATATACATTTATTAATGTGCTGGTGTGCATGGGAGCCATACAAAATATGAGACTCAAAGAAGGACCAGATTGTTCAAGCTTAAATACTGCCCTCTTCATAGGGGAAAGGGAGATGGGGGAATGTAGGTAATTTTGAAAAGGGTATGATTTTTAGGAGAGTCAGCTGGGCCCAAAGAATAGTTTGTAAATAGGCAATAGTTTCTAAATAATTCTTTTTGGAAATGGAATGGGACCAAAGAACAGAAAACAGCTTGTGACAAAGTCTGTCGAGGTGTGGTAAGATTCCTGTGGTAAGATTCCTTAGTCTTCCTTCCTGCAATGTGAGTTTAATCTTTTCTGGCTAATGAAATTTCAGGGAGGAGATCGAAGGCAATTGTGTCCATTCTTCTCGAGAAGCTTCTTTTTTTTTTTTTTTTTTTTTTTTTTTTGAGACGGACTCTCGCTCTGTCGCCCAGGCTGGAGTGCAGTGGCCGGATCTCAGCTCACTGCAAGCTCTGCCTCCCGGGTTTACGCCATTCTCCTGCCTCAGCCTCCGGAGTAGCTGGGACTACAGGTGCCCACCACCTCGCCCGGCTAGTTTTTTGTATTTTTTAGTAGAGACGGGGTTTCACCTTGTTAGCCAGGATAGTCTCGATCTCCTGACCTCGTGATCCGCCCGTCTCGGCCTCCCAAAGTGTAATCCAAAGATTACAGGCTTGAGCCACCGCGCCCGGCCGAGAAGCTTCAAATGAGAGCACTTTAGAGAGAGAGGGAGAGAGAGGGAGAGAGAGAGAGAAAGAGAGTTCCACCCTGTACTTGGGGAGAGAAACAGAAGGTGAGAAAGTCTTTGGTTCTGAACCTGCTTCTAGGATCTTTTCATTTGCTTCATTCAAAGTTCCCAGGCTGCCAAAGTGCCATCCTTTGGGATGGTGTTTTCTGAGCTTCAACGATAACTCATTTATACAAGGGAGATACCCAGAAAAGAAGTGAGCGAATCTCAAAGAGGTGGCTTGAGTTCAGGTTTAAATACCATCTTCAAATGAAACAGAGAAAGAAGGATGTTGGGTGGGAGTGGTGGGAGACATGTACTGGGGAGGTATCCAGGTGAAGTATGGTCCACAAAAAAGATTTCAGATTTCAGATTTTGTTCTGCAGATTTCAGTTGACACCTTCTCCAGTGAAAGGAATCTCTGGTGATGCAGTCATCCTTCTTTTCTTGGTACAGAGAGAAGACACCTTTATGAATGGAAATTCCCTTGATAGATGTAAATTTCCCTTATAACAGGGTAACTCTTATTCTTTTGTCAGAGCTTCTCCTATGGCTGTGGTCCTCCAAATAATCAGCTCAAAATAATCCTTATGCTAGAGAGGCATATTTTGGGGTGGCATATTCTGGTTTCCAAAGGGTGGAGATTGGCTCAGACTGGAACAGAGCTTAAACTCAAACTTAAAAGTCTATGAAAACAGTCCTTTGTGTTCTGGAAGATGACACAAACGGGGTCAGAAAATTGATTTCAGTCACCCCACTTTCCAAACAGTATTTGAACTGGAAGGTACCTCCATCCCCGGAGAGGCATTGTCCCTCCTAAACATGCCCCACAGAGAGATTTAAAAGCCACTGTCTCTTCTTCAGGGCCTGATATGGTCTAAGAAAACTGCTAACCTGCTTTTTCATCTCAATAACTGTCAGAAGAATAACACATGCACTCTTAGTTTAACACACAGTCAGGTCTCTTTGGGTCCCCTAGGTGTGTCTACTTTTCTGTACTAGAAAAACACTGTCATGATTCTAAAACAAGTTCGAAAGAAACTGAAGAGTCAAGTTCCTCATCAGTATCAAGTTTTGAAAGTACACAAAAGATCAAAGGGGATACGCAGTGTTTTTATAAGAACTAGACAAACCACAAGAGTTTCACACATATCAAAACAGTTAGATGGCAACATATTGCCTTGGAAATGACTGACAAGTTTCTATCAACAGACTTAGAAATTATGGCTACCAAATCAAAACATCAGTTTATGCATAATATTTGAAACCAGAGTGAGTAAGCCTGTGCGTCTGCGCGTGTGAAGAGGAAGGTGGTAAATTAAACAGGGATTTGTGGAAAAAAATTATTAAATAGGTTAAATTGTAGGATAATATGCAAAAAATTTTAACTAAATATGATGTACTTGAAGTATGAATATAATAAATGAGAAGGGTCTTGCAAGATCACTTAATTCATCTGCTAAGAGCATCATTCAGTATTTTTCTTTTTAAATTTTCTAACAGCTCTGCTATTGTGGGGCTGGCTGAAAAAAAAAATTTCCAGTCCTTTTAGTAAATGTACACTAGAGTGAGTTTAATTGCTGTGAAGTCTAATGTTCTCTGTCTTTGAAACAGTTCAGGAAGGAAGGCACAGAGCTTTTTCTAATTTGGCAGCAAAGGAATACAGCAATTTTATCTCCGCTTGTTTTTGGGAGGTGCAGATGAACACACCAAACTAAAGGGCACTGGAAAGATAAGTTTCCATGACATCCACAGTAACTCTTTTATATTGCCGATTGGCTATTCTATATGTAGCATTCAGAGGCAAATAAAAAAAAAATGATGTAAAGTCAAAAGTATTTCCTTGATAACACTTGTTTTAAACACCTCGCCACTAAATAGCTAAAAGTCTCCAAAGTGAATGCATAAACCATATAAAAGCCACAAGCATACATATATAAATTCTTAAGATTAAAGTAATAACTTCTAGAAAAAGGTGGGAGAAAACACACTACAATAAATCTATTTGTAATGGTATTTGGGCTCTACCAACTGCTTTCATTGGTCTCCAGTGGCTTACATATAAAACAATACATTTGATGTATGATTTCAATTCCTTATGGAAAACTGTTCTATCTACAAGCAGCCTGTCAAAAAGAATGCCAAAAAAACTCACTCTGCGTTCCAATATGAGGCAGGACTTTAAGATATAACTTAAGGTCACCATTTGTTCTTGCTTGGTCAGGTTTAAGACTATAATTGAGGAATGCCCGACCTGGGGAAGGCAAGCAAATGGGGGTAGTAGGTTTATTTATAGTGAAATAGAAATAGGCAAGGTGTCAGAGCTTGAAGTTAAATGGCATTGTTTTGCAGAGAGAGTGGCTCTACAAAATGGGCAAAATTCAAGGAGTGGCTCTCTGGAAGCTGCCCAGAACCTGTCCCCCACCTGTCAGCCAAAGGCATATGGCAGCTGTCAGCTCCAGAAAACCACTCTTGGACCCAGGAATCTGTTTTGCTATTATTGAGGAGTACTCTTGGGGGGGGTGGGGGGAAGTTGCCGCAGAATGAAAACAAATGCCATTCTAATTGGCCTGTAAATTGCAGCCCTTCATCATTGGAACATGGCTCTGTGTTTCAGCCATCATTTTTTAATCCCAAATTAAAGTCGTCCAGGTTTAAACAGGGAATTATAAGATAAAAAATGTCTACAGTTGCAAAAGGGCAATACACAACTCCCGTGAGCTATCCTCCCTGAAATTATAATCCTCCCAAAACATGCTCCTAATTTAGTTCTCACCACTCCTCAGTTCTTCCTTCTGTTCCTAATTTTAGAATCACAGTCCCCCCAACCAACCCCTGGGATGTTGATGGATCCCTCTGTGATCAAGTCTATTAAAGGGACACTCAGCTTTGTCATGATTCTGACACATTGTCACCCCAAGTCAAAATTTAAGGTTTGTTTTTTTTTTTGCCATAGGGATTATATTTGTTTTTTCAAAATAGTAGTTTTAAAATCAATGCGTTTCATTGTTTTTGGTGTTATGATGGACTTTGGTCATTTGTTGAGCATTGTGACATCTGTCTATGGTATAAACTCTATTTCACAAAGGAAGGGCCTAGCTACAGCACATCTCATCACTTCTCCTGACTCCCAGGAGGGCCTTTCTTATTTTTAATCCTCTTTAGGGAAGTATGAACCAATGCCAGTGGAAAATTTGATCAAGTAAATCACATTCCATCAACAAATTCCATCTACCTTAAGTTCCTCCCCAAGGCCCTTTCCTCCAGTCTAACCTGCATGGACAATGGACAAGCATTGTTGCCCCTCAACTTGGTGAATAATTGGAGGCTATCATTAAGTAAGACCTCATCAAGTGAGATTAATTATTCAACACTGTTTACAGCCAAGGCACAAAGACATTGTCCATATAAGTATATCTTCCTTGGCTGAGCTGATTATAGTTAGAGACAGGAATGGCTGATACAAAATAATGAGGTAGCCAAGTGTATCATATTAACTCTAAGGGTTTTAGCTTAAGGAACAGTCAGCATGGGATGGGAATGTCCAAGAATGCTTGACAGAAGGCTTGGGAATTGAACAGGAACTAAAGGAAGGGTCAGTAGTATCAACACAGCACAGTGGTGGAGGGTGGCCCTTCCAAAAGGAGGCAACAGCATAAACAAAAGCAAGGAGGTAAGAATGGTTTGGTGTAAGGTGGTCTAAGGCAGCAAAATAACATGAGCTATACAGGAGGGGTAGGCAGGCATTGCTAAGTGCAGCTTTTTGGTATTACCTCCTGGATCCTCTCCAAGTACCACAAACCTCCTTTGAGTGACAGGTCACAAATGCTGTCTCTGGTTGGGGCCTGACATATAGGCATCCTTAACATTACCCACATGGAGGTGCTGCCTTGGGCTATTGATACACTTGGTCCTCCTCAGCCTGATATATTATAGGGTCCATCACATAGTTTCAGTAAACAAATATTGACTATGTTGGGTTTTTAAAACTTATGCAAAATATAGACATAGAAAGTTTAAGAATAAAACAGTATTCATCTATTTTATACAAATAAACATCTTAATCTCTACACTTGCTATATCTACATTTTTGGACAAGTTTTTATCAAATAAAGTCATTTTTGCTGCTCTTTTATTTCAAATATGTTTAAAAGTTCACTTGTATGTAAATATGTTTCTGGAAGACAAAAAAGCTTCCTCCTTACTAACTCAAGACTTAATCATTTGCACATATTAGGTAATAGTTTACTCATGATATTGAATCTCCCTTATATATCAGCATGTGAACCAGACAATATAAAGAATATTGAGCCAGTTTTAACAAACTTCTAATATAAAGTTTCCATGGGGAATTTTTTCCCCCAAGTGACAATGTATTGGCAAAACAATAAATCCAGCATAAGGCACTGACTTCTGCAAAAATGGAATAATCAAGGGAATTCTTCTCTCTAAAGTGCCATTCACAAAAAGAAGATTCCCTATAAATGGCCACATTCTGAGCTTCATATTATTTTTTAAAGAAAACCTTTTTTGCTAAAACTTTTGTGTACCTCTGGAGTTCATTGACTTCATAAATTGAAAAGTAGTAAATTTTCCTGGTACAAATATCATATAAAAGTGCCTTTTCCAAGAAAGTTCAAGATTAAAGTCTCATCCATTCATTCATTTAACAAATATTTATCAAGTAGTTACTACGTGCCCACTCTTAGATCCGACATGACACAACTCCTGCTTCAAGATAACAATCTATGCCTTAAACTACAAGATAAAGCACTGAAGGTAGAATCTCTCGAATTAAAGTTCTTGGGTAATACAGTTACGGGTTGAATTGTGTTCTCCCAAAAAGATGTTGAAGTCCTAACCCCGGGTAACTGTGAATATAACCTTATTTGGAAACAGGGTCTTTGCAGATGATCAAATTAAGATAAGGTCATTAGGATGGGCCCAAATCCAATACGGCTGATGTCCTCAAAAAAAAAGGAAAAATTTGAACACAAGGACAGACATCCATAGAGGAAAGACAAGGTGAAGACAGAGTAAAAATGCCATCTACAAGTCAAGGAGTACCTGAGGCTGTCAGGAGCTAGGAGACAGGAATGGAATAGATTCTCTCTCACAGCCCTCAGAAGGAATCAACCCTTGCAGATACATTGATTTTAGACCTCTGGCCTCCAGAAATGTAAGACAATAAATTTCTGCTGTTTAAACCACCTAGTTGGTTGGGCTTTGTTAGAGCAGTTTTAGGAAAATAATACAAATAGCTTTTAAACCTTTCAAGATGAATGCCAAATAGGTGACCACTTCCCAAGATAGAAGCCTTGAAGGGTTATCAAAAGCACAAAAAATGTAAAACTCCATTCATCGTGGTGCATTAAGACTACCATTTAAATCTCAAATCAAATCCACCTTAAAGGGACCACATGCCTCTGTTTGGTGCTGTCCCTTGGCAGTTCATCAAGGGCTTTCTTTCACTCAGAACAGGGATGCACTATGATCTGCCAATGCTAGCACATTTGTGGGCATTATGAGATCTTCAGTGGCCGCCCTTCTCTTCTGGTCCAAGAGAGTCCCTCTGTATAGTGTAATTCATGCTCCATGAAATTTTTATAAAACCACTTGATGTCATGATGATTATTTACCTGTCACTGTTATCTCATCTACAAATTCTTGAGCATAGGTAAAACCTTTCCTCTAACAATACCAACTAAACTGGTGGAAGAGTTCGAAACACTGTTTTTAAATTTTCAAAGGCTGCTGAAATGTTCTCCTGGGTGTTGGGCCCTTTGGTGTTCTGCTATTTTCTTTTTCCATTTCATAATTCTCTTATGTGGAGTCACTTCTTTTCTAGCATGATTTTGCCTCATAGTTGTACGACTTGCTTTTAGAATTCATTCAGTAGGTATGTTCATTTTTCATTCTTATTTATTATTTAGCAATTTGTAAGTAATGTATCGAATTTTATTGGAGGGAAATCCTATTATATGGTAAGGTTGAAGTTTTCTACCTTAATTCCTCTCCACCCCCTGACCAATTACTAAAGAATCTGTTGGGTCAATCACTCAAATTATATAACTAGGTCACTTGACTTTATATTTGTCAGTACCCTTTCTTTCAAAGAAAAAAATCAATAAATGGGATGCCTTTAATAGAGAGTGAATTAATAGAGATCAGCTCATAATAAAATAGCTATTTTCAGCAGTTATTGCCTAGAAATGATTGTTAGGTCATCACCTGGGTTTGTGGCTATAATAGTGTCACCAGGAAAGAGAAGATAGCTGTGGACTGAAAGACCTTTGCAAGGTGATATTTTTTGTTCCCATATTAGGAGGGGTCTCAGTGCTAAGGCCACAGCTGGGGAACAAACAAGGAGTTAGCATCACCACCAACCTTTCATCTCAATCTGAACGAAAACATTTGGGTCTCACTCCAACCTTGGAAACATGTAATAAAACCATGAATTTCGCTGCGAAGTCCCACCATCATCAGATGCCCCAATTTCCCAAAAGCTGGCCCCAACAGCCGCTGCTGCCTGGGCAGCTCCTCCAGACTGCCCAGGTTCTCTCAGAAGCTGGATCCACGGGCGTGATTCATCTTTGTCAGGAATGGTTACAAACCCTGCCTTAGGAGTGGTTGATTAAAGCAAAGGGTCAGCTGCAGAGTGGCTGTAGTGCCTCTAAAGCTCTCTGAGATGATGCTGTAATTAAAACAGCATGCAGTTCTCTGTTCCTGGACTTTGTTGGGGGTGGGGGAGGTGAGGACAGCCAAAGAGTTTTGGCAAAGCCTGGGCCTGTGGCAGAGCTGACTGACCGGACAGTTCCAAGGCAACAGCAGGCACCTCACCACCCAAGTTGGTCCCTGTGGGCACCCAACAGCTTTGCCTGACTTGCCTCCCTCACCCTCATCCTCATCTCCCCCCTTCCCATCCCCAACTTCAGTGCGGGGGTTGTCCTATCTTTTGTTCTGGCAGAGATAAGATGTATAAATGATGAGCGGTTGACAAAGTGTACTTCAGTGCCGCAGGCAGCTCATCAATCATTTTCCACATGTCGACGGGTAATTGATGCAAACCCTGCAGGCGAAGCTCCATCAGGTGAGAGGAGGGAAGAATTAAATCTGCTGTCAGGAGCCAGGCAGCTGATCTGTATTTAACATTCTTTTTAATTTAGCACTTGTTTGTTTTAAGGTGAGTTTGCAGGCCCCTCCTTGCTCTCCAAACGTTGGGGAGTGGTCTGGCATTTACTGACCCTACCCGCACCCGGGGGGCCTGAATCCACGGGTTTCCTGGGCAAGGTTCTGGGGAAGGAAAGCAGACAAGACCACCCAGGACTGGTAGGGAGGTGCAGGGAAACTTTCTTTCTGCCTAAGTGAGGCTTAACATCAAAGGCCAGGCTGTCAAGCAATTATCTGTCAACAGGTCAGGATGGCAGGTGCTACCTGCACACAAGGAAAAAACCACTTATTGCTTTCTTAAGAAAATTTACACACACACAAAATAAATATAATCCAGCCTCATATTTCCTTTATGAAATGAGATTAACACTTAGCACAGCGTTGAAGAGGTTTTGGTTTCCTTATTTCCGTTGCTTCAACCAAACAATTCCCAAGTGAAGTCACCCTTAGAAGGTGCTTGTCGGCCGGGCTCCGAGGCTCATGCTTGTAATCCCTGAACTTTGGGAGGCCGAGGCGGGTGGATCACGAGGTCAGGAGAGATTCAGACTGTCCTGGTTAACACGGTGAAACCCCGTCTCTACAAAAAATACACACAAAAAACTAACCGGGCGAGGTAGCGGGCGCCTGTAGTCCCAGATACTAGGGAGGCTGAGGCAGGAGAATGGCGTGAACCCGGGAGGCGGAGCTTGCAGTGAGCCAAGATGGCGCCACTGCACTCCAGCGTGGGTGACAGAGCGAGACTCTGTCTCAAAAAAAAAAAAAAAGCTGCTTGTCAGCTGGTGAAATCTGAGAATCAGAATGATGAATGGTCAAGACTCTGTTAAGTTTCACTGTCTAGTGGACTCCAGCTCATTGTTCCATCACTGGCCTCCAATACTCATACCCATGTGCTCACCTACACATGTAAACACACACGCTCCCACAAAACTTCCCCAGTCTGCAGACATCTTTGCTTTTGGTAACTCAGGCATTCTGGTGAATGGAAAATTACCACATCTGCCACAATCACCAATTTTCAAAAGAATGATAATATAATTTATAAGACCTTTAACTCCAACGTGACCCTTAATGCCATCTTGCAGTGCCTTAGGGTCATTCGTATGAATATGATGTAATAAAAAATGTTCTGCTTGATAGAATACCAGATAAACCAGTTTCTATTAGATTTCATTTTCTACAAGGAAATGAGCTGACATCTAAAAGACTCAATCCTAATAGCCAGGCATCTGTCCCTGAAGTTGTCACTACACCATCTCATCTGAAAAGCAGACGTCTCTCAAAGCACAGGTCTGCTCTCACCCTGCCTTCCTGCTTCTTGGGCTCCAAAACACATCTCTATTTTGGTGAAGCCCAGAAGTATAAGCAAAGAGCACGTGATGTTCCAGGATCATAGAGAGGACCAAAAGACCTCCCTACCCCACAGGTTTTTATGTTTGCAAATCTAACCTCAGGCTCCTGTTAACCAACCTCACAAGTGGAAGACTTATGAAGAGAAAGGCACTGCCATGATCACACTGAATGGAGCATTCAAGATTTGCATCTTGAATTGTACTGGAGGTAAATTAGAGTCTAGATCTTTTTAAATGCTTAAGGAACATTAACCATCATCAGCCATATATATTTATTCAATTAACCTTTCAACAAATGCTTAGTACATACCTATCACGTTCTAAGCACAGGAGTGGGGCTGACAGTATAGCTGTTTGTCGTATAGATCCTCGGTAGCTGACAAGTTCACAAAACTACTATGATATAAAGTGTCAAGTGCCCTGTCAACGGACAATTCAGAGAGAATGTGCATGGCTAATAAGCACATTTTTGAAATGTTCAGTCTCACTAGAAATTAGAGCAATGCAACATGAATTAAAATAAAAGGATTTTTCTTTAAAAAAAAAAAAAAACAAACTCAAAATAGCAAAAAGTGGCAAGAAAATAATACCCAGGGTTATATAGAGTATGGGAAAATGGGCCCCAGTACACAGACAGTAGAGAATAAATGGAATAATATTGCCTAAAAGGCAATTTTGCAATATGCATCAAAGATCTTAAATATTTCTAAGACTATTTCCTAAACTAATAATCGCAGGTATAAGATTTAAACATTAAAATGTCCATTGAAAATATCCTTATACCTCACACTAGAAATGGTATATGATACCCACGTGATGAGGGATGAAGGGCTATGGCACCTCAGGGGTGATTCTGTTTGGCTGAGAGGAATTAGGGAAAGATTCCTGGGAGAAGTGGCTTTATACTGAGTCCTGAACAATGAATAGGAGTGTGGTATGCTGTTCCAGACAAGGATACAATAGGAAAGTGGGTGGATGGGAATTAAAAGGGCAGAGAAAGAAGAAAGTAAAGAGCATGTTTGACAAGCAGGAGTCGGCCAATTCAGCGGAAGCACCAAGATGGTGAAGGGGGCAGTAGAAAGAGCAGCTCTCTGACGCATTAAACTGCAACAGGTTGCGCTGGACCATAAATGGGCATTTTTGGTAGGCAACGGGGTGGCCCTCACTGCTTTTCAGCATGAAAAAAGACGAAATCAAAATCATGCCCTTGGAAGATTACTCCACTTGCATTGTATAAGATAGGCTAGGCGGGGGGCCAGGCATGGTGGCTCACACCTGTAATCCCAGCACTCTGGGAGGCCGAAGCGGGTGAATCACCTGAGGTCAGGAGTTCAAGACCAGCCTGGCCAACATGGTGAAACCTCATCTCTACTAAAAAAATACAAAATATTAGCTGGGTGTGGTGACAAGCACCTGTAATCCCAGCTACTTGGAAGGCTGAGGCAGAAGAATAGCTTGAACCCAGGAGGCAGAGGTTGCAGTGAGCCAAGATCATACCTTTGCACTCCAGCCTGAGTAACAAGAGTGAAACTTTGTCTCATAAAAAAAAAAAAAAAAAGGCTAAGCTGGGTAGACACAGAAGGCAGGAAGACAGGATAGATTATCACAACAGTCATGTAAACTGTTCACCTACAAACAATACACTTTCCCTTCTCACACAAGGCAAAACACAGTCTGGTTTAGTTTCACAGAACAGCAGCTTCTGACCGAAGAAGTTTTTCTTTTTTTAAAAAGTCTACGTATCAAAACACAGGCTAACTGATCAGTCTCCATTTACAAGTTATCAGAACCTGTTATCAATCCCTAATTAAAATTTAAAGATACAAAGAATTTTAAGACATTTTAAACACACAGAGTAATTGAGAGTAACAGAGGTGAGGTTCCACACTAGTAGCCTGCCCAAATGGGGTTCCTTACTAATAACTTGATGGGCTAGCAACATGTAGCAATTTTTGAATATTTATGGCTAAAGGTGTAAGAAAATATTCTGGATGAGTCTAAGTGGATATTGGGTATGAAGCTGGGAACTTATCCTGAACTCAGTATCTTTTGCATCTACTGATTTACAGTAGTCAAGAAGTGTCCTAAAAAAAGAATTTGAGCAGCCACAGTGACTAGTGTTCAGATATAATATTAGTAGTTACTATTTATCAAGGGCTTACTACATGCCAGGTACTCCTCAAAATACAAAAGAAAACCTCATTTATTCTGTATAATAGCCTTTATAAAATAAATATGATTATTACCACATTTTACATATGAAGAAACTGAAATCAGAGAGGTTAAGTAATTTACCCAGGGTAGCAAAGTCAGAGAGTAGAAGAGCTAGGAATTGAACCCAGGTAGTCTGGTTGAAGATCCCTTACAATGAACTTCTACTTTAGACTATTTCCCACTAGAATACTTCCTAGACCACTGGAAGGCATGGCAGTGGAAAGGGTGTGTGTGTATGTATATACAAGTGTGGGTGCTGGGGAAAGGTGAGAAACAACCCCAATGGTAAAGAGCAGAACTGTGGAACCCCACACTGAGAAGAGGCTTCCTAGGGAAGGAAGATCCACAAACAAGCCTGGTTTAGCAAAAGGACCTGAGGGTAGGAGAGAACAGTGGTTCTGGGTATTTCTTAGAACCTTCCCCCACCCACTCCTGCAGCATTAGCCATGTGCACATCCTCTAGGGAGAGGGGCACAGAGCTGAGTACCCTATGCCCAAGAAGCCTTGCCATGAGCTCTCTCCAAACTAAAGATCTATTTCAAGAGACTAGCGTTCAGTCTCTGAACCAATCTGCAGTGGGAGCTACAAATAATCTTCTGCCCACTGGAGATGGCAATTTGGGCAATAGCCTGGCCAGAAGTAGGAGAGTGAGGCCTGGCTGAAGGTGGGCCTGAAAAGGCAAGGGCCCTGGCAGGCTAAGGGGTAGGACTGCAGGATGGAGGAACACCAATGGCCAAGCTGGGAGCTTGAGCAAAGTGAAGGGGGAGTCAGCCCACAGATGAGTGACAGTAATGGGCGTGCCAGCAGTCCAGGGTTTACTTGTCAACTGGATCGCCCGGCACTGCTGGTATTGGTTAGGAAGCACACTGGAATGATGCTTGAGAATCAAGTCACCCTTCCTAAGGGACTCTGGAGGTGTCAAAGAGAGAACCATGAGGAGTGGGAGATGCTGAGAAGCACCAATATTTCAAAATTGTATTTAAATTATTTATCACTTTCATACGTGCAACAGAGGGTTTATTTTACTTAGGATACATAAGTCTCCAATTCCACTCCACTGAGTGTCCCTCACAGATGTTAGAATAAGGTAGATGCTCCTTGGAACACAGCCAGGAGGTCCTCTAGCACATGAATTTGCATCAGATGGAATACATCCTGCTCAACACTTTCGCGTCTGTAATGATTGCCTTCCTGATGAGCTCTGGGCTAGACAGTGGAGAATCGTGTCAATCACAAAGGCCCTTGGCCTTGTACTCTAGGGCATGCTACTCCCAGGGACTGGTCCGAGGCCTCTCTAGAGTCTTTGGGCATCTTCACAGATGGAAGGAGTTCAAGGATGGATCTCACTGCAAGGATTTTTCACACTGAGGATCATAAACATCCATCATCTCCATCAGTAAAGCCAAGTGCATGGATTTACTTTGAGCTGATGTAGCATCTGGCCTCACTCACTGAGCTACCACTTCCCACACATTCCCAGTCAAAGTTTGCTTTTAATTTCTGCAACTAGCAGCTCTCTTTGTTGACAAGAGTTGCACAGGCTGACATCAGGGGCCACATTCCTGAGCCACCTCCCACTCTCGACCTGAAAAGGATTGACGGAACTTCAGCCTCCTGCTCTTCATTGTTCACATCCACACCAACTCAGGGGTTCCCATCTGTGCTGCCCCTGTGACTTGCATCCAGCAGGAACACTGCAGCAGACTTGGGAGCTGTCCCAGGATCTGAAAACCCGCATTTTCCTCCACACACACACTTTCTGTTTTTTCTGTTGCCATCTAGTACCTGCTTTTCCCGATGCCTGGAAATGCCTGCTTTTCCTGTTACCATCTAGAACCTGAATCCCACCGCAAAAGAAAAACGGAATCTGGCCGGGCGCGGTGGCTCAAGCCTGTAATCCCAGCACTTTGGGAGGCCGAGACGGGCGGATCACGAGGTCAGGAGATCGAGACCATCCTGGCTAATACGGTGAAACCCCGTCTCTACTAAAAATACAAAAAAAAAAACTAGCCGGGCGAGGTGGCGGGCGCCTGTAGTCCCAGCTACTTGGGAGGCTGAGGCAGGAGAATGGCGGAAACCCAGGAGGCGGAGCTTGCAGTGAGCTGAGATCTGGCCACTGCACTCCAGTCCGGGCGACAGAGCGAGACTCCGCCTCAAAAAAAAAAAAAAAAAAAAAAAAAGAAAAACGGAATCCAGACAAGTTATTGGAGAATGAATTTCTTTGCTAATTCTCTCCTTTCACCTCTAAACACAACTACCAGACTTTGATTTTATGGGCAAGTATTAGTGAGCAGAAGCACTTATACACTGATCTGAACCAGTAGGTGGCTAGTTTGTTGGGTTTTTTTTTTAAGTTGGTTAAAATGCCACATTCATATGTAAACGTTTTAATTTAAATCATGTGAATCAAATTAATTTGCTGCTCTTTCCATATTGGCTTAGGCCTTTTCTTTTGCATATGGATCTGTTGACTAAAGCTTAACATGGACTACTTTGTACAAACCATTCTTACTATATAGCTGTAAAATTTCCTGTTTTGCTTTCTTTAAAGAGGAAATAGAACTTTAAAAGTCTTTTAAGGCAATCTGAGTGCAGACTCCTTCTAGAATTTTATGATTTTTTTTTTCCTCCCAAGCTTGTACAACTGCCTTGTCTACACTTGTTTGGGTATATTCAAAAAACTAAACCTCATTGAGTCTTTCCAAAACATTCACCTTAGTTTTCATGAAAAAAAAAAAAAATATATATATATATCTGCACTATTTCATTCATTGGTTTTATAACATTTAATTAAACCACATTATTACAATATAAACAAACTAACATAAGCAGGTTTGGGAACAGGCTCAACTGACTTGGTAAAAACAGAGTTCACCTGGTGGGAACAGAAGTGCCCTGCCATACATATGTAGGGTGATGTGCTGCAGCCAGTATGTTTCACAGGAGGATGGCAGGTGTAGGTGAATACACCAACTTCGTGAAATGCAAGTTGGTTAAGAGTGCTCCACTATGAATGTGTGTGTGCAGGTATGCATGCATGCATGTGTATAAATATTTGCACACATATATACATTTTTTGAGATGGTATTTAGTTTTAAAGAATGAGACACCATATTTATTAAGATCATCCGGTAATTCTGCTATGAATAAAAAAATGACCTCATTTCTACTTGCACAAGCCACAGTGGCTAGGCAGGCATACAGGATCCTGATGTCCCCTCAACAATGTCAGCTGCTCATAATGGCTGCACGGTGAGCATCCACTTGGCATTTCCTATGTGAGCAATTTTGTATCCACATGGTTGGCTTTATGAGCAAGTAGCCTGAAAAGTCAAAATCGGCTCCCCAGGCTCAATTTCAGGGAAACATTCAGCCAGGTATCTGGACTGAGAAGTGGCCAACCTTCAGCACAATCTGCTTAGGGTGGTTTTTGGTTGGCAGTGGTATCAGGAAGAATGCTGAGAGCCTTTTGCCCAAGATTGTTCTTTTCTTATTCCATGCAGAGAGCCTGTCATAACCACAGCTCTCTTGTGGTTTTTAACATGCAACTCCACAATTCTGTCCACAGTTAAATGGCTTAGAGGAAAGCCTGGGCTAAACGCAACCCCTGCAATAGGCTGGTCAGCAATCCATGAGGCCCCTTACATGGAGCAACAAAAAGAACAAAATGTATTGCAAGATGGAAAAAGGACAGTGTGGGGGCAGAAGTGGAGAAACACAAAAAGAAACAGAAGCCCAAATGTAGAGAGGAGAAAGGCAGTGTAGAGAGGGGAAACAACTGGCCGGGGTGAAAGACGCCAGCAGGAGTGGACTCTTTCTTCTCCATATTTCCTTGCAATATTCTCCTTGCTATCTAAAAGAATCCTACTAGCAGTTCTGTAATTCCTGCAGGCACAGGTTATACCACAGGACACTGAACAAAGCCATGTTTTCATGAAAAAAACAAACAGAACCCTAAGATTGATGTATGCAGAATGCCTATGGATTATCTGCAATTGTGAGTAAAACAAACAAACAAAAAAAGCCAAAGTTATTACATGAGAATAGTATTCAATCTATGATGTGGGAGGGAGACAGAAAGCAGATCCTAGGTTCAGAGGCAACTGGAAAAGCCAGCTCCATCATGAACAACTTCAATGCTCTCCAGGCCACACAAGTCCTAGAGTAGGCTTTTCTCATGAAGCTCCACCTCTGAGGCAGTCCGGGAATGTGTTAGTTAGGGCATCCTCTCTCTCTTCAATCTGCAAGGGCATGTGTATGGTTTGAATGTCAAAGCCCGACGAAAGGTCCTAAATGCACAAAATTGCATTCCATAGCTATCCAAGAACAACGGGGAAAAGGAGGTGGCTTCTCAAAGCAGAGGCTTTATTACTCCCCCCTCTTTCCTTAAGCCCCCTAAGAAAAGTCAGAACATATAGTCAGGACTTTGTATTGGCTCCTTCACCACTGGCAAGAGGAGGAACTGTCTACAGGAGTAGGACAAACAAAACGTTCTGGGTTTATGCTCTGTGAGTAGACAGTGATCTCCCCTTCACAGAAACTGAGGAGGTCAACACTGTCATCTTGGGATGGCTTGCTTGAAGCTCTGTCCCTCCAGCTGGATGCAGTCCTGATGTGAGACAAAATCACCAGGAACCCAGACTACCCCTTCCAGCCATCACACCCTCCTCCTCTAGGTGAGAGACCCCACCTGTTGGGAGCCTCTCCCCCAACCTTCACTGTACTCTGGTTTCCTGCCTTGACAGATGGTAGGCAATTTTACTCTGGGCAGCCACTCAGGCATCAATGGTTCAATATTTTTTTATTAAATGACCTTTCATCATTTCAGGTGTGATACAATGAGAAACAAAAATATTCAAAATCCAATTAGCACACGCGACTTCCAAATATCCATTCTTTAAACACAGCAAACTGTCCTCATAAACACTATCATATCAACATTTTGCCGAACAGGAGGTCACCTCATTTCAAAGTGCTGTGGATAATTTTGGAAGAATGAAAATTCTCCAAATCTCCATGCACAACACAGCCGAACGCAAGAAGACATTCACCTGTCTCAGCTTCCCCCTAGCCCTCCACCCCTGCAGAAAAGGTGTTAACAGGAAGAAGGGAAACAGCTATTTCTATTGCAGTCAGCTGACAGGAATAAAATCAATTAAGCATTTGCAGAGGAGGGAACAAGAGAAATAAATATCTTATTTGCTTCTTCAAAGACCAAAAGAAAAGATAATTTGAATCAGAAAAATAATCCAGATTCTAAATCCCCTTTGAGCATCAGCTTCTTAAAGTTACTGATTTAAAAGGTATTTCCTGGAAATACCTTCTTAGCTAAGTAGAAATGTCATAAGTAATAATGATTATATCACACATTTCTCTACTGACAATATGGCCCCGAAACCCTGCTTTTGAGACAAAGATGATGGGGCCCAGGCAGCTCCCAGCTGCTGTTCATAAGCTACCCACAAAGCAATTATCCGCAGATGGTTGGAGAGATTATTTAAGGAATGGGCTGGCAAAGCATGGAAATTCACTGTCCAAATGGTGAAACTGAGGCCCCAAAAGGGAGTCCTTCTCAGAGACGTGGGGAGCAGTCAATATCTGAAAAGAAGTCAGACTACTGAGCCTTGTTAATGCTAAGAGCATTGACCCAAACTCTACTTACTGTGTGGCCAAAGGGGCTGGATTCAGGCCACCCACAGGAGCCTGAGTCCTAAGGGTGTGGCCTGGTTCAATTACTATTGAGTTCTGCCAGCAAGACCGGGATTCTTTTTATCAAAGCCAAATAGCTTGCCAGAAGCATTTTGATAAGAACTTACCAAAATATAGCATTAGCTGTCCCCGACACATTACTCCACTGTTTGTTCAAGAGCAGTGACATTTAAACAGCATTAAGTGTAGAGGAAAGAAAGGCAGCCTGAGAAAAGGTGTGAGTTTCCTGTGTCCTGGTAGCATCAATTTCAGCCATGATATACTTGGCAAGGACTGTTATCAAAACACTGACACAGAGGGTGTCAAAGTGAAGGAGGGGGACCTCGTTGTCTTGTTACTTGAGCAAATGAATTCTGGGTCATCCTGAGAAATAGTTACCAAGGGAAGAAAGCAAATCCCAACCCCCTTTCATCTGGGTCACTGCACTGTGAATACTCTGGATCTGAGGGACACTGAGTACTTGATACCGATGGCAAAAGAGACAAATGGTAGACACAGGAAGTCATGGTTGGGCCTAGAGACGATGGGAGAGGTGGCAGAGGAGAAAGGAAAGCAATGCGGAAATGAGACAAGGTAGGAGACAGAAAGACTAACAAAAGGTTCAAAAGGTGGAGTGGGAGGGAAAAGATGGGGGAGGGGAAGGAACAAGCTAAAGCTCTGTTGCCTCTTTGGTAGTTTTAATTATAAGACCGGGGAGGCTCATCTCTCACCCATCCACCCTTCAACCAGTTATTAATTCATCCTGCAAATATTTGCCGCATCCCCTAACATAGCACAGAGTTTGAGATACACGGAAAGATGACAAAGTATCTTTAAGCAAGCTTTGCCACTGGCTTCAGCCAGGATCCTGTGCCTTAATGAGCACCAGTTTCTGAGACACTGCAGAATGTTGCCTCACACCCACCTTTGAGTGAAAGAATTCCTTCACAGATTATATATATTCAGAGAAGGACTATCCTAACCTACGTTTTAGAACTCTTTTATGTATAAAGCACACTGGAAGAACATTAACAACAATAACAGTATCAATAGTTTCTATCTGTAGACCACTCATCAGCACTTTTCTGTGTTTTACATATATTGACTTGTTTTGTTTTTGTTTTTGTTTTCTGAGACAGAGTCTTACTGTGTTGCCCAGGCTGGAGTGCAGTGGTACAATAACAGCTCACTGCAGCCTTGACCTCCCAGGCTCAGGTGATCCTCCCACCTCAGTCTCCCAAGTAGCTGGGACCACAGGTGTGAGCTACCACACCTGGCTAATTTTTGTTTTGTTTTGTTTTGTTTTTTTGGAGAAATAAAGTTTAGCCATATTGCCCAGGGTGGTCTCAAAGTCCTGGGCTCAGTCTGACTGCCTTGGCCTCCCAAAGCACTAGGATTATAGGTATGAGCCACTGTGCCTTGCCTCATTAACCTTCTTAATAAGTAGGGATTGTTAATATCCCCAAAGTCACTGACCCAGTAGAATTCAATCCCAAACCACGTGGATCCCAAGTCTGAGGTGTGTTGGCCAGCACACTATGCTGCCTCCACCAGAGGATAGCATGGAGAATGAAGAGTTGCACTGATGAAAGGACTGCATGCCAAACATGAGCAGACAGCATTTTTCTGAAACCCCTAATAAGCACAGAGTAAAATGCCCAGATCTGGGAATCCTTTGGATCATCCTAGATGATCCAGGAGACATAACAGAGGTGGAACCTTCATACCTGCCCCGAAGGAACTTAGAACCAAAGAGAAAAGGCTGATCTCCATGAACCAGGAGCAGGAAAATGGTCTATTCAATGCAGAATCAGCTTTGCAGCCTTAGAGTTTGGGTGAGCTGAATGTGGCTTAGAGTACAACCCAGAAAGGCAAGCCTAACAAAAAAATCCTCAGAGTTCATGTTCATGTTCACCTCCATCCCTCATTTTGTAGGTAAGTAGGAGGATGAACTGGGAAAGAGGCTGGCTTTGCATTGTAAGAAAGATGCTTTATTTGCTAAAACAAGTTAACAGCAACAGCAGCAATGATAGTGGCTAACATTTGTATAGCATTTACTATATGCAGGTTTATTATAAGCATTTTCATATATGAACTCATTTAATCTCTAGAGAGAACTAGAGACAACTGTCATCTCCATTGTACAGATAAGGATATACAGAGACACAGAGAAGTTAAGTGACTTCCCTAATGTCACATGACCATCATGTGGCAGGGACAATATTTGAACCTAGATTGTTCAGTTTCAAAGTCTTAAAAGACCTCACAGACAGGCAGGAGAAGGAAAACACCTGAAGGTGCCGACAGGTTTAAAAGGGCTGCTGGCACCGACTGAGCCTGGACATAGCCCAAGCAGGAGACAGTCTGCCACAGCAGATGTTCGAGCATATGATTCTGAGACTTAAGATGATCAGGTGTCCCTGGGTCTCCTGGGATGCTGCTCCTGGTCTCTCACACTCCCTTGGAGATACCAGAGATGACAGAAGATGCATTTGTTGTTCCCTCTGCCTGGAACTCTCATCTACCTGCCCAAATAATTGTATATCACATAGCCTGAGATGTCACCTTCTCTGAAATGCCATCTCTGATCATCCTACGTGTCACAACATGACCTCCTGCTTGACACATAATTAATTATCTACTTATTATCTGTCTCTCTTACCTCCTCCACCCCAAAATGCAAGCTCCTTGGACAGGAACTCAGTCTCTGTTCACTACTGTATCTCCAGTGCCTAGAATAGTACCTGGCACATACCAGGTCTTTATAAATGTTTGTGGAATAAAGTAATGTATGATCCCCAATGGGAACCATAGAATTTAGAGGAGAAAGGAGGAGAGGAATAACTGTTTCTTTGAGAGGCTCCTAAAATAATATAAAATACATTGATTCCTGTCTTTAGGGAGCTCCCAGTCTGACAAAAAGATGTTGACTCCACATGGAGGAGGACTGAATCTAATACTGGATATCTGGTCCCCATCCTGGGGGAATTCACCGCACAGGGGAAAACAGAAACAGTGACTAAGAAGCAAAAAGCCAAGTTGGCATGGGAGAATGACATTAAGGGAAGAAGTTTCCTCTCATTTAATGACAATGCTCTCAGGTGTCAAGAGAGCTGAAATATGAAGCCAGGATTCAGTCCCAATGGAGAAACAAAGGCAGGGCCATGTCCCCCTCTGAACTGCATCAGACAGATGACAGGCAATTGTGGATTGACTGTTTTCTGGCCTCAGCCTTTTGGAAGCCCAATTTTTCCTCCTTCTTAAACATCTGATTCAGCTCCTAATAATGGTGCCTCAAGCTCATAGAAATAGGCTGGAAATACTGAACAACGCCCTCTGCCAGACAATTGCCTTGTTAACTAAAGTACCTCATTAATCTTACCATTATCTAGGCTAATTAGAGGACTCTTTTCTCCTCTCCTTCCTCTTTCTTTCTACTCACCCCTGTTCTCTCCCTATCACCTTCTATTCCATAGCTCCTCCTCCTTCTTGGAGATACTAGAGACCTATTAGGTAGGTCTCTCCCATTTCCTAGAGCTGGGAAATTGAGATCCTATGTGTGGGTGGCATCAGGAACACACACAAACAACTCAGTATCAACTAATGTCTAAGATAAAGAACAATCCGGTGAAACCCCGTCTCTACTAAAAATACAAAAATTAGCCAGGCGTGGTGGTGGGTGCCTGTAGTCCCAGCTACTCGGGAGGCTGAGGCAGGAGAAGGGCGTGAACTCAGAAGGCAGAGCTTGCAGTGAGCCGAGATCATGCCATTGCACTCCAGCCTGGGTGATAGAGTGAGACTCTGTCCCAAAAAAAACCAAAAAACAAAAAACGAAAACAAGCAAACAAAACAAAAATCAACACATACCTGTAGACATGTCACCAATGTACAAATGGAAAATAAAGAATATTTAGTAGATACAAAGAGAGTCCAGGAGAAGGTAAGAAAAGTTATTCAGGTAATTGAGTCAAAGGGGGTTGCTCTATTGAGGACAGGTAGAAAATATGAGGACTCCAGCATCTGGGAAGATAGAAGCTGTAAGGATACAACAGAAACTGATAAAAAGACCCTAACAAATGGGGGGCTTATCCACCCAACACCAGAACTGGGAGGCTCCCCTTCATATGTGAACTAGGTAACATAAGATATGGCCTTTCGCACTGGTAAGAATCAACTGAAAAACCTCTTTGTCTTAATAGGTGGTTCATGATTAAAACATAAATGGACCTAAATTGAGATTCATCATGCCAAAGCCATGATGAATTATTACACCAAACTGGGACATGCATTTTGGAGAAAGCCCAGAACCTCAGGAATGAACAGAATTACAAGGTTCCAGAGTGTTGCTTTCCTGTAAGTCCCTTGAGAAAACATGGTTTATTGGGTTGGGGGGAATCAGCCCCTAGACTTAGGAGTTACTGTCCTCTGATGGAAGGAGGAACATGAATGTACTTCCCGAGAAAGTGAGAACAATAGCTCCCTTCGGAGATTAGCATGCCCATTCGACAGAAATGTATGGTCACAGGATGGGCAGAAAATCCAGTTTCCACTTTCCCTGACCCTGGACATCTTGGAAGCCTGACATACTATATGGACCAGTAATAACAATGAAAACAATAATAAAAAGCCCCTGCAGTCTCAGGGAGAGATTTCAAGTCATTCTCCAGGTTCCCTCTTCATTTTTAACTTATTCCACACGCTTTGCTACCCGCAGACCTCAGCCTCAGCAGCAGAAGCAATCTATGCTGCCCTGCCATTTAAGTGTGAGGAGCCCCGGCTCTATTGAAGCTTGTCATCTTGCCTATTAGCTTGATGTCTTTATTCACAGACCATCTGTACCACCGAGAGATACAGAGGCAGCTAATGTCAATATGAACAAATGCCTCCTCTTTTACAAGAAATGTCAAACACAGGACAGGCTAAGAATGACCCCAGGAATACCAACAGATGTTCACTACAAGCCTCTCAAAAATCAATCCTTTCTACAGGGACTAATTAAGATAAAGTAAGGAGCAAAAGTAAAGAAATTTGTGTCATATTATCAGGAACTTCATCCTCACTTTCCAAGCTCATTATGGGCAGATTGGCCTGTGCCCTTTGAAAAAATGCTAAAAGAGGGGCTGCAGCTACCAGGGCACCAGGGAGACCTTCATTCGCCTCAAGTTCCAAACTACAAAAAGAAAATCACTGCTCAAAAAAAAAAAGAAAGAAAGTGTATTTGCACAGGCTTATTTTTCTGGGCTAGTTTCTTTAAACAATCACACACAAAATAAATCCATTTTCAGAGTCTCAAAAATAAATAAACAACAGGATAGAAAAGATATGATTGTGATGTTTTTAATGCAAAAGAGAATAAGAGGGCTTGGTACCCTGGGCTTGGCAGTCCAGGCTGATGGGGCCACAGAATGGTCTTCTCCAAGACAAATGAATGTCTCCTGCACTCTACATTTTTCTTATGTTTTCATCCTTTATGAAAGGGCAGAATCTTGTATATGTGTTAGCCTCAAATGGACCTAAGTTTGCATTTCCTGAATTTTAAATATAGCTCATCTTCGCCTTTAAGTAAAGGAATATCTGCTACCCAGAATATTTGCTGTTCTTCATTAAACTATTTGTCACACACTCTGATTGGGTAATAACATTAGCACACTACATCTTAATATAGAAGTTCTCAAACATTTCTCTGCCCAAGTGCTTGGAGGATGATTTTATAGAGCCCAACCCACTCCCAAGGGCTCCCTTAAGGTGAGATGCAATTTTCCCTAAGCTAATTAACTCCACTCCTCTCTCCCTGCTCAAGAAATTATAGAGGAAGGCAGCCAAAGTGAATCTGGTCTAATTTACCTGAATGTACATCATTCACAAACTTCAGTACTGTATCATTAGTCACCATTTGCTTGTGGCCTCTCTCATAAAATGATTCCCAAATTTTACCAGTGAGTCATGGTGACACCCCAAAATATCTTTAGGGCCTACTAAAAGCAAAGCTGGGAGTCACCTCCACAACAGCATGGCTCTACCAGGAAATCTCTACTATGAAGCAGTGTGCACAGAGGGAATGGGTCAACATCTTGGAAAAGATGAGGTTTTGTTGTGGGTTATGAAAGCCTGAATTTTTGGCATCTCAGCCTATATAGCAATAGGAAAAAGGCACAAGCACTTCATGATCCTCCAAAGCAACCAATGGACTCTGTACTAAAACATATCACCACTTCACCACCAGCACACTATGCCAGAATGCCCGACAGTATCCTGAATACTACGGTAAAGGCTAAATATCTTCTTGGACCAGTCTGCCAAAGTTTGCTCAAATTTTTCTATCAGCTCACAGAAAAGTTTGGTCCTAGATGGTCCTTTGACCATGGAAGGCACTCAGTCTCATCTTGGTTGTTTTTTATATGATTCACTCAAAGGCCACAGAGCCAGTCTTTAAGTGACTGTTTTTGGAGCACTATGTCATTCTCTGCTTGGCCTGGTAAGGCTGTATGATGCTGAGGTGAAACCCATGGCAAAAATCGTATACCAGAGCTCTGAAGCTAATGAACATTTATTTATTCATAATTGATCCCCCAAAGCCTATGCTACAGAATCATGGGGACTCTAATAACTCTGGGAAGATTTTAGTATCCTTCGTACTTTACCCTCATGTGGGGTAGATCTCCCAGTTTGTCCCACAACAAGAAGAGCTATTTAAAGATAATCAACATCAAAATCCTACATAATCAACCACTGTCAGGAGACAGAGTTATGAATATGCCCTGGTTGGGTCTCTTATTCAACCTACTCCCTCACTGACACAATTTAGTAAAATCCAATACAATCTCCATTTTTCCTTCTTCCTCCTTTGTGATCATAACACTGAGTGCAGCTTTGCCATTAAGTCCACAGTTGCAACTGACTGAAGCATGAGTACTGTTGGTATGGATAAAATCATACTGCAAGGTGATCTTTTTCCTACCTAGCAAAGATTTCTAATTTGTAAACTCCTGCATTAGAGATCAAGCAGATATAGGGGGCTGGTCACTGCCCAGCCCAAGTTCTAACCCAGTTATTATTATTATTGTGTGAACATAAGAGCAAGAGTTATTGGGTAGATGTGAGTAACAAAGGGAACCTGGTAACTCAAGAGAGCCCTGGAAAATGGCTGAGATGAAAGTTCTACCAGACCCCATTACAGCCCTGGAATGACTCTTGAATGTATGTAACAGACACATAGGGCATCAAAGGTGGAAGGAGAGAAGCCAGGCTTGCCAGATGAAACTCAACACAAACCAGTTTCCCTTTAATGTAAAAATGGCTACCCTCAGGACTCCTGTCAATCAAAACTGCTGTCTTGAGAGCATAGTCTCCCCTCAAAGTTGACATCTGGGAAGGCTGCTTGCCCAAAAGGACTTAATGAGACTGCATTTCAACTGAGGTTTGAACCTTTGACCAGGAGGTCAAAGTGCTTCTAGGAAGGGAAAGAGGGAATATGATAAGGAGAGTAAAGACTCAAGTCTTGCTGGGAAACTCACATCTAATGAAAAGGTCTGAGGCTTCCTACCAACAGACTCATCAAGGGTTTAGTATATGAAACCGGAAATAGGAAGCCTGAGGTTCTAGTCTTGACTTCCACTGGGCAAGTCATTACCTTCTCAGGACCTCAGATTTCTCACCTGTAATCTGGATTACCTGAATTAGAGATTTCTACAGTTCATTTTAAATCTATAAATCTGTAAATTTACAGAATCAAAAGGTTTTAATTCTGTAAATCCATGTTAATTTCTCATATTATCTTTTCTAAGTAGCACAGTCAAGACAATGTGTAGGTATTGGCCCAAGAAAGCAGTAAATTGAAATATCAGCTCTACCGGTTTGATACATACTTAATCCCCCAGCAGAGTGGAGCACTTGTTCTAGTGTACCTGCACAAACACGCATGCGTACACAGGCACAGGTGCAAGCATCCCACATTCACACCCACAGGGCCCGCAGTGGCCCCATCCCATTCCATCTCGGAACATAAACCACGAGTGATAACGTGCCGTGTCACACTGTGCTTCCCACAAGTCTGAGCTGGCAGTACTTGATGCATTGAGGACCTGGGAAACATCTGCAGTTTTGTGATTCTTCCTCGTTTCCATTCCCACGATGATCTCTGTGCCTGCTTGGATCAGAGAAAGGTCGCCGGCTCCATCTGGCTGCCCTGCCCCCTCCATTCTCTCCCTCACCACTCTGGTCCCCCTTAGGAGTTTCTGCCCATTTTGTCACTTCCACCTGTTCTGACAGGTTCCCCTGCCTGACCCCAAGATAGCCCTTGGGGACATTAATCATATAACAGCCGGAGCCGTGAAAGAAACAAGGGTTTGGCTGGATACTGTTACCGTCTCTGTCACCTACTAATCATGTCCTATGACACAGAGGGGCTTAATCAGATGGTCTGCTCTCTCATTAATCATCCTGGGCTCACTCAAACTTCACAGAGAGATTAAAGTTTAGCTCCCTGTCTCCCCGTACCTCCTCTCATCTCATCCGCCTCTAAGGCAATTTCACTAGGGGTAGGTCTCAGGTTCCTTTTGCTTTGCCAACTGGCAGGGCGACCTAAAGTGTCCGATGCCTATCAACACCACAGCATTCAGGAGGAGGATGACAACTCTGCTTCCTTACTACTCTCTTCTCTTGGCCTTGCCAATCCACATATAATGCAGAGATGCAAAGATCAAAAATGCATTGAATGGGAAGGCAGGGAATCGCACAGCTATGCTTGTACTGAAGAGTCAAATGAAGATTTATATATCTATGAGCAACCTCACTAACCACCTTAAAGAAGTAATAAAGAAGTATTTTCTTGTGTTTAATCAATAGTAGGAAAATTAAATACCACAATCATTTTTAAAGTGATTCATTAAAACAGGCACTTGTGACCCAATTGCCTGGAAATGGCTTCAACACATGAGGAAAGATGCTCCCTTCTTAGGATGCCAGCCCAGGAGTCTCCTTACTTGCCACTCTATTGAAATAATAGCTTCCAGCAAGACAAAAACAGCTTGCATCCTTTACGAATGTTTTCCAGACCAAAATAAAAATGACTGAAGGGACCCTCCAAAAATATCGAGGATATGAGAGTCAGAACACATTTCAGCTCAGCTGATTCATTCGCATCCTGTTTGCAATTTTCTGAGCTTCAAGGGGGACAAGCAAGCCCTGGCAAAGGCCTCCAGAAAGGGCTTCTCTCTGAGTGTTGGTTTTGTACTTGCTCTGGGTGCTGTTGACTTTTGCAGCGCCTTACGATTATGGGAAACAAAGATAATATTTGCCCTCGGAGCCAGGAAAGAACAAATATTTTATCAACATCTAAATCATCTCTCCTCTGGCAGGGGAGGAGGCACTCAACGCTCAGCTGCACACACGTAAGCTGATGAGGGGAAGGAAAAGGACTGCTTGGGGAATCTCCTACCTATGGAAACTCGACCTATCAATACCTGGGATCGTATCCTTTGCAAAGAGCTCTCTCTGTGAAAATCCAAATTACCTCTGTCCTTCCAGGTGCCCCCGCCACTACCCCTCATCCCAGAATGATTGCCAGAGTTCCAGTATGGGGCCTTTTTCACTTCCAAAAGTGAAAACCAAGCCTAGGCCTTGGGAAGGTAGGGTAGTTCTACGGATATTTTAGGGCGAATGAGGGCTTGCCCTGTTGTTATGTTTGTTTCCATTTGCTGATCCTCTACCACTAGCCCAGAAATGACAGTAGGTGGAAACACTATCTTTCATTACACAAAGTATAAATAGTGTAATCTATCAGCGCCGTCAATCACAATGATTGATTACAGGCTGTCATAGAGAAGAGTGACATATTAGAAAAGTTTTGTTAACAATGCCTATTGCTAGTCAGCCTGCCACAGAGGCTGGTGATTAATGTGTTGTCAGCCTGTAATCCCACACCCTTGGCTAATGAGGCAGGAATTTATCATCTTTACAGAGTGGCAGATGTCAGGGAGAAAGGAATCCAAGTGCTGGAAACAATATACTTTTTCTTACTAGGCCTGACAAGTCTGACAGGCCGAAAAAAACCACAAAGCAGCTTTGTATAAGCACCAACTTAAAACGAGGAACTTTTCATTTGGCATCTTTCCTTTAAATTGTGCTGCAAACCAGCCTCGATCCCTTCAGGAAAAAAGGGACAAGAAGAGAGGAGGGCACAATGCTGAGTTCTGTGAACTTTGCACCCCGTTCTTGACAGTCAGAGACCCCAGGAAAAGGTTGCCATGGCGAGCAGACAGCTCTCTTTGGAAGAGCCGTCCAGAGCAACTTTTCACTTTTACCTGTGAACTTGTGGCCGGGAGAGAAACACAGCGTCAAATGGAGGCTGGGGACAGCCACTTCCCTTCCCACTGCCTTGTGTGGCTTTTACCTGGAGACACATCTCAATTTCTAGAAGCACTGCCCTTTCTGCTATGGATGAGAATGGGGGGAAATCTGAAAAGGGGGGCTTTTCGTTGGTCAAGAAAAAGCAATACAGCATGAAGAGGGGACCCTTGGAGACTGACTCTCACCAACACTCTGTTCTGATTTTAAACCACTTTCAGGTTGGTTCTTTTCCCCCTCTTCTTCTTTCCTCTCACTCATCTCTTCCATTTTTCATATGGGGTAGTGACAACTCTCCAAGCCCAAGAAATTCAAGCCCAGTGGGGGAAAAAAGAAGTCTCTAGAGGTCGTTTTAATAAATGCCTTGTCTCTCAGCATCCCACCCCCTCAACTGCGTCCGCTACCCTTCCAAACAATTCTAATAACAGAGAAGACCCATCCGGCTAGGTCTTGGATCTTCTAAGACACTATGAGATGCCTCTGAATATTTCAGTGCCTACTAGATTGCCCATTCTGTTTCAAGTAACTCACCACACTGCCCCCCACAGGAGACACCCAATCTTTTCCATGGAATATGGAAGAAACTTCCAAACTAGAAGAATTACACTCCTCTCCCCACTGATGCCTTCTGCCCATGCTCGGACCAACAGGAGGAAGTCAAAGAGAAAAGGCCTGGGTTAAGGAGGTTAAGTCCTCTGGTTTGGAAACTTCTTGGTACCAGTGTTCTGTGAAGACTTAATATGTTGTTTATTCTCATGTCAGTTTCCAAGGCAGGGGCAAATCTTAAGTGGCAACATTCTGAGGGAGGTAATCCTTTTTCAAACACAGATACCTCTGCTGATATAGACAAACGCAATGCAAAAAGAAAAAAGAGAGAGAAGCAGCAACCAGAGGAGAAAAACTCTGCCTTCTGTCAACAGCACCCTCAGGCTAGAACACACAGCGAAGCATTAAGTGATTTAATCTCCAAAAGGCAGTGTTCTGGCATTAAGATTGCACTGGGGGCTCCGGAGCCGGACCTACCCAGTGCAGTGGGAGATGGGTTTAGTGGGCCAGAAGCCCACATGCCCAGAAGGAAACCCAGGGCAGTACCAGGGCCTCTTGGGGCTTCCCCAGAGCCAACGTGCTGAAGCTGCCGACCTGGGAGACCTTCCCCCTGACCGGCTTGGGGTCAGACGCTGGACAGCTGAGGCTCCGCGTGGAAGCACCCCCCTCCCCACCGGCTCTTTGGGGGATCCGTGCAAGAGGCTAGCTGAACCCCTGATGCTAATCAGGCGGCTCTGAGTGAAGGGTGACGAGGGCCGGCGCCGGCTCCACTCTGTCCAGGCCCCGCCGTCCTGGCCACAGATCTCACTCAGCGATAAGCAGGGAGCTGCGGCAGACGCCCCCTACCCTGCTCCTGCATGCCCCGATGTGCTCAGGGAGAGGGGCTGAATGAACCCCCCACCCAGAGCCTCCTGGCAGAAGGGAAGGTGCTCGGTGGGGCTCCCCCAGGCTCATTCCTCCCCGATGGAAGGAGGCAGGGGCCCCCGTCCGCCGTCCCGCCAGCTCCTCCAGGCTGCCAGCCCCTCCTCCCGCTCCCTTGCTAGCTCATGCAGCTTTCATTAACTCCCTCGGCCGGCAATTTCCATCCATTTGACGACAGATTAGAAGTGGAATTCAAAAAGAAAGTCACTTGACCTCCCATAATGTGCTTCTCTTAATTACATTAAAGATTTTCAAATGTAGCCATACTGGGTTTGACAGGTAAGGTTTTAATCAACTTCAGGTGGCCACTTCTAAGTGCTCCCCGGACTGGTGCCGCAACGTTGACGTCACCTACGCTCCCAACGTGGTTCTAATTTAAATGGCTAATTTTGACGCGAAGAAAAGATGAGAGCCCACCATGCCCCCACCATTTCGGCGGGGGTGATTTCTAAATTAGGATTAATGCAGCAAGCTGAAGCATAGTTGGGGGTTTATTTTATGGAGGTTGGAGCAAGTAAATAACATTTATCCTTAGTATATGTCTGCATATAATTACAGTAAAGTTTTCTTGTGTGTTAAATTATACAAACTCTTCAAAAGTGGGTGCCTAATGTCTTTTTCTAAAGCTGTGTTATTATTTTGGTCAAAAGTTGTTTATATTAAACAAATTCAATTTACTAAACTTTGACATGTTTGCACAACTGCATATAATTTATGCTGGAAACCTGAATCATGACTTTCAAATGAACTTTCTTGATTCTAACTTGAATATTTAGGTGTAGTGGCTTGCTCGACCCAGGTCTGAGGAGCAAGTGGTTGACTTCGTTTTCTTCTGCCAAAGTCTTTTCCATTCAGTAGATGGGTACTGAGTACGGACTTTGGTCCAAGCATTATACTGGGTGCTAAGGATATCAATGATGAGCAAAAAAGATATGGTCCCTGTCCTGAGGAGCTTATTTAAGGAAGCAGAGAAGCAAAATAACAGATAAAGACATGTTAAATCACAAAGGTGACAAGGGCTAGGAAGGAGAGGTATGGGCTGCTTTGAGTATCCATAAAATAGCAGGATCTGGTCTGGTCTTGGAGGAAGGCTGCCCAGGGGAAGTGATAACGAGCTAAGAACTGGAGGATGAGAAGGACAAAGTTAACTTAGGTTACTGAGAGAAGGAATTTCAAATGTGGCACACAAAGGAAAAAAAAATGAGCAAAGGCCCGTTATGGATGGAGAATGATACTTCAGAGGGACTATAAAGAAGATGAGTAGGGGGTAGGGACAGATAAGATGGAGCTGGGGTGTAGGCAGTGGGATGAGGTGAAGCACAGTGGTGCAGGCTATGGTAGTGAATACAGCCTTTACCCTATGTATGAGTCCATTTTGATGCTGCTGATAAAGACATACCTGAGACTAGGAAGAAAAAGAGGTTCAATTGGACTTACAGTTCCACATGGCTGGGGAGGCCTCAGAATCATGGTGGGAGGCAAAGGACACTTCTTAGATGGCAGTGGCAAGAGAAAATGAGGAGGAAGCAAAACTGGAAACCCCTGATAAAATCATCAGATCTCATGAGACTTAATGTCACGAGAAGAACCATGGGAAAGACGGGGCCCCATGATTCAATTACCTCCCCCTGGGTCCCTCCCACAACACGTGGGAATTCTGGGAGATACAATTCAAGTTGAGATTTGGGTGGGGACACAGCCAAACCCTATCACCCTAAAAGCAAGACTAAGCCAGTGTAAGGTTTGAAGCGGGAGGATGACCTGATTTGTCTGTATTTTGCAAAGATCTGTTGAAGGGAGCAGAGTAGACTGCAAGGGGTCAAAAGCTGATGGAAGTAAGACTAGTTTGGGGACTGTAATAGTCCAGAATTTAAAAAATGAAAGCCATGAACAGGATATGGTTTGAATTTGAGTGACAGTAGTAAAGAAGAAGAGTGGATGGCTTTGAGAAATGCTGAGGCAGTGTGGCAGGTAGAATGTGGAGCAAATCGGCCAACTCAAGCTTCTGACTTGCATACCTGTAGGGGTGACAGTGCCATTTGCTGAGATCTCAGAGGTCCTTGAAAGAGGACTGGCCATGCACAGGAAGAACATAAGGGACCTTTGAGGCATCTGAGACGTGTCAAGAAGGCAGAGGCAAATATTTCTCTGGCAATCAGAGGACACATCCCTGAGTACCTTCAAACTGTGGCTGTTAGATGAAAACCTGGATGTGAATGAGGCCTCCAAGAAAGAAAGTACAGCCCAAGACCAAGAGAGGTCCTTGGGCTGAGTCCCAAAGTGTTTCAACATTGATCAGCTGGGTAAATGTAGATGAGCCTGTACAGAGATGGTGATGGAAGAGTGGCCAGGGAGGTGGTCAAAAGCCACATAGGTCACTAAAGCCAAGGAAAGACAGTGCTTTGAAAAAGAAGAGGTGAACAAAGGTTTCTAGTACTACCAAAAAGCCAGATAAGAGATGCACTGAGAGATCCATTGGATGTAGCAACATGGAGGGAATTAAGATAATGGTAAAATAATGGAGCCAAATTCTGCACTGATACACACTGCACTGAATCGCAGAATAAGTTGAAGGTAACGAAATGGGGAGTATAGGAATAGACGGGTTTTTTGAAAAGTTTGACACTAAAGCAAAAAGAGAAAGAGCTGAAGAGGGCTTCTGGTAGGATGGTTGCTTAAAGGGAGAAGGCAGAGTTCTCAAAATCTGATGGGAATTACGGTGTTGTAAGGGAGCACTGACTGTGCAACATAAAGAAGGAAAAAATGACTCTGCCTCCCCAGAGGGGGAAGAAATTGATGGCATCTATCACATGGGTGGAGTAGCTAGCCTTCGATACAGGGAAGACTTGATTGATTTTGCTGTATATTCCTGGAAAAGAAGATTTCTCTTGGGGATAGAGTGAACATTTCCTTTATCAGCAGACCAAAAGGTGCCCAACAAGGATGGAGGTCTTGTCACTAATGCTATTAAGGTCATCAAACGTCTTTCTTGGGCTTGATGCAAAGTGCTCACCACTTTGGAAGGAGGGGAGAAATACACAGCCCATGCGCAGGGACACTGTCATCCAGGAGATGTGCTCTAAGGCCCCACAGCCTCGACATTAAGCTGGAGGTCATGACCGCTCAGTGAGGGAGAGCTACAACCAAGTTGAGATGTGACTGTGGGGTATGTGAGTGAGGAGAGATGGCATTTTGGTCTGTTTTTCACATTTTCACATCTTTTCTGTCCTTTCGGAAATTCGCTGCCCATTGTAGAACAAGTATCTACAATGTGTTCAGCTGTATTTGGCCTTGTGGGAAATGGAAAACATAAAAAATATCTTTGCATAACTCACAGTGCATTTGAAGAAATAAGACAAATATACTCAATATAGGAACAACAACTCAGCAAAAGTATTTCCAAACTTTAGCAGCAAGAGGCTGGTTAGGGAAGTCTTCTTGGAGGTGGCAGAACCTGAACTATGTGGTATGTTAATAGGATTTGGATAGGTGCTGAGCAGAGGGCAGGGCACTGAGCTCTATTTCCTATGCCACATTTAACATATTTTTGGAATAATAAAAATATTTCATTGAATAAAAACAGAAAACACAGGAAAACAGAAAACAAAAATCATCGGTAATTGTAATATCCAGAGAAAAACATGATTAACATCTGGGTGATTTTCCTTCCATTCTTTTCTCTAATGATGTGTGTAGGGGTGTTTATCTTCACATGTATATACATGCATACCTTTGCACACCCAAATGGAATGTGAATCTGCCTGCCCTCATTGATTATGTCCCAGGTAGCTTTCTGGCTTTCTAATTGGAAGACTGATAGTTATTTTACCTTTCCACACATGTGTAATGTACATATGAAGTCCCCCCACAATCGCAGCTCCAGTCACAACTACATCTAGTCAGGCCATGGAGGCACCTACAGCAGAGTTGGACGGAGGGTGCTGCCCCAGTGACTCTATGATGACAGATTTGTTCACCGATCAGTTGGATCAGAGACCCAATTACCAAAGGCCACTTCCCTAGGTTAAGCAGGCCCTCTTTATTCCCAGGCTCTAGTAATCAGACATTTAAAGGCTAGTATTTCCCCAAGCTTGAAATAAGCGACATAAATCTTCCATATTTCCATTTGGTATAAATTTCTTACTTCTCCAATTTCTGTTAGACTCCACAGTAATTCTGACTTCTACTGTGGGTGACAAGGTTACTCTTGAGATAAAGACTAAGTGATTCTGACTCAGTCTGTCTAGAAAACTCTTTGCCCCTGAGGGAATAAATATCCCAGGACAGGGTACCAGCAGGAACCAGAATTCACCACAAACGGTCTTGAATGCTGGTTGAAAACTTAGATGATGGGTTGATGGGTGCAGCAAACCACCATGGCACGTTTACACCTATGTAACAAATATGCACGTTCTGCATATATATCCCAGAAGTTAAAGTATAACAAAAAAGTAAAATAAAATAAAATAAAAAGAAAGGTCTATTTAAAGGACAGGGTCAGAGGAGCCACACAGGCATGTTGAGGCACCCAGAGACAAGCAAAAGGGGGAAGCTGTGAGGGCTAAAGGGCCCAGGGGAGGAAACAGTGTTAACAGAGACAGCGGGAACAGAGCCATGGAGAAAGAAGGTTCATCGCTCTCTTCTCCTGGGAGACAGAGGTAACTAGCACAGATGGGCTGCATAGAATCAAGAGCTGTTTTCACTGCATTCCAGAAACAGGGTGAGACAGGGCCTGGCCCAACCTCAAAAGGCCCAGACTGCCTTAAGTAGGAGGACTGAGGCCAAGACTAAGTGGGAGAGAACACAAGAACATCGTCTCTGCATCTAAAGCGCTGGTTCTGAAATGTGGTCCCTAGGTCAGCAGTCTCAGCATCACCTGGGAACTTGTGAGAAATGCAAATTCTCAGGCCCCACCCCAGACTTACTAAATCCCAAACTTTAGGGGTGGGGCCCAGAAATTTGTTTTACCAAGTCCTGCAAACTGCAGTTTGAGAACCACTACTCTAGGCTAATAGATTTCCCTTAAAAAGAGATCTAATGAGCAACACCTGGAAGAAGTGATCCAGCCCCAGCCAAAGCAACTGATCAGCCATGTGCAGGCCTCTACCTCCCCTACCCCTTCTAGAGAAGGCCTGCAATCTAGGAAGCAGGGAGGCTTTTGTGAAAGATCAATGCCTGAAATAAGCTCTGTGAAGCTCTCGTTGCGTCTGGGCAGAAATAGCTGCTCTGGGACTCCAGGGGGGATATTTTAGAATGATGGAGGCGCTGTTACCAGCAGCCCCTGCCTCTGAGGACTCTCTCCTCAGTCTGGCAAAAGAATGGACATGATCAGGACTCTGCTATTGCCAGCACCACTGGGAGATGATGTATTTCTGCTAATGGCACCTTCTGTCGCTACAGAGAAGCTGCTCCAGCTTCCTCTTGTCCCGCAGAGAATCTGGCAGCCTCCAGAAGATGTAATAGAGACCTGAGGACATTTGGAAGATGCACTACACAGGAAGGGTGTTTTCAATTTGATTTACTTTCCGTCTCCTACAAGGAGCAGATAGTGCCACACTGCATCACAAGCCCAGCACGCACCAGGACTGGGCCTGGGGGAGACAAAATAACCCTTGTCAGGTATACAAGGGGTGATCACATAGATGCTTGTGACGGACTCCTCCAAAGACACAATCACTGAGAATTAGCTTAAATTCAGCAGGAGGGACTCAGGATACAAATGGGGGAAGACACAGGGATATTTCATAGCTAAAGACCAATAGGGGTTCCTATCCACTGCCTGAAGAACCAATAATTTGTGAGTTCATTCTCCATATGCTATTGACAGGTTTATAGTGAAAGCAATTATTTGTGGGTTAGGTTAGACTTTAAGCTGTTAAGCATAGCGGGTGAAAATTTTCAGGAAGTTTAAGTTTCTACTGCAAAAATGGACCATACCCAAAACTGGAACACTGCTTAAATGTCAGACGTACTCACATTTACTAACAGGCTTTGGTAGCCATTAAAAGCAGAAGAATTATTTCAAATGGAGGCCATATCAGTATTAACGAGGCTTGCACGGACTCATTCGGCAAATGCTTATTGGGCACTATACTAATAGTTTCCTGGGGCTGCTATAACAAATGACCACAAACTTGATGGCTTAAAACAGCACAAATTTGGCTGGGCCCAGTGGCTCATGCCTGTAATCCCAGCACTTTGGGAGGCTGAGGTGGGTGGATTACCTGAGGTCAGGAGTTCAAGACCAGCCTGGCCAACATGGCAAAACCCTGTCTCTACTAAAAATACAAAAATTAGCCAGGCATGGTGGCATGCGCCTGTAGTCCCAGCTACTCGGGAGGCTGAGACTGGAGAATTGCTAGAACTGGGAAGGCAGAGGTTGCAGTGAGCCGAGATCATGCCGTTGCACTCCAGCCTGGGCAACAGAGTGAGACTGTCTCAAAAAAACAAAACAAAACAAAAAACAGCACAAATTTATTCACGCCCAGTTCCGGAGGCCAGGTTTCTGAAATCAAGAAGTCTGCAGGGCCACACTCTCTCCAAAGGCTCTAGGGGAGAATCCATCCTTACCCCTTCCAGTTGTTGGTGGCTCCAGGCATGTCATGGCTTGGGGCTACATAACTCCATTCTCTGCCTGTCTCCTCATGGCCTTCTCTCCTGTGTCTCTGTGTCTGTTTCCCCGTCTCCTCTGTTAAAAGAACTTGTCCTAGAATTTAGGGCTTACACTAATCTAGGAAGATTTCATCTTGGGCTCCTTAACTTAATTACATGTGTAAAGACTTCCCCGCCCCCCCACCCCCCCCCCCATATAAGCCTACATTCACAGGTTCCAGGTGACCATATCTTTTGGGGTAGAAGGCACTCTTCAACCTATCGCAGGCACTTATTGTGAAGATGGCATTGCTCTAGGAGTTTGGGATATACCCGTGGGAAAAAAGGTAACAAAATCCTGCCTTTTGGAGTTTAAATTCTAGCAGGTGGAGACAGATGATAAATATTATGCATAATATTTATGTCAACAAATATGTAAGTCAAATGCAGTTTCTTAAAATGTGGTAAGTGTCCTGGAAAAAAGAAACACAGAACAGGGGGAAGGGGGCCCTTGGCTATCAAGGTGGTATTGGTAGAGGGCAGTTTCCAGTCTTAAATACAGTGGTTTGGGTGAGGCTCACAGAAAAAGTAAGATTTCATCAAAACCAAGAAAAGGTAAGGTAATTAGCCAAGTGGATATCTGAGAGAAGACACTTGCAGGCAGAGAAAATGGCTAGAGCAAAGACGTGGAGCAAAGGCCTGGAACAGGAGCTTGCTTTGTACATTCTAGAAACAGCAACAGAGCCAGTATGGTTGGGACCGATTGAGAAAGGGGAGTGCAGGAGAAAGGCAGCAGGGACATGAGACAGGGCAAGGCCTCCAAGTGAGACAGGAGCCAGAGTGGGGTTCCACATAGGGGGTGAGCCACAAACACGGCCCTTCATCTTTTCATCCAGCCACTCATCTATTCGAAAATTCAGCCCATTATCATGACCCTGGCAAGAAAGAGAAGGCACATTCACCTGGGATTTTAAAAGAACAAATTCTTTACAGGGATGTGGGCAAGATCAAAGGAACCCCAGGCACACTGAAGCACCAGAGCTATCCACAGCAGAAACCCATGGCCAAGAGGCATGGAGAGACCCAGAGCTGCAGGGAGACCCAGAGCTGCAGGGAGGGCAGCCTGGCATGAAAGGCTATAGTCCTGGATGGACACAGCCAAAACCACAAAGCTGCAGGTGGCAATGGCAGGGGAAGTAGCCCTACCTCTCCCTCATTGTCCAAACCCAACCAGAAGCCAGAGGACAATGGAGCCTGGTGGTTGAAGGCATTACCACCCCAGGACACAGAGTAAGGTAAAGAGGAGTAAAACATAGATCTGGGATGACACATAGGGAGTAGGCCACACACCCAAGCATAGTGCCATCCCTGGAGAGTTTGTAGAGGGTAGAAGAGCCCTGGTCCTTCCTTGCTTGGGCCTTGCATTCTCGGGGTGGACAGGCTTTCAACAAACACATACAAAAGCTGGCAGAACCTGGAAGAAATTCCATCCATACTTGGAAGGGAATGGTGTGGATTTTTTTTTTTAGATAGAGTCTCACTCTGTCACCCAAGCTGGAGTGCAGTGGTTGGTGCTGATAGGTGACAAAGTGCTAGCAGCCCTCACTCTCAGCGCCTCCTCCCCCTCAGTGTCCACTCTTGCGGCGCTTGAGGGGCCCTTCAGCCTGCCACGGCAACATGGGAGCCCCTCTCTGGGCTGGCTGAGGCTGGAGCCCCCTCCCTCTGCTTGAGGGGAGGTGTGGAGGGAGAGAGGGGGGCAGGAACTGGGGCTGCCCGCTGCGCTGGCGGGCTCATGTGAGTTTTGGTGGGGGCGGGCACAGGCACCCCGCACAGGAAGCAGCTGGCCGGCACCACAGGCCTAGGGCAGTGAGGGGCTTAGCACCCGGGCCAGCAGCTGCGAAGGTTGTGCCAGGTCCCCCAGCAGTGCCAGCCCACCCGCAGGGCACTCAAAGTCTCGACGGGCCCTAGCTACCTCCCTGTGGGGCAGGGCTCAGGACCTGCAGCCAGCCATGTCTGAGATCCTCCCCCTGCGGTGGGCTCCCACCCGGCCTGAGCCTCCGGGACAAATGCAGCCCCCTGCTCCGTGGCGCCCAGTCCCATCAACAGCCCAAGGGCTGAGGAGTGCAGGCCCCGCTCCGGACTGGCAGGCAGCTCCGCCTGCAGCCCCAGTGCAGGATCCACTGGGTGAAGCCAGCTGGGCTCCTGAACCTCAGGGGGGCTTGGAGAAATTTTATATCTAGCTGACGGATTGTATGTGCATCAATCAGCACTCTGCATCTACCTCAGGGTTTGTAAGTACACCAATCAGCACTCTGTGTCTAGCTCAAGGTTTGTGAATACACCAATTGGTACTCTGTATTTAGCTAACATCTGTGACTCTTGGTGTCTAGCTCAAGGATTGTAAATGCACCAATCAGTACTCTGTCAAAACGGACCAATCAGCTCTCTGTAAAGTGGACCAATCAGCAGGATGTGGGTGGAGCCAGATAGGGGAATAAAAGCAGGCTGCTTGGAGCCAGCCAGCGGCAACCTGCTTAGTTCTCCTTCCACACTGTGGAAGCTCTGTTCTTTTGCTCTTTGCAATAAATCTTGCTGTTGCTCATTCTTTGGGTCCACACTGCCGTTGTGAGCTGTAACACTCACCGGGAAGGTCTGCAGCTTCACTCCTGAAGCCAGCGAGACCACAAACCCACTGGGAAGAACGAACAACTCCAGACGCGCTGCCTTTAAGAGCTGTAACACCATGAAGGTCTGCAGCTTCACTCCTGACAGCGAGACCACGAACCCACCAGAAGGAAGAAGCTCCAGACACATCTGAAGGCCTGAAGAAACAACCTCCGGACACGCCATCTCTAAGAACTGTAACACTCACAGGGAGGGTCTGCGGCTTCATTCTCGAAGTCAGTGAGACCAAGAACCCACCAATTCCGGACACAGTGGCATCTCCGTTCACTGCAACCTCTGCCTCCCAGGTTCAAGCAATTCTCTGCCTCAGCCTCCCAAGTAGCTGGGATTACAGGCACCCACCACCACACCTGGCTAATTTTTGTGTTTTTAGTAGAGACAGGGTTTCACCATCTTGGCCAGGCTGGTCTTGAACTCCTGCCTCGTGATCCACCCGCCTCAGCCTCCCAAAGTGCTGGGATTACAGGCATGAGCCACCACACCTGGTCAGAATTTTTAACCTAAGGGCAGATACCAGTCTGCACCTTGCTGAGGCAGCTCAAACTCTGATGGAAAACACACAGTATACTGGCTTGAATAACTGAATCATTATGAGATAGATACAGACTGTCCATTGCAGTCTGGGAAAAAGGCTTAAATTTATGAATCCATTACCTACCACAACCAAAAGGGGTGAAAATGTGTTCATCGACCTCAGAAAGTATACAAGTGAGTCAGGCTCCATCATGCTGCCCTTGTTCAAAACCTGAGCACAGAACCCCACTGCTGGAAATGCCTTGGCAGTTCTGTGTGCTGCATCTACTGTGAGAGAACAGAGGCCCCTGGGAACAGAAGAGCGGTCAAGGGCAGTGAGTCACCCACTCTGCATGATGAGGAAACTCTCCCACAGGCAACCAGAGCACTTCTTGTCATGCAAAACTCATGACCTTTCAAGAGGGCTCTCATTGTTAAAAACAACTTCTTTATCCTTAGCTGCATTTTGCCATGTTGTATCTTCCATCCAAGAAGGTTATGAAATTGCTAGGAAAGTCCTAAAGGAGACCCAAAAAAATCATCCTTAGAGAAGCTACAAAGGCTCCTACATGAAACTAGTAGAAAGATGACCTCCTTGCCTGTCTCACTTCAATAACGAAAAGTTAGAGCCCTCTGGGAAGACAAACCCAAAGAGCAATATGACAAAAATTAGAGAGTCAAAGGAGATGGATGGTAGGTTCCTTAAAACATTAAATATAGAGTTACCACATGACCCAGCAATTCCACTCCTAGGTATACACTCAAAAGAATGGAAAACAGGTACTCAAACAGGACATTTTCAGGCCAGTGGCTCAAGTCTAATCCAAGCAATTTGGGAGGCCAAGGTGGGAGGACTGCTTGAGCCCAAGAGTTAAAGGCCAGCTTGGGCAACAGAGTAGGACCCTATCTCTACAAAATTTTTTTTTTTAAATAGACAGGCATGGTGGTGCATACTTGTAGTCCCAACTACACAGGAGGCTGAGGTGGGAGAATAGCTTGAGCCCAGGTGTTTGAGGCTGCAGTGAACCATGATTGCACCACTGCATTCCAGACTGGGTGACAGAGTGAGACCCTGTCTCAAAACAAACACAAAAACAAAGACATGGAATTGACCTAAATGGAAAAAGAAAATATGGTACATTTATACAATAGAATACTATGCAGCCATTAAAACAAATGAGATTATGTCCTTTGCAGCAACATGGATGGAACTGGAGGCCATTATGCCAAGCAAACTAATGCATGAACAGAAAGCCAAATACCGCAGGTTCTCACTTATAAATGCGAGCTAAACAATGAGAATTCACAAACACTAAGAGGGGAAAAACAATGGGGCCTACTTAATGGTAGAGGGTGGGAGGAAGAAGAGGATCAGAAAAAATACACATAGGATACTGTGTTTATTACCTGGGTAGCAATCTGTACACCCTACCCCACAACAACGTGGTTTACCTATGTAAAAAACCTGCACATCTAAAATAAAAGTTAAAAAAACAGATAAAATAAAAATATGTTCATAGTGGCACTATTCACAATAGCCAAAAGATGGAAACACCCAAACGTCCATCAAAGGATGAATGGATAAACAAAATGTGATATGGCCATACAAAGGAGTATTATTCAGTCATGAAAAGGAATGAAATACTGATACATGCTATGATGTGGATAAATCTTGAAAACATTATGCTAGGTGAAAGAAGTCATTTGCAAAAAGTCACATATTGTAAGACTCTATAAGAAGTATATAAATTTCATAATAATATTTATAAGAAATAGATAAACCCATGGAGACAAAATGCAGATTGTTATCCCCCAAGGGCTGAAAGAGGGGAGGATGGGAGAAACTGCTTTGTGGGTGACGAGCTTCACTTTGGAACAATGGAAATGTTTAGAACTAGATAGAAGGGGCAGTCACACAACCCTGTGAATGTACTAAATGTCACTGAATTGTTCACTTCTAAATGTTCAATATGAATTTCATCTTAATAAATTTTTTTTTTTTTTTTGAGACAGAGTCTCATTCTCATTGCCCAGGCTGGAGTACAGCAGTGTGATATGGGCTCACTGCAACCTCTGCCTCCCAGGTTCAAGCGATTCTCCTGCTTCAGCCTCCCAAGTAGTTGGGATTACAGGTGTGTGGCACCACAAATGGCTAATTTTATGTTTTTAGTAGAGACAGGGTTTCCGCATGTTGGTCAGGCTGGTCTCAAATTCCTGGCCTCAAGTGATCCACATGACTTGGCCTTCCAAAATGTTGGGATTACAGGCATGAGCCACTGCGCCCAGCAATAAAATGTTTTAAAAGGAAAAGGGGATAATAAGGGTGAATACATGTATAGTCAGCAAATTCTGCCATACTAGAACTTTTGGTTGAAAAGATGTAAATTTAGAACAACAAAAAGCCAGCCTTACTACCAGGTAACAAACCCAAGGACCTAATAAGACGAAGATGTGGCACAGAATGAAACTATAAATCAGTTCACAAAGGTACAGCCTAGCACTTCTTAAATAAGCAGTAGTTTTTGTTTATATTAAATTTCTTATCCATCATAAACAGATACTTTTGTAACAAAATGAATTATTAGGACTTCTGGCTTCCTCTTTGAATATAAAAAGCTGGAGAGAATATCACTCATGCAATAACAAAAAACAGCTAGATAATTTTTTAAATTATTACTTTTCTTGATCCCAGCAGGGAACTGAACCAGTGCAAGGAAGATGGGGCCTCTGATGACTGGATGTGAAGAATTCAGCTGAAATTTTCAATAGATTGCTGAAGGCCAACTATGCACTAGCATGAGAAAATAAAATCCTTGGGAACTGCAGACACAGAGGGGTTCACAGCCACTCTTTTCCAAGGACCTCTCTATGTGCTCACAGAGAAAGACTGGGGGCAGGACTGAATGCTACCTTCATTCTACAGGAGGGAGGGGATGCTACTAATGGAAAGGCAGACAGCTCTTCATAATTACTTGTCCCTTAAAAGAACAAAAGTTTTAAATGGCTGGGAAAGAGGTAGCATATACTGTCATGCTGGGGGAATACCGTATCTGAGGAAAATATTAAAGAATGAAAGCCTTCAACCCCTGCAGAAGAACAGTAAGTGATCCTAGACCCAGACTATTAGAGGTCTCCTACAGCTAAGGCAGGACTCATCAATGAGCAAGACCCACCCATTTAAAGCAAAAGACATTGATTGATGTAGGAGGCAGATAAGGGAGAGGGTCCCTGGAACCTCCCACCTGCCTGCACACTGGGAGAAAAGGGTGAAGCCACAGGAAGCTTGTGTCATGTGCAGGTGGGGAGGAGCCTGGCCTCTTCAGTTCCTGTGTGTGGCCTGAAATCAATCTGTGAGATGAGGGCCTGTTAGCAGGAACCCCTCTCGCTTTCTGAGAGTTTTTTTTTTTCTTTTTTCCTTTTTGCCCAATAGATTCCACTCCCTTTACCCTTCAATATGTCTGTGTGCCTAACTTTTCCTGGTCGTGTGACAAGAACCCGGTTTTAGCTGAACTAAGGAGCAAACTTCTGCAACACCATTACCAGAAATAAAGAAGAATATTACATAATGATGAAGAGGTCATTTATCAGGAACACATAACAATCCTAAATGTGTATGTACTTAACAACAGATCTTCAAAATACATAAAGCAAAAAATGATAAAACTGAAAGAAAAAATAGACAAATTTATGATTACAGTTGGAGACTTCATCACTCCTCTCTCACTAATCAATAAAGTAGACACTGATATAGAAGACCTGAACAACACTATCAACCAACCTGACCTAACTAACATTATAAAGACTCATAAGAAATAACAGCAAAAATACATAATTCTTTTCAAATACATACAGAACAGTCACTAAAACAGACAGTATTCTGGGCAATAAAACAAACCTCAGTAAATTTAACAGAATTTAAATAATACAAAGTGTGCCATCTAACCACACAAAATTATTATTATTATTATTACTATTATTGTTTCATTGTATTTGTTATTTATTTCCTTTTTAACCACACAAAATTTAAACTAGTAATGAATACAAAAAAGATATCTGGAATATTGCCAACTATATGGAATTAACAAATGTAAGTCTAAAGAATACAGGCAAAAGGAAGTCATAAGGCAATATGGAAAATATATTTTAATTGAATAAAACCAAATACATGGGATGCAGCTAAAGCACTGTTCAGAGGGAAATTTATAGCACTAAAACACTTACACTAGAAAAGAAGAATATCAATAATCTACGTTTCTACCTTAAGAAACTAGAAAAAGAAAAGCAAATTAAATGCAAAGCCAAAAGAACAAAGAAATTAGGACAGACAAAGCAGAAATGAATAAAATAAAAAAGAAAATAAAAACATTAATGAAACTGCCATTGCAAAATTATAACTGAGATAGTGAAAGAGATCTGACCTAATCAACTCCTTGCTTCTAACCTCCAGGCTGTCCTTATTCATTCCTGGGCATTGGTCAAATTAACTTTGGGAGGAACTTAGTTTATATTAATAGTTTAACTTCAAAACAAAGACAATAACAGCTCTTTCCTGAAACAAACCTCCTTCTTGCCTGGGGACTAGACTGCCTTTATAGGTAGGACTAACAAATTAGCCACAAGATTAGAAATTTTAGGAGTCATGTTGCTGGAGGGCACAAGATACTAAACCTCCCTAAATTGCTCCTCAAGATAACATCACTATTGCAAAATCTAAGATCAGGGCTTGAGATATTTTGCAGACCCTGCACTTGATGAATCAGCTAGCACCACCCAGATGGATAAACTGGCTCATCTGGTGGCCCTTACCCAGGAATTGACTCAATGCAAGAGGACAGCTTCACCTCCCTATTATTTCATCTCCAACCTGACCAATCAGCACTTCTGACTTACTGGGTTCTACCCACCAAATTGTCCTTAAACACTCTGATTCCTAAATGCTTGGAGAGACTGATTGGAGTAATAAAAAAAAAAAACTCCAGTCTCCCACATGGCTGGCTCTGTGTGAATAACTCTTTCTCTATAGCAATTCCCCTATCTTGATAAATTGGCTCTGTCTAGGCAACAGGCAAGGTGAATCTGCTGGGTGATTACATTAATAGTACCAAAATCTAGTTCTTAAAAAAAAATCAATACAACTGATAGACTTCTAGTCAGATTTAATGTGAAAAAAAGAAGAAAGTACAAGTTGTCATTATCAGCAATGGAAGATGGGACGTTAATATAAATATTAAAGATATTAAAATGATAATGAAAGAATATTACAAACTTTCGGACTCTAAATTGTATTTAAATGGCATTGTCAAATCCCTTTGAAGACACGTTTGCAAAAAATCTATAGCTAACTTCATACTGAGTTGTGATAGACTGGCTGTTTTCCCTTCAAGACGGATTAAGCCAAAGATATCTGCATCCATTATGCCTGTTTTACATAGCACTGTGGAACTGTGGTACTAAGTTACTGTGGTATTAAGTTACTGTGATTCTAAGTACTGCTGTTCTAAGTAGTAGAATAAGGCAATAAAAATAAGTAAAGAACACAGGAATTGAAAATGAGGAAATAAAACTGTCTCTATTTAAAAGTAACATGAGGCCGAGCACGGTGGCTCACACCTGTAATCCCAGCACTTTGGGAGGCAGAGGTGGGCGGATTACCTGAGGTCAGGAGTTCGAGACCAGCCTGACCAACATGGTGAAACCCTGTCTCTACTAAAAATACAAAAATTAGCCAGGCGTAGTGGCACATGCCTGTAATCCCAGCTACTCGGGATGCTGCGGCAGGAGAACTGTTTGAGCCTGGGAGGCAGGGACTGCAGTGAGCTAAGAG
This sequence comes from Trachypithecus francoisi, assembly GCF_009764315.1. Classification (NCBI taxonomy): domain Eukaryota; kingdom Metazoa; phylum Chordata; class Mammalia; order Primates; family Cercopithecidae; genus Trachypithecus; species Trachypithecus francoisi. Next base: position 40,391,940 of record NW_022681474.1, on the reverse strand, counting down.
CATACCACTGCATTCCATCCTGGTTAACAGAGCAAGACTCTGTCTAAAATAAGATAAAATAAAATAAATAAAAGTGGCCGGGCGCGGTGGCTCAAGCCTGTAATCCCAGCACTTTGGGAGGCCGAGACGGGCGGATCACGAGGTCAGGAGATCGAGACCATCCTGGCTAACATGGTGAAACCCCGTCTCTACTAAAAAATACAAAAAAAACTAGCCGGGCGACATGGCGGGCGCCTGTAGTCCCAGCTGCTTGGGAGGCTGAGGCAGGAGAATGGCGTAAACCCAGGAGGCGGAGCTTGCAGTGAGCTGAGACCCGGCCACTGCACTCCAGCCTGGGCGGCAGAGCAAGACTCCGTCTCAAAAAAAAAATAAATAAATAAATAAATAAATAAATAAATAAATAAAAGTAACATGACTGTCAATTTGAAAAAAAAATCTCAATTTACAAAATCACTCTTAGAAATAATAAGTAAGTTTAGCAAAGTCAAAAGAAATAATTGTATTTCTATAAACTAGCAATGAATAATTGGAAATTAAAATTTCAAAGCTTGTACCATTTATAATAGCACAAAGCACATACAATATTCATGTACAAATCTAACAAAGTATGAGTAAGATTTATATGCTGAAAATTATAAAACACAGATTAAAAATTCTAAAAAGATCTAAATTAATAGAGATACCATCTTCACAGACTCGATACTGTTAAGATGTCAATTCTCTCCAAAATGCACTACATGGTCAACAGAATCTCAAAGTCCCAGCAAAATTTTTTATAGAAATCAATAAGCTGATATTAAAATTTACAGGGAAATGCAAAAGAACTAGAATACCCAAAATAATTTGTCAAAAAAGTACAAAATCAGAGGACTTATACTATCTGATTTCAAAATACACTGTACAGTGATTAAGACAATGTAATATTGATGAAAGGATAGACACATAAATCAGTGAGATAGAATAGAGAGTCTAAAGATAGAGACCAAAGTATACGGCCAATTAATTTTTGACAAAGGCGAAAGGCAAGTAGAAGGAGAAAGGCTAGCCTTTTCAACAAATGAAGCTGAAGCAGTTCAATATCTGTATATGAAAAACAAAAACAACCCATGACCTATGCCTGGCACCATATACAAGTAATAACTCAAAATGGATCATACACTTAAATGTTAAAACTAGGGCTATAAAATTTTGAAAATAAAACAAGAGAAAATCTTTATAATCTTGTATTAGCCAAGACTTGTTAGACATGCTACCGAAACTATGACTCATAAAAGAAAAATTTTGATAAAGTGGACTTAATCAAACTTGAAAACTTTTGCTCTTCAAAAGACACTGTTAATAAAATGAAAAAGGAAGATATAGACTGGGATAAAATATTTTCAAAACACATATTTCAAAATGACATATCTAGATTATATAAAGAAATCTCAAAACTCAATAAAAAATCAAACAACCCACTTTTTTAAACGGACAAAAGATGTGAACCAACTTTAACCAAAGCTGATGTGTGAATCCCAAGTAAGCACATGAAAAGGTACTCAACATCATTAGTCATTAAGAAAATGCAAATTATGACCACAATGGCATAGATATCATTACATACCTATTGGAAAGGCAAAAATTGAAACTAAAACTAAAACAAAAAGATATTAACAGTATCAAGTTATATATAGCAAGTGAGTAGGACTGGAACATTCATACATTGCTGGAAGCAATGCAAAATGATACAGCCAGCCACTTTGAAAAACAGTCTGGCAATTTCTTACACAGTTAAACATACATGTATCACGAGACTTAGCAATCTGACTTCCAAGTAATCACCCAAAAGAAAACATGTCCACACACAAATTTCATGTTCACACAAAATTCTATGCAAATGTTAATAGCAGCTTTATTCATAATCACCAAAATCTGGACTAAATGCCCCTCAGCTTATAAATGGATAAACAAATAGTAGTACACCCATACATGGAAAACTGCTTGGTAATAAAAAAGAATGAACTACTGATACATTGCAACAATATAGATAGACCTTATATGCATTATGATAAGTAAAAGAAGCCAGAGTCCAAACTATGGTATGACTCCATTTGTTTCTCAAAAAGGCAACATTTTAGGATCAGAAATAGAATCGGCATTGTCAGGAAGTGGGGATGGTGGGGATGACTGGGGATGGTTGACTACTAAGGTACAGGAGGTAATTTTCCAGGAAGGTAACTGTTCATTATCTTGATTGTTACGATAATTGTCAGACATCTTTGTCCAGAGTCTACACATGGGTTAATTTCATGGAACTCTACACTAAGGGTAAATTTTGCTATATGTAAATTATTCCTCAAGAACCTGTAATAGATTCTATCTCAACTTTTCTCCTTAGTACTTTCTTGGAAAGAAATCTACTAAGTGAAAAAAGCCAGTGGAAGAATAATATAGATTATGACTTCCCAGTTATATGAAAAAATCTGGGGGGATGGGGTGGTTAGGTGGTGAAATATGTGTAAAATATGGAATGATTTTAACAGTAGTTACTTCTGTTAATGAGCATTTAATATGTAATGTTTTGTATTAAAAATAGTCTCTAACATGAATTAAAAGATATGGGAATGTTACCTATCTTTAAAAGTTTCTGAAGGCTTACTCATAATTCCTGTACTTATATCATGGACCTGTATTAATTTTCAGACTGGCACCAGTCCATGGACACCTTTGAGTAGTACTGATATAGATAATTTCCTGGAATAATGATGTAATATATATTTTCAAAATTAAAAATAATAACGAGCAATAGTGTAATATAAATATTATGTAACTTTTATTAAATTCATCTATTCTATTTCACCATATGTAGTGTTCCCAAGCAACAAAAGGAGATCATAAAGAAATATGTAAAATATAATCCTATCTATACTTCATAAATATGTGTCTTTCACATATATAGAAATAAAATTCTAACAGTTAATATATAAAAATACAAGTATAAGTAGTTATTTCTAAATATAAGCTTTATTCCTTTCCTTGGTATTTATTTTCTAACTTATCTACAATACACATGTACTACTTATATAATGAGAAAGAAATGTCTCTATTTGTTAAGTTGAGAGAAAGATTTGGAGTCTATCGTTCCATCTCAGAGGCCAACCTCATCATACCTGTAGGTCCTTTCAGCATATGTCAATAGGGGTTCCTGGGAGACCAAAGTCTGGACCGCCTATTCTGAACAATACTGCTCCTTTCAAACCCATATTTACTACCTTCCTACTGTGTGTGAAGGTACCACAGAGGACACAAAAATGTGTGGCACAGCCTGTGGCTTCAAATACCTCTAAGCATTTTTGGGGATAATGTGGCAAGGAGGGATTGAGGTCCCCAGAGGCTCTATGGGAGAAGGAAACTCAAGATGAGCTATCAACACCACTGTTATTAATGAAAAGGTAACACAGTTGAAGATGTTCTAGACACAGGAACCAGCAGAAGCCAAAACATTGGGTGGGGGAACATGAGACCTCAGCCTATTGTGACTATGATGCAGGTATATGAGTGGAGTTGGGTTGGTTATTTGGAACTTGTTAGTGACCCTGGTGAGGGCCACATAAAGGCAACACCAGGAGACAAAGCCAGACAAGGTTTTAGCAATGTGGATACAATATGAGCAGTAAAGGAACTGGGACAAGACTTTTTAAGTAGGGCAATGAAGGAAAGGGAAAGATGGAGGAGAAGGAGGAGAAGGAAAGGAGTATGGAAGAGGAGGTGGTAACAACGTTAGACAAGGCTTGATTTTCTTTCTTTTCTTTTTAAAGAATCAATGAAACTTCATCTATCAGGTGGGAGAAGGAGCTAATGGTAAAGAAAGAGAGATATAAGGGACACAGTGATTTTGTTCAGAAGGCAGAGTTGCCGGTGGGAGGTCTGATGAAGGCAAGGAGGGGAAGATCTTTTTTTTTTTTTTGTCTATAACAACTCTCGACTTGGCTGGGTGTGGTGGCTTGCGCCTGTAATCCCAGCACTTTGGGAGGCCAAGGCGGGTGGATCACCTGAGCTCAGGAGTTCAAGACCAGCCCGGCCAACACGGTGAAACCCCATCTCTACTAAAAATACAAAAAATGGCTGGGCGTGGTGGTGGGCACTTGTAATCCCAGCTACTTGGGAGGCTGAGGCAGGAGAATCACTTGAACCTGGGAGGCAGAGGTTGCAGTGAGCCAAGATCATGTCACTGCACTCCAGCCTGGGCAACAAGAGTGAAACTCCGTCTCAAAAAATAATAATAATAATAACTCTCCAACTTAGTTCATGGTGCCCTAATTGTCTCAGTAATATTTTCCAGGGAGAGCCCATGGACCAAAAGAAATACCTAAGAGTTCCATTTTATGGAACAACTTAATAAGTACTTATGTCCTAATAACTCAATAGCCATTTGATTTTAAAAAATGCATAAATTGAAAGGAAACATTTTTATTTCATTCTTCAAGGTTCACACTTGTTTCCTAAAGGGATGTGTGTACCTACTGGGCCCTGCACAACTTCCTTAATATTGGAATTGTACATATTAGGCACTGCCATCCACATTTCCTATTCCACACACACTTGCTTTTAATCACAGCAACTACCAAAAATAATATGCAGCTTTGCAAAGATACAGTATTATCCAAAGAATTGTAGCATGATCTAATGATGAAACTGTGAACCACCTGAGCTGGTAATTTACATGGAGTCTGTCAGATGTTATATGTGGTTGTATTGCCTTCAAATGTTTAAAATACCCTGAAGCATCCCTGTGAATCTGCTGCGGCACTCTGGGGAGTCTCAGCACACAATTTGGGAATGACAGGGATAGAGGAAGAGAGAGAGAGAGAGAGACTGGATATAGGGCTTCCTAAGGTGAAGAGGAGGGATATTTGAGCAGGTTCAGAAATAAGTATCCAGGTCATCATTGGGTGGCTCTCCAATAGTTGCAGCCCTCAATTTACATTTGTAATTAGGTTCTAAGCACCGGAAAGCTGTGCTAAGCAGATCCTGCACTGCATAGCCTACATAACTCAACATAATTTCAGGATTACCAGTTCTTACCACCCCAGCTTACCTGCAGGGTGTGAAAGTCCTCAGCTAATTGTCCCATGATTCATTAACTAGGGGAAATCATTTAAGTGCACACTAGCTAAACATTGACCAGGGTCACCATTTAGCCTTCAGGGGAAAATGACTCTCAACAATTTCCATACAGCCAAATTGTCCCACAGGCTTCAGAAATGCCAACAACCTACTCCTGAAATATGCCCTAGGGTTACTTGGCTCAGGGCCAAAAGAGACCAAGAAAGTGTCAAAAGCCAGTGAAAGGGGGATATGGTGGCTCACATCTGTAATCCCAACACTTTGAAAGGTCAAGGCACCAAGATCACTTGAGGCCAGGAGTTCAAGACCAGCTTGGGCAACATAGACCCCATTTCTACAAAACAATTTTTTAAAAAAATTACCCAGATGTGGTGGCACACACCTGTAGTCCCAGCTACTCAGGAGGCTGAGGCAGGAGGATCAATTGAGCCCAGGAGTTTGAGGTTACAATGAACCATGATCACCACTGTACTCTAGCCTGGGTAACAAAGAGAGCCTACCTCTAAAAAAAGGGGTGGGAGTTTGGGGATGAAGGCAGTTGGTGGGAGGGGGATGCATGGCAGGGAGGAAGCACCAGGGAGGCAGATCCTGGGGTGCGATGAGCAAGACTGAGCACCCCCAAGTGACTATGAGTGAGCTGCCCAAGGGCCATGAGGACTGCCAGGCCAAGAAGAAGTGAGGTATACAATGCCCAGGCTGCAGTCTCTCCAGGACACCCCATTTACTTTCTGATCCTTCAATTAAAGACATGCAGGGGAAGTGGACAAAGTGCAGAGATGGTGTCAAAGAGAAGGAATCAATCTTTATGAAGAAATGTTAATAGAGCCGAAGTTCAGCCCAGAAAGAAGTCCATGCATAACTTACCATGTATATAAAGATCTTACACACACACACACACACACACACACACACACACAAACACGTTTATTTCAGGAGGACATATTGGGGTGGGCATAAGAGAGGATTTCTGAAACACCAAAGTGAAGGATGCTGACATTTATTGAGTACTCGCTATTTTACAATGCTTACAGCAGATATGATTTCACAGTTGAGAAGAGCAGGCTTAAGGGTTTACTAATTTGTTCAAAATCACACAGCAAGTAAACAGCAGCAGTGAATCTACCCAAGTTCTTAAAGCTGGATTCCTTCTCCTTCTCTTACAAAGATGCAGTAATATTATATGTGGTAAAATACCCATAACATAAAATTTACCATCTTGACCATTTCTAAGTATATAGTTCAGTAGTGTTAATTCCAGTCATGTTGTTGTACAGTCTCCAGAACTCTTCCTCTTCCAAAACCAAAACTCTGTACCATGAAACAATAACTCCCCGTTTCCTTCTCTTCCCAGCCTCTCACAACCCCTATTCTACTGTCTCTCTGAATATAAGTAGAATCATATCTGTCTTTTTGTGAGTGTTTTATTTCACTTAGCACAATGGCTTCAAGTTTCATCCATGCTGTAGCATGTATCAGAAGTGCCTTCATTTTTAGGGCTGAATATACTGACCACATTTTGTTTCCCCATTCATCTGTCAATAGTCACTTTGTTTCCACCTTTTGAATATTGTGAATAATGCTGCTATGAACATGGGTGTTCAAATATCTCTTAGAGATTCTGCTTTCAATTCTTTTGGGTATACACTCAGAAGCAGAATTGCCAGATCATATAGTACAGTAATTCTACTTTTAATTTTTTTGAGGGACCACCATACTATTCCATAGCATTTTTCATTCCCACCAACAGCACACAAGAGTTCTAATTTCTCCACATCCTCTTAACCTCTCTTTTATACTGCTGCCCATAAGCAACCAAACAATGAAATGGCTGCTGCAAAAACCACATATCCCCAACCCAAACCTAGCCATAGTGAAACTGGCTTCACTGCAGCTGCCCACCAACCCATAGCAGGATAGAGCTGAAGTTTGAGAAAACAAGCCCACCCTCTAATTCAGAAAGGCAGTCCAGGCAATGGCACCTGGGTCCTCATCCCTCGGAGGGGCTGCACCAACCCCTGAGACATTCCCCAGTATACAGGAGGTGCTTAACAGTAGCCCACACTCCACTATCCCCAGGTATCTCAGGTCGTCTCTCCTCCTGGTGCTCAGTTTATTTTCCACTGCTGACATTGCCAGTGACTACACTGAAAAGCTGTGTCAATCGCTTCTTTGTCTGCGAGAAGGGCATTTATCATTTGCTGTTCTAAATCTGAAAACATCATAACCAACTCGTGGGCGTTGGCTCACGTTACACTCTGTAATTTCAGTTAGTGAGTTAATGGGAAAGATGCATTAACATTCTGTTTGTGGTTTAAAATACATATTTACACAGTTTGACTTTTCATATCCCCAAACTTATAATTTATCCATCATTATGTTCCCCATTCTCTACTCTTAAACATTAACTGCCCTTATTTAGGTGATGAAAGATGGGGAGGGAGGCTGTGGTTGTACTGTGCATATGGAAAGCTGATCAGCTCAGAGCAGAGTGGTGCACTCGTGCCCAGTGGTCAGGGAAGGGAAAGGCTCTGTCGAAATCTCTCTGAGTTAATGGGTTCATGCAGAGCTGTCGCCTCCAAGCATAACAGACAAGGATGACTGAGCTGGAGTCTGCATCAACTCTACCATTTTATGTCCAACGCCAGACAGAGCCATGATTCTGAGCCTGCATACCAAGAGCTCAGATTCCCCTCAATGTGGTTGCAGAGGATCCCAGGACAGTGGTAAACTTTCTACTTCATCTTCCTATATGTTTTATTATAAAATGTCTTCATTTTTCACCAGTGCAGTTAACTTCCCCAATTCATTCTTAAGTCACATGTTTCTCTGTATTTCCATTGACAATCAAACAAAGGGAGGAAGTATTACACAGTGGAAAGGATGCAGGCTTTGGAGTCAGACCGCCCTAGATTCAGATCCCAGCTTTGCCATTTACCAGCTGTAGGAACTTGAGTGATTCACTGAAATTCTCAGAGTCTCAGTGATTTCATCTGTCACAGGAGGTAGATGAGAGTGACCTCATGAACAATGGCCAGTGTTTTCATCGTGTATCACGGCACTCTATTCATTACAACTAATTTAGTTCTGCTACAATCCTGTATAAAGAATGGCAAGAAAAGTGTCTTTTTCACCTCTAGCCTCAGTGTCTTGCTCAATGACTTCCATAGAGTAGGAACTTAATAAATGTTAGGTGTGTGTTGAATTAATCACAGGGACAGAATTGTCATACTCAAACTAATGAGAACAATTAGGAGGGCTTTGTCTAGAAAGAAAGTCAAAGACTGAGAAGGGATCCTAACAGAATCAATAGAATCACAAAGAAGACAAATAAAGAGAAAACAATTGTTCATTCTAGAATATGGGAAGAAGAAGGAAATCTTACAGCTTGAATGAAGAAGTAATTTTAAGATGATGGAAGAATTATTTTATTAACCTTGTAGATTCATTGCCTCCAGAATTAGTACAAGCTGAAATAACCAATATATTTCAAAAAAGTTTAAGTAAACCTACCAATGAACCCATAAGGAATGGACTGGCCATTAACGAAAAAAGTAATTAAGAAGTAAGCTGGGTGCCCAACAGATTTCCCTATTGAGAGCCTGAGTTTCCCTCCTGCCCAGCTTCCCATCCAGATATTGTGTATCAGTTTCTAATTCACATTTCTTTCCCTTGGGGCCTTCAGTTTATTGGCAAGCAATTAAATCCCCACCCTCAAAGTCTCAACATACGTTTTTTCCAAAAAGTAGACACATTTTAAGAGAACCCTCCTAGAGATAAATCAACCCCATCCTCAATCGGAGGAATGAAGCTTTGCTGGGACAAGGAAGACACTTTGAGGAGAGGAAGGAGAGCATTCCTCACTCAGCTCATTCCAGGGACAGAAGATGGTTACAGGTAGAGCAGAAAGGAGCATCCTTTCCTCTCTGCTGTGACCATGACTGTCACCCAGCCTCAGCTAGATTACAACAATGATGGATCACTCTCTGCTCTGCCAGGTTTAGGTGCCACTGTTGGATAGTTCTGATGGTTAGAGTTCTTTTTGTGTGTCTGTGAAATTTTGTGTGTCTTGCTGTCAGCCAGGCTGGTGTGCAGTGGTATAATCATCGCTCACCGCAGCCTCAACCTCCTGGGTTCAAGTGATACTCCCACCTGAGCTTCCCAAGTAGCTGGGACTATGGGTACACCATGCCCAGATAATTTTTTGTTTGTTTGTTTGTTTGTAGAGACAGGGTCTCCATGTTGCCCAGCCTGGTCTTGAACTCCCAGGCTCAAGCAATCCTTCCACTCTAGCCTCCCAAAGTGCTGGGATAATAGGTGTGAGCCACCACACTTGGCCAGTTAGAGTTCTTGCTATATTTTCAAGCACTAAATTTGTGTCACTGAGCAATGGAATAATGATTGCTGGTTTATCTTTTCCTTCCTTTTGGGCCCCTCTATTTGCAGTTTCATTGGTCCTGCTTTTGGCCTACAGAGCAGGACAACAGACACGATCCCTCTTCCACATGAAGCCCTTCCAATATTGAACACAGTACCTCTGGCACCCCCTTAGCTCTTTATTCTCCAGGCCAAATTCCCATCTCTCTCTACAGCTACACTGAGGACCTGGCTTTGAGAGACTCCTATTACCCTCCCAATATGATCCTGTATGACTAACCTTGCTGGGTAGATGGAAATTTTTGTCTCTCTTGGGATAATTACCAGCATGGGGTGTGGTATGCAAAAGCTTACGCTATGCAGAAGTTATAGAGAACACAAAGGCATAAAATTAGTGTCAGGGCCTCTAGGAACCTTAGGGATAACCCAGTCCCCACTCTGTTTGTAGATAATCTGAAAGTCACAGAACAAGTAAGTGGTAAAACCTGGTCAAAAGCCTTGGCCCTACAATTCCTAGGACAGAACAAACAGTTCTGCCCTACACTGCTTCCTTGGATGAAGACAGCTAGTACCTGACCTCTGTTTTCCCTGCTATAACAAGAATACCCCTGTGTAATTCCTCTACCTGACACTGGGGTGCACTGGCATGCCACCCGCCCCACCAGGCAGCTCTGAATGCTCGCCAATGCCGGGGATGATTTACAGGGCCTGTCTGGGAGATGATTTTCCAAGAAAACACTCCATATAATTGGCCTTTGGTATATCTCCTCCGTGGTGATTTATTTCTGTAGGACAAGCCAAAGAACGTCTCTCCCCACCTCTGCAAAACCTCCGGTCCCTGGCCTCAAAGTTCAGCAAGTTTCTGGCCAGAGAATGTTCTTCCTCTCCACCCACTCAGCCTTTTTTTCTGTGGTTTGCAATCTCATTTGCTAAATATACTGAGATGCCCTGTACACAGCGGTCTGCAGTTCTAGAATGTGCCTGACTTCCTTTGGCTGGGAGCATCACTCATAAATCACAGTGCTAGCAGCTGCCATCCATTTATATCCATGACCTATCAGGACTGAAAGCTCAAGTTCTTCCACGGTGATGCCTTTTTCATTCAGGCCCCTCCACGACAGTAAAACTCTCTCTCTCCCACACATATACACGTGAGTATTTAGCTGTGTGGTAGGCATAGAGAAGGGACTTGGTGAACACTTACTGAATAGAGTGTGTAGAAATATTCAGAGTAACTTTAAACTTGGCCACTTACTTATGAATGTTGAGTGATAATTGCATGCCTAAGCTAAACTGCTCTGAACACAAACCTGGATGATGAGTATGATGAAGCACATTCTCAGTGGAGGAAACTAGGGCTTGTTAAAGAAATAAACAGTGAATTTTCCCAGTCTTGCAAATAGCTTCTGACATTTACCAGCCTACAGCCACGTTTTACCACCCCCATTGACATAGCCATTCCCCAGAAGTCCCTGAAGGATTTCCAGAGGTGAGACAATCCCAGAGAAGGAAAGGTAGAAAGTGTAGGTTGGTGAGAGTGAACTCTTTCCCAAAAGTTAGGAGGGGTGCTCCAGTTAAACTCACCCCACTTAGCAGGCCCCCCGGCAAGGAAGTGCTCTGAACTTAGGAAGTGCCTAGGCTTTCCTGAGAATGGGGTAAGGCGAGGAACTAGAAAAAAATCAGAATATGTGTTCACTGGTCCCCAGAAGAGAAATTTGGTTTCATGTACGTCAAGGGAAGTCTTTAAACTTGAGAAGACTAAAAAATTGAGGGGGGATGGGTGCAGAAGAGTGAAGCACCAGGAGGAGGAGGTGGGAGGAGTCAGTGACTGATCCCCATTGCTGGGAACAGCTGCTGGGGGCAGATGCTTGTGTTCTGTCAAACATTCCTCTGTCTATAGAGGCTATCTGCAGGTGAAATCCTTCATGAGGAAGAGGATGGGAGTACGAGTGTGAGGGAGAGCGGGGAGGAAGCCAGTATCACTAGAAAAAAGGCTACGTTTAGCTTACATGGAAACAAACACCTGAGGCCAAGTCTACCCTGCAGACCAGAAGGATTTTCCAGGCAGGACTGTCCTCCCTTGGCTGTCCCAGGCAGACCAACATCCCACAGCATTCTGCGGCAAGATGGTGGGAGACAGGAAAGAGACCGACTCTTCAAGGACACAGGGTCAGGGTGGGGCTTAGAGAAAGGAAAGTCACTATCCCTGTGAGGTAGGGTCCAGGGAAAAGTAAAGTAACCCTTCCCTCCACCCCAGCCCCAGCCAGGCCATTCTTCAGCAGTGTGTGGGGCGAGCAGACTTGATCTTGGCTGGTGAAAGAGGCTTTCTCCTCCCAGCTGCTCCAGGGAACTGCTGGAAAATACAGTGCAAGATTGCATTACCAATTTCTGTTGGCCTAACACAATGAAAACCCACATCTAATTTGCTGTCCACTATCCCCCAGGTCCCCTTCAGCATTTACTGCTTTCCAAATATCTTCCTCCCATTGAATATCTGTGTTTCAGATTATTTGTCCCCAGATGTATTAGGATGCATTTACTGCAGCTGAATCTCATCTAGTGATTTCCTGTCCATATGCCTGACAGCTCCAGGTCCCTTTATGTCACGTCTCTGTCATTGGTGAGGTTTGAAATACCTCTCCATTTAGGGGAAAATACAGATATAATTAGCATATTCTTTACAACCTTCTCTAGGTTATTAACAAGGATGCAGAGTACAACTAAAACAAAAATCCCAGTGCCACCCCATGGCCTCCGATTCCCATCCTGCGTCTCTCTCCAGTGCTGCAGTGAAGTGGTCCATTCAGTCCACTGAAAGAGCTTGTGCTGAGTTCCCTCAGTCACAAAATAGGCAAAAGGACCCTTGGTCCAGTGTAATGAAGATGACATTGAGCAAGGACCTAAGAGAAGTAGATTCTAGTCCCACCTCTGCTATTAATGAGCAATGTGACCTTGAGTAAGCCACTTCTATAGTCATATGGCTAATTGTGAATAGGTTCACTGTTAGTCCTCATAAAAGAGCAAACGAAGATATTAATAATTCTGATAATGTCTTAACAGTGGCTAATTTTTACTAACCTACTACTAAGTGCCAGATACTTTACATATATCATTTTTAACCTTCAACATAAACCTATGAAATTAAGTTTCAAAGCTGCATTAGCCAACAAGAAAACTGAACCAAAAGAATTCAAAGGACTTGCCAAAGGTCACAATGATTGAAAACTGTGACTTGAACTGAGTATCTTTCTGGTTTTAAAAAAACATAGTATGGCTGGGCACAGTGGCTCATGCCTGTATTCCCAGCACTTTGGGAGGCCAAGGTGGGCAGATCACCTGAGGTCAGGAGTTCAAGACCAACCATGGCCAACATGGCGAAACCCCATTTCTACTAAACAAAAATACAAAAATTAGCTGGGCGCAGTGGCACATACTTGTAACCCCAGCTACTTGGGAGACTGAGGCAGTAGAATTGCTTGAACCTGGGAGGCAGAGGTTGTGGTAAGCAAGATCACACCGCTGCACTCCAGCCTGGGTGACAGAGCAAGACTCCGTCTAAAAAAAAAAAAAAAAAGAAAAGAAAGAAAAGAAAAAACATAATATTCCTGCTGAGCCAAGTCCCTTGGATACTAAGGAAGAGGTGGTATCTCAGTTAATGGCTTCTCCTCCATCAAGTTGTCCCTTTCCCTAGCCACTTGTCTACACAGTCTTCCTCAGTTCATGGATGTTGCTCAGGAGCCCGAAGCCCTCTCCTAGAAAGAAAGGCTCAAGTACCCTGAGAAGTTCACCACCAAGTTCCATATTCAAGTAAGTAGGTGCTACCAGGAAGGGTTCCTGGTCAAATGAGCTTGGGAAACACACGGTTAAACAAGGTTCAACCAACTTCTTCCCCACAAGACACACTGGAGCCTTTTTTTTTTTTCTTTTGAGATGCAGTCTAGCTTTGTCGCCCAGGCTGGAGTGCAATGGCATGATCTCAGCTAACTGCAACCTTCGCCTGTCAGATTCAAGTGATTCTCCTACCTCAATCTCCTGAGTAGCTGGAATTACAGGCTTGTGCCACCACATCTGGCTAATTTTTTTTTGTTTTTTTAGTAGAGACTGGGTTTCACCATGTTGGCCAGGCTGGTCTCGAACTCCTGACTTCAGGTGATCCACCCACCTTGGCCTCCCGAAGTGCTGGAATTAGAGGTGTGAGCCACCACACCCAGCCATGAAGTGATTTTATTTTATGCCTATGTTCTAAAACTATTTAGGTATGGTGAGGCCAACAGATCAGAAGATGACTGCCATTGAAAACATAGCTTACTCTAGTTCCCAAGAGGAGTGGGCATGCCATGTTACACGGGGCTGCACAGGGAAGCATCTGGGTAGGTGACAAGGCAGAAGGAGGGAGCAAAGTCTTGATTGTGGTGGTTCTGGGAAGAGATGGGCCAGGCAAGGTTAGCAGAAGTAGGATTGGCTGTCTTGACCGGTCCTGGGATGATTAGGGCAGAGGAATACTGCCTCCCAGAGTGTAAGAGCCAGAGAGAAGAGGTGGTTCACAGTAGGGGCTCTGGATTTGTTCCTTTGCATATGAAAGGCACACTTCTAAGTGAGTCATTTGCAATCTCTAAGAGTTGGCCAGCCCTGGGAGGGACAGTCTTTCCCTGGTTAGCCCAGCCCCAGATGTCAGTTTATCAAAAGCACAGGGAACAAGCAAATATAGTCAATGCAATCTAGGTCATGTTGCCATGCATCCACTGAATCCCTGCTTCTAACTGTTGCTCAGTACTCCAAGCCATCTACCACATTTTACCTTCCAATCTCCCGGAATTTCCTTCAACTCAAAGCTGGCTTCAACTTTCTACCACTACAAATAATACATTAAAGAAAATCCTCCTATGAACCTCCTTATGGACCTATGCAAGAATTTCATTGGAATATTTATCTCAGAGTGGACTTGCTGGGCACAGGGTATGAGTATATTAATTCAGCTCAATGAAGTCAGCTTATACTCCAGAATTACTGTAATTCTACCAGTAGGGCATGAGGGTTCCTATAACCCCACATCCACTAACATTTGCCATTACCTGGTTTTTCAATTATCGCAGCCTAATGGGTACAAGGTGATCATTTATTCTTACATTAATTTACATTTCTCTGATTTCTCTGAAGTCTGATCTCATTCAGCTTTGTTGCTTGTAACCACTCAATACAGGTTTCTAAGCCAATTCTTGGTGAGCAATAAACATCTAATGGAAAATGCTAGACATATTTCCTTTGAGTCACAGGTACAAAGGCTGCCTAGTTCTGGCTCCTCTCACCAGAAACCCACAGGCAAAAGCACTAACTACAACAGATACAAATAAATCTGTTTCTTGATTTCGTGGATGACGCAACCATTCAGAAGACAAACCTTGCCATGTTGGACAGCTTACCCCAAAGTGACAGGCAGGGAAACCCAGGCTGAGGCAAGGGTACAACTCAAATATCATATTTTCTAGGTAAACTTAGTACAGTCATCCCTTGACAGACAAAGGGAATTGGCTTGAGGGCCCCCTGCGTATACACAGATCCACGCATAGTCAAGTCCCATAGCTGGCCCTATGGTATCTGCACATATGAAAAGTTGGTCTTCCATATACATGGGTTTAGCACCTTGAGAATTTCAATTTTTGATCTTCATTTGGTTGAAAAAAAATCCTCAGGTAGGTGAATCTGTGCAGTCCAAACCTGTGTTGTTTGAGAGTCACCTGTAGTTAAGAGGCTGAAGGATGAGGATTTGGAATTGCAAAGAGCTACCTCATACCCAAGCTACTTGGTTCTACAGCACTGAAATCTTAAAATAAGAAGAGATATTGTCTATTAAATGTAAGCCAATCAAAGCAGAAATCTATACAACAAAGTAAGGGATAGTGTTTAATATATGTATTATGTAACATGCATATATAGCTATACAGCAAATACATAAACATATAACGTGTTCATCTGGTAAGCATGTATGTATGTACACACATACATTTTATATACATGTGTGTTTCTGTAATTTTTCTCCCTGTCAAATAAACTACAAACTACTTTATAAGTTTTACTCAGTTTAGTCCCTGTTTTCAGATCCAGAAGAGCAGAATACCACTTACATAGATGGATTTTCTTTCATCTCATCTTAGGCAATTAGTAGGATTAAAAGAAAGCAAAAACCTAAAACATTGAAAAAAAAAAAAAGTTACATAAAACATATATCATCCTAAACACAATCTGTGGCTATATCTGACTTTATATAAATGTACACACCATAGGAAATCCAATAGTGATACTTTTATTTATTTTTGAGATGGAGCCTCACTCTGTCACCCAGGTTGGAGTGCAGTGGTGTGATCACGGCTCACTGTAGCCTCCACCTCCCCAGGCTCAGCCTCCTGAGCAGCTGGGACTACGGGTGTGCACCACTATGCCTGGCTAATTTTTGTATTTTTCGTAGATGGGATTTTGCCATGTTGCCCAGGCTTTTCTTGAACTCCTGGGCTCAAATAATCCTCCCACCTTGGCCTCCCAAAGTGCTGGGATTACAGGCATGAGTCACTGCCTCCTGCCAGATACTTTTATTGGAAAAAAGAACAAGTGATAAGTGTGACTACTACTAACTAGAAGCTAATACAAAATCTGATGCTGAATGCACTGGGGAACATAAAGGTGTCACAAGGGCCATTCCAGATATTTCTCTCACAACTTTATTTTCTTCTCTGCCTGCAATTAGGAAGTCTTTAGTGAAAGCGCTGAACACAAACTGGCTGTTACAGCCGTGCTTCCCACCAAGGGCTCTTGGATGGAGGTGCCATGGAGTGAAGACACAGCCCACCCTGAGAGGAGAGATTGCTGACTTGCTAACTCAAAATATAAGCAAGCCCTGACATGCCACAGGCTGTTGAAGAGACAGTTGCTTTTGAGTACACAGCCTATTCTACTCTCTGACTTATGTAGATGGGACAAATGGTGCCCTGGGCACACTCACCCACACATCAGCCTGAATTAGCTAGTAAATCACAACTGCAGTAGCTAATAACAGCCATAAAGCCTTTTGAATGTTACAAGGTGTTTATAATGGGCAACTCAGTATGATTTATATAAAAAACATGAGTCAGCTCCTGAGAGAAAGCTGATATGTGGACAGTGGCCTTGTGGTGTGACCCCTAGCAAGCATCCAAATAAATTGCAGAATTGCAGAATTTCCCTCTGGTCCAAGGCTGGCCACTGTCTCATACAGATATTTTCAGAATAACACTTGGTGAGAGAATTGAGTGCTGGTGCATTGGGTCTTCCCTGGTATTTGGCCATGGGGAAGAAGGTGACTGTCTCAGTATAGCTCAATGTAGTAGAAGATGCTAAATACTAAGGGATAGTGTAGGACCATCCCTAAGTTTGGCCCCATGGGGTATAACGGAAGGTAGATGAGATACATTCCTTGCCCTCCCACTTGGGAAAGCAAGATGGATACATTCAAATATTGGAAAATATAATATGATTTAAAGATGTAGTTAAAGGAAAGCTCTGGGGTCTGGGAATTCTGCGAGGGGGCTTCATAGAGTACAGAATATGTGTTGGGCATTGAAGGATTGATGAGAGAAAGAAGGTAGGATGTATATTCCCTAGAAGGTGGATGAGTGAGTGAAGAGATTGGGTGAACAATAATGAAGGCACATCTATTTTGAAGCGAAGGGAGGAGGAGGAAAAAGAACTTGAGACATACACTGATCTAGTTAAACTGAAAAATACACTGAAGAACAGTGGGAAATTAGGCCAGAAATCACAAAACAAAATTCAGAGCTGGCAGAAAATTACCACAGATGACCCCGACAGAAGGCTCTGTGCTACGAAGTTTACAAAATTCCTGGCAGGTAAGGACCAACCCACCTAAAGAGACTGACAAGATGAAGGCAGGTCTCTTCCCTTACTCCTAACTGTTATAAAAGCTGACACGAAATGACTTACCCAGAGCATTCTTTTTAAGAACAAAAAATCCATCTCTATCATTACCAGATGATTCTAGACTAGAGCCATGATCTAGCCTCTGATGTCCTGGGAGGAAATAATTTCATTACTTTTGCTTATTTTCTTGTTTGCTTTCCATACTTCTCGGGCCTTTCCCTTTGGTTTAAATATTTTGATGTAAGGACTTTCTTTTTCTAATGGGATTTTGGTCTTCTGGTGTCCATCTAATTTGGGCCGCCAACCCGTTTTCTAAACTGCCTCCAACTCAATGGGACTTTATTGTTGAAAGCCACATAGGGCTTTTCACATAAGGACTTCCATACATCTGAAGAGACCCACTCTCCACTCCTCCTGGCTGGGCTGTGTTTTCTCTAAGGAGCCCATGTGGTCAGCCTGGAGGGAGGCAGATGACATGCATCCTGCCCATCCACCCAGAAGTGTGCAAAACTGCACACCCAACTCTCTATCATTCTTCCCTCCACAGTCAGATCAAACGGCAATCTAAAAAACCCTTTGAAGAATTCTGTTCATTCGATTCTAATAGAATGTGATAATAAAAAGGGAATAAGAGTACTATAAGGCACAAAGGTCAAATTATTTAAAATATTCAGTCTATAACATCTGTAGACTTCATCAGGCATACAAAGGAGAAAAAATTTGTAGGCACCCAAGCAACTGTAGAAGAGGTCAGCGTAGTGAGACAGAGGAAAGACTTGAGTCCATCTTCCCTAGAAAGTGCTCCCTGTGAAGGCTAAGGCTGTTTTAGTTTCTTTTCTACCCAAATCCTTCCAAGGACCCTAATATACAAAGTAAATATAAGGTGAATGAATGAGTGGGAAGAAGAATGGAAAAACTGAGGCTTGGTGTTAAATGGGTAGAAACTAGCCAATGGGTGAGAAGGAAGACCTTCCAAAAAGAATCACCTGAAATCCCATTTTTTTTTTTTTTCTTTGAGATGGAATCTCACTCTGTCGCCCAGGCTGGAGTGCATGGCGCTATCTCAGCTCACTGTAAGCTCTGCCTCCTGGGTTCACAGCATTCTTCTGCCTCAGCCTCCCGAGTAGCTGGGACTACAGGTGCCCACCACCACACCGGCTAATTTTTTTGTATTTTTAGTAGAGACAGGGTTTCACCGTGTTAGCCAGGATGGTCTCAATCTCCTGACCTTGTGATCTGCCTGTCTCAACCTCCTGAAGTGCTGGGATTATAGGCATGAGCCACCACACCCGGCCCTGAAATTCCTTTTAAGCTGTTTGGTGGAATGCAAAGAAAGGGAGATGCCTCCATATATTAATTCCCTCATCTTCTTGATAAATATCCTAAATCACCTCATCTTGGTTTTCCTCCTTCCAATAATAACAGGCCCAATAATTTTCTCAAAAGTTGGGAATTTCTGGTGCTCCCCTTTCCATTATGGAATGTCTGTGCTTAAATAGCTGAAGGTCACCTGCGTGAACAAGTGTTCAAGAGTTAATATTGGCTGGGCGCGGTGGCTCATGCCTGTAATCCCAGCACTTTGGGAGGCTGAGATTTGCAGATCATGAGGTCAGGAGATCGAGACCATCCTGACTAATACAGTGAAACCCCATCTCTACTAAAAATATAAAAAGTTAGCCAGCCTGGTGGCGGGCACCTGTAGTCCCAGCTACTTGGAAGGCTGAGGCAGGAGAATGGCATGAACCTGGGAGACAGAGCTTGCAGTGAGCCAAGATCGTGCCACTGTACTCCAGCCTGGGCGACAGAGCGAGACTCTATCTCCAAAAAAAAAAAAAGAGTTAACATTGCAGTTAGGGGTAGGAATGAGAATACAAGTTAAATATATCCAGGCCAAGTATACCAGAGGGTATGGCCTGAGAAATAAGCTAAACCATATTCTTTCATAGCTTGAAAATACTAATCATGGGCTTGGGATAGTTCATTTTCATAGATGGCCTGAAAATGCCTCAGTCTTGAAGCTTCATCTGTGTCACTTTCCATCTAAACCTCTGGGTGACAATGTCGTTGCTGCTTGGCAAAGTTAAAAGGTACCCTATTTCCTGAAAAGCACAGGATCTTGAGCAGATTCTTCTGCCCTCATCACTTCAAATTACTTTTTAAGGCTCCAGTAGAATTCATCCTAATTTTGAAACTCAAATGATGAGATCATAAATAAATGGTGACCTCCCAGAAAACACTGAGAAACTATGACCCCGGAAACTCTACTTCCTTCCTTCTAGCATGATCATGTCCCTGATAGAGAAGTGATCTGTCTCAGTTCACTTTAAAAATATGAATATTTTTCCTTCCCAGTGGTCATGGATAGTATAAATTGCCATTAGCCATGACAAAGACAGATAACCTGCCCTACAGGAGAGAGAGAGCAGAAAGGCTGAATTCGTTGCCATTTTCCTATAGCTTGAAGATCTCCAGCTGTCTCTAGTGCATCTCAAAATTTCAGCCCTCTAGAAAGTTTGTTTTGAATAAAAGTGAAGCAAAATATACTTTTTCTCTTAAAAGAGAGTCTGGTTGCTATCACCTCTAAGTAGGAGGATGGTGCCTGGCTCTGAGGCTCAAGCAGGGTCAACAGAACCAGGATATGAATATGTCATCTTCCTCCCTTCCTCCCTGGTCCTGGTCCTGCATCCTCAGCCTATGATTTGGGGTGGGAACTCCTGGCCCTGAGGCATCTTCTGCCATGTATCTAAAACCAAGAACTGGTGTTTTGAAGATGAGAGCTGTGGCAAGCTAGACATATAGGACAAACATTATTTCACGGCCATGTCCCTGACTCCCAGAAGTGTGGAGAAGTCCGAGTAACATGGAGCACAAAGAAAAGTAAACCCTAGTCCCAAACTAGGTCAAGTCAACATCATCTCCATCAGGGGGATTGAGGAACCTTTGGAGGCTAACCATTTTCTTTCTATTCCTGGCTGTAAATGCAACATATTTGTTTGTTGTCTGCCTGTCCCTTGAAAGAGCTGCCATTTCCATTTTGTGCTTCCTGAGGGAACTTTATGGACAGGGACCTGGTGTTAGTTGATGACTCTGGCTCTCCTTTCCCAAATCATGTCATCTCCTCCTAAGCCGTGAAATCCCCAGAATGGCCAGGTTAGATATCATGTAACAACACAGCACTGGGCCAAGAGGAGGCCCAGGTTTGAATCTCACTTTCACTTTTCTCTGGAACTGTCAGTGAATCCCACAACACCTCCGTCTTAGTGCTCCTTATTTGTAAAATAAGGCACCACCTCATCTGTCTTATCCTCTCATGAGGATAAAATGAGATCATGTGAGTGACAATGCTTCCCATTCTCTATCTTCATATTCAGGACGCTTACATAAAAATAACTACAAAATATGCAAAAAAATAAAGAGGCAAAAAGGAAGAAAGAGAAAGAGAGAGAGGAGGAGATACAAAATTGTTAAGTCTTTTTTTTGAGACAGAATTTTGCTCTGTCGCACAAGTTGGAGTGCAGTGGCGCAATCTTGGCTCACTGCAAGCTCCGCCTCCCGGGTTCATGCCATTCTCCTGCCTCAGCCTCCCAAGTAGCTGGGACTACAGGCGCCCACCACCATGCCCGGCTAATTTTTTGTATTTTTAGTAGAGACGGGGTTTCATGGTGTTAGCCAGGATGGTCTCGATCTCCTGACCTTGTGATCCGCCCGCCTCGGCCTCCCAAAGTGCTGGCATTACAGGCGTGAGCCACCATACCTGGCCCAAAGTTAAGTCTTTATTGGGCACGAAGCCCTGGAATAAGTGCTTTATAGTATATTCATTATTTCCTTTAATCCCTTAATCCAGCAACACTTTCAGGTAGCTATTTTTATTAACCTCATTTTAAAGACGAGGTAACTAAGGCAGGCACTCATTTACTCAAAATCCCATAGCCAATGGGACAGTGGGGATTTGAATCCAGGTTGAACCCTAAAATCTGGGTCCTTCAGGGTACCATGACAGTAGGCCAGATACTGGATCCCTACCTGACCAAGACGCCAGCTGAGGGACTGTGCACCATCCAGGTCACAAAACCATAGGGAGACCCTCAGAGTTCATCTGCACCACTGCACCCATTTTACAGATGAGCAATCTGAGTTCTAGAAGACGAACTAGACTTGCCCAAGGATTCACAGTAGCCGACTGTTGCAGTGGGGCTAAAACACAAATGCTCAGTATGGTAGATGCTGACTCAGTGTTCACTAAATACACTGACTTGTGTTTTGGAGCACTCAGTTGAGCTGCTGTATTAGTTTTCCAGGGCTGAAATACAAAATATCATTGATCAGGTGGCTTAAATAATAGACCTTTCTTTTCTTATAGTTCTGGAGGCTAGAAGTCCAAGGTCAAGGTGCCTGCAGGGCTGGTTTCTCCTGAGACCTCTCTCCTTGACTTGTACAGGGCAACTCTCTTGCTGCCTCTTTACATGGTCATCTCTCTGTGCATGGGCACCCCTGACGTCTCTTTGCATATCCTAATCTCCTCTTCTCATAAGGGCAACAGCCAGATGGATTAAGGCCCACCTTAACAGTCTCGTTTTAACTCAATTACCTCTTTAAAGGCCAGCTACTTCCAAATGCAGTCACAATCTGAGGTGAGGGCATCAACATACGAGTTTGGGGGGGACACAGGTCAGTGCACAATGTCCGCATTTCCCAGGCTCTTTTGCAGTTATGAATGTTGATTCACATGCCTGCGTTTTGGCCAATGGGCAGAAGTGATGTGTGCCACCCAAAAACCCAGACTGTGAATCTTTCTGCTCAATCCTCCATGTTCTCATGCTTGCTCCATCCATGGGCTGAACCCTGGAAGGACTCAAGGCCCAAGAAAAATGCAGACCACTGCATGGAAGAAGCTTAGGTCCCTGGATACTCCTCCCTCTCCATCAAGGAGTTATCAGTGAATGGAGACTGACTAAACCACCAGATCTGGGACTGTGTTACAGCAGTTAGTTTCCCCTGACTAACACATGTAGCTCCTCAACCAATATTCTTTCCATAACACATCAAGGGTCAACGAATTTCACCTAGGAGGAAAAAAAATGACAGGCTGACACCAGCTCCAAAGTCAGTGAACAATTCAGGTGGGCTGCAGACATGACAGGAAAATCTACTTCCTTTCTTAGGGTTCCAGGCATTTTAGTGAGCATAGTCCCCCAGAACCGCCTCTGACTTACAGTCTCCCATGGGTCTCTGGTTCCTCCTCCTTATATAGGGTAATAACAGGGAGGGGGATGGAAGCTGTAGATGATAATGGTCCCTTTCTTATTTAAACAGGCCATTTTTCTTCCCAATAAATGCATTTTTTTGTCAGCTTGAATATCCCCCTTTGATAGAAACCTAAAAATAATTAGCCTTAATAGCTCTGCTGTGAATAATGCTGCATAAGAAGGAGGTAGATGTTAATAGGAACCTTCCACTCCAAAGCTAAGTCACCCTCTCGGCCTCCCACCCCCCCCACCAAAAACAAATGTAACAATAAAAAGATTATAGGTTTAGTGCTACTTGGGAAGAAAAGTATATTTGGAATAAATGCATGAAATCCTTTAAAAACAGCACATGCTGAAAACTTCATATTTAGTTTGATTTGCTTTCCAAATCACACAGACTGCACAGTTGCATACAATCTTTAAACAAGTACAACCCCTGAGAAGTGTAGATAGATTTAAGAGAAATAAAAGCAAGATCAGCCAGCTTGTAATCTTCTTTTCTCTTTTTTTCCTCCCCAAAGCTGCATTAAATTGGCTGTTGAGAACAATCACATATTTGTGCTTTTATAGGTAGAATGATCAGTATTATGCAAAGATTTGGCTAACAGTCTAAAGGCACATTCACACTGATCAGGACGGCGTGCCGCTAATAATTTTGGGATGCTCTAGGGAACCTGTAATTCCCTAGGACTACAACTTAGCAGGTCAATACATGCTTTGTACAGAATCTAAGCCTTGCTTCTAGAATCATACCCACCAATGAGACTCTAGGAAACTCATTTCCAAAGAAGGTCTTGGAAATGTTAAGTGTTCCTTTTGAGCTACATTCCCTCTAGCCTGGGTAGGTGCAACAACTCAGCCAGGATAGGCTGCCAACTCGAAAAATGGCACCCTGGAATCCTTAAGCAGAGCCTAAAACCGCTTGTGTGCCCACGCCTTGTGACCCAATAAGCCCAGCCACGAAAATTTATCCTAAGGGGGTAATTTAAAGGAAACACACAGACACACACACACACACACACACACACACACACACACACATACACACAATTTATACATAAGGTTAAGATCCAGGAACGGTGGGAAAATGGTTTGGTAACTGATAGTACTTCAATCAACTTGATAGAGAATTATACAGTCCATAGATAGAATATTTTGAGGAATACAAAATAAGTAATAAAAATTTTAAGTAAAAAGTAAAACATTAAACATATCAAGAACATATTTAAAAAAGGATTTCTAAACACATTTAGAAAAGGATACGTTTTGGAAGGGAATATACATATTCCCTATATGTGTCATAGAGTCACATATAGGGAATAGAGTTGAATGATTTTCTTTGTTAATTTCTCTTAAGGAAACCATAACATTGTTAAAAAATATAAAACCAAACCAAAACAAAATGAAGCGGTTCCTTGGTCTTTTCATCTTTGATTACCACACATATGTCTATGCCCTGAGATTCAAAATCTAGGCTCAGATATAATGTACAACTTCCCTTTTAGGGAATTCAGGAATTCCCTGCCGAGGAGCTTTGTGGAGGGTGGTAAGATTTGGCTCCATGGAAACACACAATCAGACCACTGCCAGACTGGCTGTTTCACCTGCGATGCTGGAAACGCCAGCTGTTCCTATGCATCTGGAAACATGGAGACTGGAAGGCCTACTTCAAGACTACTCCGCGTAAAGATCTGCGGATGCATTCACACACAGCAGCAGCAGAAGTCCTCAAAGACCTTAGGCTGTGATAAAGAGCAGCTTACAAAGATAAGCCACCTTCACTATGAATGGGAAACCCAAAGGCAAGAAGGGACAGTGTTGTACCCCTCCCTTTCATCTCTGGGGACAGCAAAGTGGCAGTGGCCACCAGGACACTCCCATTCCCCCTGAACCAAATATGTCCTTCTGTCATTCTCCCATGCTTGTGCCTTCAAGAGGTGAGAGAGACAGGGAGCTCCATATTCATTTTTCATGATGTCTACACTGATCTCTGGCTAAGTGGTTAAACTTTTCTTGGGGCCAATCTAGAGTCATCATAAAACATCACCACTAGAAGGACGTGAAGGACTAGCCTCAAATACTTTTTTTATTAAAGGCTGTTTTTAAAAAGAATTGTTTCTCTTTACTGAGCACCTACTCTGTGCCAAGCACTGGTGTCAGATGTTTCTTATCTATCATCACTGCAGAACTGCCAGCCAGGCATTATTATCTCTGTGACTCAGACTGGAGAAGGTCACACCCCTTTAAGTGGCGGAGAGGGATTAGAGCGCAAATCTCTGGACTCCCTGTCCAGGGCCCTCAACACAAACTATCCTGCCTCTTCGACACACTCAGGGGGACTCAGCTTGAACTGCTCTTGTGCAGGGACTATAATTAGTTGTCTGGTCCCAGTTGCTTGCAGGGTAAACAACGTCTGATAAACCCACAATGCTGTAAGTATTTATTACGTTGCAACCCAGCTGCCAACTGTCTAACAATTTTAATAAAAAGCTATTTTCTAAGGTTTATGTTTTATTGCATGTATGACTCCCTTATTGGTTAGCATTTGGAGTTGTGGAAAAGGTTATGAATTTAGAAACTGGCTGCATTCATATCATATTTAAAACTTAATGCTATTTTATTAAAGACATATGGGCCTCCAAAGTACACATATTAAATGTCATGTAAGAAAAGTAGCAGTTTAAATCATGGTCAAATTCATTTTTGACGTGACTCCTGAGGCTTCCCAAGATCTGAACTATTTCTTTGTAAATCTGGCAGTTTAACCACACTCATAAATCACTTTCAAAGCATATTATTTCTTAATTTTACTGCATTAGAGAACGTTTGGCCTACACAGTGAACTGTTTGTAGCAGTTATGTGAACAAAGTTGCACATTTAGTCATATAATGTGCAAAGGAAGAGGGGAGGGAAAGCAAAGAAGGAAAAGCTTTTCATTCTTTATTCTGTTTACTCGCCCTGTTCATTTTTACCTAAGCAAACACAATTCATATTTTCAGCCTAGGCCTCTGGGGTCTAAAAGTGTAGAGGCTGCAAGTCGATATTGAGACTTTTCTGAACACAAAGAAGAAAAAAAATAATTTGTAATCTAATCTTCTCCCAAATATCTCATGACTAAAAATTAGAATGAGTACAGAAATTAGAACCTCTCTTTTTTTTTTTTTTTCTAGCATTAAACTGAACAGATTATTTTTTTCAGTTTCATAATACAGTACTTGGCTGTTTTCTAATTGTCTAAAGAGCCAGTATCTCAACCTTGGGTTTCAAAACCCTTCTGATAATGGGATAATATTCTTTGGACATGTGTAACAAGCTCCCAAATTTCACTCTCCATTTTTTTTCATTTCACTCGGGGGGCAGGGTCCTGATTCCAGTGACAAGTTCTAGGATCTAAACATCAGCCTTGATTTCCAGATTCACCAAGGGAATTAGAGGAGGATTAAGAGAGTTGAGTGCGAGGTCACTCAGATGAAAGAGCTTAAGGGCTCACTTCTGCACCAGGCATCCTTTCCTGCATTGGTCCTGTGTGGAGACCTCTCTGCTCCACAGCTGTCCAGAGGGCAGCTGCACCTTCATGCTCCTGGCTCCATCAGTGGCAAGGAGCCTCCTGCCCCCACACCATGCTTACTCCTCCCGTGCCTCCACCTGCCCTACTGCTTCCCTCTACCATTCCCACAAGAACAAAAGGGTCTCGTGCGGTGGCTGAGGAAATGCCCAAGCTCAGGAGCCTGGACCTCCCCAGGATGAACATGAGGCCTTCTTTCCCCTCTCACATTCTTTTCTTTTAGATGTTTTACTCTCACTAGGAAGTAGATGTCTCTTAAGAGCAGTAGAAGTATTTCATTGAAGAATAAATTCCAGAAAACTCAGTTAAGCCACCAGAAATAGAGGGGCAATGCCCTCTGCTATGGGTTGGATGTGTACCCCCAAATTCACATGTCCAAGCTCTAACCAGCAATGGGATTGTACCTGGAGACAAAATCTTTAGGTGGTAATTAAGGTTGAATGAGACCCTAATCCAATAGAACTGTGGTTTCATCAAAAGAGAGAGAGATGTCCTTCTCTTTCTTTACTTTCTCCACCATGAGTGGAAGGTGCAGTGAGAAGGTGGCCATCTACAAGCCAGGAAGACAGTCCACACCTGAACCCAACCATGCTGGCACCCTGACCATGAACCTCTAGACTCCAGCACTGCAAGAAAATGAATTTCTGTTGTTTAAGCCATCTAGTCGATGGCATTTTGTTATGGTATCCCAAGCTGACTAAAGCTCCCCACGCCTCGCCAATCTCAAGCCAAAATTACCTTCCTCACATTCACCCACACAACTTGCTGACACAGCAATGCCACAAAAAGTCCTTGTAAGTTGAAATTACATGACTAAGAACACTAGCTGCTCCTGATGCTTTAGACCAGAGCCTGCATTAGCTCCTGCCACAGATTATCTCATTTAATCCCCCAACAGACTTGAAAGGCATTACCTTCCCTGTTTTAATAGGGAAACTAAAAACAGAAAGTAGAAGTCCAGCCTTTAATCTAAACCTAAACATTACCCTGAAACTTGGAGTGGGCCCAGTCCCCAAATGGAGCAGCAAATCCAACAACAGCTCACGAACAAATTAAGAATTGCAGGTTTTCCATGGAACTCAACAGCTACAATAAATTCAGATTTTAAACCTTCCCACAAAAACACCTGGAGGCAACTCCTTAAATTCTGTCGAGAACAAAGTAAAGGCTGGGGAGTAGGAAAGGAGTGAATAAAAATGGGTCCAATAAAATATGGGACAGGTCACCGAGCCAGATAGCCTCTGTGACAATTCAAAATGCTCAACAACAACAAAAAAAGAAGAGATGACTCACTTCTAAATTTCACTCAAGAGGTAAAAGCTTCATAAAGTAGAAACCCCACTAAAAATCCCCCACTTCAAAAAAGAAAAAAAAAAAAAAAGACAGCTTTGGAGCCTAGACAGAGAGTATTAGTTCACTGTTGAAGAGAAATAATGAGTTCTAATTCAGGTAATGTAGCTCAAAATTTACTGCCACATTTTAAAATGCACATGAAAAATAAAATTATCCTAACATGTCCTTGGTGAAAAGGCTGCACGTAATTGCTATCACTGACAATGGCATTGAACTTAGCTAAATTAACATCAAAGGAAGTCCCAATTACAGAGCATCTGTGCATTATTGATGGTGCCCTGTCTGTTCATCTAAGACACTCTACTGTAAGGAGCAGAAAAGCAAATAGAAGGGCTAATTGTAGCACCAGCCTTCGGCAACCCCAAGGGCAGGCCTTCCCTATCATGCTTGTGAAATGCGACTTCTGCTGGTCAGAGTGGCAAAAAAGATGCCTTTGGAATCTGGTGTGTACACGGGCTGCAGAAGGAAGCTATGGTGACCACAGGTGGGCAAAACAACTTCTAGGCAAAAACACACCTCCCAGAGGGTTGTAACAAACTCTCAAGCCAGATCCAACAGCTGTCTGGGAACTCAGATGTTCTGGCAGTGTTGGTGAGGAGAAACAGGCTCTTTGGGGAAACAGGAAAGAATGATGCTCTCTCTGCTTCTCAAAGGACCATTTGGGGTAAAGGGCAGAGATAATTTCTTTTGAAATGAGAAGTCCCTCTCTTGTGAGCATCTGGTCCCTCACTGAGTCTGCAGGGTGGCAGAAGGGAATGCCATTACTTGCATGCTACTGCATGCTGGTACTTGCCTGGACATACCTATTTAACACTCCTCCAAAGGGTACCCTGAAAAGTATGTATCAGCCACACTCAGACAAACATCACATTTTTCTTCCAAACTTTGTAAAGCCTTTTAACTCTGTTCAGGTTGGACACCCTAAGGCAGGGGTCTCCAACTCCAATCCCCAGGCTACAGACATGTACCAGTCTGTGATCTGTAAGGAATCAGGCCACACAGCAGGAGGGTGAGCGGCCAGTGAGTGAGCTTTACTGCCTGGGCTCTGCCTCCTGTCAGATGAGTGGTGGCATTAGATTCTCATAGGAGCTCCAACCCTATTGTGAACTGTGCATATGAGGGATCTAGGTTGTAGGCTCCTTATGAGAATCTAACGCCTGATGATCTGAGGTGGAGCAGTTTCATCCAGAAATCATTCCCCCTCTCCACCCCCAGTCTGTGAAATAATTGTCTTCCACAAAACTAATCCTGGTGCCAAAAAGATTGGGGACTGCTGCCCTAAGGTTATCTTACTACTTTATCCTGTCCACAACTTTGCTTTTGGGAACAATAAAAAGATCAGGTAAATGTTAAGTATCAGAAACATTCCTTTCATCACTGAGTTTACATGAGTTTTCTTTTATATTTTCTTCTTACAATTTGCTCTTCTTGTCTGCTATTACCTATAGTAGCAGGCGGTTTGGAAATAGCCAGAACTCCAGAGTAGAAAATGGGACCACGCCATCCTTGTTTTCTCCTTCTTCCTTAGCCATGGAATTGCAAATACTTGCACATGTCACTGAAGGCAGCTTCAGAACAATCTTCATGATGTTTCTCTAGTGGCCTGGCATCTGTGTGGTTGGCCTCTGCCCACCCCCATTTTGCAGGTTTCCCTGACTTCAAGGATACATAATGGCCTGAGAGTTCAGTCTCTAGAATCCTAAAGTCTGATGTTTCCTTGGGCAAAGAAGGGACTTTCTGAGAAAGAGAGAGCTCTATTAAGCTGCAAAGTTCAGGAAAAAGAGCAAGGCCCTGGTTCAGTGAAAGGGAAGGGATGCCAAGGCTATCATGATCCTCCTTTCACTCATATATCTGTCACTGGCCTTTTTTCCCTGTTCCTAGACAAGTTGCCCCTGTATTTCCAACTCATTCTTCTTTATCACTAGGCTAGAATCACCAAGCTCAAAGCAAAGAATTGGAAGGGGTGTTGGAGGATGGAGAAAAGCACATGAAGGATTTGTCAAGCTCACCCATGCACCCACAGCTGAAGAACAGCAGCCAGCCCTGCCCTGTAGCTGTGCATAGAACCCCAGGCAATGTTGGTTTTAAATGTGGATAACTTTAAATCAGAACCCTAGCTTTACTCTCCAGAACCGGGTTTCTTAAGAAAGCATCTTTATTGTCCTCTCCTTTTCCTTCTTCTCTTTCCTTTCAAACTTAATTTTTAAAAATAATGATAGGCCACGCACAGTGGCTCACGCCTGTAATCCCAGCACTTTGGGAGGCTGAGACGGGTGGATCATGAGGTCAGGAGATCGAGACCATCCTGGCTAACACAGTGAAACCACGTCTCTACTAAAAATACAAAAAAAATTAGCCAGGTGTGGTGGCGGGCACCTGTAGTCCCAGCTACTCGGGAGGCTGAGGCGGGAGAATGGCCACTGCACTCCAGCCTGGGTGACAGAGCAAGACTCCATCTCAAAAAAAAAAAAAAAAAAAAAGATAAAAAGAATCTACATTGCAAAAACAAAATACCAAAAATCCTTTTCCAAAGTGGATCAAGAAAATGTCAAGCTGGTAATGTGCAGATTACAGACATAACCAGCTACTAAGGCTTCATCTCAATCATTGCCAGTGATCATGCGAATGAGAACTTTTTATGGCCCAGTTAAGAAGCCTTAAATTTATTCCTTAAAATGAGACAATGAATACCATAAGGGACAGGGGCTTTGAGGTAAGAACATGTCAAAGAACATTTTGGAAACGTTGTGAACTCCCTATAAGGGGGAGTCACTAGTGGGTCTCTGACAGCCATCAGCTGTCTCCTTGTCCCAGCATCAGAGTTACTCACTCTTACATGGATCCATCTCTGCCATCCCAGAGCTTCTTTAGACACAGCTCTCTAACCCCTGTAGCTGCCTGAGCACTGGCCTGGGTTCTGGGAACACTGTGGCAGCCTCAGACCAGTGCCTGCTGTTGCACAGATTTCTAAATCACCAAAGCACCTGTTCTGCACAGAGCTCTAAGGCTCCCTCTCCCAGATGCCCAGGGATGCAAACACAAACCTGCCTAGACTTTTTTTCCACTTCAAACTCTGCCAAGGTTCCTCCTTACCCTCAGGGGAAATTGCAAACCTGACCTAACTCAGAGATCCCTCCACAGCCTGGCTCCTGCAGTTCTTTGCCTAGCCCATGCATTTCACCAAAATAGGTTGTGGGGAGTCATCACAGGGTCAAAATCGGAAATTACAAGGTTGCCTCTGGCTACCTTCTATCTCCTGATCTTCCTGCTCTTTTACCCCTGCTTTCCATCATAAATGAAATGTAAGGGATACAGTGGGAAGAGCACAAGCTTTGCATTTGACTTTTTTCCCTGAAGTAATTTAAGGCATACAGGGGAAAGAACATGAGGTTTGGAGCCTAGGAAGATCTGGGGGAAAAAAAAAGGACCTGGTTCCACCTTGCTCTGTAATTTTAGGTAATGGATATAATTTCTCTGATCGTCAGTTTCCTCATTTGTAGATTCAAGGTTAGGGAAAAAAATAGAGATAAAATTGTTAAGCAGCTGGTACAATAGCTAGTAGACAGTGACTACGTATTGCATGTTCTTCTAACTCACATATCAGGGAAGTTTCTGTGCATCTAATAATGTACCACTAGGCAGCCAGTCGACCTGTAAGACTGGCCTTGCTATCCTAATTAGTTAAGTACCCAGAAACCCTACAGTAGTTGGTGCTGTGGCACCAACGACTGCCACTAACCTCACAAAACTCCAAGTTGTGTCCCAGTTAAGACCTTGGTTCAATGGCCAGAGATGCAGAGGTAGGGTGCGTGGATGGGATGGCCTGCCTAGGTATTAGTCAGGTTTCTGCAGCACACTACTGCTCAAAATCTTAGTGGCTTATTACAAGCATTTCTTTCTCATGCAGAGGTCTGTGGTTGCTGGGATGTTTGCAGGCCTCAGGTCAGGTTCAGGTCTGGTCAATGTGTCTCTCATGTTGTTTTCATAGCAAATGGCAGACGTGTGCGAGCAGTGAGTGAAAACACATGGTGCTGCGTAAGGCCTTGGCCCAGAATTGTCATGCTGTCACTTCCACTCGCATCCCATTGGCCAAGGAGTCACATGGCCAAGGCCAAAGTCAATGGAATGGGGAAGTATATTCCTTCCTTAGATGGGGAGCCACGGCAAGGGCAGAGAGAAAGGAACAGTTTTAGACCAACAATGCAATCTACCACACTTCTCCCAGTGGTTGGGTTGCAGAGGCAGGACAAAGTATCCTACGGTTATTAATCTTATCCCCAACACTTAAAAAGTGCTACTTACTTCCATGATCCTCTTGATACATCTGTCCAAGCATCTTTGGACAGCAGTGAGCATGTGGGAGGCTAGAAAGAGGAAGAGAGTGAAACTGCGCTGTTGGGGTGCTGGGCAAGCCAAAGGCCCCATCAGGGACACAGCAACATCCCCCAGGCACTGGGCTTCATGGACAGTAGTCTCTACTATGTGCTCAGCACCTGGCAAGGCCCAGAGGACTCCTGGGAATGCCCCTAAGAGGCTGCTACCACCTTCCTTCTTTCTATTGTGGATTTTGGTTCTCCAACCATAGGGTTTCACCAGCACACAAGAGACATGGCTTTCCTGCAGTGCTCTATTTTTTATTTCAGAGAGTTGCTACCCAAATGCAAGGCTACAGAGGATGCCTCCAAAGAGTAATACTCCAAAAGCATTTACTTGAGACACAGGATGCCATGATGCTAAAAATGGAGAAATACAAAATCTTTAAGTGATTCTCCCTCAAATGAACATGCAAACTGTGAAATCAGGAGTAAGGTTGAAAAAACAAACAAACTGCAAATGTTTGGCTCCCAGAGTTGTTTTTGAACACACCATCTAAGCATCTCCTTAAAAAAAAAAAAGTTAATTAAAAATTTTCCTCTCTTCAAAATTTACTAAAAAGCAGCTGAAAATAGAATCTGAATGTGTCTCTAGACAAGAAACATCTGCGTGAAAACAGAAAAAAAAAATCATAAAAACAAGAGCACATCCAGGTAGTTGGAAATATCCAGAAAAACAACAAATATTTTAAATTATTTTTTGAATGTTTGTCACTATAAAGAACTTTCAAAATATATTGGCTGATGGCCTGTTGAACTGAATGTACTTGTGATTTACAATGTTTGTTTACAGGCACGTCCTGCCTTTATATAAAATACATATTCTTGAAAATATTGAGTATAAAAAACAGCAATTGTAATAAACCTAGAAGTAGATTCTGATACCCTTTTAAGCATTTGCAATTGGGCTACACAGGAGTAACAGAAGATATCAAAGACATATGCAGTGTACTTTAGAATACAATAGCACTTAGTAAAGTGCTATAAAAACAATTAAGTGCAGCAAAGAAGCAACTAGGTAGTGCTCCTTTAGGTATAGACAAAAAATACAATAGCAGCGAAGACAGGGAAAATTTCATTGTTAACTACCCCAACATGTTTCATGAGAAGAAGAGCTACTTACTTCCTAAAAGCCGTAATATGAGCAGGTGGGTTCAGAGAGAAGAAGGACTCCAGTACCACCCCGAGTGATGGAGAGCACACAGCTTCAGATCACACCATTGCCTCTCCCTGAAATACTACCCAGTGGAAACATCAAGGCATGGCGATTGTGGTAGTGGTAGGTTTTCCCATCATAAATAATCCCGGGAAAATCCTTTGGAAAAACAAATATGAAGCCCAGAATCTGTCTTTTCTGCCACTGTACAAGTGGCATTAACACACTGTCTAAAGATAATGGTTTCTTTCCTGCCTTTTCAGGTAACCATGTTGACTGAAGTAATTAGAACATATACAACTTTTTCATGATGGATCCTCCAATATGCTCTGCTGTTCATGGTTCACTCCTTTGATGAGTATTGACTGAGCCTCTGCTATTGACTAGGTACTAGAGATACAGAAAATAAAACAAAACACAAGGTTCCTGCCCTCATGGAGCTAGCACCCCAGGGTTGAGCAGCTTCCTTATCCCAACAAGAAGCCAGTTTCCTTGTGAATCATTCCCTATCTTCATCCTAGATGGCCTTTTGCATGGAAACCCACAAACACAGACACAGATGGAAGAAACTAAAGGTATCCAGGGGAGTGAGGACCTAACTCCAAGTGTCAAGGGCAGGACTGTGTAGGGTATTCGTGGGAGCAGGTGATTCTCAGACCCAAATAGTTTCCAATTTTCAGTTTAGGAGAAAAGAAAAAGAGAGACTTTTGGAAATGCATGTACTCCAAAGTTTCTTTCTTCAACACAGGGCATCTCCCTCCCTCTCCTTTCTTCTCTGTATCTCACACACACACACACACACACATACACAATACCCCACCCTCCCAAGTATCCAAATGTAGGCACACACACAAATATACAAGCTACAACAAAGTACACAAATACATAGACTACACATCATGGCAAAATCAGGTGGAAAAATCAGGAAAGGAAATCGCTCGCCACTTAGAAACTGACTCTGGTGTACGCGTACCTCCCAGAACATGCATATGTATACACACACAGAGATTGAAGCGGGTATACACACCTGCATGGGAAACAACATATGTCTGAACACACAAAGAAACAAGTGACATGTTTTCAAGGACACCTCACTACTCACAGACATAGTTATTACCACATCTGGCCTATAAGAGGATGGACATTAATGCAAGCAAAATATAAGCGTCAAAACACTTTCTAATGTTGGCTGTGGTTCTCAGCTGCCCCCGGAGTTGCTCTCCCCAGACTCCTTTAAGATTCTGAAGATTAAACAGTTAGTAGCCAACTTTATATACAAGCCTGTAAACAAGAGGGCTCAGCTTTAAATAATTATGTCAAAGAAATGACAGCTGTGCTCTTTGCCAGAACAGGGATGCATAATTACAAAGTCAGGACATAATTAAGCAATTCTGACTGTTGGAGTTTTGAGCTGTCTCTCTGATGTGCAGGGCTGGCATGCCCACCCCAAGCGTCTTCCTGGACAGGCCTCTGCACCCCTTTGATCTATGTTTCCCAGTGCTGTGAGGGGCTTAACATTCTGGTTACTAGAAGGCTCTTTCTCTGGGGGCCTGAACCTTCTCTGTGTCCAGTGCGGTGTTCTCTGTATTAACAATGGCATGATTCAATGGCCAATATTTGATAAAGTTATATATATATACATATTTGAATTTTGGGGAATGACAAAGCCTAGCTGTTGTGGGTCCATCAACTAATAACACACACACAAACACACACACACACAGAGGAAGTCTGGAAGCATCCATTGTAGCATCAGCTATCACTTCCTAATGAATGACAGCATCTTTCTCTACAACAATCAGAGCTCAGACAGAAGGCAGCTTTGAAACAACAAAAGCTAAAAGGCAGCCACAGAGGAGAAACGTGTCATCATGGGAGAAAGGGAGCGAGGACTTGCACTCAAGCGCCAGCGCCTGCCAGGTACCCAATCAGACCTCTGCAACATCAGGCCTTTATTACCTCCTGCATGGTTCTGCATTTGCGTCAGCTGAGAGCACCCAGACTGCCCGTTCCCTACCTCCAAGGCAAGGGCTGTGATTGGAGAGGCATTTTCCATTCTCCCAAATTCTTTATGTCAGGAATAAAATGAAAATAGCTCCCCAAATCACGGCCCCCTTGATCATCCATCAGAGCATTCTGCTGAATAAGCACAACAGGCCTTGGCTGCCCTGGAAAGGACAGAAGCCAGCTTGAGATTCTGATTCCATCAAGAAAAACAGGTTTTCCCTGAATGTGCTCAGCACGGCGGCAGCAACACATGGAAAGGAAATCGCTCGTCACTTAGAAGCTGACTCGCGTGTACACATACCTCTCAGAACATGCATATGTATATATACACAGAGACGGAAACGGGTATACACACCTACATGGGAACAAACATATGTCTATACACACTGTGAATAGGTGAGAATCAGCCTTTTTAACGCCAATTGATTAATTCAGCCAGGAGCTCATTTGGCCTCTTTCTTTCTACAAGAAAAGTACCACTGCCAATCTCTGAAAATAAGAGACAAAAAGGGAACTAACTGCCTGCCATTCAATGTAGGCATCCAGTTCGATATGAAACCAAGAACACAGAAGAATCGTCCTGAGCACTTGAAGAATCATGGCATAAATTGAGCACTTAACTGGAAGCCCAGACCCCCAGGGTTTCTGGTCCCAATTCCATGGAGCCTCAGGAAACTGCACCCTCTCCCAGCTCCCTCATCCATGAAATGAGAGCACAGACTAGGTGATTTCTAAGTCCTCTTTGGTTTGGAAATCATGTGACTACAGAACAAGAACCAAATCACCATACTTTGTAAGAGCACTATGTCTCTCTCCTCAAATAATTAACAGGTCTCTTTTTTAACTTTTGTTTTAGTTTTGAGGGTAAATATGCAGGTTGGTTATATAGGTAAACTTGTGTCATGGGGGTTTGTTGTAGAGATTATTTCATACCCAGGTACCAAGCCTAGTACCCAATAGCTTTTCTTTTCTGCTCCTCTCCCTCCTTCCAACCTTCACCCTCAAATAGGCCTCCATGTCTCTCGTTCCCTTCTTTGTGTTCATGAGGTCTCATCATTTAGCTCCCACCTGTAAGTGAGAATATGTGGTATTTGTTTTTCTGTTCCTGCATTAGTTTGCTAAGAATAATGGCCTCCAGCATCTTTTTGGGGACATTTTTATGTCCCCATAAAAGATATAATCTCGTTCTTTTTTATGGCTGCATAGTATTCTATAGTGTATATGTATCACATTTTCTTTATCTGATCTGTCACTGATGGGCATTTAGGTTGATTCCATGTCTTTGCTATTGTGAATAGTGCTGCTGTGAATATCCACATGTATGTGTCTTTATGATAGAATGATTTATATTCCTTTGAGTATATATCCAGTAATGGGATTGCTAGGTCAAATGGTAGTTCTGTTTTTAGCTCTCTGAGGAATTGCCATACTGCTTTCCACAATGGTTGAACTAATTTATACTCTTAACAGGCTTTTTAAAGCTTAATACAGTTAGTAAGGATATTGGAGTCAATCATACAAACATGAACTAATTCTAGAATTGATTAGAAACTAATTGGGAACTCTGAAGGGCATTTCTGCTGATGTTGCTAATGACTCAGAAATAGCTAATGTTGGATTTTAAGGAGCCAGTCTCAGATGCTTTCAAAAGCAAGGAAGGATTTCGATTCTCCCACCTCTACTCAACAGAACAGTCCTGCTCTTACCTGTTTTCTTCATTTAGACCTTAGGAGATCCACAGGGTAAATATTTAGCTCACTGCTCCAGGGGTGAGAAAACAGAGAGAGAAGAGTATAGACCCAGTGGTCAGACACAAGGTAAACCTCCAGCTCCACAATTACTAGCCAGGTGACCTGGGGCAGCCCAGTTAACTTCTCCAGCCCTGAGTTCCCTCACCCATAAAGTGAGCCAATGACCCCTTCCTTCTACTTTAGAGGATGAGTGAAAACTTGTAGATCTGTGCACCAAGAACCTTAGAAGAATGGGTGGGGGGGCCATGCATTGAGTGCCCCATCCAGATATGGAGGATACTACATTTATTACCCCTTCAGATTTTGTGTGACAACATCAAAGCCAATGAGCACAGGAGAAATACTGATCTACTCTGCACACAGGTATACACATGTATACAAGAAGATGAGATATGTAGGGTGGGCAGGTTATTTATAATAACCCAGGATATTACAGAGTTCATTTGTTGTACTTTTGCTTGGTTTGGTCATGCTGGCTATCTCTGGACTGTTTTCACCAAAAACAAACAAAAAGAAGGCCAAGAAATAAATTATTTCATTTGGAAAAATTACAAAAGCTAGAACAACTAAAGGCAGTCGTGTGCAATACATCAAACCTGTGCCTCGATAGGGAGCACTGTTAACACTTTAATAGCTATGAAATGAATCACTCAATTAATTTCCCACATGCTGAAAGAGGTAACAATACATTTATCTGCCAGTAATATACACTCCATATCATATATTTCCACAACTGCTAGCAATTTTATTCAGCATACTGGAAAATAAGTTGCATCTCATGGATTCAGGGAAAGAAAGTGGCCTGAGGTCTGCTGCCAGCAGAGCAACTTGATGGAAGATGTTTCACTGTTCTGTTTTGTTTTTGTTTTTTCTTTCCCCCCTTTAATCACTTCCAATGCATGTGCAGAGTGCTGTAAGTCAATAGCTGAGGATAAACTAGACTTCTAGGATATCAGTGCCAGCGTTTTCAACACACAAGCTGCAATCTCATGGGAGGTCACACATAGCTCCACAGAGCCTCAAGGCAAAGGGTTCTCCAAGGAGGTCATCAGGGGTCATTGAGTCCATTTCCCAGCCTCTGGCTTCACTGAAGGACTCCCAACTCCTCCCAAAGAGACAGACATCCATGTCGTTAAAAAATCTCCTTATGTCTGAATCCAAGACCCCAAGCCAAATCTCCACTGCCTCATCAGAGCTGCCATTAGGATGACACCAAATTCACTTACAGACTCAGCTGGTAAAGGAGAGGTCAGTGAACACCATTCTAATCAGCTCTGGAGAGATACATGTGGGGGGCACATGCCAGCCTAGGGACACATTGTCAGAAAACATCGCCTTCCACACTAACGATATCTCAGAGAGCTGTGGAGCCCTTGCCTATGATGGAAGAAAATCACTCTTCCCCAGCTTCCCTTTGGGAGCAAACAAGAAAGGCCCCCTCTGAAGTACTGGAAGAATCCCACCTACCCCAGAAGCCCACCCATGCCCAGTGCTTTCCTCTTTCTCCTTTCTCAGCTGCAAACCTGCAGAGGCCCCACTTAGTGAATATCTTCAAGAAGGAGACCTGCAGTCCCCTAAAGAACTTCACCATTGGGCTATGCATAGTGTTGCTTTATTGGTAAAACAGGAAGATCCAGTTTACACCTAATCCTATTTCAAGTTTGGCTAACAATGTATCTATGGAGGGACTCTTCATGTGAGATCCCAACTGCATTCTAAACACTCAGAGGACATTCTCCATGCCCTGGGGTGTAAGCACTGCCATGAGATGTAAATCCCTTGTGAAGAACAGCGAGTAGGCAGCTCACCTTGGGCTTCACCACCTTCATGAAGGCTCCTCTGACCAATGCCTCCTCTCGTTCTTGTCTGGTTACTTTCTGGGCATCCAGAAATTTCAAGTTGGGCAGCTTGTACAGAACAAAGCATCTGGAAGGCAAGAGTCAGAGACAACTCAGGAAGGTTTGTGTGGCAGCCTCAGAGATCCGGACAGCTTGTCTGATCTTCAAGAATCCACACTATCCGGTCTTCCGGAACTTAGACCTTGGCTGCTCCTCCTTTCCTTCACAAAGAATAAACAATTGCTCCTTGGAGAAGTCAGAATGCTTCTATCTTACACAGATGCACAACTAAACATTAGAAGCACACACTAATGGTACACTAGGCTCAAAGGTAAACACACACACACATGGGTTAGCCAGTAGCACCCTATCAACGTATTCCCTTCCTTTCAGTCTGGAAAACAGGCTCAGCTTCTTGACTACATAGTTCTCAGTAAAATAAACCTATACATTAATTGTACCCTTTATGTCACTGCCATTCCTATGGGTCATCTGTATCATAGAATGTAATGACCTGGATGACTATGGGTTACAAGTGAGGAACACATGTAGCTGAGAAATGCTTCCTTGAGAAATCAGGGAGAGGTTTTAATAACTTTTTAGCGTCATCCATCGATAATACATGTGGTTATTTCCATACTCTATCCTATGAAGATTATCAAGGAGAAATAGGGGGGGTTAATTTTTAGGAGATACTAATGGCCCAACAAATGCTAGGTGCTCTCCATCTCCCTGGAAAAAATCTTTGGCATACATATGGACTCCAGAAATAAGCCAATGACTGCTAGTGTAATTAACTGTCCTCAAATAGGTATACATGGAGTTGACAAGAATAACCACTTGGCCAGGCTATGGTTATATAAATGCACAAATAAATGTATAACAGGTATGGATATGGGTCTATACTTCTCCCTCATCAGGGACAGTCACTAACCAAGATGCTTTCCATCAGGTTCCATAGTCCATCAATCAAACAAGTGAATTGTTTCCACCCCACTCAAGAGGTGAGTATCCAGTGTCAAGAGCAATGGGTTATCTCCAAAGGAATCTGTCATTTCCTTCCTACACCCAGCCTCCTCAGCATATACTCATCTTTCAAGCCTCATCTCCTATGAAGGTTTTTTTGTACACCTCCACCCTACAATGCTTTCTCCCTTCTCAGGACTCCTAGAATATGCTATCAGCACCTTACAGTCTAACATTTTGTTGTTTTCTTATTATTTTCTTGGTGTTCATTAATGTCCTTACCCAAACTATAAGCTTCTTGAAGGCAGCGACAAATTTCTTTGCTCACTCTCACCACATCTTGAAAACTGGCATTAGAATGGAGTCAATAACATACCAGCTTATTTCAGTTGCACAGCTATTTCTTGATCACCTACTATGCCGGGCCTTAGGAATACAGACGTCATTACGACATGCTTCCTGCTCTCAAAGGTGTTCTCAGTGTAACAGAAATTATACACTCACATGGAGAAATTAGGAATCGGCATAGCTAAGTGCCAAGACTGAGGTTATGCATAGAGTGGTTATGGGAGCACAGAGAAAGGGTTCTACTGACTGAAAACTCAATGGAAAAGGAGAAATAGGAAATCTCAAATGGGCATCAAGGAACCACATCTTAAAGCAACCTCAAGCCCCTAGCTGTTCCTCAATGAGGATATTACTTGGAACAGTGTGACTCACCGTCACTGGAGCCTTGGGATCCCAAGGCCACCTTCCACATTCATAAGGTGGTCTCTTTATTGGTGGCAGTAGCAGCCCATCTGGAGCAATTGCTGCAAATACACCAGCCGCAGTAGGGGCTGTTTGCTCTGCGGAGCTGGCAGGAGCCAGAAACAGGCAGGAAACCCAAGCCCTCCTGAGTTGGTGGGGCAGGAGCCCCTGCTCCCGTGTGCAACTGCAGCTGCCCAGCTGCAGCTGCAGACCCAGGCATCCCTGTGTTCTTCCGGGCTTGGGAAGCCCCCCTCACCTGGCAGGCTTGGGAGTTCCTGCTCCTGCTGCCTGGTCTCTCCCCACTCCCAATGCCCACTCCAATTTCGGAGCAAAGTTGTGGCCAAGCCCAGGCACTGTCACAAGCTGGCTGGGTGTGTACATGCTTGGAGCAGTACTGAAACACCAGCTCCCTGCCACCTTGGCCCCCTCTGGACTTTGGGTGCTGATGTGCACAGCAAGGAGGCCAAGGGGCAGCTGAGGAGAACTCAGCATGGGCCTGCAGGCATCCCTTGGCACAAACAGCCTAGGTGCCATGGGCACTGTAGTCAGCAGGTTGATGGCTGGCAGCAGGAGGCAGACAGGCTCCTAGGTGGAAAGGGGTGTGTCCCTGGTGAAATCCCACCATCAAGCCAGGGGTGGCCTAAAGCATAGGGGCTGGGCTGCCAGTTTCACAAATTGGAGTGAGAACTTAAGGTACCTCTTCCGGGCCCTGCCATGGCCACCCATGGACCAATCAGCATGCACTTCCTTTCCTCTGAAGCCCATAAAAACCCCAGACTCAGCCAGACTCAGGCAGATGATGGAACAACCTGCCTCTGGAAAGGAGC
This sequence comes from Trachypithecus francoisi, assembly GCF_009764315.1. Taxonomy (NCBI): domain Eukaryota; kingdom Metazoa; phylum Chordata; class Mammalia; order Primates; family Cercopithecidae; genus Trachypithecus; species Trachypithecus francoisi. The sequence continues at coordinate 40,350,719 of NW_022681474.1, read as the reverse complement.
TACCCACTTTGGGTCTTCTCTCTGCTGAGGGCTGCACAGACACTGAGATGAACTGCCTGCAGAAAGGAGCTACTCACTTTAGTTGTCCTGAGAGCTGTACTGCTGCTTAATAAAGCACCTCTTTGCCTTGCTCACCCTCCAGCTGTGTGCATACTTCATTCTTTCTGGATCTGGGACAAGAACTCAGGACCCAACAAATGGCAGGACTGAAAGAGCTGTAACACAAACAGGGCTGAAACATGTCCCCGTGCTGGCCACATTGTGGGTGATGAGACAAAGAGAAGAGCTGTGGTGGCCCTTTGGGGAGCCCAGACCTAAGAGCTACCTAAGCCAAGGCTGTGACACCCTCTTTGGGGCTCTGTGGTTCCTGTCATCTTCAAGATTCCAGGTGCCACCACATTCCCCCGTGCCTACAGTGGAAGCCGGTTGTGGTATGCCTGGTCCAGATACAGCCTCGCAGGGAGCTGGTGCCCATGCCAGTGCCTGGAGCTGCCCAGCCCACTGCTGCCAGCATGCCTGGCTGTGTGCAGTGGCCAGACCCTGTGCTTGCTTGCTCATGTACCCCTCACAGCTCCACACCTGGCTTACTCTTGGCAGGCATGGGATCTGAACCGGTAGCACGAGCCAAGTGCAGCCCGCCAGGCTGAGTAGGTGGAAAAAGCCCAGCAGGCCCAAGCAAAGCTCAGGCAAAGGCACCACCAGCCACAGAGGTTTCCAGCTGAGGAAGCAACACCCCAAGGATGCAGTGACATTATCACCAAGTGGCCTGCATATGCTTATCCAGGTAAAAGACTTGGCTGACCAACCCAAAGCCAGAGAGAATAATTTAGAGGTCTGCAGGAATAACCTACACAGGACTCATTGTTCAGGTAAAAATATTATGAAATTCTTTTCTTCCTTCAGAAATGTCCACCCCATGCCTGATGTCCTGGAAATTTGACTCTGGCTACTTCCTGTTTCCTCCCTGGCCTCAATCTATTGTCCTCTTTCCTACCCTGGGTTCTCCCTTCCCTCTCCAAATACCTGCTAACCTCACCCAAAATCAAGAAAGTGCCACAAAATGTCCAAATATATTTTCTTTTCTTTCTTTTTTCTTTCTTTCTTTCTTTTTTTTTTTTTTTTGAGATGGAGTCTTGCTCTGTTGCCCAGGCTGGAGAGCAGCGGCATGATCTCTGCTCACTGCAACCTCTGCCTCCCATGTTCAAGCAATTCCCCTGCTCAGCCTCCCAAGTAGCTAGGACTACATGTGTGTGCCACCACTCCTGGCTAATTTTTGTATTTTTAGTAGACAGGATTAAACCATGTTGGCCAGGCTGGACTCAAACTCCTGACCTCAAATGATCCACCTGCTGGGATTATAGGCATGAGCCACCACCAAATATCTTTTCTATCCTCCAGTAGAGCTCCCACCGGCCTCAGTCAATGTTAGAGAAAACTTCCATCTTCTGCTTGTAGCAGAAAAGTCTTGATGACAACAGACTCGTTCAAATAAAGACATGTACAGACAGAAACAATATGTCAGGAGTGACGCGCAGGGAGTAAAGACACCCACTAAGTGTAGGGTGGGAAAAGATGAATATTCAGGTGAAGAAAACATCAGTATTAGAAAATCAGCCAATGTTTAACGATGGAGTGAAAGATGCCTTCACGGGGCTGGCAGGAACCACGATGACAACAGACCGCACATTGTCATTTTGCCTCACTTTGGATCACAGCCCTGAAATCAAAGGAGAGAGAGAGAGAGAGAGGTGCTGGCTTTTAAGCTAGTTAAAAATTTTAGATGACAAAGAGCTGCTGTTTTCAGATCACTCTTCTTACACAATCAAAGAGACAGCCCTTGACACAGGCTGCCAGTCACCCCCTGAAATAAGGGATGACTTGGCACCATCCCGAGGGCCAGCCTGAGTTTCCAAGTAGATGCTGCTTGGAGAGGTCTGAGGGACACTAGGAGGACTTGCCCCAAATAGTTCCATCTGAGATTCAGCCCAGGGTCCAAAGTTCCTTCATAGAGGTATCTTCTTTCATTTACTTACTCATACATTCACTTGTTCAACAAGTAATTATGGAACAGCTACCGTGTGTCAGGACCTGAGTCAGGTGTCAACAGGAGATAAGCAATATGGAAGATCTGTGCTCTCTCAGTGAGCTTCTATTCTTGCACAGTGGTTCTCAAACTTCAGTGGGCATCAGTATTTCCTGGAGACTTTCCAACACACAGATGGCAGGGACCCATCCCCAGAGTTTCTGATTCAGTATTTCTGGAACTGGGCCTGAAATTTACATTTCTAATATGTCCCCAGGTGACGCTGATGCTGCTGGTCCTGCTGAGAACCAATGTCCTCGTGAAAATAACACCAAGAGGAATAATAACTTTGAAATTAGGAGGGTGGTGAGGCAGCAGTAAGAGTCTCCTTCCAGTTCTGCTAAGGCCTGCCCTGCCCCAATGCCTGCAGTACACAGAGCCCAGCCAGTGGCCATGTCTGCCAGATCTTCTTGCCCCTTGATGGCTTGGAACTGGCTCCAAACCTTAATGCCAAGTGATAAGTCAGTGGGCTTCCTGCCTGCCTGTCCTTTCGTGGTCCTGGGAGATCTATTTCCCTTTGTTCTAGGTCATGTCAGGGTGTCAAAACCACAGCTTCAATCCTGAGTGTAATACAAGTTTGCCATAAAAATACAAGAGAGGATTCCCGAAGCCACAGAATGAAGGCTTTTACAATATCAATTCAACCCTTGTAAATTTAATCCTGGGTTATTTGTTGCACCAAAACCTCTTTACTGTGATGTATTACTTAGTTACTGGGGTTATCACAGCCGTATCCTAAAGTTGCATAGTACATAAAACATTTCAGTTAACAATGCGGGAAGGTTAACTCCCCCAGATAACCTGCAATCACGAGGGCTAGTCCAGATGACATCCCTCTGTCAGCTTCCACGAGCTATTGATGGTTCAATCAGTTTGTTTTGAAGGTAAAGTACAACAAAAGGGCACTAAACTTATTCAGACTGTCAACAGGGGCTATCAGGAATGGGGTTTGCAGGTAAGTAATTCTGGGTGTTTTAAGGCTATTATCAAACAGCAATGGTTGAAGGAAGAGACAGCTACTAATAACACAGAAGGCAGCCATCATAAACCACTTTATGGCAGAAACCCCCGTCTATAAATCCTGCGACACCCGGAGACAGCTTCAGATTTATAAAACTGCTTGTTAAGCCAGGGCACTGCTTAATGAAAAGAGATCAGTCTAAGTTCTAAGTCTCACGTCCCTAGCTCCAGAGGGCAACTCCAATTTTCCCGACCTTCTCAAGGTGGCTGGGGGAAAGCCCCCAGGGCTGCGGGTGGTGAGGGGTGGGGGTAGAGTCAGAGGCGCTCTTGGCTGAGATACAGAAGGTGGGGCTATCAAGAGGAGAGCAGGGATCCTGGGAAGGTGCTTAAACACCCATTTGTCTCTGTCTGGGAACAGATTTCCTAAAACTGAGAGACCAGCACATCGAGCTTTTCAGGTCCTCTTTCTTTTCACAGAATGTTCCATTTGCTTAAAGGACTCCTCTAACGAGAGAGCTAAAACTGCTAGGAGGAGAAAAGGAAAAGGAGAAATACTTTTTTTTTTTTTTTCCTTTCTCTCCAAAATCAATGTTCTCTGCTCTAGTCCCGACACCCAGGCATTTTTCATCCAGACCTCAGAGAGAGAGGAGGATATTCTTTCCCCCTGCCTGTAACCGTTATCCCCAGGGCAATGTCTGCTCCCCAGGAACACTGCACAACCACAGAAAAGCTCAGATAGGCCTCCATGGTCTGTGAATGGGGTTGGCTGCCACGTTTCTTTCTCTGACACGCTATTCAAGAAATACCAAGTTTCCAGTCCATGAGGGAACTGGGCATGGGGTCATTGGAAATTTTCTTCCATTTATGGCAGTCTATGCTTCTTTGCATTATTTCTTGCTGCCTTCTTGTTTCCACCCTTTAGAGGCAGGGAGACATGGTACAAGCTACTGGTGCCCTACCTGGGACCCCCAAAGGCAGCAATGGGTGATCTGTGCCATTCTCAAACTTTCACAAAGCTTGACGGGATAGTTGAGTCTGCCAACAAAATATCATGCTTCCTCACTGTTGACTAGATTACATTAACTGAGTTTAATAGCACTGGTTACCTCATGCTGAACAGAAGCCCTGATAAACTGCTGAATGTATCTGTTTCATAATAATAATAAAGTTAGCAATGGCTTCAGTGCAGTCTATTTGAGAGATCAAAGCTTTTAAAGCGTTGGGGAGAAAAATAAAAGGAGGGGAAGTTTTTGTAACAAAAAGCTTGGGGACTAATAGCATAGGGAAAGAGGCCAGACTCTGAGTGTATCTTGCCCTGTGATCTTGGTTCTGTCTCTGCTGCCTTTCTGAGCCTCAGTTTCTCTACCCACGCTGTGAAGGGGATGGGCCAAATGATGTCCTTCAAATGTTACCTTGCTTGAACTCTATGTGGCTCAAAGTTGACTTACAATAAATATATCCATGTCGTCCTTTCTCGTTATTCCAATTTCCTTATATAACCACCCCCCAACACCTCCAAGTAAATGACGACAGTGAGAAAGTCAATAAAGACCACAGAGTAATGAACAAACACTGTGAGTAGAATAACTGCAGATGCTCAGAGAGATGACAATGATCTCACTCTAATGAGCCGAGGTGAGCTCACCTACAGCATTCACGAATGCCTGACAACTGGCAGAGGCCAGCTGATTTTCCTCACAGTTCACTGGCAGCATGTTTGAAGTCTCTATGCAAACAATACACCCACAGGACAGACCAAGGCCCTCTACGGAGGGTAACCGGCAATTACTCTGTGGGCTTCTGTCACTTTGATCTCTGGGTCGTGACCTTTGCTTTCTTGTGATCTTCAAAGCCCAGATTGTAGATTAGCTGGAGAATGCTCACTGGGTTATGTAAGCCACAAGTTTTACAGCTCCTATTCATCTGGGAAATGGTGGCAGCCCAGAGAGACCAGACGGCGGAGGGTCCCTCCCTCCTTCCCTTTGGCTGAGTGCTGCAGACACTGGGCAGGCCCCAGGGCTGCTCCGTGCAGGGGAACAAAGAAAGGGTGTCACGTTTTAAATAACTGAAAGTTGTAAGGAATACAGAAGGGCCTACAGGGAGGAGGGAGGAAAGCAAGGCCAACCAGAGACTGGAGTGGCAGGAGGGGATCAATGACAGAGAGTTCAGTGACAGAGGAAGAGCTAAAAGACCATGAGACCAACTCCCTTATCTGAAAGGTGAAGTCCAGACTTGTCTACTGTTAACCTTCAGTCCATTGTTCTTTCTGTAGCAAAAAGAAAAAAAGAGATGGCAAGGGAAGACAAGAAATAGACCATTCTGGGCACCCAGCTTTCCCACATTGATTTGTTATTTTGGCTAGTGTTGAAATCCACAAGGGGCACCAAAGTGATTTCTTAGTAGCACGGTGGTCTCTCCAGCCAAGACTTGCACTGCTGTTCTCTTCCTGCCCAAATCCTGGAGGCTGCTGATTATCACATTCACCTCCATTCAACATTCATCCCAAAATAGCAGCATGGTGTGTACACACTAAAAATCACAGACAGGTTTAAGATCCTGTAATAACAGGGCCGTGGACATTTCTCAGCCATGAACTATGATGAATGGCGAAGAGAAACCCCAGGCATGTTTCTGCTCCTGCCCCAGTGAGGCCAGGGTGCTACTCAACAACTTGGTAGTATGTTCATGCTCACATATAAGTTTAATGAGCCTGTTTTATGGTGGGGATGTGTGCCAAGAAAATCCAACTGGGTGCACAGGGGGTAAGTGAGGAAGTGAAAGGGGTGAATGTAGGAGGAGGGGAGGAAAGACTCCACAGAAACTCAAGCTCTGTGATGCCATTTCCAATAACTACACAAATCGAGTCACTTCCCATTTCTGGTCCAGTGGTTGGCCACAACGTGACCTAAAAACTGGGCTGACCTCTTTGAAATCAACATCTCCCATGGAAATGAAACAACAGACACACTTGTTTTGATGTATGGCTGGGTGACATATTATAAATATTACATCACATAACCACAGAGGATGCCAATCAATAAGAAATTTTTTCAGACAGCACTAAATGAACCATGGGTTCTTGCTTCTGAATACAGTCCTTTAAGGCTCCTAGTATTGCTTAAATGATTAATAGAAGACATATTGTCAGAAAATGTACTTAAAGTGAAAAACAGTAAACTGTAGAAATATCATTCATTTTTAAGCAATTTTCTAGTGAAAATGTCACATAAATTTGCATAGAGGCTCTACTATTAGGCTCTGGGTAACAGCTAGAAGGCAGGCAACCCTCATGCTTTGTGGATGAAGGGCCAGAAAAATGTTTTACCAAAAGAAAAAAAAAAGGCAGCTGCATTGCTTTGTATAAACATAAATGCCACAGGAACTCTAGAGTCAAAAGTCATATCGCAAAACCCTAAAATTTCTCAGTGGCAAATGGAGCACAAACTCGAGGAAGGACCAAGCGGATCTGCTTACAGACCATAGAATGGTGCTATATCAAAACATACCTATCTCTTCCATATACAAGTGTGAGCACTCATCAAATCAACAGTAAAAAATAAAGATATTAAATGAATAAAAAATTTAAATGTGCTAGAGAATCAGCCTACCATTCCACTCTTCAACCAGTTGCTGTGCAGTGAATGTGTAACTACATGGGAACATATTTACTGTTCCTTGTGCTGTTCTTAGTTCCTGTTTCTCTCGGAGTGCAAGCATCTTGCCATCATTGTGGATGATGTAAATTTTCTAAGTTAATTTTGACTAGTTATGATTTTGGCTTTGTATGACCTCCAGAATATAGCCTCTCATGGCAACTTTGTCATATGTGTACTCACAAACCACCTCCCTAGCCCCACCCCTCAACTCCTTCCAAGGGAACAGAACTGGAGTGGGGAGGATGGGCTTGGAACGTGCCCAGGCTAACCCATGACATAGACCACACTTGTAGAATGCAGCCCTCCCTAAAGATTCATGACCCATAACCAGCACTTGGATTGAGTCTGAATCACAGTCCTTTGCTCATTAGCTGCATTTGTTAACATCCCAATGGCTCTGATTCCAAATGGGCAGTGGGCATCTGAGATGGCCAAATATCCCTGCATCTCCCTATAAGTTCCTAGCTCCTGAGAAGGAAAGGTGGTTTCAAGCCACCTCCAGAAAAAAAAAAGGGGGGGTGCCAAGCCCTTTTTTCATATCCAGCACTACTTTAGGCATTGATGAGGCTTCAAGAGTCAAGACAACTCAGCTCCTACCCACCGGAAGTCATTCGCTAGATGTGGAAATACATGAAGAAGTGAGAGAAATACACAAGATAGAATCTATGAAATGCTGTGAGACAGTAAAGGAAGAAATGTAACTGGCTGGGAGAAGATTGTCTCCGAATTCTAAAGCCAACTGGACATCAGAAACACCTATGGACTGTTGCGTTGTAATTGCCACCAACTGCATCAGAAGACCTTGGATGACTCAGGGGCAGATCCTTGATTATGGAATACTGATGTAGACTGTCCTCCCATTTGAAAGATCCCACTGGCAAAGCTGGACTCCACATCAGATCTTCTGATCTGACCCCATACACCTTGGTCTTAGTACTTTTGCTAACGCGACCAGTTACAATAGAAAAAACAAATAGTAATTATTTGAGAGCTGATGGTACACAAAGAAAAGAAAAAAATTTTTCTTAGCTTTTCTTTTCCTTTTGCAACCTCATAAGCCCTGTACTTGAGACCAATCCCTCTCTACCTCTCTCATTCTAGAAAAAATAACAAAAACGTGCCTACATGGTTGGCTTCACACGTAGCTTCCTGGCCCCATGAATGAATGAATGAATGAACAAGTACATGAATGTGTGTGTACACATACATATACACATACATATAGACATAGATGTATATATATGCATATATACATATACAAAATTTATTAAGTTATTTTCAAGAGTTATTCGGGTGGGGTGTTTAATGAGAGCTTATGTCATAATGGAGAGAGAGGTCCATGAAAATGTCATTAAAGCATTTACGAAACAACAATCCACAATGAGAACACAGACAATTTTAAATGAAGAAGGAAAATTAAGTGACTTTGGTAAAATGGGTAAGACCAAAAAGACTCTCTAAATGATTTTAGATCAGGGCTTTTAAAGCAGATGGTTGAGAAGTAGACAGAAGAATGAAAAGCATTTCTACTTGGAGCCCATCAAAGCACATGGCTGGTGGGCACCACAGCATAGCTCTATGGTGGAGAGGTATGGGCCTGTGGGACTTCATCTTTAGATTGTCTATGAGCTCCCTAAATTTTGCTGGGAAGTCATCTCTCTCTTCAAGGTGATGCTGAGACAGACCACAGAAAGATCTTACAACACAGAGCAGGGGTCAGCAAGTTACAACCCATGGGTCATTTCTGGCCTGCTACCTGTTTTGTAAATAAAGCTTTACTGGAACAAAGTCATGCCCATTCTTTCAAAAATTACGTATGATTACTTCTGCATTATGAAAGCAGAGCTGAGTAGTTGTGACAAGTCCATATAACTTGCAAAACCCAAAATACTTAATATCTGGCATTTCACAAAAAAGTAGACAAGGCAGTAACTTTTCATCTTTCTTAGCTTTTGTGACCTCAACCAGGAGAGACAATGGCTGTAGGTTACCAAAAGGTAAAAGTTTAACATTGTTATGGGAAGCCCACTGACGTTTACCAAACATCTACTATGTACCCCAGAGTATAATATCATCCCCTAAAGCTTCCCTTTTTCCCTTTTCCCACCATGCTCCAATCCCTGGACACTCACCTGTATCTCTTGTAGTCTTCCTCATCCTTTTCCAAGCTGACCAGCTCGTTGGGACAGGCCACGTTGCCCAGCAGACTGAGGTACTCCAGAGCTGGTGTCACTTCTGCCAAGTGATCCAGCAGGTACTCCAAATCAGTGATGTGACAAAGGTTAAGGATCTTGCTCCAGGAAGACAAAACGCTTAGCAAGGAGCATAGGCCATGACTGACAGGCGCTGACGAGTCCAGTCTGCTCCTGTGAGGCCTCAGGGTGGGGGCTGAAATCACTTCGGCTGTGGGTATATGGTATTGCTACTTTTTCACTCCCCCTGTTGGGAACACAGCCCAACTTTTCGCTAGACAAATAAGACTAAGTCTAGATCATTTGAGGATGAATGAATAAACTTGATTGTCTCATCATATTTTTCTTTCCTCTATAGTTCTGTTTCTAAAACACACTAAAAGGGAAGATTCCATAGAGTAAAATAGTTTTGAAATATGCAAAACCATAAAACTTAATTCTTTTCTAGTAATGAAAACAAGAGTTGGGTATGGTGGCCCACACCTACAATTCCAGTACGTTGGGAGGCCCTTGTAGGCAGATCATTTGAGGTCAGGAGTTCGAGACCAGCCTGGCCAACATGCTAAAACCCGTCTCTGCTAAAAATACAAAAATTAGCTGGGCATGATGGTGGGTGCCTGTAATCCCAACTACTCAGGAGGCTGAGGCACGAGAAGCGCTTGAACCTGGGAGGCGGAAGTTGCAGTGAGTAGAGATCATGCCCCCAGATAACAGAGTGATACTCCGCCTCAAAAAAACAAAACAAAACAAACAAACAAAAACAAAACAAGGCCGGGCGCGGTGGCTCAAGCCTGTAATCCCAGCACTTTGGAGGCCGAGACGGGTGGATCACGAGGTCAGGAGATCGAGACCATCCTGGTCTACACGTGAAACCCCGTCTCTACTAAAAAATACAAAAAACTAGCCGGGCGAGATGGCGGGCGCCTGTAGTCCCAGCTACTCGGAGGCTGAGGCAGGAGAATGGCGTAAACCCAGGAGGTGGAGCTTGCAGTGAGCCGAGATCGCGCCACTCCACTCCAGCCTGGGCGACAGAGCGAGACCCCGTCTCAAAAAAAAAAAAAAAAAAAAAAAAAAACAAAACAAAACAAAAAAAAACACCCAGAAAAGAAAACCAGAAATTATTTCAGAAGGCCTCATTAAAATATATTGTTTCTCTGTTAGTGAGGGAATTAGAGAATGAAAGAGAAAAGTCAGAGGGAGGCATTATGGGGGAGATTATTCCAGGAGCCATCCTCCAGTGGGACCCACTGTCCAAGCACAGCCAAACCAAATAAGGCAAGAGCCATCGATTCACAGAACCACAGGTACTGGAAAGGGTTTATGACAACTTAGTCCCCAAACTAACTCCTGGCTTAAGCCACATACAGACAAGCTGAGCCTAGGTAAGGTGATGATTAGATAGGCATGCCTGGTTAGGCCGTGACTTGGAGAGACACATGAGAGAGGAGTTAACCAAGTCGGCAGATAAAAGGGGGTCCCAGCCAGGGAATGGCAGCAGAGCTACAGGAATAAAACATACAAGGGTAGAAGAAATGCCACATGCAAGAGTCAAAGACTCAGAGTACAGTTCCCAGAAGTGGGGTCCACTTGAACCTAGGAGAAGGTAAAATCAAAGAAAAGGGATGTTCTTGCTCTGTGAGGATGTTATCTAACCTTGGGCTGTTACACAGATTTCCTCATACTTCATTTCAACTTGCCACAAAAGAATGAATTCCAAATCCAACCAATGTCTGAATCAGGTCCCTAAAATATTTGCCAAGCGGTCACCACAACATAGCAAATCCCATTTCTGACAACCATAACAGTTTTTCTTTCCCGCGGAATCGAATCTTTCTCTAACCTCTACTCACTGACCCAATTTAACTGCTTGGGGTCACAAAGAATAAGACTTCTTCTCTTCCAAATGATGAACCTTCAGACATCTGAAGCTCACGTGTCTTCCTTAAATCTTTTACTCTCCAAACTAAGTTCCTTCAAGCATTCTTTGTACACATGCTCTGCCACCATCAGATGCAAGGCCAAATGCTATACCCTAGGTGACAGCAGCCAGAGACAACGAGAAGCAGAGCACAAGCAAAAGAGGGGAAATTAACAAGAGAGAAGGAAACTAGCAAGAGACGGAAACTAACCACAGGAGGAAATGAGCAAGAGAGGGTAAAGTAGCAAGAGAGGGGATATTAGCAAGAGAGGGGAAAAACTAGCAAGAGAAGGTAAACTAGCAAGAGAAGGTAAACTAGCAAGAGACGGGGAAATTAGCAAGAGGGAAAAAACTAGCAGGAGAGGGGAAAGTAGCAAGAGGGAGAACTAACAACAGAGGAGAAACTAGCAAAAGAAAGTTATGAGCACACTCATTTGCTGTTGGCTTCAATTCACCAACATCCTCCCTGCTTCTTAAACAAAGACAGAGAAATGGACATGGAAGTTTGTTTTCAATCTCTCAAATCTTTTACAAATAACATCCAGAGATGGCCACACAGGAACACTAGAATGAGGAGGTGAGAATGGGAGTTCATATAGAGACTGTAGAGAAGATCCCACTAGGGGGATGAGGTTGGGAGTACAGAGGTGGGTGGCCAGGAATCAAAATCCCTGGAGACAAAATACACTCACTAAAGTTCAATCATCATACTCTTCAGGAAAATCATTTAAATGGAGCCAATTAAAATGACAGTGAACAATTCCAGGGTAAGCTCAGCTTTTCCAACAGGTTCTATCTTTGAACACTTCACAGTCATTACTACAACAAAAAAAAAAAAAAAAAAAAACAAAGACAAAAGTCTCATTGCTAGTATTGCCCTTAGATACGGGCACAGACACCTCAGGTGCCCTATGCGAATTTCAAGCACCCTCCTCAGAATGTCTCAAGTCCCCCTCCAACACCCAGAACTGGATTCAGGTAGAGTACCCCAGGCCTGGACCTAGCCCTGGACCTACATGGCCATCAGTCCCAGGCCAGGTTTCTCCCCTTCATAGCTTGCTCCAACTTTCTAGCCCACCCATGCAATCCATCAGACGCTCGAAGAAGCACTAGGGCTCATGTCTGGATCAGGCTGTCTCAAAGCCTCAAGGCCAGGGCCTTCTTCCAGGGAGGGCGGCCAGACAAGCTGACTACCGCTTCTCACCAGCACAGTTATCTTTTGTGGAACTGCAAGAGAGTGGGCTACCAGCATGGTGCTAACATACTGACTTGGAGTGATTCTAATTATTTATGTAGACAACCGCCCTACACAACAGAGGGAAGCCCTCTCTACTGCAGATGGAAAGGCCGGACCAACACCTACTTTCCTCTTAGGAAACATTCCTCAGAGCTTGGCTGTTTTTTGTTTGTACTGTATGAAGGTGAGGACATGCAGAAATGGAACCCCAAATGGGCAAGGCTTTTAAGTTCAGGAAATACTGGACAACTGAGTTGGATAGAAATGCCAGTCACTTCTCAACATTTAGTGGTGAGTGAAAGAAGCCCAACCAGCCACCATTGTGTCCGGAATGGGTGGGTTCTCTGTCTCGCTGACTTCAAGAATGAAGCCGCGGACTGCTGGTGTGAGTGTTATAGCTCTTACAGGCAGTGCATCTGGAGTTGTTCGTTCCTCTCAGTGGGTTTGCGGTCTCGCTGGCTTCAGCAGCAAAGCTGCAGACCCTCGCAGTGAGTGCTAAAGGACCCAAAAAATCAGCAACAGTAACATGTATTGTAAGGAGCGGAAGTACGCACCCGCCACAGCCTGCAAGTTGAGCCAAACAGGTTGCCACTGCTGGCTCCAGCAGCCTGCTTTTATTCCTTTATCTGACCCCACCCACATCCTGTTGATTGGTCCATTTTACAGAGCGCTGACTGGTCCATTTTACAGAGAGCTGATTGGTCTGTTTTGACAGAGTGCTGATTGGTACGTTTACAATCCCTGAGTTAGACACAGAGCGCTGATTGGTGTATTTACGATCCTCTAGCTAGACGTAAAAGTTCTCCAAGTCCCCACTAGATTAGCTAGACACAGAGCACTGATTGGTGCATTTACAAACCTTGAGCTAGACATAGAGTGCTGATTGGTGCATCTACAATCCTTTAGCTAGACATAAAAGTTCTCCAAGTCCCCACCAGATTAGCTAAATACAGAGTGCTGATTGATGCATCTACAATCCTAAGGCTAGATAAAAAAGTTCTCCAAGTCCCCATCCGACTCAGGAACCTAGCTGGCTTCCCCTAGCGGATACCATACCAGGAAGGGGGCAGAGCTGCCAGGCAGTCCCATGCAGGGTGCCTGCACTCCTCAGCCCTTGGGTGGTTGATGGTACCGGACTCCACAGAGGAGGGGACGGTGCCCGTCAGGGAGACTCGGGCCACACAGGAGCCCACTGTGGGGGGCTCAGGCATGGCGGGCTGCAGGTCTGGAGCCCTGCCCCACGGGGAGGCAGCTGAGGCCCCGGGAGAATTCGAGTGTGGTGTGGGCGGGCCGGCAGTGCTGGGGGACCCGGTGCAACCTCCGCAGCTGCTGGCCTGAGTGCTAAGCCCCTCACTGCCTGGGGCTGGTGGCACCGGCTGGCGGCTCTGAGTGCAGGGCTCATGGAGCCCGTGCCCACCCGGAATTCACACCGGCCTGCGAGCGCCATGCGCAGCCCTGGTTCCCGCCAGTGCCTCTGCCTCCACACCTCCCCGCAAGCAGAGGGAGCCCAGAGACGGGCTCCCACAGTGCAGCAGCAGGCTGAAGGGCTGCTCAAGCGTGGCCAGAGTGGACGCTGAGGCTGAGGAGGCACTGCAAGCAAGCAAGGGCGACCAGCAGGTTGTCACCTCTCACCATGTTCAGGGAAGTAGGCCTAGATTAAGTTGAGTAAACCTTCACATGTAGATCTACCATGGAGCTAATAAAGCTCATGCGACAAGGGCTTCTTGCTTGCATGGGCTTCTTGCTTGCATAGACCCCTTCCAATGCCCTGGGAAAGACCCTGGTAATAGAGTCACATGATCATGTGATTCTTTTTTTTTTGGTAAAAGTAGGTAATTTACACTATAATCTGTGGATATCACTGTCTCGCTCCACTAGGACTTCTTCTACCACATTTTCCCTTCAGTTGGGTGACAATGGGAGTGTCTATGGGAATCCCCACCTAAAGGGACATTGTGTAGGAGTAACAATTATGACTCAGTGGGGGAATATCTGTATAATTTGCAGTCACTTCTGTGTCTAGTTAAATTGTTCCCACAGTATTAGTAGGAATGGCTTTCAGTAATACTCTTACTATCCACCATATTAATACAAATATCAGGGACCAACATAAAACTGATGGCAAAATGAATAACAAACTCATCAATTCAAAGAACATTTAAGATTCAGTTGTTAAGTGTATGTATACATGCGTACACATCAACACACACACACAACTTGAAATGTCCTGAAATCTTTTTTTGAGACAAGGTCTCACTCTGTCGGCCATGCTGGAGTGCAATGGCGTGATCTCGGCTCACTACAACCTCTGCCTCCTGGGTTTAAGCGATTCTCCTGTCTCAGCCTCCCAAGTAGCTGGGATTATAGGCACGCACCACCACACCCGGCTAACTTTTGTATTTTTAGTAGAGACCAGCCAGGCTGGTCTCGAACTCCTAACCTCAGGAGATCCACCTGCCTTGGCCTCCCAAAGTGCTGGGATTACAGGTGTGAGCCACTGTCCCCGGCTGAAATGTCCTGAAATCTTATACAGCTCCTATCATATATGAAAGAAATGTATAAGAGTTTCTCCAAAATGTAATAATCCTAAAAGTTTTACCAATAATATAGTGGTGAAACTACCAACAACAAATGGTGAACTGAAAGAAACATTTCTAAACTATTTTAAAAAATCAATTTTCGATCAACTATGCTAAAAGAGGGAATTATTCTCTCTAGAAAAAAATTACAAAATTTCACCAAATAATGAAGCTATGAGAGAATTTGCAGGAAAAAAGTAGGAAAAAATTTCTCTAGAGGCATATCTTCAGTAAAGATTGATACTTTTCTAGGTATTTTGACATTTGTGGAATTTATCAACTTAAAATTTTAAAATTTCCTTTGATACAGTTCTATTCCAAATAAATATCCATTTCATACCTAATTTTGCATTCCTAATTATATAGTCTTTAAGAGGGCTCCCTCAAATTACAGAGGTTTCACACTCCCCAAAACCTGGATCTGCCCCTGGGCAAAACCTGAATCTGCCCCTGGCCATGAAGAAGTGGATAATTTGAATGCTTTGATCATGGGACTTTCTTGGGCAAGGGATCTGCAGGTTCCAAGAAGCTTCAGCCATCCTTTGCCAATGAATCCAAGAGATTTCTAAGAGCCAGCCTGCCTGCCTTTGGGTATTTTGTATGGCAGAAGCTCTATCTTCCCAAGCCTTTCATATACCTACTATAAATGATATATTTGGCTGAGTCAGGTGGTTTCTCCCAAATCCACACCAAGCAAGAAGCACTAGCACCTCCTCCCTGCATGCATGCTGTAGACCAGCCCTTCACCTTTATGTTGATAGCACCACCAGAAGATAAAAAATGAGAAGAAGTTTTAATTGGTTTCTTCGTCTCCTGGGTCAGCAAGGACAAACACAGCCTTGTCTTGCCTGGTTTTGAGATCCAAGATAGAACTTGTCACATTTCTTTTTTGTCAAGATTCATAGAAAATTGACCAGAGGCAATCTGTGGAAGAAACCTGGTGTCCCTGGCTAATGAAGACCACCGCAGTGGGGATCACTTCAGGGATTCTCCTAAGGGTACCTTTTTTAAAAATGTGAAGCTACCTGGCACAGTTTCATCTCTCTCCAGCTGGGTTCCCGGCACACACCTGGCTTCCCTCAGCAAGTCTTCTCCGGGGTACTTAGCATTGAGATTTTTTTCAGTGTTGTCTGTAGAAAGTTGCCATTGCGGAGCCCAGCTGTCATGGGGAGGCTTGCCAAGGGAGATTTTCTGCAGAGGGCCCAAGATCAAAGCAGCATCTTGCCTTGAAAGTTTGAAGCATGAGGGAGGAGGGAAGCCTCCCAGCGTGTTCCAGTTGTGCGGGTCCAAAGCTGTCTCCCAGGTGAGAATGGACACATCCCTCCCTCTGGGCTCAGCTGCGGGTCAAAGGGCAGCCTCCATAACCACTGGGATGATTTTAACCACAGCTAATCCTAATACTGGGTTTTTGAATACTAAATATACAGCATAATGACATATCTCATTTTTATTCACATATGTCAGAAATTTATCGTGCCCAAATAACAATTAAGGAAACGGGTTAACGGTCACATAGCCAGTACATGATAGAGTCTGGATTTAAACATAGGTCCTAAAGAAACTGAATTTCTAGAGGAAAAAGTGACTCATAATTTCCTAACACAAAAGCAAAATTTAAACCACTGGAAAATGAGGGTTCCTACGTGTTTCTGTGGGAGAGCACAGGTGCCATCACCGGGCTATGTGCTGTGTACCTCAGATCCTTCCTTCCAATTTGGGCTGCTTCTTTCGAAGCCTCGAGGCATTGGCTAACAGTAAAATATGCCAAGAAATTGTAAAGTCTTTAACAAAGTGATTTCCCACATATTATACCATTTAAATCTCTTGACAATATGCTGAAGTGTGTGTTACCCATTTTATAAAGAAACTGAGGCCCCTGACAAGGTGTAGAGACTTTCCTAAGATGACACAGCAAATCTTTCCTAACATGACACAACAAATGGCTAAGGGAACTCCAGTCCCACCTTTGACTTGCTGGAGTGGTCTCCGTGCCACAGCCCAGCTGTGTAACATGTAGCACCCTACTTTCTTCCTGCTGGCACTATAATTCAAACTCATTGGCTATTCAGTACATGTGCTGAAGCAAATAGGGAGACAGAAGATAAAGTATGATCCCAAATAAAATCTGCTTATGTGCCCCCCACACACGCCAAAAGGAAAGTAGAGGAGAATCATTTGATTGTGCAAAGGTTAAGTACCTACATTTTCCTGAATTTTCAGTTGGTCAACCTTACTTGGGGTTGATTATTCAGACATGATATGGCTGAGACCATTACCAAATATCCCACCCCTCCTGGTGGAAGAGTCGGGGATGGTGTGTGCATGCTCATGGATGGGTGTGTGTGTATGTGTGTGTGTGTGAGAGAGAGAGAGAGAGAGCAGTGGGGAAGGGGTTCAAGTCCATAGCCAGTGATTACCTGGCCAGACTCAATGAACCAAAGAAAGAAAATGAGATCCCTACAAACCAAGAAATGAAGAGGTAATCTCAGACAACCAGGCTTTCAGATATACCAGAGCAGGACATCAACACTGAGGGCTGAACGCAATGAGAAAAAGGGCTGGTGGAAAAAGATAGGAGGTCCAGCAGGAGGTATGCAGATGGCAGGAAGGCATTGACTGATGAACACAGAAGGAATTTTCCAGATGCTGGGTCTGGGCTCTGGAATCTCTTTTAAGAGCAGACTCCCGGCAGCCCCAGCTGGGAGCACGACCTTGCAGAGGCAAGCCCAGGATGCTGACTCCTCCTGTATCTGGGCTCCTCTCCTTGTACAATGATTGCCGCTCCTTTGGGTTTCAGAGTCTGGAGCTGGGAATCAGCATACCTGGGTTCTAGACTAAGCCCCACTACTGACAATCTATGTGACTTCAGAAAGCTCATGCACTCCTAGTTTTTCCATAAAAATGAGAAGAATTATTCACCAACAGTACCCAACTCATGGAGTGCCATTAGGGCAATATTAAATTACGCAAGTCAAAGAAGCATTCTACACTCAGAAGTATATCTGTACTCTGGCCTTGGTTATAATGTGACCCAAGTCAAACCAGATGAGTTTACACAATTCTCTAGGATAATAATAACAACAATAATAGTAACCCTTACATAGCACTTACTATGTTACTAGAATCTAGTATGTCTGAGATACTTAGAATACTCTTCAAGAAAACAACCTATGGGATGGGTACCAGCATTGTCTGCATTTTCAAAGGAAACCAAAACATAGAGATGTTAAATCACTTGCCCAAGGTCATGCAGAAAAGTGGCAGGTTTAGGGTAGAAGCTCAGGAAGTCTGCCTTCAGAGTCTGTTGTTCTTAACCACTGTGTGATACTCTCTCTTGCTAAAGGATCAAAGAAGCCAATGACCCAAGTGGCCAAGGTCTAGGAACCTACAGCATTATTATAGACACATTTAACTGTGAGTCAAACTAAAGTGGAAAAGTCTAGATTTTACGTGGTAGGTGGGGTGAATAACCATTTTACATATGCCAAAAAACAAACCAAAAAAATTAAAAATGAAGCAAATTTCACAAAAGGATTCAAGATAAAACCTCATTTGGCAGCAAGCTTCCTAACATGTTTAAAGATTCAATTTACACAAAAGAGCTAATACTTTTTCAGGAGGTCAATAGTTATTTGTTTCTAGGGCTCCCTTTATCACAAATATGAAGTAAAATCTTAAGGAGACAAGATGCCAATGCCAAGGTCTCCTGGGTAGATTGTTACAGAAATGAGTTATGCCTCTTCTTTATATGTACACTCTATGCAGTCCCCTCCCCAATTTGTTCTACAGTTGGTATGTGACTTGCTTTCGTCATGGGACATTAACATACATGATATAAGTTGAACTTGAACACTACTTGTACTATGGGGCTTGTGCTGTTAGAATACTCCTCCCATGTGAAGTGCCTTATGCTAGCTTGTTAGACACAGGTAGTTTAGTCAACACCCAGTACCAACCTCCAGACATATGAGTGAGGTCATCTTAGACCATCCAGCCCTAGTTGAGCCTCCAGGTAGATGTGGCTGCATGAGTGACCCAGGGTAAGACCAGCAGAAGAACCATCCTGCTGAGCCCTGGCCAAACATCTGATCCATAGAATTGTACATATTTGCTGTTTTAAGCCACTAAATGTTGGGGTGGGTTATTATGCAGCAAAAGCTAATGTATAGAGCCCATATCTAAAGCATTTCATGGGGTAGCAATAACAATATGGAACATAGAAATTGTTGGAAAGCCTGCAACATTCTCACAGTTAGGTAGGAGAGTCATTTAGCTGAAAAAGTGGCATCAGAAGTGCTGGGTTGAGAAGAGAACATGTGCTGTTATTGCCTGATTTTTACCCACCTTTCTCTGTGACTTCTGAGTCAAGTAGATAGGGAAGTTGATCTTCACAATCACATTAGTAGAGCAGAGGGAAAAAAAGGAAAGAAGTCTATTTAGAACATTCACTGATAAGAAATGTGCTACAACAGCACAGTGATATCACCAGTCAGGTTTATAGCCACACAGTGTCTTCTGCTTCAGTCCCTCCTAGGCCATTACCATTACTCCCTCAGCATTACGGCTACAGATTGGAGAAGTGGAAGCACAGAATAGGGAAAGGACTCAACCAAAGACAAAGAACACCTCTCAGCACTCTGAAGCCAAGAGGCCTGCTTATCTCTGGTGACAGCAATACGGAGAATAAAACCATCATCCAGTCCAATGTATTTCTTTAAAAATGAGAAACAGAAGCTCACGGAAGATAACTTGCTCAAGGCCACACCGCTAAATATGATTAAGCTGAGATGTGAACCAAAGTCCATGGACTCTAATATTCTACAGAGACCTGGGACATAGGATATGTCTAAAAATCCTTCTGTCCTTGATTGATTTGAGAATATTGGCCAAGTGATCATCTAAGACAGCCTAGAAAGCCATAAGACTACAATATTTTTTCAAACAGTCATTGGGAAACTTGGTTGACTAATGGATATAAGAGGGGAAAATCCACCAAAATTTCATTATGACAAAGACTGTGAATTTACTTGTAGGCCCTCCCCTTCTACTTCTATCAAAGTGACAATTAATAGTGACCACAAGGAGCATATTTATACTACTATGGTCTGAAAGTTTGTTCTCCCCTGAAATTC
Organism: Trachypithecus francoisi; assembly: GCF_009764315.1. Classification (NCBI taxonomy): domain Eukaryota; kingdom Metazoa; phylum Chordata; class Mammalia; order Primates; family Cercopithecidae; genus Trachypithecus; species Trachypithecus francoisi. The sequence continues at coordinate 40,330,962 of NW_022681474.1, read as the reverse complement.
ATATGTTGAAATTCTAATCCCCAAAGTGATGGTATGTGGACATGAGGCTTTTGGGAGGTGATTAGGTCATAAGGGTAGATCCCTCTGATGGGATCAGTGCCCCTATAAGAAGCAACTTGAAAAAGCTTGCTTTCTCTCTCTCTGCTATGTGATGATACAGCGAGAAAGTATCTTCACCAAGAAACCAACCATGCTGGCATCCTGATCACAAACCTCCAGCCTCCAGACTGTGAGAAATAAATGTTTGTCGTTTAAGCCACCTCATGTATGGTATTGTGCTATAGCAGCAAGAGCTGACTGAGACAATATCTTAGAGAATAAAGAAAACATTAACTTATGGCTTGAAGTATAAACAGTAGCTAACAAATACTTCTGCAAATCACTCTTAAATGCTGGCATATGCATATGTGCTAAACCTTACATGTATATCTGATTTTATTTTATACTCTAGAGGAAAATGCCTCTATTTCTAATTTATTGTATGAATGTGAACAAGTGATTTAACTACTCCAGGTCTCAAATGTCCCATCCAATAAAACAAAGCCATTGGACCACTGAGTCTGAAGCAACACAGTAGAATGCAGACATTGGACTTTGGACACAACACAGTTGACACTGAATCATCCGGGACATAGCATCTTGTTAATGTCTGGCTGTGTGCCTACGCCTCACCTCTTTCCATGTCTAGATAAATGGAAAAGACACACCCTTCTCACAGGGCTTGGTAAGGATGAATAACAACACACACAAAGAACCCAGCACCATGCTTCATTCCTAGGAGTGCTCAATAAGGAACAGCTAATGATAATCACGCATTCATCCCGCAAATATTTATTGAGTTTGTACTTGGTGCCAGGCACTATTCTTTGTGTGAAGAACAGAGGAGTTAACAAAAACCAAGGAAACTCCCTGTCCTATTGAGCTGGCATTCTAGTGCCGGGTAATCCACTACACTAACACTGCAGGAGCTACGGGTCTCAGGTCGCAGCAAGGGTTCCCTGATTCCATCCCCACTACAGAATCCAGAGCAGTTAGTGCCTGGAAGTCTCACCCTAGGCTGGCTAGGTCCTTGCCTCCCTAGGGAAGGCCATACCCTATCATGGGTCCCCTAGGCTTCTCATCACCAGCCCAGCATGGTATCCACCAGTGAGGGCATAGCCAGGCCTGGGCTTCACATGTCTCTGCCACCTTAGCTCCTTTCCCTCACCAAAACTGTTCCCTCAGCCTGCCCCAGAGCCTTCCAGAAACCTCCGAGGAGACGAAGTTTGCTTAGTGGCATTACCCAGGAATTCCCACCAGAGGTCGCCCTCCCACACAAGCCCAAGCAAACAGACCGGGCTTCGCCGCCTCTGCGGCGGTGACATTATTTTCTTTCTCTATTTTTATCTATTAAAAAGATTTCTTCACAGCCATAACTTAGATCCCTACACTAAAATGGAGCAACAGGAAGATATAATGGTGCGTTTCATTTATGAATGACCTATAATAAATTACTCTGAAGTGTCCCGAGTGCCAGAAGACAGAACGCTTTGTCTGCCCACGAACTGTATTTCACATACTTTAATTTAGCCGACACATAAAACTCATTTGACATTTTGCAGGTATTTGTGCAGGGTGGGGTGGGGGGACGACTGTGGGGCTGGGTGGGGAGTGGGGGCAGCGGGCAGAGGAAAGGATATTCGGTTCTTGTTGAGGGTTAAGGTATGCAGTCTGGGTAACCCTGGCAACACGAGGTCGTCCCCCAGCTGATTGTTGTCCAAGATGAGTTCCTCCAGGCTCCTGAATGCGCTCAGTCCTTCCAGTGACCTGCAATGACAAAGGCAACAGGAAAAATGATCCTGCACTAAATCAGGGAGGCCATTATGAGCCGAAATAAATATTTTAACCTTCCCTTTCAGGACTGGGAATAGTTTGGGCTTGGTGCCTGTCAGCAAAGTGAATGACAAGAATTAGTAGCAGGAGTCGGGGCGGGGGCGGCGGGGGAGAAGGGGCTGCTGGCACCCACCGCATCCTTCACGCATTGCCAACATGAAGGATGAGGGTCACTTAGTGAGTAGCCAGGATCCAAAACAAAGGGCTTCAGATACGGCCTGCAGGATAAATTTGTCAATGTCTTGTGCCTTCAGGCACCCAGCCTCGGCTGACCCTAACCTCCATTCCCAAGATAAATAACTCTGTCACAGTTCACCTTCATTCCCTGGACACAAATTCAAGTTGTCATCCATCATTCCTGCCCAGAAATATCATACCCTCTTACAATAATAAATATAACTTCAAGTATCATTTCTTAGCGGTTCTCCTCTGTACAGTCGTGGGGGAAATGGCAGGGAAGGCTTCCTTTCTCTGTGTTCACATCCTTTGACTTTTTTTTTTTTTTCCTGTCTTTTTTCTTTACTAATCACTTAATTTGCTTCTGCCCAGCGTCCCAGTGGCTGCCCCAAAGGCAAGGCATCTGCGGAATTACATAATCACTCCGGTCTGAGAGGGCTTTTTCTTTTATTATTTCTTTTTATTTGTTTTTGCTGCGGGTGGGGAGACAGGGGTTGGCGGATTGCTGCTTCAAAGCTCCTGGCCTGAAGTTACTGTTTTAATTTATGGAAAGTGGATTTCTCGCTTAATTTTTGAAAGAAGTGTAGAGTGCAACCCTGTAGATGTTGAGGCAGTAAATAAAAAGGCAACTGAAAGAATTAAGTACCCGACTCCAGGAAAAAAAAAAAAAAAAAACCAGAAAGGGAAAAATAGCCTTGCTTATACATGTCGCTAAAAGTTAACTTAATTTTATGGGCTCTCATGAGTGTTGGGGATGGAGGTGACACGGAGTAGTTGTGCACAAGTGCTTGCCTGGGCGCACACAGACATTAATTAAAGCAAGCCGGCCGGCAGAGGGGCTTACACAGAGACACAGACTCCCAGCTCGTTCACCTGCCAGACCCGGGAGATGTGCTGAGCCTGCACAGGCTGACAGCTGAGCTACGATGTGGACCGGAGGGAGACTCGTACGGGATGCCTGGCTATTCTATAAAATGACGAATCAGGGAGATGTCGTCCACACTATTTATTCATTTGCTGATAACACTTCCATTAGAGCCCCGTGTGCTTGTGTGTGCAATGTCTGCACATCTGCTGTGAGTGTGAACTTCAGCACCAGAGCTTTCCCAAGGCATCCATAGCTCCCTTGTGGGATCTCTGCCAAGAGGACTCCAAAATAGGGAGTCAATACTTGCGAGGTGTAAAATGTGTTGTAAGTAATTAAATCTGTAGATTCCACTGGGCCCAGAGCTCTGCCTGCATATTCCATTGCTGCCAGACCTCGAGATGATCCCACCCAGGACTCGACTCCCAGAGCATGCCTGCTCCTCTAACCAACACTGCCAGTCCCACCAAGGGAGGACACATTTTGGAGTAGGGGTCCAGAGGTCATCGTGTTTCATTTCCTCCTCCTTTCTCTTTTGCCTCTTGGTTCCTAGAGGCAAAACACAACTTATGAGGATAAATGCTTGAAGGGCTGGATATCCCATTTATCCTGATGTGATGATTACACATTGCATGCCTGTATCAAAATACCTCATGTGACCCATAAACATCTCTACCTGCTACGTACCCACAAAAAATACAAATAAAAAAAATTGTAAAACCCACAAAGTACGCACATCTAGGCAGGAAGGTTTGGGACTTTGCCTCTGCTCCTCCATTTCCTGTTGTGTGAATTCGGGCCTGTCAATAGCCCATCTGAACTCTACTGTTCTGTGTTCCTTCCAGCTCATAGGATCTTGTAGAGAATAAGTGAAGGATGGCTAACTGGTTAGTAGCATACGCTGGTTTTTTTTTTTTTTTTTTCTTTTCCTTCCTCCTTTTATTCACTGTTTTGTTTCCTGACGCCCTGACCCTGGGGGTGTGTTTGGAATGCAGTGGACAGGCCCATGAACAAACCCACAGAGGAGGCGTGCAGGAAGTCAGGCTCGTGCAGGGGACTTTCGGGCTCTTCTGAAGTCCTTCCACTAGGGATTAGGGAGTGATGTGCCTGAGTCCTTCTCAGGACTGGGCCTGTTTGCCACTAGGGCAGGTGAGGCCACTTCCCCTTAGGGAGCCTTACAGGTGGCTAATAAGACCTTCGTGCACAAACATCAGTTGGGCTCTGCTCAAAGGCAGCATCCAAATACACTGTTCCTAAGTTATGTTATGCAAATATTAGACTCTTCTGATGAGAATCAGCAAATAGTTGGCAACTGGCAAGCAAAAGAAAGCTCCTTTCCAAAAGTGCTCCAGGGAGGCATAAAGCAAAACGACACAGCATGAAGATGGGGAGAGCCCAGGAGCACCAAGGAAGTGCCCACCTCCATCCAGACAGCCTTTCTTCCCTTGCAGGGTGGGCTATGGGGCAGAACCCCACACCAGAGTGAAACCTCCCAGAAGAGCTGGAAAGATCAGTCTCAAATCCCCTGTCACCTGTCTGGTTTTGAGACTCTTTTTGCCATGTGATGTTATTAGCTGCTCAGTAAAAAGAGAACCATATTACATGGGTGACTGCTAATGAATAAATCCCTGTTTTCATGTTATCAGTGTGGTGTGCTCCTGGGGATTTAATCAGCTAGATCCAGAGCTGAGGGCCGGGGCACAGAAGTCAGGGGGCAGAGAGCATAGTGAATGGAGGTACTGGGGAGGACAGGTTTTGGGGGTCCCAGCTGGCACATGGATGACAATACACATACACCTGGAAGGAGGTATCTTTACCCTTTATGTTGATTTTTTTTTTTTTTACTGTTGTTTTCTAGGGAGAAATAGGATAAAATATATGTGTGTAGATCTTTGAGTTCATTCCCCTACATGCCAGATGCCTGCAAATATGTGCTGTTAAACAAAATGACAATTTGTCTGCTATCATCTTGTGTATGGACAGCAAAATGCACCCCAAAACCAGTTCCCCGGTGGAGACGCCGACTGTCAGTCCAGCATCACTCACCAGCTTCCTGGAGTAGTGCGATGTCTGAGGTATGGACTGGGGGCTGATAGGAGAGAGCAAGGTTCCACCCAGGACCTAGGCATAGCCAGCTGGAGGGAGATCATCCAGGCCTGGATTGTTCTGGAGACCTAATCAGCACCCCTGGAACTCCCTGCAGGCTGCCTGCCTCCCCCTCCACCAGCAGCAATGCAGCCAGGATCTCACGCACAGGTACCATCCTCTTACCTCCTTCCTTCATTCCCAGGGCTCTGCCTGGACTCCCCCAGGAGCTGCAGCAGCTGCTGGGAGCATCCCAGTGCCTTTTCCAAAGTCACATCAAAATGACAAAACATCACAACGCATTGGGCTCCAGTGGATTCAAACGGAGAGAACTTTTAAGTTTCCACTGTAATTAACCCTATCCTCGTTAAGATAATTATGATCAAGCTTCCTGTCAGAGTTAATATCCCAACATCATCGCCTGTGGCTCACACTCTGCCCTCATTAGCTTATCAAAACAGCAGCACTGAACGGGTGTGCAGCCCTGCCCAGCCCAGGCCAGTGGCTGGCATGGGGGGACCTCAGGTGGGGGCCAGGGGCCCCACAGAAGGGCCGCCCCTTGAGCCCCAGTCCCTTCTGCTCCTGGGTGGGCACAAATCAGTGACCTTCATCCTTTCCCTGCAAATGAGCCACTCACCAGAATGGAGGGGAAGAGCTAGGACCTGGGCCCGGGTAGGGCTGGCAGGCTTGGGCAGGAGCCTCTAATTTGTAGCCATTCCTCCCTGCCCCTTGCCCAGCCAAAAACCAGCTGGGACATTGTACCATAAAAACCACCAGAGGATGCTTCCAGAACCCCTGGATCAATCCTTGGATCTAGGCTATGCTAAGAATTCAATCTCTCCTCCCTCAGTTCCAGCCTATACTGGGGGTGACAGGGTTGCGCCAACATGAGATGGGCAGTGAACAGGGGGAACAGCTGACCACAGACCCTAAAACAAAAGTGTCTGTCTCTTTGGGACTATATTTGGCCCCAAATCCAGGAGCAAAGGCTAGGATGTTCTCAAACCAATCAAGAAAGCAAGATCTCCACAAAGGTCTTTACCCACTTCCTTGACTCTAAATATCCCTGCCCATATTTTTAACTGAGAAAATGGGGTGGCCATGGAAGTTCTAGAGGGCCTAACCTGGGTCTGATGTCTACCACCCTGGCTAGGTCCCCAGACCTGAAAGGGCCGGCTGCTGCCTGTTCTGTATGGATCTCTCTGATGATTTCTGCCTGCCCAGGCCCCTCTAAGAGGGAATCTCCATGCAGCCTCCATACTTCCAGAAAGCTGTTAAGTGTACAGTGAGGGCTCAGTACTGCCTCATTCACTGAGCACTGTTCAGCCACAACCTGGGAGTGTCTGAGAAAAAAAACAGCCAATAAACCCAAGCATGGGACAGAGAGCAGGACCAGCGCACTGGCCAGTGGCTAGGAGGGCAGCCTCTCGACTCGTATTCTTTCAGAGGCCAGAATGCCTCCTCATGGTTTCCCTGGGGCCACGTGGCTGAGATCAGGAAAGAGTAACATTCAGCAAGTCTGCACGGGTATACCAGTTCTCAATATTAAAATATTTAAATACCTCCTTCAGTAGGTAAATAATTGCAGCTCTGAGTGCCCTTCCTGTTATCCTGGCCACTCCTTGGCACCCCCAGACCTCTTCATAATCCAGAAACTAGGAAGCCAATGCCCACCACAGCCCAGGGGTACCATAGACCCTGCTCCAGCCAGCATCCATTCTAATTGGACAGTACAGTTGTTAAATTGTTTCAACATCACCCTTGAGAGCCTAAATAGTAACTTGTTCCTCTCCTGTACTCCCCCCACCACTCCAACTGCAGTGCCTGGCACACAGCAGCTCCTTGGGAAATGTCTGCAGATCAACTTCCCACAAAGGCATGGCAAAAGCCACAAGGACAGGACAAGTGACCAAAAGTCACCTGGTGGAAAATGAAGGGAGAAAACAGAATTGGTGAGGTATGATGTGACCACTCATATCCCACTAAATGGTCCAGTGGCAGCACAGACATTTTTATTTTTTTGAGACAGAGTCTCGCTCCGTCACCAGGCTGGAGTGCAATGGTGCAATCTTGCTCACTGCAACCTCCACCTCCTGGGTTCAAGTGATTCTCCTGCCTCAGCCTCCTGAGTAGCCGGCATTACAGGCATGCGTCACCAAGCCCGGCTAATTTTTGTAATTTTAGTAGAGATGGGGTTTCACCATGTTGGCCAGGATGGTCTCAATCTCTTGACCTCGTAATCTGCCCGCCTCGGCCTCCCAAAGTGCTGGGATTACAGGCGTGCGCCACCGCACCCAGCCAGCACAGGCATTTTTATACCTATACATTTTTATAATTCATTTACCTAGTCCTGTAAGAGACATTCTTTTTTCCATAAAACTCTTTTTATATGCTTAAATGTATGGATAAAGACATAGATATGTAACTCTATATATTACTATATATATTATACATGTTATATATTAGTATATATAGTATGTATAGTTGGCTGTGTATATTTTTTGGCCATTCAAGTCACATAGCCATATATGTATACACACACTCACACACACACACACAAATAATTACATAAATCAACTAATCCACACTGTAAGTGTATCAAGATGAATAGAAATGTCTTTAAGAAATAGAAGAAGGCCGGGCGCGGTGGCTCAAGCCTGTAATCCCAGCACTTTGGGAGGCCGAGACGGGCGGATCACGAGGTCAGGAGATCGAGACCATCCTGGCTAACACGGTGAAACCCCGTCTCTACTAAAAATACAAAAACTAGCTGGGCAAAGTGGCGGGCGCCTGTAGTCCCAGCTACTCGGGAGGCTGAGGCGAGAGAATGGCGTAAACCCAGGAGGCGGAGCTTGCAGTGAGCTGAGATCCGGCCACTGCACTCCAGCCTGGGCGACAGAGCGAGACTCCGTCTCAAAAAAAAAAAAAAAAAAGAAATAGAAGAACATGAAAAAGGTTCTGGCTATGTGAAACAGAGTGCACACTGACATCACAAGGGATTGCATCCAGCCTGGGCAACAGGTGTCTTACTAAAGACACCATTTCTAAAACATAAAAAATAGCCTGGCATGATGGTGTGAGCCTGTAGTCCCAACTATTCAGTAGGCTGAGGCAAGAGAATCGCTTGAGCCCAGGAGGTCCAGGCTACAGTGAGCTATGGTCATGTCACTGCACTCCAGCCTGGGTAACAGAGCGAGACTTCATTGCTAAATAATAACAATAAAAAAAGAGGCAGAGGGTTACATGACTTTGGGGTCAAAGTCAACCCCAAAGCTCTACTGAGACCCCAACATGATGAATAATCCCTGAACTGCAGAGAGTAAAATTCAACACTCGTCTGAGAGACCTGAATCCAAGACCAGTCAAAAAGCTTAAGTATTAACAGTTAACTAGGTCTGAACCCCCTGCACCATATCTAATAATACTAAGCAAACTTTCAAATATGATGCCTAAAGAATGAGTAATGAATAATTAGTAATGGAGAATAAGGAGCTAGAAGCTCTTGGAATTAATGTTACTTGAAAAAGGAGGTAAGAAGGTAGATTCTCCTATTTTGGACACATGAGGTTATATGACTACCTATATGAAATTCTGGTCAGATGATAACTCTCAGGAACCAGTATTTGCTTGCTGTAGGACAACATGAATAATGTATCTGATCATGTTATCCTTTTTACTTTTGCTACCAAGAAGCTCAGGGGTAAACTGTGACCCAGTTGTAAAAAGGTAATCCTTCATGATAACCATACCTGTTTTCTAACTTCATTTGTAAAGGCTTATACTTTTTTCACAGCTTTGGTATTTCATTTATCTATATATTGCTTTTTTATTTTATTGATTCTAATAAGCTAGCCTAAACCCTTTGTAGAATGAGGCAGGATATATATATATCAATAAAATAGAATATAGATTCTCAAACAGGCAGATTCTGCACATTAAGGAAAAGTTTTGCGAGACCAGTTGTTAATGGAGATACTCATGTAGGAATAAAGAAGATATATATTGTATTCAGAGTTCAAAATGGCTGGCCAGGCATGGTGGTTCATGCCTGTAATCCCAGCACTTTGGGAGGCCGAGGAGGGTGGATCACGAGGTCAAGAGATCCAGACCATCCTGGCCAACATGGTGAAACCTCGTCTCTACTAAAAATACAAAAATTAGCTGTGCGTGGTGGTGTGTGTCTGTAGTCCCAGCTATTCTGGAGGCTGAGGCAGGAGAATCACTTGAACCTAGGAGGCGGAGGTGACAGTGAGCTGAGATCGTGCCACTGTACTCCAGCCTGGCAAAAGAGCGAGACTCTGTCTCAAAAAAAAAAAAAAAAAAGGCTTTGAATAAGCTTCTCATAATATCTTTGTGACAGGAAGGCAAAAAGTAGGCTGGAAAATGACAATCTTAGGTAGAGTCATAACTGCTTCAAAAATGTACCTGAAGAATACTGATTAATGGCTCAAATTGCTCTATGGGTAGATTCTAGGGATTTTGACCCTGTTTTTTTGTTTTTTATTGTTTTTGTTTTTTTGCCAGTGACTTGGTTAAGGAGATGTTTATCACATTTATGGGGCACAGGACCCTAAAGAGATATTAAGAAAGATACAGTAGGACCCAAAATGATTCTGTTGGAATCAATCATTGTTTCAGTTCAATAAGATGAAATTTCACAATGTCTAATGTAAACTAAATAATAAAGTTCAACTTTCCAAAAATATTTACTGAAAAAAATTAAAAGGGAAATGAAAATTGGGAAAATATTTTCAACCCCTCTAACAGTCTAAGATTTAACACCCTCAACATGGAAAGAGCTTTTATAAATCATTAAGGAAAACATGAAGCTCTAATAGAAAAATGATCAAAAACCTTGGATGGAAAATTCACAAGGAAATTTGTCAATAATAAAAATATGGGAGAAATTTTCAGCTTTATTAGGAATCTAGAATATTCAAATAAAAATAGTTACATCCTTTTCTTAGGTTTTAACATAGTTTTGTCAAGCTTTTACTTCAAACAAATGCAAGACTAATGAGACAGTGAAATTGCTGGATGGCAATTTATATTAAATGTCTTAAAAATAATTACCTTTTCATCCACCAATTCCAATTCCAATACATTATTCAGTAAATATCAAAGATATATATAAGTTTATGTACAAGTATGTTCACTACAGCATTATTTACAATAACTACAAACCAGCCTAAATGCCCAAGGATTGAAGAATGATTAAATACAGCTCAATAGATCTGTATCATAGAATACTATGCAGGAATTAAAAATAATATTGTAGGCAGGTATCTAATGAGCCAGTACAATTTTCATGCTATACATTTAAGTACCGCAAATTAAGTCACAATGTAATATGGTACACACACTAAGATCTCATGCATGAAAATTAAAAGTCATCCATATGGTCCTCACAATTTTCCACACAAATTTTAATTTGTGCCAAGCTTTTCTGGGCATTTTCTTCCATGTTAATGGTTAAGAATCATCAAAGTCATCTTTCTTAGTGGTTCTAGTTTATAAACTGCTGTTAATATACAATCTTGTACATAGAGATGTTATAACAATTCTGTACACACATACACAAACACACTTAAATGTATATATATGTTTGTGTGTGTGTGTGTTTGTGTTACCTATCTATATCTCCCAGATACATACCATTAACCCTCAGGCAATGAGTTTATCAGTCATTTTTCAAATAGTTTTCTCTAGCTACTACATTTTCTATCATGAATATGCATTTTATAATCAGGAAAAACCACAGTTAATATTTCTTTTAAATAAAACAAGACAATTCCACATGCATAACATGTAGAAGCTTTAGAGAAAGAGCAGTGTCTGGGAAGAGGACTTAGTATGAATCGCCAGCGACCACCACAGAAGCAAATCTGATCCCAATCCACTCTACTGCTTTCCTAGTCCCTAAGTGCCTGTGCCTGGAGCTTTGTTTGAAATCTGGGTGCCAGATTCAAAGGGGGATTTGCATTCAGAAACACCACCCAAGGAGAACCACCAAGAGGTGAAGGGTGTAAGAAACAGTGATTGAGACAGTTAAGGTTGTTTAACCAGGATCAGAGAAATCTTAGTCATTTCAAAGTCCTAAGTCTACAGGGTTCCAGAATGCAGAATTAAAAACAAATAGAAAATTATATAAGCTGGGAAGAAATATCTTGAATCAATTTTTTGAAACTTGTCAAAATGGAGAAGCTGTTCACTAAAGGATGAGCTGCCCTGAGAGCCACTATACTTACTTGGACAGAGGCTAAAGTCATGGAGAATGTTTAGAGGGAATTTCTGCATAGAGATCAGATTCGATGACCTCTAATATTCTATGCAGATACTGTGGTTATCTGACTGGAGCTCCTTCCTTTGTAACCACAGTTTATAAGGGCTGTTAAGTCAGTTCTGCTCTGCCAAAGGGTCCCTTATGAGTCAGTCTGGTAGGAAGAGGGTAGCAGAGTTTCAGCACACTAAACTCTGTGCCTCATTCTTTTAGCTGGGACTGTGCAAGGCTTCTTTAATATTTTCCTAACTATGGGAAGGGTGTAACATGTGTCCATAATAAAAAGGCACATGTTAGCACCCTGACCTCTTACAGAATGTAACCTACATATTAGAACTACAGCCCTATCCGTGGAAAATATGCCCTATTATAGTCTTCTTATAGACTCACAGACTTTGAATCCTAGAGGAATTTTAGGCTCTTCCACTCTCCCCCCACTTCACAGAAGATGACTAATGTCCTGAGAGGTAAAGTGGCCTACCTGAAAACACACATGAGTCACCAAGCCACATTTAGAACCTGTGTACATAAAGTGCAGTGCTTCCCAACTATGTTAAACTACCTCTACGTACCTTCTCACTGTGGTCCAGAAATGGAATTTCACCATCGCAACATCCTTTACCCAAACATTATATGTAGCTTTGTAACCCATTCATTGTATGTCCTCAATTATAAATACAATGATGAACCTAAATGGTTTTCGAGTTAGTTTTCCTTTCACTCTGTACTCCATGGATCTTCCTAGAACAATCTCCCAAAGAGCTAGTTCTAAAATTTTTTTTCCTTTGAAGTATGCATTAGGTGGAACTGGGTTGAGATTTACCCACTAATGATCCCTTTGGGGTGCACCTCTATAGCTTATTAATTCATTCATTTATAAAAATGTATTGAGTGCCAACTCCATGCTTAGTACCTTGCTAGTCTCTGGAGCTACAAAGATGACTGTGCAATAGTCCCCTACTATTAAGTAGTAGGTATAGATGGGGAAGCAGTTACCAGATAATGCAGGGTAATAGATTGGGATGAGTAGTGCTACTCTGAGAAAGGGCTGGGGCTGGTGAAGGAGATGGGCTTGAGCTAAGTCTCAATGCAAATGAATTCTAATCTTTCGAGCATCTGCTGATACTTTATTCCCCATTTGGTGGTGAGGGAACATAAGGAAAAGAGATAACTTGATCCTGGCACTCAAGTAAGCTACAGTCCAGAAAGCTGATTTGCTACTAAAAAGCGTGGGGTGTGGTATTCACTTCCAGCATGACAGGAATTCAGTGAGCACGAGCATCTGGTGATACAAATGATGCACAAGTCATGGAATCTGCTCCCAATGCTCTTACCATCTATGAAGGAGAGAGAGACGCTGGGCTTGGAATAAGGGGACACCATACAGGACAGTGCATCAGTAAGTGGCATGGATACGAAGGGCTCTGGAAGTTGAGAGGAAAGCAATGAGGGCTGTAGTAAGCCCTTTCTGTTTTTGGCCCATCCGTCCTATGCTTGTACTGAAGGTATTATAGCAAGTCCCTAAGGACAGAGACAAGGACCAGGTATCTCTCCATGTACATACTAGATGAAGGGCAGCCTCCATACCTTGCTCCCATCATTCTCCCTCCTCAAAGCAAATCTTTCCTGTCTTTTTCCCACCCTGGTGACAGGGTTTGGCCTGGGCTTTGACTGTGTCTCTGAAATTATTTTGATTCACGGCTTGAGAATTTACAAAACCACACATGCACTCATGGAGCCTATGGCCTTGGGATCTTGTTTGTTTTTAAGAGTCTAAAGAGTGAGTTTGTTTGGCGGGTTCTATAAATGGGGGTTTTCTTTGCTAGGGAGATGTGAGAGAGTGGACACAGTGTACCGCAGCCACGGTATGTGTGCACCTCACCATGGGGCGGAATGCAGAGCCTGGTGGGGGAGGCGCCCACAGCCATTGGGCAAACATATGTTGGGCCAAGAACACTGCTCCTCAACCTCATGAACTGTTTGCTTGAAAGATAACAGTGTCTCTTCTACACAAGCCTTTCACCACCCTCCATAAAGGGAATTTTTAATTCAACAGATGGTGTCTACTCATTGCAAGCCAACCAGAAAAGGAGACATTTACACGGCTGGGTCTCAAGGCTCCAGGGACCCCAACGGCCCCTAATCAAATACTTGCCCAAAGACCAGCTCCCCATGGGCAGGGCCCCCCTGGAATGGACTCAGGCCAGGAAAGCCAGTAAAAACGTGCCAACTGTTGATTCTGTGAGGTCCCAATTGGCTGAAAAAGGTGAAAACATGTTTTCTGTCCCAGACTACAAGATAGCTTTATATCTCCAGCAGGAAAGAAGGCCCCAGGAGATATGGTGACCTCCAAAAGTGGCGTGCTTCTGGAACCATTTTCTTTCTTCCAAAATAGCTCTAGCCCTATGGTTCACAAAACCTCTCAAAGAATAATTTGGTGAGCTTTGCTTTCCAGATCCTCTCATGGCACGTCCTGAGCCCTGTGTACTTGCACCTAACAATGCTAGGGACAGAGAAGAGATCAACTGTTTCCAGTTGTGCAGCATGGAGAAAAAGAGTTTTTCCCAGCACTGAACCAAGGCTATTTCCTCTGTGTCTGCCTCTCTGGTTATCTGACTGCTGCTCATGGCAGCAGGAAGCCAGTACAGTGTTTTCACAGGGAACGTGTTGTTCGAATGAGGAATATCTTGTCAACTCAGTGAGGCCAAACACAAATGAGGTCGGTGAACACACAGCATAAGACCACTCCATTTAGAGGCATCAGCTCTGTTTTCAAGTCCTGCTTTTGTGGTCTAAGACTTTGGAAAAAATAACACTTGCAAAATGTAACTTTCTAATCTTTCAAAGTGGCAGAAAATCCCTGACCTGTCCAATTTGCAGATATCAGAACGGGGATCAGCCGAGATATAGTACATGAAGACAAACCTAGATCAATTGCTGTTTAGCTGAAAGATTGTTTTTGAAAAATAAATGTGGATATTTTCTTTTCAAAGGAAGAAATTAGTTGCCTCAGAAAAGGATGCAGGTCAGTGGCTAAACCTCCAAAAGAAATGCTGATATGTTTCAGAATCATCTGAATGCATGGGGAGATGGCAGCTCGGGAGAGCCTCTGTCTTAGGAACAACCAGGGAACCTGATCTGGGTCCTGCCTTGATTCGCATCTTGCTGCAGTATTTCAGCCAAACCCTCACCCCCGTGGGCCTCACTGTACTTTTTTGTAAACTAAGGAGGCTAGGCTAGATTATTTTGGAGGTCTCTTCATTTTTAAACATCCCATGCACTAAAGTGGGTTGCAAGATGAAAACTCAAAGTTTTATCATTGCCTTAATTGTTCCACCATTCAGTAAAAAGTTCAGCATGAGACTGGCAGACTATCCCTAACCCTCAGATGGCCAAAAAGATGGGGGTCAGAGAGCAGGGCATGTTTCAAGCCTCAAGTATGAAATCTGATTAATAAAAATGATCTGGGGAAGGGGAAAGTTAGGGGAGAAAAGAACTCCCACCTGCTTTTCTTCATCTTTCATAGCAACCCAAACTAGGAAGTGAGAGGCAAAACGTCACACGCTTAGAGGGCAAAAGATAAATGTTTGATGAATTGACCATCGGTTGTGAAGTGATGGGCTTTGTATGTGCATAATGGCTGAGCTGCTTTTCCAAGCCGATCGCCTGCCAAGATAAGAAGCCATAATGGATGGACCTTGAGATGCTCTGGACAGAGGCAGCTTCAATTTGACTGGTTTTAATAAAATTAATTCTTAAAAAAAAAAAAAAAAGAAGATGGCAGAAGGAAGAAGATAGTAATTTGAAGAGATCAGAAAGGCTGAGAATCATATATACAGAGAGTAGACATTAACCATTGGTTTTTCCATTCATCGCTCTAGTCAAGAAAGCATAAGAAGAAAGTTTGATCTTACTACCTCTATATGTCGTCAAAAAGTTTATAGGTGCCCAGCATTGTCCATTGTCCAGACAGAGATGCTTGTGACACAGAAATTAAACAGCCTTATTAAATAGAAAGGTACCCTAACAACCACAGACTGGATCCTTCATTCATTTATTTATTCCTCTTACAGCAAATATTTATTGAGCATTCCCCAGCCAGGCCCAGGATGAATAAAATAGGTTTTCTCCCATCCCACGTGGAGCTGGTGGAGCAATGAGGCCTGGTGGGGAAGGCTTTCCTTGCAAAGTAAGGAAGATTATTCTGGTCTAAGGACTCCTACCATGCTAGGTGCTCTCTGCCAGGCAGCCAGATCTGCACACCCCTGCACTCTGGGCCCTGAGGCTAATTGCCCATTTCTCCCTGATTTGGTGGTATTTACTCCCTGATACGGTGCCTTGGCCCTATATTTGTGTTTGCCTTCACATAGTTGACAAGATCAAGATAGTCTCCATTAGAACAACATGATGCTTGTGAAAACATCATAAGGCCAAGAGCAGCAATCAGACAACTAGAGAGGCAGATGGAAGAAAAGAGATGTAGTTGCGCCCTAGGAAAAATTCTAGCTGTGCCCGTGAGTCAGTCACTGGTGGACCTTTGTTTCTTCCATATACAAAATGCAGGGTTAGAACAGGTGACTGGCTCCATCTTTTGACTAACTTTTATTTGAGGCCTTCTATGACTCAGATACTCTGTCAGGCACTAGGAGTACAATCCTGTCCTCCAAAAGCCCCAAATCTCATGAAACAAGGGCACAAACAGATGACCATTAATTCAATGAGGTTTCAGTGCTTCTTGTGCTGCCAAGTGACCTCAAAAGGTCTCTAAGATCTCTTCTAATATCCAAATATCTTAAGATTAGTATCCTCATCTCCACTTTTCTTTGACTTTTAAGATAACGTCTAGAATTACAAAGAAGTTTGGTTATTCATGCACTGAAATGGTCACCTTCCAGAATATCATGCATTTTTTCCAGCGTCAGGAGGACACTTTTCCTTTCTGCTTAGGAAAAAGCCTATGCAAAGTGCAACGTTGAAAAAATGTCTTCCCCCTGCTCCCACCTCTGCAGGTATACATTTTTCCATAACTGCAAAAGGAAAGTCACTCATTACTAAACAGCTCAGCAAGGCTCACACTATTGGAGAATATAAAGTTTTATGAGCAGGTCTCTCCTTCTCTCTCTGGGTGTAAGTGAGAAAGTGAGTGAGAGAAAAAGCCGGAGAGGCCTGGCTCAGGAGTCCAGGGTGAATTATAGACTGCCGCTCAAGATTCACAGCTCTTCGTGGTAGGAGGTTAATATTCTCACATGTCATTAGGTCTGCTGGCTCTCCTGATGGTTCACTGAAGCAGGCAGCAAATTATTTCCTCATGCTGCAGAGGACAGCAGACTTCAAAGCAAGGAAACTCAGGTCAGGACAGGCCTCTTGGTGGATTAATGAGTTAGGATCACCATGGGTTGTCTGTAGGTAAGAATGGGCCTGAAGCTTTTGACAAAGCTAACTTTTTGATCAGTCTTGACCTGGCTTTCAAGCCAGACCTCCAGATTTTATTCCTATCACCTTCTAAGGATCTGCCAAGACCTGCAGGAAGATTGAGTAGTGTGTCTGGTCATTTTATCTTCACTTGAAATGCCCCCACCTGCTCACTACTGACGTACATCACAACTACAGGTCAAGGTAGAGCTTAAACCCCATTTCTTACAGGAGACTTCTCTGTCTGTCCCAAACCAACTGACCATGCCTGGACTGAATACTCAAAGGACTTCTATTTGCACACTTTCTCTACCACTGGTCCATGAATTTGGTCTATTGTCCAACTGTCCCAGATATCTTACTCTTGTCTCCTTGACAATTAAATAAGCTCTGTGACCATGGGCACAATGGGTTATATCTCTTTGCATCCTCCTAGCAGGCCCAAATCCCAATCCTGCCTCTTTTCCAGAAGAAAAGTCCAAGAAGACAGCCAGAAATGTTTCTAATACAGGCTCATCAAAAAATGTATGTGAAGGCAGCTCTAAAAATCTCACTTCTAAAGATAACACTAACTGAGGGCAAGTTGAAGGAAGAGTGATGAAAAGTGTAAGACACTCATAGGAAGGCATGGAAAAAGGCAAGGTTGACATTCCTCAGGCGCAGAATTGCTCAGTAAGCACATTCAGTGCAAATGTCCACCATAGTCGATATTCTGTTCTTTTCAGTTCCAGGTTTTCTGAACAGCAGTGGGGCTCTCACTGGGGTCTTCAGCACCATCTGGGAGGTTGCCACAGTGAGGGGATTGAGAGCTGCCAGGGAAACCTGGAGGAGACTCTGCTCACAGGCCCTTTCCAGGCCCCACACACAGGGCCCCCTGAGTGGGCAGCTTGGGCAGGAGTCAGTGGCTGTGGATGCCCAAATGTCCTCACCTTAGAGTGAGGGGCCTGCACTGGGGTTGAAGGAATAAAAAGAACTAACATCAGGCAGCCACCCATTTCCAACCTGGAGGTTCAAATGGAAGCTTGGGAAAGTGCTTGGCAAACCAGAAAGCACTCAAGAAATGTAAGTGAAGGTGCTTCCTGTTCCAGGCCTGTCTTCTTCCTCTGCCAGACTTAGAAACGTTCTTTTTTGTTTTCCGCTCTTCCCTCCCTATCATTTTCCATAGACCCACTCTCTTTCTTCTAAAATACCTTTACCTGCTCTTATGTAACATGTTTTCCTTAACATGCATAAGGAAACCAAATAAAAACCACATGTACATATCCATGTACCAAGTATCCACACACATATAGTACAGACAGCTGAGAGAGGCAGGGCAGGCGACCCCCATCCGGTCCAGCCTGGGTCAGACCCCACCTCAGGCAAAGTTACTGAGCAGCCCTTCCTCAGCTCACCTTGTGTTTGATGCAGCATCCAGGAAAGCACTACCCAGGGGTCAGCTGGCTGAACTTACTACATGAACAGAGCCCTCCCCTATCTGGGCTCAGATTCCTCCAGAGTGGAATCAAGGGGAGTGACCACATGAGACTGTGTAAAAGGGTGGCTCCTGGACCACCTGCACCAGAATCTCCTGAGACTTATAAAAAATTTAGGAGCCCATGCCCAGGCCTGACTTACATATCAGGTTCTTTGTGTGTGGATATCCGTGAGCTAATTCCCCAACTCATATCTATGTCTACTGCAGTATAAGAACCACAGGGGTCCTCAACTCAAATACGTCTTCAGGGTCCAGTCAGGTGATACACTGGATTTCAATGAATCCAAGGCGCACCAATTATAGACACAACATTATTTTATGTACTAGGAAAAAAAAAACACTGTCAATAAAGAATGACCCAAAGTTTTCCTATTATATTCTGCTTGTTACTTTGCCAGAAAATATGACTCAAGGTCATTATTTCAATAATAAATATATTCTTTATAATGTCAAGTTTATGCTCTTTCTGTTAACACAATAGTTTTGTCTTTCAATGCCAAATCACGATGAGTTCGTAAATGACATGTGAAGTACCAAAAATCTGCATAAGTCAACTGCAGCAAAAATAATAAGAACCACCATGACCCAATTCAAGTGTGCCCTGATAACAGCAGCTCCATCACAGCCGCCTCCTGGTCAGTGACAATCTCAAGAAGCCATCAATTTTAAGATGGATTCAGGTATGCTAACATGGGAAAGAAATGTACATCTCAGAAATGCTGAAATACGACGAATGCACATAAGACAATAAGCAGTGCCGAGGGCTGAAGGAATCAGAGAGCACACACTCTACTGCGTGACAGCCATATGAGCATCTGTGCTGTCCACAAACACCACAGTGAGCTGTACCTGGCCCAAGGGTAAGATGATCATAAAATTTGCTGTCTAAATTGGGATACTTCCTAGAGTAAAGGGGACACTTACTGATTATGCCAGGAAAATGGCATAAACTCAAACTGTCCTGGGCAAACTGTGATGAAAGTTACCCTACCTATTTGCCAGCAAACAGTAACCCCTTGGTAACATGATCACCACAGCTGATCAATCTGAACATTTAGAATCTGTAACATTATGCATTGATGGAAGCTTCTTTTCACTTTATGTCTTAAAAATCTCCAGGGCCAGGCACGTTGGCTTACTCACACCTGTAATCCCAGCACTTTGGGAGGCCAAGATAGGTGGATCACGAGGTCAAGAGATCGAGACCAACCTGGCCAACATGGTGAAACCCCGTCTCTACTAAAAATACAAAAATTAGCTGGGCATGGTGGCGCGCACCTGTAGTCCCAGGTACTCGGGAGGCTGAGGCAGGAGAATCGCTTGAACCTGGGAGGCGGGGGTTGCAGTGAGCCAAGATTAAACCACTGCACTCCAACCTGGTGACAGAGTGAGACTCCATCTCAAAAACAAACAAAGAAAACCAAAACAAAAAACGAAAAACAAAAAAAACAAACCTCCAGAAGCCTGACATCTTTATGCCTTGTAGAGTTCCCTTAAGTGTCCTCAACTACCTTGCAATTACCCAAACTACCACTTCCTAATACAACATGTCTGTGCATTTTCCCAAGACCACTGCAAAATCCCCTAGAGATCCCTACAGTCATTTGAAGGGATTAGATCAGTGGTTCTCAAGTGGGGGCTATGTTGTCCCCCAAGGGACATTTGGCAACACCTGAAGACATTTTTTATTGTCATGACTGGGTGGTGCTACTAGCATTTAGTGAACAGAGGCCAGGGATGACGCTAAACATCCTACAATATGCAGGACAGGCCCTGACTACAAACATTATCAGTCCCAAAGTGTCACTGGTGTCACGGTTAAGAAACCCTGGATTAGATCGAGATTAAGACTTTTGCTCTGTCTACTGTTAGGCAAACCGCTCTGCTTCCTTTGAGTTCTGACAACTGTCCTGGAAAGCTGTCTTCCACAGCTGCCAAGGGTTACAGCGAAATCTGGGAAGGAGCCTCCACAGTGATGGAAGAGATGGCACAGATGTCAGTCTCCACGAGGAAACTAATAGAACTTTCTCAGTTTCATGGGAGCAGACAAGATTGACAGACTGCATGACTTTGCCCTTCTCCAACGTCACTAGAAAAGAAAGTGACAGCAAACATATCAGGCAAGTTGAAGCTGCAGCTCTCATTAGTGCTCGGGGACCCTGAACTTTCACAGATGTGTTTGCACATCTGCCCTGGAACCCACAGCAGCCCAGGAAAATACCCCATGCCGAATGGGCTTGTTCCAGGCTTAAGAAAAGTCCCCTCGGACATTTCAGATCTGCCCCAACACAGCTGCCTGAGTGTAGGAAGGCACTTTCATCACTGTTGATGGGCTACTTTCTCCATGGGAAGTAGCAAGTGGGCTGGAAGTACTACAGGAAGACACCTCCCCACATAGACACCTTTAGAGAATGGAGACTCCTGAAGGTAATGAGAGACCTTGGACAGAAAACAAGGGGACTGATTCAGGACCAAGGACAGAACATGAAGTGTAGAGGTCTCAAATCCAGGCCAGAAACATCTCCTGTGAAATTAGTTTCCTTGGGCTACTGTTGCAAAGTGGGTGGCTTAGAACAAGATATATTTGTCTCACATTCCTAGAGTGGAGAAAGCTGAAATCAAGGTATCAGTAGGGTCACGCTGCCTCTGAAGGCACTAGGGGAGGGTCTGTTCCAGACTTCTCTCCTAGCTTCTGGTGGCGTGCAGCCTACCTCCAGCCTTTGCGTGGCATCTGCCCCAGCCTAACTCCAGCCTTCGTGTGGCTTCCACCCCAGCCTAACTCTGGCCTTTGCACGGCATCTGCTCCAGCCTAACTGTGGATTTACGGGGCGTTCACCCAACACGTGTGCATCTCTTCACATGGCATTCTTTTTACAAGGACACCAGTTGCATTGAAATAGGGGCCTACCCTGCTCCAATATGAGCTCTTCTTAACTGGTGATATCCACAACAATCCTATTTCCATGTAAGGTCACCTTCTGAGGTACTGGGGTTTAGGGTTTCAAAGTATGAATTTGGGAGAGGATCACAATTCAGCCCATAGACAATTTCTAAGTTACTACTATTCTTATAAGAAATGCCAAAGTTCTCATCCAGGCCTAAGGAAGTACTTTCATGAGGAGGCAACATCCCAAGCAGCTATGTGAGCCAGGTATTACGAACTGCGAACCCTAAGCACTGATGCGGCTGTCAAATCCAACCTCCTTAAATCCATTTATTTTTATTCTCTTTTCCTAAGACCTGGCTTCTGATTCCTAGTGCAAGATGACCATCATTCAGACTATAAAAGTACAGCACACTATTTATCTAAAGTTCACACTTGAATCCATCTTCATTCTCTGAAACACAGTCACGAACCTAGAGGTAAGTGAATAATGCCTGGCATGAAGTCAGTGTTCAATAAAGGTGTGTTCCTTTTTCCTACAGCTCTCAGTCCCAATGATGATGTCACAAAATCAGGATGTTACAGAAGGTCATAAGCATTGAGTCAGAAAACTCGGTTAAAGCAGTATTTCAAGATCCTAGTCCCGATTCTTGGCCAACACAGAGAAAAAGGAGATAAGCAATGGTTATTATGTTGACACTAAAGGAAAACAGATTAAAAACTAACACAAAACCACCTACCAAAATAAATAAACCAAAGCTAAAAAAAAAAAAAAAAAAAAAAAAAAAAAAAAAAAAATCAGAGTATTTGGGCCACCTGGTGTACGGGCAATGAGTAATATACCTTTTTGAGACTGTTTTACCTTTTTAAAGCTATTTTCTCAATAGCCTTAAAAGAATAACCATCATGAGTCAGAAATCAACATCATCAAAGGAAAAAAGTCAACACATATTTAAATAGAACTTCCATTGCAGTTGCTTTTATCTGAAGTATTAGACAACTGCTGCACTTAAATTGTTTATAATTCTTATGGAGAGACAAGATGTCGACATGTAGAAATTAAACAATACAAGATTCAAAGAGTAACTCAAGATAACAATAGAACTGTCACAAAGCAATATATGATTATATGCCACATAAACAATATAGAAAATAAGTGCTACAAGAACTCAGAGGGAGTGATTACTTTAGGCTGGAAGTCCAAGAATGACAATTTCAAAGAAGTAGATTCTGAGATGAGACTTGAAAATCATAAAAGTATATTTTGTATAATCTCCTTAAGAAAACAGAGGAGTTGGTAATGGAAGTTCCAGAAAGATTTTATTCTAAAGTAGCTAATATTATTTAATGATTAAAGACAGTCAATGAAGCTTTAGAAGGAGCCTAAGTTGTTGAACAAAGAGGTTCAATGGCTTGAGCTCAGATCCTTCAGTCAAAGTGGCATCATGTTAAGTGGATACCTCATTATTAAGTGATACCAGCACAGTGGCATGTTCAGATTGATAGCTGATGGTATGGCAGGCTTCTTCTAAGATGACTCCCAGTGATCCCCTGCTTCTGGTAGTCACAGCCCTGTAACCCCTTCCACTTGAGTGTGAGCTGGACCTCTTGACTTGCTTCTAATGAACAGAATCCTGCAGAAGTGATGGATATCACTGCTAAGATAAGATTACAAAAAGACTGACTCCTGTCTTTCTGGATCTCTCCTTCTCTCTCCTTTGTTCATTGCCAAGTCATGAGCTGTCCTATGGAGAGTTCCATGTGGCAAGGAGCTGAGGTAGGTCTCCAACCAACACCCAGCAAGAAAGTGAGACCTCAGTCCAGCACCCATGAGGAACCGAATCCCACCCGCAATCATGTGAATGAGCTTGGAAAGGGACCCTCCCTGGGAAGGCTTGACAGGACTGCAGCCCTGTTCCATGCCTTAACCACAGGCTTGTGAGAGACCTTGGGTTCAGCTGCATCCAAACTCTTGGCCCACAGAAGCTGTCTGATAAATAATGTTTGTTGTTATACGCTGCTAAATTGGGGGGCAATTTGATACTTAGCAATAGATAACTAATACACCTGGCAAAGTGCCGGGGCATCTACTTCTTCAATCTTCCAACCAAGTCCCTCTCTGGCTTCATGATAAATGGATTTCAAACTTAACTAACTGAGGTCAGAAGATACAAGAGAGACTGTACATCAGATTTTGAATGGCAGGTGCTTTGCAGTTACATATATGATTCTGAAGAGACATAAACTAAACGTCAGGAGGTCTGGGCCTAAAACCTTCTCTGGTAGCCTTTCCTAGAGGGAGTGGATATTTAGATGCTACAGCCAGGAGGCTAGCCTTCTAATAGCTGGCCACTCTAGGTCACGCCTCTCATGAAGACGAAGTGCCACGCCACAGAGGGCTGAGCCACACTCACTGATCCAGAGCCAGTGGGTCTCAATTCTACCATACAGGCTTCCTTCTAGATTGTTCCTGCAGCCTATCTCCTAAAGCCTAAGCTTTAGAAGGAGCCTAAGTTGTTGAATGAAGAGGTTCGATGGCTTGAGCTCAGATCCTTCGGTCAAAGTGGCAACATGTTAAAGCATTTTTGAGTTCTCCAAGCTGAACTGCTATTTTGTTTCATGATGTTTCTGATGGTGTCAACTTTGGCCTCTGGAAGAGATGGGAGGAACCAGCACTATCTGCAGGGACTCTGTCCTTTTGGTGTGTATATGCACATATGGTGTTGAGCTGGAGTTTCTAGAAACAGATTGAGGATGTGAGAGCAAGTCATTTATTTGGGAAGTGATCACACAAAACACCAGAAAGTGAAAAAGAGAAAGATGTCAATGAAGGATATAGTATGAGGTGGGTTACTGCTAAGGGCAGCTGGGTTTAACCCTGTAAGGTCAGGAATCAGCCAACTTTTTACGTAAATAGCCAGACAGTAAATATATTAGGATTTGTGGGTCCTGTGATCTCTGTTAAAACTACTCAGCTCCACGTGGAAGCAGTCATAGACAATATGTAAATGAATAGGCTTAACAATGTTACCACACATATATATAATTACATATTTTTAATATATATATTTAAAACAGAAACAGTAGACCGTATTGGGCTGACCAGCAGCTGACCACCAACTTCTCCTCTAGAATGGTATGGGATGTAATATGGATCACTTCTCAGTGATACCTCAGTTAGGGATGAGGGAGCTGCAATATTAACCAACCTCCTACCATCAGTCATTGGTTGAGGCCTGAGAAGTTTCGAGCAGCCAGAGAATAGAGTTACAGGTGTCTGTAGCTGGAAGCCATCCGACTGGCAATGCACAAGAATGGTGATTGCCAAAGGAATATGGGCAGAGCACCAGTGGGGTCTGCAGACAGCCCTTGTCCCAGCCTAATCCATTCTGAAAGAGAAAGAGAATAGGGTGGTGACAGAGAGAAACACAGAGGCCTTCTAAGACGGGTAGTGTGGCTTGTCAACTCCGCTCTTCCTCGCCCTTCCCCGCTACCTCCCTCTGTCCCTGCCCTCCTGGATTTTTAAGGAACTGCCATAGTGATGAACCCAGTAGGTAGAGCTTTCTTTTAATACATTTTATCTGTTGCCCCAGGTATGCCCCAACTGCAGCTCAACCACAGCTCAATCAACCAAAGGCCCTCACTTTCTTTGTATATCCAGAGACCCTTTTATCCTGAAAGAGCACTCTTCTGTGGGTGGGGTGGTGGTTATTGTTGTTTTAATTTGAAATTAAAATGTCATTTTGCTGATTGGGAAAAGATTGGGAAAATCAAAGAAGGGATTGTGCAGCTACCAAGTCTACTATCACAAGCCCCACCCCATCCTCACTGAAGGGGAGAAAAATGACCCTTCTTCTTTTCTACTCCCAGTTAAAGTCAAAGCAAAAAAACAAAATTAAATCATCTTATTATGTAATTGGGACTAGGCCTGGGGCTGCAGCAGTAAAGAAGGGATTAAGGACAGCGCCACCTGGGCAGCCATTCTCCTGGGTCCCATTACCTCCCCCCTCACTCCTTTTTATAGCCAACAGATTAAAATGCGAGCCTAGCAATCTTTGATCTTTCACTTGCTGACACAAATCCTTTAAGCTTCCAACATTTTCTGCTGAGGTAATTAGTACTAATTAAAAGGTTTCCAACAGTCTTTGCTCCCTTTTTTTCCTATGTGTCTCCCCCTTCTCCCCCCTCCCGCAAAGAAATCGCTTTTACAAGTACCTTCCATCTCTGAAGCACAGGCATCCCTCACTTTCTCCTTTATCTGACTTGGCCAGATCAAGTAGATTAGTGACTCCATTATTCCGAATACAAAGCCAGACAACAGGTTTTTACTATCGCTCCTGACCTGTTGAGACTGCGTGGGCTTATATCCCGAAACAAGTGCCTCAGCTTGTATGAAAAGACAGCCCAATTATGCAGGAAAAGACACTATGCAGTGTCTTCTGGTGCCCAAGGAAGGCCACCACTGAATGATGAGGGGTTGAACTCAGTGTCTGTCACACGCACATACATGCACAGGTGTGCATGCACACACTGCCTCTTCGTGAACTGACCAGTTATACAACTCATATCCCAGCCTGCTTTGTTCCCATGCTTTATATTTGTTTGGAGGGTTACAGGGGTTGGGGGAAGAGCCAGAGGGACTATGTAGTTAAAGGATAATGCCAGAAATTAAAGAACCATCTTATTAAAGTTTATAAAAGACTTGGAGGAAAGCACACCCCCTGCCCCATAAACACACACACACACACACACACACCACACACACAGCCACGGATTCAAATTCACAATAAAATGAACAAGTGCAGTGGGGTCCCACTGGCTCTTCACCATGGGAGTGGGACATGAAAGCCCTCGTGCTGTATCTGGGCTGTGAGCTCTGTCCTGGAACAAGAGTATAGCCCTGACAGGGGCTTCTGAGATGCACCATGGCCTGCAGCTATGACTGATGACAAAGTGCAGCGGCTGAAAACTCTGGTTGGAAGATACTGGTCCATCCAGGAGAGGAACCCAGTGCAGTCCAAGGGCTTGAGCAACCAGTAAACAGAAGCCTAGTGTGGACAGCAGGCCTTTACTTGACTGTCCTCCAGGAACCAGCTTTGGGCAAGGCTGCTGCTCCTCTCCAAGCCATTCTGACAACCTGGCAACCCTGAACTGCACCCAGACCCTGCCCCTATCCCTAGAGTGTGACAGTCCTCCCACATAGGCCCTAGAGTTCTATGACCAGCCTCACTCCCTCCTCCTCCTCCTATCCTGGCCTTTGGGAAGGGAGCAAAGGGAAGGATACTATCCAGCATGGCTTGCCCTCACCTCTGGGCTCCTCCTTCCATCCTGTGCAATTCGGAGACACAGGAAGTCAGGGATGTGCCTATGCATCTCCCCTCAGAGTAAAGATCTTGGCCCTGTGTTTTGCTCCACCTGCCCAAAGCTGATCCCTGGAGGACAGAGCTGGAACAAAATATTCACTCTTTAAGATGCCACTGCTCCACAGGGGAAGGGCACATGGTGTTAAAATCTCAATCACACAGAGTCCCTTTCCTACACAATGATAACTGAGGCTCAGAGGAGTTAATCTTAAGGAAATGATAATGGCTACTTTCATGAGCACTTAAGATTTGCACACAACCCTCGCATGCAGCCCTCACCTGCCTCGTCTACTGACCCTGAGAGGCAGGTGAGACCCGCTCCACCAGTCACATGGAGGAACTGAGGACAGAGGAGGTGGCCCACTTGCTCAAGGTCACACATTGGCTCACGACAATGGCTCCATGGCCCTGTAGACCATTCCAGAGGTAGGAGAGATGAGATGGCCACATTCCCACACCCCTCATCCTGGAATTCGGCATTTTTGGGGGATTGGAAGTGGCCCCTCTCCTCATTCTGCAGGGTGGACTACACCAGTGGCTGCAGCCAGCATACCCCTTTCCTGACTGGCTGCTGGGGTCTTTTGTGATAAATGGATGAAAATCCTCCTGCAGAGCCCCTGGGCTTAGACATTAGTCACTTAAATGAGCTTTGATGAAGCTCCCAGGATTAGTGTGGGATGCCTCTAAAAAACAAATCCACTCCCTACCCTATCCTCCTAAAAAAAAGTTAACACTGAAAAGTAATGGATTTAATGATCTAGAAAATCTAGACGCTGGAAACTCCAAGGGAGATCATATTAAATTAGACCAGTACAAACAAGCCAAACTCAATTTATCCTCTTGTGGTTACAGATTTTATCTACTAAACCAGGTTTTCAGGGCTAGTCTGTTTTCAATGAATAGAATTTTTGAATGTCAAGTCCCAGGATTCCTAGTGGAAGATAATTTACCCTCAGGTTCTCCATTCAGCCAGGGTTGGCCATGCTTGGATCTCTGCAGAGGGCCTGAGACACAGGCCAGTCCTCCTCCGGTTCCTGTGGCCAGGCCACCTGTTGAGGGCTAGCCACAGGCAGGATTCAGAGGTGGCAGAGGTCAGGATTCAGGGAGAAAGAGGAATTCTTTCCTTGGCTCCTTCCTGAGAGAGTAAGGAGGCATGAGGGGGGGTGGGAGGGTAAAGAAGCTGCAGAGAATGTCCTGGAATGGATGCTGCCTATTCTTAAAAATACGGATATAGGCTGGGCACGGTGGCTCATGCCTGTAATCCCAGCACTTTAGGAGGCTGAGATAGGCGGATCACGAGGCCAGGAGATCAAGACCATCCTGGTTAACATGGTGAAACCCTGTCTCTACTAAAAATACAAAAAATTAGCCGGGCATTGTGGTGAGCACCTGTAGTCCCAGCTACTCAGAAGGCTGAGGCAGAAGAATTGCTTGAATCCGTGATGTGGAGGTTGCAGTGAGTTGAGATTGCACCATTGCACTCCAGCCTGGGTGACAGAGTGAGACGCTGTCTCAAAAAAACAAAACAAAAAAAAGGATATAAATTAGATTAAGAGTACCCTAAACACCATCATGGGCCTGGCACTTAGGGAAATGCCTCAGGGTACAGTGGAATCTCTAGACCAAAAGTGACACGAAGCCATTTTAAGTCCTCCTTCATCCCGGGATGGTAAGGCCACCAGCTTGCCTCTCAATGCAATGGTGAGGAAGCCTTTGACTGCCCACCCTTGCTCTCCAAGGCCATTTTCTAGGCCTGTTGTGCGGGAAAAGGTGGCCACCTTCACAGGGAGGGGTGCTATGCTGATTTGGGGAGCTGCTGAGACGTAATTATAACAGAGAGAAGGTGGGTGGGGGGAGGGAAGGAAATTACCTTTGAAAATTATGAAAAATACCTTGACGACATCTCTTTGAGGCTCACATTTAGCTCTCGCAAAAGATTTCTGCCAAAGGGTGAGTTCTGACAGAGGGAAGATGAAATGAGGGGCTGGGGGAGGAGGCAGTGACGGGGGTTGCTCGGCAAAGAGGCAGCCGTCTGTCAGGACTGATGACTCGGCAGCTGAAGTCAGACTGGGATATTTACCCAACCATTTCAGGGAGCGGCTCAGGAGGAGAAGAAACCTGGAGAGCAACCAGTCTGGCCAAGATGGCCACAGAGATATACATAAAAGCTGGTCAGGCCCTCAGAACACTGGGAGGCTCCCCCCAGGCTCTGATGATACATGGGAGAGAATTAGGTTTGGAAGGTAATGCAGAGCGTCCCTGGTTCTGTTGAATCTACCTAGAGCAGGGCTGCAAGCTCCTGGCCCGCACTCCACACTCATATGTCAGAGGGATGCAGGCGAGGAGAGAGCGGACAAATCCCATCACTTCTTTTTAGGGGCCCCCTAGCTTCGAATTTTAAGTCACCACACTTTTCTGCGCCATTCCTGGCTAATGCGGGCTTATCAAAAGGCTATTTTATTTACTTAATTCCAAAAGAAGCAGGGAACTTCTAACGTAAGGTTGGTTTTTTGTTTGGCTGCTATTTGATGAGGGATGCATCTTAGTTTAGTGAGAAAAACACAGAACTGGGAGTCAGAAGCAGTGGGGGTACCAAAGAGGCGGGGAGGGGGCTAGTGGGGGCACCCACCTTGGCTGAAAGGGGTGTTTTCAGCTCTGACATTGTTGAAAATCAGCTGATGGTGGTCACTAAAAGCCGAGTGAGGGGCTTTGTTATTGTTTGTAAATTCCCTGCAGACAGTGCAGTCCCTTATTACCTGCACCTGAGCAACCTGCTGCCATCCCTACCCCAGGTACCCCACTGCTTAGGAGACCTGGGTTCAGGATCACTTCTGCTCCCTGCAGTATGCGTGATTTTGGACAAGGCACTTGATATATCTGTGCCATAGGCTCTTCATCTGCAAAAAAATAAGGGAATTGGCTAAATCGTTACTAAATCTACTAAATCTCTTCCACTTAAAAGTTTCTAAAAACTCATATTTTCCCCCTAAATATTTCAACTTAAAAAGTCAGCAGTGGAAAGGGTCTCCCGTGACTATGTTGAAGGAAATCACAGGCTCACATGGGCAGTGCTTAAAGATGGGCCCATTCTCAGAGAGCACTCGAGCACCGGTCAAACATTGCTTCCATCTGCAAAGGCAGGGAAGGGATTCTCTGATCCGAAACACTGCCAGCCAGTTTGTCCAGGATGGCAGAGGACTGCAGTGTGGGCAGCCACGGGAGTGTGTGCCCAGTGGGAGGCAGGTCGGCACTGGCCACGTCAGTCCCCTGTGCCCTGCAGCCAACGATGCTGGGCAATGCCACCTATTTATAGAACACCTCAAGAGAGAAGCCAGCCTCGGAATTGAAGGCAAACAGTGTTTGTTTTTTGTTTTTCCAAAGATGAGTTAATGTGTTTCAAGGTCAACTGGATAAAGGGTACACCAGGCAAAAAAATGAAAAAAAAAAAAAAGTGTTTAAACTGCTGCGGCTTCAAAAGCTTAACCAGTAAAGCCCCTCCAGCCTTCAGTCAATGGGAATCAAGACAATGATTTCAAGCTATTTTATTCAGGCTATAGACAGGATCACTCGATGGAGGCTGGCTCCTTTCTTTCCTTTTCCCCCATTTCCAAACTGTGATCTGTGCCCCACTCTGAAAGAACCATTTTGACAGTCTATTGTGTAGCCTTCTCAGGACATTAGCCACCCCAACACAAACACCCCGGCAACAGGAGTTTTCCAGGGGCTTCTCCCCCTCCCCCGCCCTCCCTGCTTCTTCA
Organism: Trachypithecus francoisi; assembly: GCF_009764315.1. Classification (NCBI taxonomy): domain Eukaryota; kingdom Metazoa; phylum Chordata; class Mammalia; order Primates; family Cercopithecidae; genus Trachypithecus; species Trachypithecus francoisi. The sequence continues at coordinate 40,300,789 of NW_022681474.1, read as the reverse complement.
AATCCTGGAGGCAATGCTGCAGAAACCTATAAGCAGAGAGGATTTCTAATGCCTGCCACTTGCTTAAAATTGATTTTCAGATGAGAGCTCGAGAGAGCCAAGTATCCCCACAGTTCAGAACACTCATCATTTCTGACGATGAAGTCATTTGCTGCCATAAGCAGAACAAGGGTTAATGACCCAAAATCGAATAAATTACCGGATTCAGATCCATCATGACCATTGGTTTTAAAAGTAATCTGAAGCGAGTGAGTGCAGCCTCCAAGCCATCACAAAGACGGCCTCGGCTTCCCTTCCCCTCCTCTGCTTCCGACGATAAATCCTTGGGAAGAGCATCTCGGGCTCACACACCAATTAACATTTCTCATACCGGTGCACAAGGGCCGTGCAAAGTGATTCCATAGTAAATTAGTCTGGAAATTGCCTGAATTGTGACGCTGCGAGATGTCCTCTAGGTTTGGGATGGTGGGGAGGAGGGAGAACTTTCTTCCCTAAGTGCCACTCCATCGTCTCACCCTGGAAGAGGTGGTGGGGACACCAGGGCAGGCGGCTTTCAGCACCACAGTAAATCTTCCAACAATTTATCCAAACAAAGGCCAGCGTGGGGAGAGGGCAATACTCAGGAAGCAGATGAATAAGCAAGATCAATTATGGTGGGGGGGTGACCCTGCGGCCCCACTCCATGCCACAGATCTCAAAGCAAATTGTGCCAGAGTGAAGTTGACATGCCTGGACTGAAAACAGCGGTCTCCTAAAGGATGTCTGCTTCCCTCCCATTCGTCAGAGGGGGAGCAAAAGGAGAGAATGGGGAAGCAGGGGAGGGTGGGCAGAGAGGGGCCAAGGGAAGGGTGACAAGGAGGCAGCTGAATGAAAAACCACGCATAATGGCCTGAGGTTTATTTTACAGAGAACAAAATGGCTCAATTTGAGCACTTTAGACTGTCGAAATTGGCTAGCGTGAGATACAAGGGGTTCGTCCAGGAGGATTGTTACATCAGCTACAGAAGACTGCAGGCCCAGGGGGCAGAGAGAGGGAAAATAAATATATAAACACACACACACACACCACACACACACACACACACACACAGAGGCCTTCTCCATCCTGCAAACTTTAGCAGGACCAGGGAGCACTGCAGAAGTGCTTTGCCAAGGAACCGCTTAGCCAGACATCCGAATGCCCTTAATGCTTGCTTTTCAAATTGCATCTCTAAAATGTGGGGCTCATCTTACTTTACCCTCTTGCTTGAAGCCTAGAAAGCCACGTCTTTTTAAAAAGAAGCCTAGTTTATTATTTAGTAGGATCAGCAGGGTTTTTTTTTTTTTTTTTTTTTAAGGGCTGCTAATAATTTCGATCCCCCTTTCAAAAACAATCCAGCCCTCACTAAGAAAAAGTCAGAGCGACTGACTAATGGGAGTAATTCAAAGTACCTCAATTAAAATTCAGGTTTTGGCCTTTCGAGCAGTCTATTTAAAGATTTTTTTCCCCTAGATTGGTTGTAGACAGATGATTATTAAATATTTATGTGTCTGTGAAAGGGGCTCTTGGAGCTTGGCTCTGTGGAGGGCTGAGCTTTTTGTGGCTGTTGTTTCTCCAAAAGGAGAAACAACAGAATAGTTAGTTTATTAGGTTTCTTACCCACCTGGTTTCCAAGAGCCACCTACACTAGCCAGCAGGTCTTCACATGGCCAGACAGAGGCAAAACGGCCCTCTCCACATAAGTGGCAGGGTTACCGAGAGCCTTTGCTCAGTGGAGCTCAGGCTGACTCTCCTTCTGAACTCAGTTCAAACCCTCACTCCTCCGAATACCCTCAGCCAACACATAGGGGACTCCAGGGCTCTTGGGTCTTTCACAGTCCACACCATATCCTGCCCTAAATTAGTGGGTGGACACTCCAGGAAGATAAAGAAAGTCCTAACTCCTTAAATGTTCACAGACTCTGAGGACAGGGTCTGGACGTTGCCTGAGGCCTCTGCCCCATCAACTTTTCTCATTGGCGGATCTGTTCTCTTTCCCTTTGTTAAATGACAACCCCATTTCAAGTCGGCCTGAACCCCTGCATTGGAGGGGTTCTCACCACAGCCTAGAACCTTCCCTAAGAAGAACTAAGTCAGCTGGTTCGTTCGTTTATTTTTTTTTATTTTTTGAGATTGAGTCTTGCACTGTCGCCCAGGCTGGAGTGCAGCGATGTGATCTCGGCTCACTGCAAGCTCCGCCTCCCAGGTTCACGCCATTCTCTTGCCTCAGCCTCCCAAGTAGCTGGGACTACAGGCGCCCACCACCACACCCGGCTAATTTTTTGTATTTTTAGTAGAGACGGGGGTTTCATCGTGTTAGCCAGGATGGTCTCGATCTCCTGACCTTGTGATCCGCGTGCCCTGGCCTCCCAAAGTGCTGGGATTGCAGGCGTGAGCCACCGCGCCTGGCCCATTTATTTATTTATTTTTTAAATGTATTTACTTATTTATTTTCAGAGATAGGACTCTGTTACCCAGGCTGGAGTGCAGTGGCACAATCATAGCTCACTGCAGCCTCAAACTCCTGGGCTCAAGTGATCCTCCCGTCTCAGCCTCACAAGTAGCTGGAACTACATGTGTGGAGGAATCTGGCTTGCTTTTAACACCAAACTTCTTATGGGCAACTGACATGGGGTGGATGGTACGAAATAGCTATGTTCTCTTCGTTTATTCAGTCAGCAAAGGTTTATCAGCATTTTCTATGGGGGAAGCACTTGAGTAAATCAATGAATTTCAGCAAGTTGAAAAGATGGGTCACTTCCACATTCTGGAATATCATGTAGCTTTAAAACATATTGAGAGACATGCATAATGCATCAGAATTGCAAAGAGAAAGCAAATAGTACGGTAATATGTACAGAGTAGTCCCATGTTTAGGGAAAAGTTAAGCAAAATAAGAAAAAGAGAGAGAGAGAGAAGACTAAAATGCTACCTTGTTGGAGCGGGATAAATCTGTCTCATTTGGCTTTCTGCAGTTAGGATTTACTGCTTATCCATTTATTGATAGACACTAATAAAGTAAAAATTTTAAAAGAAAAGGACATACCCCCTGCTCTCAAAGTTGGCTTTGGTGCAGTGGTTCCTTAATCCCCTACACTATCAACAACAAAATCACCTGAGAAACAATTTTAAACTACAGATGTTGGAGACCATACCTGAAACTTCTGATAAAGTAGGCCTGGGGTGTGGCCAGTCTGAGGCCTGCCTGACACTGTCTGCCACTCTTTCTGTAAGTTTCCCCAGGTCTTTCTGAAAATATGCAAAGTTTAATAACCAGCAGACCAGCAGTTTACTCTGCGTCGATCTCCATGTCATGTCTCAAGACCAAGAGCAGCAATCATCCGTAAGCAAGAAACTATGATTCAGAAGCTTCTCAAGCAGTCTGCTCTCACTCTACATAGGAGGGAAAGTCATCTGCTGGTTCAGAAAATACGGTCTACCTTGACTACAGGTACAAGTGAAAATCTAAGTTCAGACTATACCATAATATCTAAACATATTTAAAATTGGATAATTTTTCACTACATTTAAAAATTTACTCAATGGTGTAAATGCCTATATATTTTAAATATAGCAAAGCACCTTAAAAAATTACTACTGAAGTTAAATGTACAACTAGTAACTTATAGTTTGAACTTGTAAATTACCTATTCTTAACAAAGAATTTTAATCAGTCTTTATTCATTCATTGTTCATTCATTTGCTCATTGATGAATTTATTCACTCAATTTTTCATTCAGCCACTCATGTCATTCATCAAACAAAAGTTTTGAGCCATTAGAGACCCAAAAACCCCACCTGGGCTAGAGAACTCTGGCTTTATACCCATGTCCCAATCTCCATCTGATACCAAGCTCTGCCTAGTGGTACCATGAGCCACGTAAGATTAAGTACTGGCAGGCACAGCTATTCCTCATCTCCCTAAGCCACATTGCTCAGGTTTGTTAGGAAGAAATGATATTCCAGGCATTCTAATGTTGACTGGCTTCTTCCTCCCCCATCAGACACTATGAGCTCAGAGACAGTTCATTTTATAGTCCTTTTGTCCTTCAACACCTTCAACTGACTTACCTGCCATTTACTCATCTCACCTTCCTAGTGCTGCCTCTCCTGACCACCCTGTTCAACACTGCAACCTATCCTGACACCTCCACCCAGGACTACTCATTTTATTACCTGCTCTCTTTTTCTTTTCTCCATAGCATTTTTTGCCCTCCAATGAATAACGTCCTTACGAGACATGTTTATTGTTTAATGTCTATTATAAATGTTTCCATTTTGCCCATGAATTTAATGCAAGCACCTAGGATAGTGCCTGACACACACCCAGCACTCACTTGAGTGGCAGAAGGAAGGGAGAAAAGATGGGAGAGAGAGAGGGTGGGCCGGGGGACGTTCCCCCGTGGAAGGATTTGGGAGACCACTCACCACCTCTTATTTTCTACCCACCAATCCCCTCTAATGGTGGAGTACCCAGGAGAGAGGGTTGCCATATCACTGCCCACCCATTCTCGCAGTCAGGGTGGTGCTGCCTGTTCTGATGGCTTTCTAAATGCTGGGCATTTGTTCCTTCACCAGATACTAGTAATCTGCAGAATCTAGGGCCATTTGCATGTAAATACCAACCCCCACCTCCACTCCAGGCACTAAACTCCCACATTTATAAAACTCATCATTTCCATTTGTGTTTCCCATTCTGGAAATGGCAAAAGTAAATAAATAAACTGCAGATTGTTTTCTGGTGAAAAACCCTCAAGCTGACTTCCCAGCTTGCAGATCTTTCATCCCTGAATCATCCCCAGGCCCAGAAGACTGGGCCTCTCAGCCCACTCTTTGCAGTCTGGCACAACCTGAGGGGTTTCCTGAAAGCCTGAGACTTCCCAGAAATGTAGGGAAAAAACTCTTTTTATAGGAGCCCCTCCTTGCCTCAAGGTCAAGGACTTTACCTGTTTTTCCGCCTCCAGACATGCTCCTGGCCTGTCTCCCTGCTCTGTAAGTCTCTTTGTCGTAACTTCATGCATAACAGCTGCTGTTTCATTTCATTAAAGATGCCCTCACATGACTGGATAAATTACAATGAGAAGAGGTACCTACTGGGTGCTGGACCCTTTATAAACATTACTTCTAATGCAAATAACAACCCTGCAGATTGATTACCATCCCCATTTTGCAGATGCAGGAACTGAAGTTCGGAGGCTAACCACTGCTAAAAGTGGTGGGCCTGGGATGTGAAATCCACAGCCTCAGACTCTGAGGCCTGGGCGTTTCCACCACACTGTATGTTAGGGAGTGAATGTTTGTGCCTCAACCCTCCAACCTCCTCAAATTCATGTATTGAATCCCTAACCCTCAATGTGATGGTAGTTTGAAGTGGAGCCTTTGTATAAGTAGTATTTGAAGAGAATTGGGGTTAGATGAGGTCACGTGGGTGAGACCCTCATCATGGGATTGGTGCCCTCAGAAAAAGAACAGGGTGTGCTCTGTCTACCATGTGAGAGTGTGAGGACCCAGCAAAATAGCAGCCATCTGCAAGCTGGGGAAAGTCTTCACCAGAAACAGAACTGGCTCTTGATGTTGGACTTCCAGACTCCAGAACTGTGAGAAATAAATGTCTGTGTTTAAACCACCTGGTCTGCAATATTTTCTTATGGCAGCCCAAGCTGAGTAAGACACCATGGCAAGTAGAAACGGGAGTTCTTCTTGAGTCCTCAGGTTCACTTCCATGACACTCAGGCCAGTCCCAGGGATTTTAGAAGAGGTTTTCCAGCAAGCCCATCTGGGGTTCTCCAAGGGCAGCAAATGTTGTGGTATACAATTTGGTTTTGGATAGGTAGCTGCAAAGAGGTCTATTTGCAGGGCCTTTCATCCATGAGGAGTTATAGGCATAGTGTCGAGGGCTCTCCTCTAGACTCATTAAAGGTCAATGAAATGTTTGAGATCTAAAAATAAATGGCTCTAAAATGTGAAATAGAAATTGTGAAACTAAGATTAATAAATGTTTCATTAAATAAATAATAATATAATAGATAAAAATAATACATTAAATAATGAATATTTCATTAAATTTCAACAGAAAGAAACATTATAATCATTGGTCAGTTAAGTGCAAATCAATTCAAGCTTTACAGTTAAATATAACAAAGTTTAAGCCATAATGAATTTACTCTGAAACCTCAAAACTATAAAAATGATTTTTAAAATCCATTCCCAAAATTTCACATGAAACTTCATAAATCATGTTTAATATGAGATAGGGGTTAATTTTAATATGTTTGATATGCTGTGTGATGGGGCTTCTAAAGTAACAGCACTCAGGATATTCATTGAAGGGCCCTACTTGCTAGTGGGAAATCCGGCCTGGGAAAACACATGTGATAGTTGATGACTTCATTTTTGTTTGTTTGTGTTTGTTGTGTTTTGCTAGGGTAACCCAGCATGAAATGACTGACCTGGGTTCTCAGACAGGGGAACCGGAAGCCATGAGGAAGAACAACCAGATAATGAGAAAGAATTTCAGGCTCCTGCAGGAGATGGGGTCTCCAGGAAGCCAGCGTGGTATGCCAGAAAAGCATCAGATCAGGAGTCAAGAAACCTGGGTTTTATTCCTAACTTCACTATGGGCAAGTTATATGACTTGGGGTGTCTCCCCGGAGCCTAGAACTGTGCCTGGCACACATACAAGGTGTTGAATGAATCAACGCGAGGGGCCTAATAAGTCCTTGTGTTCTAATGGTGCATGCGAAGACCCCTTACGGTGGAGAAGCAGGAAGGGAGGGAAGCAGACTGTCAACACCAAGCATCCTCTTCCATTCTGCTCCCTGCTTATTCACATCAACTTTACGTAATCAGACTTCCAAGAAGCCCTCAAATTCCGGGCACAGAGGGGCTCCAAGAGGCAGGCTAGTAACACATCCTGGGTCACATGATACAGCTCTGACATGGTCCCTCATTCCCAACATGTGAAGCCACCTTTCTCACAGATGCACAGGGCTCCCTCATGAGCTGTAAGCCCCAACTGCGGCCTACCATATGTCTCCCTAAACTCGAGGTTCACCACTTGATTCATGTTCATCACAGCCCCTGAATGAGGCTGCTCCAAAATCTCCAAAGCAAAAACAGGCATCTGGATTTGGAGCCTCTCTGGCAGGATACTGGGACGGCCTTCCCTCTCACCATTGTCCAGGGGACCTCTCTGTCGTCTGGGGGAACCAAGGCTCATGGAGTCAGAGCTATGCCTACGCACACAGATGCACACCCCACCCAACCACCTCCATCGGGACCGAGGCTGACGGCTCCCAGGAGACACTGCAGTAGGAGCCATCTTCATTTGCAAGATTTCACACGTTCCCTAATTATTTCAAGAGGACTTGCAGACAGAGGTAATGGGCCCCCTTTTAAGATCACTTGCCACACATATAATGTCAGGGCTCTCGCATTCATCAGCGCCACCCTCCCAGCCCCGTCCCCAACCTCCACCACCAAAAACCCAAATAATTTCAAAAACATTTTTATCCTAAAATGTTCCCCTCAATTTAAAAAAAAATATATCTTCAAGAGAAGAGATTTCTTTCCATTTCAATCCCACAACAAGGAGAATGTCAGCCCAGCTTTTTTTTGACAGACAAATTATTGAATCAAAGAGAAAATGCCATTAAGCTCACAGGTTAGCAAGTGTCAGGAATGGTTTAAAGAGATATCCCCATTTATCTTCCAAACATGCACGAAATGTCACTAATGTGTGTTTATCATGTATAATCAGACAAAGAAAATATCGAAATAAAGTACTCCCGCATACAATAGAAATCTCCTTCCATCCTTCAAGATATCAGTGCTATTCAAATAGAATAATAATGATGAAGCCTCTCTCTTGAAAATGGAAATCAAGTGAAATGTAGATAGAAATGATTTTTTTTTTTTTTGGTAGTTGATGTACATTTCTAAAGTGCATTAACAGGAAATCCAGAACTTTTTAGGTCAATTATATTGTCAGTATTGTCAATGCCACTGAAATGAACACTGAAGCAGCGCCTGTTCTTGCTGGAATCAAGCTACAGAAGAAACTCCTAGATTGGTGACTTAAAGAGGAACTAGAGGCACACTGGAAGCCTGACATTGTTCAAGCATGCATATATATGTATATCTTTTTTTTTTCATTCATATCAATCTGAGTACCAGGCATTTTGACTTACTATAAACCTCAATAGACAGGGGAAATAATTCTGCAACTGATCTAAAACCTGACTTTGTTTTCCTTCCTTTTCTTCCTCCATTATGACAAAGCTTATTTTTGTAAGCCAGGTGCTGTGACAACAATAAATCTCAGCCTCCAAATTAGTGCTTTGGACAAGAGTTCTCTACTACTAATTCTGGACTTGCCAGACCCAGGAACAAGAGCCACGCACTGGAAAGAAGATAGTCCTTGTGCCAAAATTATTAGGCCCCTTCCGGGAAGTCTAGAGAGAATTAGGCATTTCAACTGAAAACATTTTTATCCTTACTGCTTTCTCTCCCAACAGTCCCACCAGCTGTGTGACATGCTACCTCCCGGCTTTCTGGGCTGTGAGTTTCCCGAGAGCAGAAGCCGTATCTGTTCTTAGTCTCCATAGCAAGAACAACATGTAGTATAATGACTTTCAAATAGCAGGTGCTCAAGATGTTGGTGAGTGAGCAAGTGAATGGATGGTTGAAAAAGGAGCTTTTCCTCTGAGGTCTCTCCCAGCCCCACAATTCCCTGATTCTGTGACATTCTATAGCCCTGGGGAGGGAACAGCCAAGGTCCTGGACGTCCTCATGCCTGCTCTGCAATGCATTGTCAACTCAAGAGAGTTTCTGCTCTCCCAAACTAACCATATTAAACTCCCAAATTACACCACAAGTGTTTTGCCATTCCAACTACAATGTAAGGCAAGGGTCCGAAGAAAGTGGAGGACAGTGCAAAGAGAGCAATTGCTAATGTCTGCCTGTCTCATGGCCCCACCATCCAGCTGTGTGGCCTTGGGTTCTGGATCGTCACCTGGGAAATGGAACAACACTAACCCAAACCCCACGAAGATGTGTGCTTTAATAATATGTGTAAAGTTCTTACGACAGTACATGGGGCATAATAAGTGCTCAATACATGCTTGCTATTATTTTTATTAGCAGTTTTTGGGTTTTCTTCCCTTAATATTACAAATAAGGAAAATGAGACTCAGGGACAGGTGCAACTTCCTGGGAACTTATAAGTAGCAAGAATAGGGCCAGGATAGAGGCACCCAGAGGTCAGGTAGTCAGGCCACACCATCAATTACTTATTAGGTGTACAAAAATAATGGGAAGTAAGTCAAAGCAGACAAGGAGCAAAAAGGAGCAAAAGTGAGAAGACTTTTGGGGATACATCTGAGCAAAACAAATACTACAGAATAGGAATCCAAAGGGGTCCACTGAGGCAGCAGACTAGAGGTTTGTGATGCACCAGGAACAGCGTGATACGCTTCACAAATGAGACATTCCTGATTCTTCCACAGCCGCAGGACTATGTCTTCTTCATACTTCACCACAGTTACCTGTTTGCCTTCTCATCCTAGATGACATTTGAGGGTCAGGACTGAATTAACACATCTTTGTACCCCTTGCAGCCAACACAGGGTGTGGAACTTGATAGGCATCCTCCAAAATGTTTTAGGTTAAAAAGGAAGGCACGCAAACATGCAGGCAGATGGGCTGCAGCCATTCTGAGAGAGCACTGAGTTGGGGAGAGAGGGGGCGAAGGAAAGCCCAGAAAGCTCTGAGAAGCAGTGACATGAAGCAGAATGACAATTTCATTAATCTCCATGTATCACAAACCATACCCAAATAGGGGCTGTGAAAAGAGCCCACAACAGCCACATTGTAACCTAGCTTAGCCTTGCCAAGGTGCTGTCCTCACCTGCCAGGTGGTGAGAGCACCAGCAAGGTGAATGCTTCCATAGGGTCACCTGGCTGCTCCACTCTGCACCCTGGAGCAAGTAAGTGTAACTCTCTGATCTTCAGTTTTCCCACCATCAAATTGGGATAAAATCCCTACCTTTCTATCTATCACTTTACATAGTAGTCCTCAAAAAGTAGACAGAAACATCTTAGCCATTCCATTTCTAAGAGTTTGTCTTCAGGATATAATCAGAGCTGTGTTTAAAATGAAATAAATAAATAAATAAATAGATGTACGTTCTGGAACATACTTCATGATACCGAGTAGAATAGGGAACAACTGAAAATAACATAGTTACTCAACAATATTATAATACTCTTCAAACAGAAAGCCATTCAGCTATTAAACAGTGGGGTTTCAAGAACTATTTATAACATGGGTAAATGTTTATAAGTGAAAGGCCTAGAACATATAGTATCTTTATAGAAGGATCTCATATTAAAAAATCTAATCTACAGGTATCTGTGCAAATACATACAAAAAGGAGTATGTGTGGTGGGAGATACATTCCAGAAGGTTTTAAGTGGTTATTTCTGGGAAATGGGGAATTATAGGCAACCTTAATTTCCTTCTTTATGATTCTCAGTAGTTTCCAAAATTTCTATAATGAATATGCGCTATTTTCATAATCAGAAAAAAATCCTTAAAAACGTAATTTTAGAAATCATAGTCCTTCCTGCTTCACGGCACTACTCTGAGATCAGCTATGTTAACAGATGCGACATGCTTTGAAGAGTATAGAATGATATGCAATTCAAGTGACTGTGTTATTGCTAGTATTGAAACATTTGCGGTAAACCCCGTCAAGTGGTTCTCCTCCTAGCCCAGGCTATTTGAAGCGTGGAACTGTGATAATCCAGCATCTTATACAAGTAGACTGCACAAGGTTTCAAACTCTCCAGTTAAAAGTAGCAAATGCACAGCAAATGAGATTGCCAATTCTGAAGAAGAGGGGTCATAAAACCTTTAATAAATGGGGGAAAATCGACCTGGATTCCTCCTCACCAAAGGCAACCAACCAAAGAAATTCCACACATTAGAAACTCCCCATGAACCTAGATTCAAACCTTCTGTAATTTCCAGCCAGCAGCCCCTCTCAGACTTGTCAGAGTGAGTCCCAGGGATGCTGAAGAAGAGTTAATTCTCTCCTTCATCAATTCCAATAGGCCTCAACAAACAAATTATGTTTTAGAGATTTTAGGGCCCAAACTGGTAAATTTTTATCACTATCACTGTAATGGCTTTCAACGTGTAAACAGATTGCCTATAAACACAGTGATTCTTTTTAAACACATTCAGGCTTTTAAATTGTGCTTAACTTCATGGGTTTAAACATGGTTTGGTGAGTTTGGAGAGGTTAGAGTTTTCCCAGGCAAAGCACATTCATTGAGTCCATCAGTCAGTTATGGATCTAAAACCTAATTATTTTATCTCAGGAATTTTAAACCCTGAGATGTCCTCAGGGTGCCCAAGGTCCAAGAGTTTACTCTTGAACACAGTCCAAGAAAGGCCACTAAATAAAGCCTGTTCATGGCAGAAGGCATTATATTGACTCTCTTTGTCTCAGAAAGTGACCCACACATCACAATAAGCCACTAAATTACTGCAGGCAGGAAGGTAGATCCAGGATATAAACTGGCAGCGGGTTGAAAGAAAAACTTCACAATAATGTCTAATATTGAGATAGCATGTCTCTCAATAATTCGAAGCACATTTATCCCTATTGTTTCTTCTTATCCCAGCTATATAAGCCTAGAGTGGCAGGTATGGAGAGAGCTAGTAATCTCATTTTAGAAATAAGGAAAGAAGTTCAAAGAGGAAAACTGTTGACTTGGTCAAGGTTATAGAGGCAATTAATGAAAGCCAAATTCATAACCCAGTTTCCCACCTAGGCACAAAACCCATTATGTGCCTACAAAAATGACCAGTTGCAACCAAGCCAGTCAGGACAATTCAGAAACCAGCAGCTAAGTCAAAGATGTTAACTGGGTTTCCAACTCAAGGACGAGGGTTGGACTAAGCAAGTGGTGTTCTCTCAAGAGAAGGTAGAAACTGGAAACTCCACCTTCCTCAGAAGGCAGCTGCAAGTACTTCACCTGCCATCCGAAAGGAGACAGAAAAGAGTCATAAACTACTCCATATGCCTACTAGTTCCTTCTTGCTTTACTCCACTGCAAATGCTTGGGAACTGTTCACAGGGCAGCTGCCCTCGGAAGCTCAGCAGATATGTCTCATTTTTATTCCCATCTCTCTGGAGAAGGGGATACAACATTCTAATGCTCCAAAAAAAGTTTACACCCAAACATAAGCATTCCATAAAATATATAATGGAAAATATAAATGGAAAAAGCACCCAAATAAATAAAGGAAGGATCAAAAGAGAGGTATGAAGCAGCCACATTCATTTCTTTGCTCTTGAAAATTTAAATGACTACTCCTTGAGAGCAAACTACAAAATGCTAACCTTGAAGTGTTGAGTGGCAGGAAGAATTATGGGTTATTGTACTGTCAAAATGCCAGACAGCTGTATGTTGAGTTGCTGCGTTATTTAGACAATCAGAAACTTGGAAGCTAATGTGACATATTTTTTCGGTGTGAAAGCTCTTGACATGCGTCACGATAATTTCTAAAAGGACAAAATGCTATATAAAAAACACGGTGCCTTCAGGAGATGGCCTCATAGGTAGAACAGCCCTGAAGAGGGGAGGCAGGACATCAACGACTTGGTCTTTCCAGAGGTGAGCACCATTTTCTTTCTATCTCTTAGTCCAAAGGGTGGTGGCCTCAGGCAACATGGAGTGTCCAGCCTCCCTCTCCTGCTCCTGGCACCTAAGGAATGTTCTCTCAGTCAGGTGCCTGGCTGTAGCCTATGCTGTGCCAAGAAAAGCCCACTGATTGCAGGACCACCTTCCATCTGGAAGAGCGATACAGTGATCATGTTCAGAGCATGCTATTGGAGACTGTGGCACTGTACAATCCTAGGGTGCAGAAGGAGCTAAAATGCTGCCTCTGTTCACCTTTCATATGTCTTCCTGATTGGTTTGTAGACAAATCCAAACAGATGGAATAGCAGACAGTTTAAGTGAATTCCTAGCTTTGGATCTCAGGTTAGCTTGGATATATAAAGACCAGAGAGTGGGAAGCAGCACCTGGTCAGTTGCACGTGAAATTCCACCTTCACTGCTTCAATTACATGAAAATACAAATGTTGCTGGGACAAGAAACACATTCAGCTTCTGTCATTCATCTATAACTCAGGGTAAGTAAAGGTTTGGAGAACTGTTCATGACAGACAAAGAACAGATAGGTCTTAGGGCTTTAGGTGAGGGAGAGGGGCCTGTGGGGCAGGCAGGTAGATGAAGCCAGAGAAAAGCCCTGATAAAAGGGGCCTGCAAAGATGTTCCATAAGGATTTTCCCTCTCTCTTCTGGATTTCATTTTGATCAAAAAGAAAACAATCTCCATGAAGAGGAGAGTAAGGGTCTGGAGACTGACAGGAAAAGGGAAGTGTTCCTCTCCTAAGACATTCTTCCAGTCACCAAGCGCAGACTCTATTCTTAGGCCAGTTCCACCATGTACCAATAATATGACCCTGAGGGAATAAATGAGCCATGGTTTCTTTTTTTTTCTTTTTTTATTTTTGAGACAAAGTCTCACTCTGTCTCCCAGGCTGGAGTGCAGTGGCACAATCTCAGCTCGCTGCAACCTCCGCCTCCTGGGTTCAAGAGACTCTCCTGCCTCAGCCTCCCAAGTAGCTGGGATAACAGGCACCCACCACCACACCTGGCTAAGTTTTGTATTTTTAGTAGAGATGGGGTTTCACCACATTGGCCCGGCTGGCCTCGAACTCCTGATCTCAAGTGATCTGCCAGCCTGGGCCTCCCAAAGTGCTGGGATTACAGATGTGAGCCCCTGTGTGGGCCAAGCTGTGGTTTATTTAACTGCAACCAGCCAAGCCATTGTGTAACTGCAAAATGGGGACAACAATAACAGCAACTTCAAGTCTATTGAAGGATTATGTTAATTACTTAGAACAGTGCCTGCCAGGTGATGATGATTCTACTCAAACGTTAACATAGTTTCCTCCTCCTCCTCCATCATCATCAGCAGCAGCAATGAGAGCAATTCTCATTACTCTCTTGGGGAGAAGTGAAATGCCCCTGGGACCCCTTTCCTAGGACAGAAAAGTAGCTTTCGATCAAAGAATTTCCCGAGCTTCCTTCTGTGTGATCCCAGGTAGGGCAGCAACCTACACCCAGCCCAGGAAGAGATTGATAGTCTGCTGACTACAACATGCAGAGAAGAGCCCATTTTCTAGACAGGAATCACATGGGCTGAGAGGGAGCCCTTCCACCAGCTCCAATAAGAGTTGTAAGTGAAGACACTCTCTTCTTTTTTTTTCTACCTTATTAATTTTTATTTTTATTTGATAGTTAACCTAAATGTTAAGATTATACCCTGTAACCTGAATATTTAAAAGCCAATAGGCAGACAAAGATAAGCCTGGTGGATGAATGAATTTGGACCTGAGTCCGAGACCTGTGTTATCTGGCTATAGTTAACTCAGGTAAAATTAGGAATATAATGGCCATGTCTTCTGCCTTCACCACACAGTAAACAGGCTCAATGCAAGCCAGCCACCAGCCCCTGGAGCACCATGGGGAGGAGCCCAGAGCTCCCAGAATGATACTGTCTACTCAGGCTCCTCATAAAGGGAGGGACAAGAGAGGCAAAATTTGTTAGGCAAAAGGTTGTCCCTTTCTCCAGCATCAGGGATCATTTCCTTCTGAAGTCAGGAAACATCTATGCCCTTTAGCAAAACAGCATGGCAGACATGCTCACTAGAAATTTCACTTTTATGAGTCATTATGCAATTAGCTAGAGTGAGCAGAAATAAAGAACCGGAGACTTGATCTCCCCAGTTCCATCCAACTCTTGCTAGAGTCACGGCAGCACACACAGAAATACGGAAATTCTGTATGAGATGGCAAGGACATTCTTCCCTGCCGCCTAAATGTTGTCTGTCAGGAGCACCGACCACCCACTGCCCCCAGCTTCCTTTGCTACTTTACATGTACATCTTTCTTCATGGTACTCAGAGGATGCATCTATGTTACCCCTAGGGATGGCACCATTCACAAGCACATAGGAGATGTTCGGTGATTAAAAACAGTGCTCTGGAGTCTGTGAGCCTTTGAGACTTGCTAGCTTGTGACTCTGCAGAGTTTCTTAACCTATCTGGACCCCTTTTTCCTCATGTGCATAATGAAGAGACTGTCACCCACTGATAAGATTGTTGTAATTAAATGGGAAAACAAGCATCAACGTCATAGTATAGGACCTGAGACACAGAAATACTAAATAAATGAGTTATCATTCACATAATCATCATCAATCCAAATAGTCTCTTGGGCCTTGGCTTTTTGGCTCTCTGTGAAGGCCATCAGACACATCAAGGAGATGACCACTTGCAGTGGTAGTCTCCTAAGTCAGGAGCAGCTGACTGCTGTCCTAGGAGGTTTGTAGTAACCACACCAGTGTAGTGTGGCCTCAGCATCACTTGAATTGGAAGCCAGAGATTTAAGTCTGTGAGCTTGGCCAGTTGACTGTGCTAGGTTTTAGTTTCCTTCTTAAAACAAACAAACAAACAAACAAAAAGCTATGAGAAGATGTGAGACACAACATCACTACTTACCACTCATCAACTCTAGCAGGTACCACTCATCAGTCACACATCTTTCCTGCTAAACATGGCTATGGGTCAGAATTTTTCTCAATTCAGCACTTCTAGAAGCCATCACTATATAGCTTTCATATGCAATAAAATGTGCTTGCCATCCCTAAACAAGATGCTCCTTGAGATTCCTTTCTGTTATTACATGTTGATTTTACAGCTGATTACTAGATGCTTAGAGATGTAGAGATTCAACCAAACCCTTTAGCTTCTAACAGGAAGAGGTCAGAAAGAAGCTCAGTTGGACTAGAAAAAGATCAGGGGACATTAACCCAATAACAGATTCCATGGGCAAAAGAGCCCTGGTAGGTAAGAGGTACTCAGTACATTTATTGTATTCTGAGACCCTATTTTTTAAAATGGCCATATTAAGGTCATTTTATACCCATTCTATATTCCCTATCTTCCGCTCGACAGCCAGCAATCATGCGCACACACCAAAAATACATGTATCTCTATATGTGTGTATATGTACATACATATGTATATATTTTTTCCAATCCTGCTCTGAGATGCTTGCCATACCTGAGTTCTCTCTTCAGGCCTCATATACACAGATCTGTGGATTACTTATTACAATTCTAAGTCTACGCTGTTTATCATCTTGACAATTTTGTGAGATACCAACTTCACTTTATAGAGGAGGAGGCTGAGGTCCAGGAAAGTTCAACTGCTATTAAAGAGCTGTGCTAACTTAGGGAAGACTTGGAATCCAAACAAGCCTCCCAGATCCACACATCTTACCATGGTCCCAGGATGGCCTCCACAAGGCTTCCCTTCCTACAAGTCGCCAGAAGTCCTCCACACCCACAGTCCTCCAGCCCTGATCTTTCCCATCCCTCATTCGAGTCCCAGCAGCCCCTGGCATTTCCTAAACACACACTTAACCAAACTGGACCACTTCCTCTTTATTATCTACACAAATATTCTTAATTATTTCTCCTCCAACCCGAAGTACTTATTTTTTATTTATGGGTGTAAATATAATGCCAGCAGGGCTCATATTTCACAGGGAGCCATTCCAATGGCATCCAGAGCCTTCCAAATTTAAGGAGCAAGAGAGCTGATTCTCTGCCCGTTTCATTATAAAGGGGTTTACCATAAATACTAGAATTTGAATTCCACCCAAGTAATGCATTAATAGCTACTAAACCATTAATAATTTCTGTACTTTTTCATAAATGGGCAAAGTTCAATAAATACACTATATCTCTTTCACAGCAGAGCAGGGTTAACAAGTACCAAGGAGATTTCAAAGACAAACTACTGGTAGGGGCTGCCAAGGATAAGATTCATAATGAAACTACAAATTCTGGAGGCCCATTTTTTTCTGTCCACCATGG
The DNA here is from genome assembly GCF_009764315.1 of Trachypithecus francoisi. Classification (NCBI taxonomy): domain Eukaryota; kingdom Metazoa; phylum Chordata; class Mammalia; order Primates; family Cercopithecidae; genus Trachypithecus; species Trachypithecus francoisi. The sequence goes on along the minus strand of NW_022681474.1, from coordinate 40,283,745 downwards.
CAAGTATCTAAAATTAAATGCTAAGCAGAAATCCGTCCTGGAATCTGACACACAGCAGTTTAGGTAAACAATCTCTGAAATTAAAAACAGATTCTGGATAATAAATAAGTCCATGTGTGAGACTCTCTGATAACAGATACCTCTCCCCAATAAATCAAAGGCTCTAGCCCTACAGAGCCTTTCTAAATTAGGCCAGATGCTTCACCTAAAATATTTCACCTGTGTCGCCTGTCTTAATGAACAGCAGAGTGGATAGCTTCTTACCAGTTATTGTATCAAGGCCAGAAACGTCTAGGCTAATTATACCCAAGGCCTAAGGAGGCCAGCCTGTCTGGGAGGAGCCAGTGGGCAAGGTGTGGGGTCTTGGGAATGAGGGGCATTTCACCATGACACTCATTTACCTAGGTCTCATAACTTCCGCCTACTGGGGTCACATGCAGCTGCCCTAGAATTCTAGAAGCCCAAATCAGCCATGTCAGATATCAAAGATAAACAGCCCAGGGGACAGAAGAAGTAAGTCCAAGTTCACTGTTGCTAGCTGTTCGAACTTGAACAGATCGCTGGCTATCTTTGGGCTTTACCTTTCTCATCTGCAGAGTGGGATAATAAAATCTTCCTGGCTTACATCATGGGGCTGTGGTGAGGAAAGCAAGAAAATGCACACAGAGGCACTCTGTAACCCATGACACCGTCCGCCACTGTTACTATCAGTCATTGATATAGTCTGGATCTGGGTCCCCACAAAATTTCATGTCACATTGTGATCCCCAACGTTGGAGGGGGGACTGGTGGGAGGTGACTGGATCATGGGAGTGGTTTCTCATGGTTTAACAACATCCCCTTTGGAGCCGTGGCTGATAATTAGTTCTTCTTTTTTGTTTTGTTTTGTTTTTCTTTGTTTGTTTTTGAAACGGAGTCTTGCTCTGTCGCCCGGGCTGGAGTGCAGTGGCCGGATCTCCGCTCACTGCAAGCTCCGCCTCCCGGGTTTACGCCATTCTCCTGCCTCAGCCTCCTGAGCAGCTGGGACTACAGGCGCCCGCCACCTCGCCCGGCTAGTTTTTTGTATTTTTAGTAGAGACGGGGTTTCACCGTGTTAGCCAGGATCTCCTGACCTCGTGATCCGTCCGTCTCGGCCTCCCAAAGTGCTGGGATTACAGGCTTGAGCCACTGCGCCCGGCCTGATAATTAGTTCTTGTGAGATCTGGTTGTTTAAACGTATGTGGCACCTCCCCCTTCTCTGCCTCCTCCTCCAGCCACGTGAAGTGCCAGCACCCCCTTTGCCTTCTGCCATGAGTAAAAGCTTCCTGAGGTCTCCCCAGAAGCAGAAGCCAGTATACTTCCTGTGCAGCCTGCAGAACCATTAATCCTCTTTATAAATTACCCAATCTCAGGCATTTCTTTATAGCAATGCAAGCATGGACTAATACAGTCACAGTAGCAGTCAGTCACTTACTCACCAACATTTATTGAGCATTGCTGTGTGTCAGATGCCAGGGATACCCCAATGACTACAATGGATGGGACCCCAGCACTCACGGAGTTGGATTGCAGCAATGGAAGGCATGCAACCTTCCATGGAATCTGCATGGGAAATGAGGGCTGCAGAGTGTCGTGGAGGACTCTGAGGCTGTAGAGAGAAAGCAAGAAGCAGAGTGGGCTAGGGTGGGAGGAGGGGTCATTCTCAACAGGGAAGACCGCACAAAGGACACACCTTTTAAGCAAAGATCCGAAGGAGGAAAGAGATACTGAGATAGAAATAGAAGGAACATCGAGGAAAAAGACATCCAATAGGTCTGAGCAGCTGCAAGAACAGGCCACACCCACTGGCATGGAGGGAGCCAGGGCTGGGGAGGAGGCTTGAGGGCAGAGGTCAGGGGCCAAGGGGAGGGTGAGGTCTCCTGAGCCTTGGGAGGACTCGGGCCTTCAGGAGATTTCTTAGCAGAGGAGTAACAGGGTCTAATCTAACATTTTAACAGAGCACTCCATGGCTGCTCTGCTAGGAATAAAAGCAAACAAATATATTAGTATTATACTAATATAATAGTATATTGTCATTGAAAGACTGTACTGGTCTGTGTGAATCTTGGTGGGAAAGGGAGAAATGGAAAGAGAGCTGGGGGCGGGGGTCTTACGTTTTTCTAAACGCTCAAAATTAAGCCTAGAGAGGCATGCGTACATGTTGGGAGTGGGACATGGAGGCAGGAGTGGGTGGCAGGTGAGTCCCAAGCTGAATGGAGATTGGGGAGCCACCTGAACACCCAGACCTGTCTCTTGGTCCCCCGTTTGGACTCACAGCCCTCAAGATGGTGGAGGCTGGAGGGAGGAAGAAGGGTGGTGGATAGGAAAGAGAAAACTTATTTCTCCCAAATTCCACACCTCTGCAGCCATCAGTATAGTTGCACAGTATCCCATGCCTTTCAAGCCTGGGATCTGTCTCTTTATTAAAAATGAAAAAAGAATTTGTTTTTAAAGCGGGGAGCTTGGTTGAAAGCCACCAACCATATTTTACTAGCATTTGGTGTCAGCGCAAGTGGCAAACACAACATCCTAAGAGGAGCTACTGCGCTTCCTGATTCAGAATGGAAAATGACACAGAGGTCATTCCATTAGTGATCACAGCTGCTTTTAAATGAAACACATATAACCTGAATCCAATTAATGAAAGTATCTGGCCATCCTCACAGATGCTAATGCTGAATGAATATTTAAACCTTGCTCATTCACCAGCTCTGTGTTGCACTGTAGTTCAAAATCTCAAAAGCACATGCTAATTCCTGAATGAAGGAAATTATGACTCAGCATTCCTCTTTGATTTCTGGTGACTTGGCATTTGTCATGGGGCTGGGCTGCCCAGTGCTCCCTCCCTGGACTTCTGCTGCTTCTGCAAAAAAATGGACAAGCCCAAATGCAACAGGGTCCAAAGCTCATTCTCTTACCAATAACCCATAGAGAGCACAGATTTTCACTGATTTGCCCACACAGAGCCATCCGGAAAGGCTTTGAAGTGGAGAGGGTGATGGGGTGGGATGAAGGTACCCAGCTCTTATGCCAGCCAGTGGCAGTCCAGCCCACTAACCATAATACAGGGCTCAAATCTGGTCATCCACATCACCTTCACAACTACTGCTACGCTTCTATACCCTTCTGCTTTAAACTGGTGGTTTACACTGCCTGGTGCAGTCGTGCTATAGGGATACCTATGTCTGGAAATGTTTTGTGTTGTCACAACTTTGGTGGGGCGGCTTCTGCTGGGTAAAAGCCAGGCACACTAATAAGTAACATACAGTGCACAGGATAACTCTCCACAACAAAGAATTATCTGGCTCAAAATATCATTAGTGCCAAGGTTAAGAAACCTTGATCTAAGTTGACCCATTCTCCTTATATTATTTTTAAAAGGAATTTTATACAAGTATCATAAAGACCAGGATCATCTGTCATAAGCAGAAAGTGTCTACAGTCATAAGTAAAAAGTATTCAGAGAAATATATACAGTGAAAACAAAATAATTTAAAAATTTAGTCAGACATATAGCGACCGACTGAAGACTTTGAGCCTGAGGGCTGCTCTCTTTAAAAAAAAAAAATCCACTTGTAAAAGAAACATTAAGGACATAGCGGCTCCAAACTGAGACTTTCTCCTTATTGTGGTCGAAAGGAGAATTGAGAGGGAAAAAGCTTTTCTTCACACAATTAATTATGTAGCTATGCACCTCCAAAATCATCTTGGGTACCATCAGGAGATGATGATACCAGTAAAGTGAATCTCAGTCAGTCTTCCCAGACTCCAAAGAACAGAACTACTATGACTAGTTCTTGAGGAGAAAGCCCAAAGAGGCAAAAGACAGAAGCTGGTGTTGTCTGATCTGTCATAAACCTCTCAGGAAGCTGGGCGTGGTGAGATGCATGGCCTAGGCCTGGGGAAACACTCAATAGGTCCCTTACAACATCCAAAACTAAACATGGTAACAAAAGTCTTTCCAGATGGCTCTGCATGTGCAAATCCATGAAGATGTGGCTGATTCCGTGGGCTCCGTTTTATGAACCATGTTCAATACCATACTGGTGCCATGAAAGAAGTACACAGTCGTCACATAAGCTAGTTGTAATGCCTGGTTGAACAACATCTAAAAGCTTTGTTATTGCCAAACTTCTTGGAGCCATTCATATGACAATGAGCATTGCAAGTGCCAATCCTCCCTCCCACAGTGGAAAGAAGGTACAGCATCTTTTAATCTGTCAAGACACAAATTGTTGTTTCTGTTTTTGTTTTCCCGCGAAACACCTAAGTCAATCCTGATATTCCAGGAAGCACAGCTTGAGTAACTTAGTACTGAAGGAAGAAAATATTTCCTTTTCATCAGGGAATATGAATTTCACGAGACTGTAGTTGTTATATTACCCATACCTCAGCCAGAAGGCAGAAACCATATCTTATTGATCTTTAAACCACTGGTATCTGCTACATAGTAGGTACTCAAAAAATGTTTATTCCAGCTCATGACTCTCTCCTCACTAACTCTCAGAGCTCTCCAAAATAATAGGTTCCAGCAATGGTTAAGATCCATAGGCCCCAAAAACCATATTCCTTCATTCTAAAGCCTAGAATAAAAGGGATGCTCTGAATTTAAAATGCTGTCTAGAAAATATCTTGACCAACTCCTGTTGATACAAGAACCTTTCTGCCATGTTGGCCTTGTCATCCAGTCCAACCACCCAAAACAATGCACAGATTTGATTTTCCTTGTTTCTCCATCTTCATTGCACCATCACCTCAGCAGCTCTTCTCAGGACCCCTTCTCGTTTCATCACATCTTCCTCTGGCAGGTCTTTTCCTGCCCAGTGTGCATTCACATCCTCCTGTGCAAGTACCCTGATGTGCCCCAGGGAAACCCCTCCCACTTCCCTCCATCCGTGAGTTCTGTGGAGCCAACTCCACCCAGGCTCCAGGCAGGCACAGAAACTGACTGGCCAACCAGGGTGTCATCTCTCACAGACCGCTGAGGTTGGTGGGTATGTGGCCCAATCAGGGACTGCAAGACCCAGTTTAGGACCTTGTGGAACTGCTGGTGAGAGGAAATCTCTCTTTTTTGACTGAGGTTGATGAGAAGAGAATATGAAAGCCTTGTGGAGTTCACAGCCACATTGCCTCCCTTAGGGGAAGTTTACCTGGGCGTCAGCAGCAGGGAAGTAGAGCCGTGAGGTGGCAGGAGAGAGATCGCGGCAATTGTGTTGTTTGAGCCTGTGGCTCCAGTCAGGCCTGGAGTCTTATCCACTCCTCAATTTCTCAGACATGTGAACTAATAAATTTCCTTTTTGCTTATGCTAATTTAAGCTGAGATTCTGATTAACAGAACATGGAAAACGCTGGATGCCATGGTTGGTATCTCTAATACTTCCTCTTGTTTACTTCCTGTCCTTCATTATTATACATTTCCCTTTACTGTTCCTGCTCACTTCCTTTCCCAGTTTCCATCATTTCTCAGAATTCTCCCTCAAAGTCAGAAAAAAATAAATATGAGAGGTTCTGCTAACCACTCACACCTGTTCTCTCCAGCAAGACATTCCTCACAAAAGACCACTATCTAGACTCTCCTCCTCTGGGGGACAAGGAGTTCAGCCACAGATAAGTTTATACAAAACCTATGTACCTAGGCTACTGTTGTATTAATACAAATAATTAGACAAAATATTCATCCTACTATAATGCATCAGGGTTTTCAGGCCTTGGACTTGAACATTTCATTTTCTGAACTGAGGCTCGTTAGGAATGCTTTTTGAGCAGAGGATGAGGAAGAGTCCAACAGCTTATGTTCTTGAGCCCACTTCTCTCAAACTGGGGGTTGGAACAGAAAAATGCAGCAGCTCCTGCTGAAATCTGAGTTTCAAACTGCAAAACGCATCCCCAGGAATTGAGAATCATGGCCTTCACTTTCAGCATTGCCAAAGAAAGGGCAATTTGGTTGGCATGCCATGTGAGTCCTCTGCCTGGCTGTGACATGCGCTGGTCTTATGTAAGATGATACAGTCCCTTGGCCCCCTACACAGGACCACGGGCAAAAGAGGTAAACACTGTCTGTTCCTGCTCACGCAGCATGAAGGAGGTGTTCTTCCCGCTCTAGGCCCTGCGAGTGGGACATGTTCCCTTGGACCATGACCAGACACACGGCTGCTTGTCTCTGCAGGCCCTGGCAGGTCTTCCCTTTCCCTTCCAGGAGGACACAGGGCAGAGAAGTTGATGGCTCCATGGCCTTGACTGTTCCTTTCTACTTGGCAGACCAGGCCCTGTCAGGGAAGCTCTGTGTAGGCCTGAGCTCTTGTCTCTTTCTCCTCCTCCACCTGCTGGTTTGGATATCCTTCCTGCGGGGCACAGATCCCCAAGAATTCCAGGCAGCCTGGCCTTGCAGGACCCAGGGCAGCTTTCTTCAGCAATACAGCCAGTACTTACTGTCCTTGTGCTGCAGGGAGATTAGCTTAGCAAGAACCCAGGTAAATCATGATGTCGTTGAAGGAAAGACTTGCCATGTAATATGCCCAGACACTGACATTCTCACATGACCTTGTGGTGCACGGCTAGTTCCTTCCCTATTCACTCCCCCTGCCCTAGAGCTGCCTAGTGGGCTCCCTGCATAAGGAGCAGCATTGTGAGGAAGAAAGGAAACTCAGGACAAATAAAAACACACTGGGGGCCGGTGTGGTGGCTCACTCCTATAATCCCAGCACTTTGGGAGGCCAAGGCAGTTGGATCACTTGAGGTCAGGAGTTTGAGACCAACCTGACCAACATGGTGAAACCCCATCTCTACTAAAAATACAAAAATTAACCAGGCATGGTGGTGGGTGCCTGTAATCCCACCTGAGGAGGCTGAGACATGAGAATCTCTTGAACTGGGGAGGCGGAGGTTGCAGTGAGCCAAGATTGTGCCACTGCACTCCAGCCTGGGCGACAGAGCAAGACTCCGTATCAAAAAGAAAAAAAAGCATTGGAGACATACATGTATGCATAAGTATATGTACACATATACACATACCTATTCACATTCATAGATGCATATTATATTTGAAAACGCATAACTTATAAGTGAAAGCTAATTAAGGAAAAATGAAAATGACTTGGGGATATTATGTATGCATGTGTATACACATATACACATATATACACACATATATGTGAAGCATTCAATGACAGGTAAGACCATCATCATCATCAGAATCACCTCTCCCTCACAGAACGCCCGCCACACTCAGCCACTTAAAAGTAAACTGGGATCATCATGTTTCGAGAGGAGAGATGGAAAGATATACAGCAATGCAGTAATGAGAAATGAAGAAAGACTTTCCAAGTTAGTGAATATGACATTTTAATTTGGTTCCTGTAGCCCCTCTCTTGTTCTTGCTGTGGTTTTAGCTGGTCAATGGGACAGACCAGACAACTAAGTGCTTTCACATGGTGAAAACTGGCCTGGCAGACTTTGATGGCTGGATGCCCACGTTACTCACATCTAGGATTGTTTACTACAACCCAAGCTGTCCCCTGCCTTCAAGTGGAAGCTGACTTGCAAAGGAGGTAATGTGGCCCTGCAGAGAATGCACAGGATACAGAGTTAGACCCTATCTACATTTACATCCCTGCCTGGTCCATGTGGGCTATCTGACCTTGAGCAAGATATTTACCCTCTCCTGAATCCCAGTTTTTTCACCCACAAAATGGGGATATGAAAGTGTTCCTTGTGAGGCTGCTGGAAAGGCTGGAAGATAACATGTGCAAGAGGCCTGCCTAGAACAATGCCTGCCACGTAGCAGGTGCTCAATAATAGAAGCTGCTAGAATTATGCTTATGCCCAGTCCTGTGTCTCTAAGTTCTCTCTCCTTTTCTGTTCTGAATAAAGTAAGGCGAGAACCCAAGTACCATGTAATGATATCTCAGGTGTTTTGGATGCCTTTTTGAAGACATCTGCCAAACTCCAGTTCAAAGCCACACCTTGGTGAGTCCTAGGTCACCACTATCTTTTAGATAACAAATAAGCTCAAATCATTAAGGCCAGCTTCACCTTTAGCTTGCTTTACAGAGTCTAGTCATTGTAGATACTTTTCACCACCTGACCAATTCACAGAGACCAAGCCCAAGCATTGTGGAATAGTGGCCACTCAAGCTAAGAGGGGGAATCCACACAACCCCCACAACTCCACAACGGCCTCGTGTATGGGAACTCTGGGGACCCCGAGAATGTGAGTAACCCAACTGGCATCACCCTGCAAGGCAATGCAGGGTACAAGGATGGTCAACCTTTTCACCCACCAGGCACTCCAGAAGTGAGAGGGAATGTGAGGGGGAATCACCCCTTTGCAAGTGAGAGAAGACAGAGGCAATCTGAAAACCCCAATTAGTTCAGCTTTCACTCAGCCTACTGTCTGTGTGGAGTACCACAGTAAATTCTGGTTCACCCCCAAAGGCACTGTGTTTATAGAGAGACTTCAATAAAGTAAAAAATGCCCTAAGGAAAAGAAGAGATCAGCTGTTTCCCCGAGTTGAGGGTGGCATTGACTGGCATGAGAGTGCTAGATATTCAGGGAGATTTGACAGGTCACCTGTAGCAAAATGCGGGGCACATATGTCAGAAGAGAAACACTAGAGGCCAACTTGATCAACATGATTTTATGTCGGGCAAATCAACACTCCCAGACTTTAACTGTGTATGTGCACCTGGTGTATGAAAGAGGAACTGACCAATATTTATCTTTTTGTTCCATCCTATCACTCACTCTTTTTCTTTCGAGACGGAATCTTGCTCTGTTGCGAAGCTGGAGTGCAGTGGCGCGATCTCGGTTCACTGCAACCTCCGCCTCCCGCGTTCGAGTGATTCTCCTGCCTCAGCCTCCTGAGTAGCTGGGATTACAGGCGCCCACCACCATGCCCAGCTAATTTTTGTATTTTTAGTAGATATGGGGTTTCACCAAGTTGGCCAGGATGGTCTCGATCTCTTGATCTCATGATCCGCCTGCCTCGGCCTCCCAAAACGCTGGGATTACAGGCATGAGTCACTGTGCCTGGCCCACTCACCCTCAAAGGGCTTAAAATCTAGGGATAATATTGTCCAATCAAAGCCAAAGACACCATTCCAGTAGAAGAGTAACTATTATCACATCTGAAAACCCACACCTGTCATATGTTATTTCAATAGATGAAGATGAAAAGGGAAAAAGAGTCTTTGCTGATGAAAAGATGCATACAAAAACCAAGTCTGCTCAACCTCTGCTGTGTTGCCCAAGTCAGCAATACTCCATGGTGCCCTGCATGGCACCTAGCAGAGAGTAGAGCCCAATAAACATTCGATAAATGAATGATACGACCCAGAAAATGTATCTTCCAATTGTCAGACAAATGAACTTAAATGTCTAAAAAGCAAACCAGCCGATACACAGACACACACCAAACCAGCAAAGAAACTATTTTGTTCAAAAAGTGAAAGTAAAATGTGAAATAGTCACAGCAAATTTCAAGTTAAGGATATAAAAGCAAACCACTTTAATAAGCAGACAATGTATATAACTTACAACACTGGAACTTGCTAACATTTATAACAACCCACAAATATATTCTTGATGTTTGTGATTCGAACATTAAGTTGGGCTGCCAACTTTTGAAGAAGTTCTAGTTTAAAACATACTAGGGGAGAGTTCTACAACACATGGATTGGGACGCACATACGTTACAAAGAGTTAATATTAGAAACAGTATTGACTAGTTTCATTCTGGTTGCTAAGCAACATTTCTTCCTTCCCCCAATGGTCTGAGAGAGAGGATAAAAAGGGCAGAAAATGAGAAATGTTGGAAAAATAGGAAAGTGAAATTCAATGGATCATAAGGTACAATTTGTAAGAAGAGTAAAAGAGGAAATAATTCTTGCAGGATGTACTAAGACGTCAGTTGCTTTATGACATCATGAGAGTAACACATTGAGCCTCCAGCTCCAGAGAGAGAGAGTGGAAGATGAATGTCCCCTAATCCCTGCATCATGCTGCTCATGTTCAGTTCACTTAGCCAGACACGCGCAGGTCCAGGATGACAGCAAGCTGACCTGCATGACAGAACATTATAGCGCCCCCGCCAAAAACATCTATCAAGTTCACGAGGCCCAACCAAACCTTACCCACTGTAATTCACTGTCCCATTCCTTAAAGGACCTTCCATTCCCTGCATATCTGATTCATGTACTCAACAGTATTGACTGCGTGCTCTCCATGTGCCAGACACAGGGCTGGGTGCTGGAGAAGGGGGAACAGGGCCCTTGACTGACCACTCACCAGTGTGCTTCGTCCCTTTGCTCATCATCTCAGTGTCCCATTTCTGTCAGGATCCTATGATACAGCAATTTAAAAACCTTAAAGAATAACCTAGGAGGTGTTCTAGGACAGACCCACAAGGCTACTGAACTGTTTCCTGCCTTTAATCTCCATCACGAATTATCCCTTTGAGTGAAGACCTCAAGTCCATGTTGAGAGTGAGAGAGACCATGCCAGTGTGGAGACAGTGGGTATCTGGGAAATTGCTGTACCTTCTGCTCAGTTTTTGCTGTGAACTTAAGTACTCTAAAAAAGAAAGTCTATTAAAAGAAGAAAGAGAGAGGAAAAGTAAATTATTGAGAAGAAAAAACAAAACCTTGCCAACAAGCCCATTCTAAAATAAATGACCCAGAGAGGGCTACATATTAGTCTATTAATGTCCATTTTCATAGATTAGTTCATTAGACTAGTTTTTTCCTGTTGTGTCCTGCAGGAACACAGATGATGATGGACAGGGCAGTTCTGACAGTGGGAAGAGACCTGGGAAACAGCTGGCACATTTGGACTAGCTGGTAATTGGGGTGTGGGAAGAAACACGGGGAGGAGGGGAAATCAGAGGGTCCTGAGTGGAATGAAGGGGGTCCTGGACATCCAAACAGAGATGGGGAAAAGGAAAGAAAAGGCACCAAAAAGGATGTAAACAAGATGCGTTTATCAGCAGGGGCCTTGATGCTGGTCCCCACGGGATGTGGGGAAAATTACTTAACCCTATCCCAGACTAAGTTTCTCCATCTATAGAACAGAAAGAACACTTATCTTACAGCGCTGGAAAAATTAAAAGTAATATATTTAAAGCATACCCCATGGTACCTGGCACAGAATAAATGTTCAATAAACTCTAATCAATGTTATTATCATATATGGAGCCACTTTAAACATAAAGCACTAGTTTTAATTGTTAATAAAGTCATTATTTATAGCTGCATCTAATACTGCTCCTGATTAACTGCCAATCTTATTCCTCTAAGCCAGTGTTTCCCTAATTTCAGTCATGCGTGTACCACCCTTGTAATTTCTGCTCTATTCAAATGTCATCTCTTGTAATCATTATTATTAATAGTATCAGTAATATAAGCCATAATAATAACAATAACAACAGAAAGAATAACAATAAGAACAATGATGAATGTTCATGGGCTACTCATCACATGCCTGGCACTATTCTTAGAGCTTTATAAGTACTAACCCATTTGGTCCTTACCACAACTCTGTGAGATGGGTACTATTATTAATGCCATTTTACAGATAAGCAAAGTGATGCATGGAAAGCCCAAGGTCATTTGGCCAATAAGTGGCAGGTTATAGATTCAAACTCAGGCCCCACGACCCACATTTAGCCACTGCACAGATTGCCTGGCTCATCTCTATATGCCTGCATTTACTTAATTTTTTAAACATTGGTGCAGTTAAATTTAGACTTAAAGAAAAACATTATAACATTGTATCACACTGTAGGAGATCTGTGAAATCCTGGGTTTGATACGCTAATTATAACATGGTTGCATAGAAAAAATTATAAGATTATTCAAATAAAAAATGTATTTGTGCCACCTAAAATCATCTAGGAAACAAAATTTAATACTGCTTTATGTACCTGGGAATTCCTTCAACCTCAAGTCACAAAACCACAGGACAATACTGGCAACTCACTGGTAGTTCCCTGCGTCCACACCCATTCTCCACCTCCTGTTTTGTAACAGAACCTGGATTTTTATTTGACATGTGGCTGCCAAGCTAAACGATTCCATTTTCCTTCCAGCTAGCTGTGGCTCTGCGACTAAACTCTGGCCAATGAGATGTCAAAGAATGTCTTACGTGGGACTTGCTGGAAGTTTCCTTAAGAGGTAATGAGACTGCTCTTTGTTCCTTCCTCCTCCCTGCTTCTTGGAATGAGCACATAATGACAAGAGCACAAGCTGCCATCTTGAATCACAAGAAAATATGCTAAGAATGTCAGAGCTACAAAGAGAGGGAACCAGGGTTCCTCATGACACCGTGAAATTATCACACCAGCCCTGCAGTACTTCCATACTCCTTTTATGTGAGAGAAGTAAATCACTACAATGTTAAGCCACTGTTAACTTGAGCTCTTCTGTTACATGCAGCTAAGCCTCATTCTAACAAACACACCATCCACCCCTTGCTCCAGTGTTCTCTGTCTCCAACCAGGAAGAACTCACTGACAGGATCTGTCCCCTAAGTTGTAGCCAATGAACTGAACAGTCCTGGGACAATCAGCACTGCCATTTACGTGTCCATTTATAAACTACTCTCCTCCAAACGCTTTATATGCAGTATTCCATTTAACTCTCCCAACAAACCTACAAGACAGGGACCATTATGACCATATCTCCACAAATGTGGAAACTGAGGCACAGAGAGGTTAAGTACCTTGTCCAAGGTCACACGACTAATAAGTGGCAGATCCAGAACTCAACCCGACAGTGTGACAGCAGAGGATAAGTTCTCAATCCTGAGGCGCTCTCCCTGAAATCAAACAGGCTTCAGACCTGGATCCTCAGAGGGACTGGCTTCTTTGAAACTCAAAGGACTTCCCCATCATAGGCCATGGGAAGCTCCCTGAAGGCTAAAGTGACTTTAGCCTCTCTAGAGATCACCCTGGGGGCCCTAGCAAACCCTTTCTGTCATCGTATTAACACTACTTTTTAATTAGGACCAGTGCAAACCTGATGCTTGAGCAGAAATGTCTGTTTATTGATTTATTTTGTATGTGGAAAAAAATATTAAAAAGATGTCCAAAAAGAAGATTCAGAAAATCTTTGCTCCTGCCCCTCAGGAATTCGACTCAGCTCCCCAGATACCCTGGACAGAGGGGAACGTGTGGCCCCCCCCACAGTCACCACGGAGTTAACTCATATTTCCCAGGCCTGGCACATGTTCAGTCAAAAACCTGGCGGAGTGCCTGTTGTTTACTGAAGCTGGGGAAGAAGCATCTGCAACATTACGAAAAGCATATTGTAAAAGGCAACACATGCAAATTAAACCTCTTGAGCTATGAGTAAATTGCTGGGAAAATTTATAACTCATTTAATAAAACTTGAAGTAAATACATAGTCTGGCTCCCAGGGAAAACAAAATATTTCCCACAATTCTGTTCTCTTTAAAAAAAAAAAAAGGAAGTAAAGGACAATCGAGCTAGATGGCTCTATCCAGTATAAAGTATAAATAGCAACTGTGGTATGAGCAAACCCCATTTAGGGTTATGGGGTATTGCGTACCCACGTGGGCAGTGCCACGCCCTCTGCTCTGGGAGGTTCATAATGGTCAGGTCTAAGACATTTCCACAATAATCCATGATTGTGTTTACCCAACAAGCCTCTACTGAGCATCTTCTATTCATTAATTCACCCCACAGGGTTTGTTCAGTATCTACCAGAGAGGCATTATAATGTGGTGATTAGGAACACACGCTCTGGAGCCTTGAATCCAGACTCTGCCACTTACTAGCTGTATGACCTTGAGCTATTGCATTCATAAACCCTCTATGCCTCAGTTTCCTCATCAGTAAAATGGGAATAATAATAATATCCACATCCTATGGTCACTGTAAACACTAAACGGGTTAATATATGTGAAGGGCTTAGGACAATGCCTGGCAAATAGTAATACTCTGACAAAATTAACTGCTTATTAGCTGGCATTATGGTTCAGCCCTCTGCCAGGTACAGGGGGCATAGGATTGAACGAGCAAGGTAGGTGAAGGCCCCGGCTCATGGAGTTTATACTCTACTGGGGATAGACAGACAATACACATTTAGGCTGTGAAGATAATAATAGGTGACCTGAAGAAAACAAAAAAGCAACAGAATAGAGAGAGACTGCCAGTTATAAGTGGGTTATATGAGTGTTTGAGAAGGAAATATTTGAGTTGAGACCTAAACGATAAGAAGGGACCAACCTAACCAAGAATGTTGTATACAAAAGGAATAGCTTGTTAAAGCTTCTAAGATGAATGAATAGGTTTGTTCTTTTTGAGTGACCACACAAGGTCCAGGGCCTGGCATGTACAGAGTAGAAAGAGCTCTGCAGGGATGAGGTGGGAGACGTTGACAGGACCAGACCAGACCAGGCCTTGTAGGCCATGGAAGGACTTTGGATTTTACAGCAAGTGCAACAGGTAACTGCTGGAGGGAATTCAGCAAGAGAGTGACAGGAGCTGACTGACAATTTGAACACCCACTCTGGCTGCCATGTGACAAATAGATTGTAGGAAGAAAAGAGGAAAAGGGAGAGAGCAGTTTGGAAACTCCTACTGTTGTCCCGGAAATATGTAATGGTGGCTTGGCCCAGGGTGGTGATGGAGGAGATTCAGGAAACATTTTAGAATTAGAGCTGACAAGACCCTGTGATGAACTGGAAATGGGGGGGAAGGAAGGAAGGAAGGAAGGAAGGAAGGAAGGAAGGAAAGAAAGAAAAAGAAAGAAAGAAGGAAGGAAGGAAGGAAGGAAGGAAGGAAGGAAGGAAGGAAGGAAGGAAAGAGAGAAAGACTCTGATTTTAGAGAGGCCTGGGATGCTCATCAGCCTGAGACAGATGCTGTAGAATATTGAGCAGACATGATTTCTATTCTAAAAGAACTTTAGAGATAGTTGGTCACAGCAGCCTAATACACACAACTTAGAACCAAAGGAAGATGTGACAGAAGTGCCTCTGTGGGTGGTTTAGAGTCCAAGGACCAAAGAAAGGAGAGCATGCCATGGGCAGTTTTCATGGAAGGCCCACAGAAAACAGGGTACCCAATCTGTCCTTGAAGGACACAGTCCCTGGCACTCCACAAAGAGTGTCACATGAGCACACGTGTAGAGGAGGAAAGTCCAGAATGGTCCACCCCAAAGAAACAAGGCAAGTCACTCCACAGAGATGATTCCTCTATCCAATTCACTGCTCTTTTACTGAACCATCTCCTGGAGGTCTGGTGCTAAAGAGAGAGTGGGAGGGAGGTAATGACCTCACTGCTATTGGGTCGTCTTTGTTTCCATCCTTCAGAAAAATATCAGGAAGTCCTGGGAAACAACCATCAGTGTAGAGGCACTCAGGCAAGTTGGGCAGTGGGACAGTAGCTTAGAGCCCAGGGCCTTCAGCCCCGTAGAACTGCGTGACCTAGACAAGTTACTTCTCCAGTCCTCAGTGTCTATAGAATGGGATAATTATGGTATAGCATCTACCACGCAGGATTCAGTAAAATAACTCCTGTCCCAAAGGACTTAGTACAATGCCTGACCTAGGATGAAAGTTATCAGTAGTTTTTATTTAAAGAAATGCTGGTCCTTCCATAGCATCCTGCAGATCATCTGTCATAGCTTGTACATACTTGGTGGTCATTGCTCATTAAAGCATCCATCTTCCTCATTGGTTTTTAAATACACAAGTGAACTTTTTGGGGGTTGCACATCATTATTATCAGCAGCTAATACAGTGCCTTGCATTAATCCCCATCATGGTAATAATACTGCAATTATTACCTATGGCATGTATTTAGTAAACTCTCACTATGTGCCAGGCATTATGCTAAGCATGTTGTAGGTATGAAATTTTAGGGGATAGGATGGCAGTTAGGAGCACAGGATCCTTTGTTTTGAATCTCTGCTCCATTGCTTATTACCTGTCTGACCTTTGGCAAATTACTTAACCTTTCTACAACTCAGTTTCCTCATCGGCAAAATGAGGAAAAAGCAATACTTACCTCACTGAACGGCTGGGAGGATAAAATTAATTTATGAATGTTAAACTGTTAGAATAGGCCCGGCCCTTAGTATAAGGCTATGAAAGCAATAATTATGATTATCAATAACAGCAACCCTATGAGTTAGGTGCTGCTATCCCTATTTTACAAAGAAACAAAGGCACAGAGGAGTTCAAAAACCTCCCAAATGGCCACAGGTTCACTAAGAGGTAGAATCAGGATTTGCACTCAAACAGCCTAACTCCAGAAAGGAAATGACAGTTATTCTGGAGGTAGCAACGTTGAGCATCCCACTTTGCTATGTAGCTCATCCCCTGAAGGCTTTGGGCCTGAACAACATGAGTCATGGTCAAAGTCATGCTCAGCAAGGTGTGTTTGCCTCCCCTCCAAGTTGCCCCAGGGAACAGTTAGGTGGAACCAAGACACATCTGTGGATGGCAGAGATGCTATATCTGCAGGGGAAATTAACAGAAGAATGAAGAAGAAAACCGGGGACAATGGAATACCACAGATAGAAGATGCAAAACTGGCCCCTTTAAAAGTGAAAATGTGTTGTTTGCAGTTTTGCCAACATCTATAAGACGACTACCGGGGGTTATTCAAACTATGCGCCAAGCCCTGGCAGGACAGCTCAGACCAATAGGTAGGTTAGGCTCCATGAAAGACCTTTATCAAGCACACATGGTCAGGCATTTTGGGGCCCCTTTTTGTAGAGATTCACTGTAAATCCAGGTTGCTTTCAACTATAGAACCTTTCCCTTTGGGTTCAGGAGGCCTTTCTCCTCCACCTCCTGGTATACTTCTGACTCCCACCACCCCACCGCCCCCAAGTCACGGTGCTGTGATTATTCATTTTAATTTAGCTGCCATAATACTACATAAAGGACGAGGGCAGCCAGGTGCAATGGCACACACCTGTAATCCCAGCACTTTGGGAGGCCGAGGCAGGCAGATCACCTGAGGTCAGGAGTTTGAAACCAGCCTGGCTAACTTGGTGAAACGCTGTTTCTACTAAAAATACAAAAAATTAGTCGGGCTTGGTGGCGGGTGCCTATATTCCCAGCTACTTGGGAGAATGAGGTAGGAGAATCGCTCGAACCTGGGAGGCGGAGGTTGTAGTGAGCGGAGATCACGCCATTACACTCCAGCTTGGGCCACAAGAGCAAAACACCGTATCAAAAAAAAAAAAAAAAAAAAAAAAGGACATGGGCACAGGCCTCACCTGTCCAGCAGGTCATTATGATTTCTGCTTCTCCTTACACAGTGGAAAAAGAGACAGTGATGGCATATGAGAATTGCACATGGCTTAAGGCCTTGAGGCAACATTGTCACATCCTGAGTTTGAATCCCAGCTCTGTCACTTACTTGCTGCATGGCCTTAGGCAAGTTACTTGAGTTGTTTAATGAATCTGAGCCTCGGGTGCCTCATCACTAAAATGGGATGAAAAATAGTACCTACCACAGGACTACTGGAAAATGAGTGGAGAGTGGATGTGAAACACTTGGCCCAGTGCCTAGAACATAAGCACTCATAAACAGGAGGAGCTGCTGCTGCTGCTGCTGCTGTTGTTAAAGTGGTTTCATCCTGAAAGGACTTAATCCCAATATAGTTTTAATTTCCCCAGTGTAGGACACAGGGTAGAGGAACTCAACACAACCTCTTAACTGGAACTTACAGAAGCGACGCTCCAGGAAGCCAAAGCCCCAGCCCCAGCCTCAGCACCTCACATGCCTGTTGGTGTGGGCTGCAGATGGTGGCAGAGGAGACTTGGATATTCCAGCACAGGGGAACTTTATAAACTCCTGACAATTCCTCTAAGAATAAAGGCAGAAGATGACGGCTTCTGACGCACACTGCTGCAGGCCTCTCTCCGATCTCTCATGTATTTGGACATCCCTCAGGCCCATCAGAATCCAGAGACTGCTGTCTACTGACTGACAACAGAAAGAGAAATTTAGAGGTGTGAGTGAAATGACAGAGCTGTCACGGCTGCCTCTGAAACGACTCTTTTCTTAAAGAAAGAAAAGATAACGGTAAAAAAAAAAAAAAAGAAAGAAAGAAAATTCTCAGACAGCTGCTATACCCTGTCACAGTTGCTGAGAGAGGTTTTTTTTATTGTTTTTCAAAAACGCTTCGGATGAATTTTTAAAATGAGAAGGGGAAAATAACCCAAATTTTAATCTCAGTCTTTTATATGAATAGGATACGATTTCGGGACAAGTTTTTTCCTTGGGATCCTACAGAGGAAAATGTCAGCTAGATAGTCTTCCCTGGGGTCAAGGAGAGTTTTTCTTGTTCTTTAAAAAATATTCATTTAAAAAAAAAATATTTCCAAACTCCAAAATCCAGACTCCAAAGTCTCCTTCTTTCCTTTCACTGGGACCAGCTCATGAACTCAGATCCTAATTCTTAGGTGGACTTATAACCAACTAATACCATATTAGTCATCATCCCTGGGCTGCTATGATTCTAGCACATTGAAGTCATGTGTTTGTCAAACATTCAGAAAACAGTTGAAGCGATACATCCAAGAGCCAGATCTCACTCCCCTTTTCTTGCCAGCCAATATTTCCTCTAGTGTTAGTTATTTTAAATGTCTTGTTTCTTTCTTTGACATCTGAAATATGAAAGACTGACCATTTGGAGGGTTTTCTTAAAAACAAACCACTCTCCAGATGGAAATCCACAGGCTGACGACATTGAGCAACCCTTTAACCACACAGAAGTCGTTGGCCAAAAAGATCACGTTTCAAAGGCTCCCATTTTGTTGGGTTTTCTGAGAACCCTAACTTCACTATAACCATGAGAAGAAACAGATTCCCAATCTCACCCACAGGTCAAGCACAGCCCAGAAAGGAATGCCTTTATTAAGATGATGTCTTGAAATACCCAATAATTCTAATAGCAACTAAAAAAACAGATCATAATAGATGGAAGGAAATTACAGTTGGAGTATTTTTCCAAGAGTCCAAGAGGGCCAGAATAAGAAACCCCATTCTTGCTTGTAAAACGCTCCAGGAGAACCACAAGCCTACACTGAATTGCTGATTGATGTAACACTTGGATTAGAAATACACCACATGAAATACAATTTCCAGAGAGGAAAAGGAAGTTCTTGATGAGCCTGGTGAAAGAGTGATAAAAGCTTCACTCAAGGCTTCCACTTTAGTATCAGATTGTGGGAAACTGTCATTGAAACAACCCAACTGAGTCCATTAGCCATTCATCGACGAGCACTACATAAACCCTTAACACCTCCGCTAAGAGAAGGCCCCATAACCACCCTGTTTTTCTGCTGCGAGAAGGGAAAAGGGAAAACAGCAGAAGGGGAGGCTGTCTACAGCTACCCCAAGAACAAAAGACATTCTTCTTGTTGGAGAGAGAAAGGGAAGAAGGAAATGTCTAAAGGAAGGAGAAAACAGACCAATGTGAATTTCTTCTCCTTTTCACCAATATCTCTACATGGCAGTACTGACTCAGGGGTGCTGAGAAACCACTCACTATGGAAGAGCAAAGGGAATAGTATTGGACCAGGAGTGAAAACCCTGGGTCCTGGTTTCGCATTTACTATCTGTGACTGGGGGCTCACTGGTCACCTCCTCCTGGCCTTCACGTCCCCAGCTCTAGACCCAGGACAACAACTACTACCGTTTCTACTGTCTCAGGTTATTGAGAATACCCCAACATAACAATGGCTGTGAAAGTATTTTCAAGATTTTTAAACACTGAACAAGTAGAAGGCACCACTACTTCTTTAGATGTTATGGAAGTTAGGACTCAAGAGCTTCTTGTGCCAGTCAGCTCACTTGGAGCTGAGATTAGGATGGATAGGAATAAGAAGACATAGTAAAAAGGATGTGGTCCTCTGTGCCCACCCTCTTCCAAGTCCCCACTGGGCCTGCTCATCTTCAACCCTTCCTAAGCTCTTCAACAAGTTTCCCAGCTTTCTCCTAACTTGTGGTCCCCAGGGGTGTCTGAGAGAGAAGGAGGGCTGGGCAACTAGAATACCATCCCATAAGCTGGTCTCATAAAATGTACAAGCTAGAAAGTACCATGATGCACAGTGGGACCCAAACAATGAAAGTCCCAACTAGATGGGAGAGAAAATGAAGGTGGCTTTCAAGAATGTTTGAGCAGCAGCACTTTTCCCCCAAATGAAATCCTTTGCAGAATGCAGATATGAGTAGATAAAGGTAGAAGTGCTGGGGCTTAAGGGGAGGTAAAGGGCTCAGAGTCCCCATCACAGCTCACCTGTGTGGTGGCACCAAGGAAAGGTCTGAAATCCCATGACTGTTTCATCTCTTTCTTTTATAGGTGAGGAGACTAAGGCCCACACAGTAGAAGAGATGGGCCCAAGGCCCCAATGATAGCTGTTGGTCAGGCCAGAGCTCAATCTAATAGTCTCTAGCTCACTCCTTTTCCACAAATCACATTACCCCTAAAGGTGAAACTAGGAGGATCAGTGTTTGATTAGAGAGAAGTGTATACAAATACCCAGAGAGCTACCTATCAGACACCTCAGAAAAAGTGATGTGTCTTGGGGTCATCAAGTGGCAAAGGTCAAACCAGCCACATGATCAAGGTTGATTTTATCTTTCAACCTGAATCTCACAGTAGTATGCACCATCTTTGAGGTCTATCTCAGAAAATTCCATTTGTACAGAGTCCTTGATAAACACTGTAGACATCCCAAATACTGTCTATGACATCAGCACTGGGGCAAAGTTTCACCCCAGCCCATCACCATCCCAATGCACAAGCTAACTTTTGGAAGACATTGTATTTAAACATTGGGTCTGAGGACTCAGAGCTCAATTTCCTCAAGAAATAATATCACTGATGGCAGTGCATTTCCTAAAAACAGTCCAGGGAAGCCTATTTGACACATAGTTTAAGATGCTACTAAAGGAATCATCCTTCTTTCAGAAAGAGAAAATTAAAGCACTGGGCTGATGCTTCTAAAGGTGTCGAAACTGATGAAAGGTACCAAGAAGAAAAAAGGAAACACAGAAAAATTATCATAATAAGCGTGAGCTTGTGAACATAAATTGATGTAAGCCAGAAACTTTACTAGCTCAGCTCCACTGTGCTGAATCACAGTATGCCCATCATATCAGGTGTACATGCCAGTGAGGGAGCATTTTTGACTGAAACTGTCTCCTTGCTTAGGAGGAAACAGAACCTAAAAATGGCTGTTAACATGATTAAACATATGTGAAAATTCTTTGAGAACAGTAATGCCAAATACATGTCAAAGGGATTCTTGTTATTGGTAAGGTTATGATTACTGGACCGACAATATAAGTAGTTGCTCAATCGAGCAACAAGCAAGGAAAACAGACTTTAGACTCAAAGAAAAGCAGCTGAGAGCCAGATGACCACAGGACAAACCTCCAAGTGTCTTTGTGGGATTTTCCCCTAAAGATATTAAGGCAACATAGACAACCATCTAGGGAAGCACCAGATTCACCCAGGAGGCAAAGAGAAAAGCCAGAGAGCACAAGTCC